>NC_085950.1:12698411-13323411 GCF_963556715.1 Cydia fagiglandana | reverse complement strand
CATCGTGAGGAAACCTGCATACATCTGCGAAGAAATTCAAAGGTGTATGTGAAGTCCCCAATCCGCATTGGGCTAGCGTGGGGAGTATAGCCCAAGCACTCTCGTGCATGAGAGGAGGCCTGTGCCCAGCAGTGGGACGTATATAGGCTGAAATGATGATGATGATGATCTATTTAAATGGGATTTTCGTCTCGGTTAATTTATATACCCTGTGATATAAAAAATACGACAACAGAGATTAAACAGAACAGCCGTTGGAGCTTTGACTTAATAATCTTTCGTCCTGCTTCCTCTACCCTGAGCGAGAGAGAAAGTCGGAGTCTATTTGTATGATAATAATTCCCTTTGCTCGCGTTAGGAGGCCCTGTCGTTACAGTTGAGAAGACGTGATAAGAAAAATGTGCTAAGAGACCTTACTTGCTTTTTATGTCGTATTTGTTTTGTTTGAATTTAACACACTAATATATAAAATACAAATTATTTCTACGATTAGCTTTTTCAACATTACAATTCCCAAGAGAATTATTTCGTAGTTATGGTCAAAATTAACAGACCTCTGAAGTCTGAAATAGTTTGAATACAAATCTGTTCAACCTTTATTTCTACTTTTTATTGGCCGCGGCGTCACGTGAATGGTCAAATTCACTATAGTTCACTAGTGTTTTGTAATTAAGTCATTATAATTGAGTCTGGAGCTCATGAGTAGTGATAAGTATGCGATTACCTATATTTACTTTGGTATACGAAACATTAATTCAACCATTAAAGTAGAGAAGTAGAAAACACAGTTAAACAATGACATTGTTTGGACACAATGTCCCACTGTTTTTTAAGGAACCGTGAAAGGGTAGGGTTTCCTATAAAAACGCCAGCTATAAGCCCCTCTGAAACTGGTCCAAGCAAAGCGGAGATACTAACACATTTACATACTAATAGAGTAAGTACATAGCTTTCGTATTAATTAGCAAGGCAGTTTTCTATATTGTGCCGTTCAGCACATCTACATAATCGAATTACTAAGCCACGGCCAAGAACACTTTACTTACTTGCTTTTCTGTATGTATTTGTCGTGGCCAGCAAGCCTATTATGGATCGCTTTATCCACATTTATCCACGTGATAAAACAATTGTCACTTTTTAACTCTGCGGGATAGAAAGAGACGGACACCGTTTTATCACGCTGTCACGTAGACAAATACGACCATCATATTCGTACTGATCATACAATTTGACCATTTCATGAATGCCATTTTAGAATCGATCGCTTCATGGTTACCTACTGCATTTTTCATGATATGGCCAACTGGACAAATCAGGTATGTTTTTAAGTTTTACCTACTATGTTTGTTCATTTCTTTCTTTGTTTTTATCAATAAATTATATATTCCAACTGGACCAACCGATAATTTTGTGAGATGATTGCCACATCGATTCTAAGATCAGCAAGCCTATTATGGATCGCTTTATCCACGTGTTAAAACAACTGTCGTGTATTGTAACACTAAAATTTCTTTGTAATTTTACATGTATGTAAGATGTATGGTTATTGGTGCAATAAAGAATATTTACTTACTTACTTACTTACTGTCACTTTTTAACTCTGCGGGATAGAAAGAGACGGACACCGTTTTATCACGCTGTCACGTAGACAAATACGACCATCATATCCAGACTGGCCACGACAAATAAAAGTAATAAATATTTGTCTAATCGTATGTGGTTTTAATATATATTTGTTATATTATGCCTAAGTTTAATTTGGAGCACTTGGTATTTTATAAGGTGAAAAATAGCAAAGGAACTACGAAAACACATCAAATTTGGTCTTCTAAAACTTACAACTCCCTCTTTGCTGTTGCTCTATTTGTAAGTTCTTTAATATCATGTACCTACATAGTTTCACTTGAAAAACTGAAGTTAGAAAGTCGGATCAAAGAGACAAACACTCCGCAGGCTCCGATAGCTATCCTTGGCCTTGCCCGTAAGTTTTTATGACGAGGGCACGGACACTCGCGGCGCCGGGCCGGCCGGCCGTCCGTCTGGGATAAGATGATTCTGTAAATTTGTTAGGTTAGGTTATTTACTTTGAATTTTTTACGTAGCGTACTACGTAGGCGAACAACATGCGAACGCGAAGCGAAGCGATGCGGCGCGAGGTGAATCAATCCTTTGATACCTATAGAAGTGCAGTCCTACGTGGGCCATCTCGTTGCGAACGCGAACGCCTTGGGTCCGCCGCGCCGCGCCGCGCCGCGTCACGTTCGCGAGTTGTTCACTTGTTACGGAACTGCGTTAGGTTAGGTTACCTATGGAAACTTCAAATGTGTTTAGGATAAGAGGCGGACAGACTGAAGATACAATAATATATAATATAGGTAGATACTCAATGGGTCGACGATGTAGTATCGGTTTTTTCTGTAAAAGAAAACATCTGTATACCTACTCGTATCACTAAATGAAGGTTTATTGCTCATAATTCACCAGGATCGCTTTTTCTGTCTATAGATTTCTTATTATAATTTCACCACACTTGCTCGTAAAGGCTTTATTTAGCCTTGAAAAACTGATGAAAAACCTGCACTTTATCCATAAGAGTTACTTTTAAGTGATGATTTTTGTATGATAAATATTTCACTGTCTATTTCAGTGTTCATTTAGATTGGATTGGATATAACCTATTTCTATTCTATTTTTAGGAGTTATATTATTACAAACGATAACATATGACTAAATTAATTCTAATTATTTAATTGGATTCCGCACAAAATGTAGAACTCGCAGAAACTTGTCGAGTAATGCTTCTCAAGTCACCCCCATTCCCCCCTAATTGGCTCTTATCTCGGGCAATTACGCGCGTGTGACTGATAGAGGTCGCACAAGTCGGCAAGTTTCATGGAATTCACCGTGCGTGATCAGCAAAACCTTTGTGTTGAGATAAAAACTGCCGTATTCGAACTTCAAGATATTCACAAGAGACGACACGTACTAGATCCATTCTAGATACGTTATAGTTTAGATATCAACTAGCTCTCTTTTGCAGCGCAATTCGGGCAACCAATGTCACTTTTACGTTAGATAGAGTAAGATATCTATTAGATGTGAATTGGATCTCTAAGTCATAATCCTGAGGAAATCGTTCAAGAGTATCTCCAGAATCGCGCAAATGTCAAATTTGACAGGTTAGATCTTAAACATATCGTTATCGTATCTTGGTGATGTCTAAAAGATATCTAATAGATGTCTATTTCAAAATCCGAATCGGGCCCGAAATGTGTAGTCAGCTAGTCTCTGTAAATGTCTTAAAGTTTGTCTTTACTCGACTGATAAAGGGTGGGTAAAGTTTTGAAGATCTACGGATTTTAACAAATGATAATAGGTATATGATGCAAGTATGATTAACTTGCAAAACATGGGCTTTAAAACAATGGGATCAGTAGGGTGTTTACCAACTAAGTTGATGTAACCAATAAAATTGTTATTGGAATTTGAACTTTACATAAAGGACACAAGAGTTACTATACTTGCGTGTAAAATACTTACTAAGTTTAATCGTATTCAACACCAAAGTGCATAATTTTGTTAAGTGCCTTGCCTTGCAAGGTTGTTATTGATTCACGATATTAAATTTTAAACTATCCTGAGTCAGTAGACTTTATTCTTTTTCAAATCACACGCATAAAAGAACACTTAACTGAAGTACCAAATAGTAGTAATAGTGTAGCTCAATAGGTCCCTAATACTTAGCCTGTTTTCTGTCATTGCACTTGCACTTAGAGGCCTCCGGGTTGGAAGGTCAGATGGCAGTCGCTTTCGTAACCACTGATGTCTACGTCAATTCTTGGGATGAGTTGTCAAGCGGGCCCCAAGCTCCCATGAGCCGTGGCCTAATGCCGGGATAACGCGAGGAAGGACACTTGCACTTAGAGGCATGAGAAAATTTAGAAATTGTTCATTTTCCCGTCATTTGAAATTCTCAGCGCTTTCAGCCAATCTGTAGGTTAATATCCGGAGTTTATTCATCAACGTGACTATAAATATTCCGTCGTCGCTCGTTTGTAATCAACGCTTTAATTAAGCCGTTATTTGCCACGTGATATAATTTCAATAGCAGTAATATGTAGGCCAACACTGTGTCCTGGGATGCGTAGTCTAAATTATATCCGTATTTATTAACCAAAATAGATGTCATATAAGGATACATCGGGGTTTTCGGTGCAGGAATGATTTCGTGTATTTATAACTTTGTTGATTGTAAAATAATTACCAAACTATGAATAAAACGTAGGTCCAAATGTGTTTAGAAATGTTAAATTAGTATCGTTTTTTACAGTTTTTACCTGTTATTTGGCTAGTGTAAAACATTCCCGCACCGAAAACCCCGATGTATGGATATAAGGTAGACGTCCGAGTGTCCGTCACTGTCCCATTACATGTCATCTTTAACCTTAAAGGCCTGCGCAAACCGGCGAAGCGCAGCGCAGATCACTTTAAAATTATCAATGTATTTTCTTCCCTATTTCAATTACCTTCAGGTATAAATTTAAATGCTTTGAAACCGACCTCGGAGCATCACGGAGGATTGTTACTCCGCGGCATCGAGGAGCACGCCAGAGGATATCGCGGCGGTAGGCGAGGGCATGCCGCGGTATCCCGCGGTATGCGCCGAGGCCTCCCGAGTGAGCCGGAGTAGCGCCGGGACGACGGGGGAGAACTCGTGCATAATAGTCACCAATCCCTTGTAATAGAGTACACGCGGCGGCATGCCGCGGCATCCCCTGGCCTGCGCCGAAGTGCTCCCTGGTGCGCCGACCACCAGCGCCGGGCTGTGCGGGCGCTCGCGGTGTGTCGGGGGATTTTACCTCGCTGGTGTGCGCTGCGCGGCGTTAATGCTCCTCGGTGATCTGCGCTGCGCTCCGCCGGTTTGCGCTGGTCTTAAGTCCTTGTCAATCGAGTTGACAGCAGGGTGTCATTTATTGGGCATTAGCATGTCGAGCACTAAGATTTTTACCTTATTGAAGAAAAGAAAAAGAGCCTTCAAGTAATGGAGGCCGGATAGGAACCGGCGTCTTTTAGCTATCGCGGCTAACGCCATGAATCCCTAGGCCACTTCGCCACGACGGAACCAGTCCCAATGTCTCGACTAATCTCTGATGATGATCTTATTATTAAATACTTATTGCATAAAAATAATTTAGTTTGTTCCGGAAGTTGTATTTTTATTAGGTCACAAATCATCCATTTATAGTTAAAGCCTGCCACAGAGCCCCATATTTTTTACAGGATATCCCCGTAAATTTATGACTCGATAAAATGTTATTACCTGCGCTGACCATAAACATGACGCTAATGACCACAAAAAGTGCTAAAATATCCTGTATGTCCTTTATCCTTTATATTGTTAAAGGCAGAAAGGAGAGTCGGTCGTTCACGAGGGAGATAAACTAAACATTGTTCCCCGCGCGGCGATTAAAACTTCGGATTCTATTCTTATTGCTACCTAGCCCGTAGTATCGTGTTGATTCGGATGCTTTCAGAGTACCTTTGAAGATCATACTATGCTGGTTCCCTGTTGTTGTATTAAGTCCAGTTGTTGTAGTAAGTTGATATATTCGCTATGCGTGGTGACAAACAGGTCGGTTACGGCTCGGCCGTCAAGTTGTGTCGTAAGAATAAGAACACTGGACGCGACCTTTGAAGGACTCTAAGTGATCAAAGAAAAACTTTTAGCTATGAAAACCTGCAACAATATATTGTGAAGTAATTATATGGTGTAGCCAGATCTTAGAATAGATTATTTCATGATGCGGCAATCATTTCATGAAATTATCGGTTTGCCACATGATGGAAACTTCAAACCTAACCTAACCATATCATGATCAATTTTAACACCTTCCCTAATATATTATTGAGGTAAAAATTAATAAATTAGTGAGGTAACTCGTAAGTAATTAACCATACTTTGCATGGGGACTTTCAATACCCTACCGCAGTGAAGATAAATGAAATGACTAAATTCTATGCGCTGCACACGACCATAGACCCTGAATTTCAAGTACATATATAATTTCAATCTAATATTTTGCACGCATGAAATAAACTTCCATACAGCAATTGCTACATTCTACGTTGTAGCTATGATTTGCAAATTCTTCGTAAAAATATGTTTGAAATAACATAAAAACAAAGGAAAATAAACCATCCACTGTTCATGAATAGTTTAATTTTGATTGCTTTTCGCTGCCGTCTAACGCAAATGAAATTAGACTTTACGACGGCGCGTGAAGGATGAATATTGGCCAAGTTTGGGATAATTTGCTTTAGCGGTTAACAGGTTTACAAAATTAAGTGAAACTCGTCATTGTTGTTATGCTGACGGAATAGGGTCTTGTTTAGTTTGTTTTTAAGCTGGGATAAGTTGGCAGGTTGAGGCAAGGCGACGACAGTTTGGGACTAATATTGGAAGCATGTCACAGCTCTCGTAAAGCTAGGTTATGGGTGTTACTAGTGTAACCAGTTGTTAATGGTCAGGGTGCCTATTAAATGATGAATAAAGGTCCGTTAGATATGTTAAGTACCTACTATGCATAGCTGTGGTTAGTGGTTACTCATATTTATGTGAAGAGTTGGACCGATGGATACCAGAATGATAACAGGGGTCCGATTCTAAAAAGCTAGTAACTTGTAATACAAGTGGAAGTCCCTTTCTAACAAACGCTGTCAAAAAGTGACATCCGCTTGTATTACAAGTTACAAGATTTAAACAAACGGGTCATGGACTATTTAACTAATCTTTTTATAACAGGTGTTACAGAAAGGCACCCATGCCGAGGGCTCAACATCAAAGGTTTTATCCTAAGTAGTTTAGGTTATAGGTTGTATAGGTACCTACCTAGTATGTAAAAATATGTTGTTTCCGTGAATAAATTTTATATTTATTTTTATTTAACAGGATTCCTTGAGTAGTTGGGCTGGCAGGACTAGCCTAGCCCTTTCGCCCTTCCCCTGTCACGCATAATATGCGCCAGTTGTCGAGTTGCGGAAAATCTCCCGAACTACAATACAATCCAATAGATAGACCGATGGACTTTTACATTGTTAAAAAGAATAGTGTCGTAATGAAGTCGTAAATAGTCAGAGATTAGGTGTTTTTTCAGACATAATCTGATATTAATAAAACCGCAAATATTATTTAATCCAACGTTCTATGGCCAACATCAGGTGCAATATTTGTGTTTATCTGGATTGCTTGCCTAGACAACATGTATTGTAAAAATATATAACAATTTAAAACCTACACGGCGTTACTCTAAATAATCCCGTTTGTTCTTATTACATGAATTTCAAATAGGTATTTCACATTGCAAAGAAATTTAAACTTAATAAGTGAACGGTTAAAGTCGCTGTTACATCAAAAAGTGTCAGGCGCATGGCTGGAGGTAATTACCTCACTGACAGCCCGTCGCCACCGCGATAAGCTGGTCGGTAAACGCGGCCACTTTGTTGTGGTATTGGATTCTATTAATGGCTAAATTTAGATTTGATTACTTAGGTACTTAGTGCTGTGGCGCAACGACCTGAAGTGAATCTTGGCCTCCGACACAAAAGATTGCCATACTTCTCTGTCCAAAGCCGTTTCTGTGCAATAGACGGCGCCGAGCTCACTAAGCATAGATTTATTATTAATCTGTATCCCTTTCCTTAATTTACCTTTCTTATTGGTCCTATAACTATTGTACTAGCTCAGTGAGCTGTAGACCTCACGAGTTTGTCTTTGCATAACTTAAAACTGGATAAATGAGTTAAAACATAGGTATCTATTTTTTAAGAACTAACTAGACGGAAAAAATCTTTCGTATAAAAAAGCCACACAATACAATTCATTTTCCATTCCACTCTTTTTACGCTGGGGGTTAAAATACAGGCAAGTTCATTTAATAAATATTGCTCCCATGAATATAACAAACTGATATGCTGTCGTATATTTGTATATGAACATATACATTCGAAAGTTTCATAGAATTTGCAATAAGTGTAATTTGCCGTTTCTGTTCCCAGGAAATATAAGACACGATATAATCAAATGACCACAATTTTGGTAGATCAAAACTACATCTTGCGCTATTTATGCTCCAACTCAACCAGAATAGTTATTTTCAGTGTCTTTAGCTTTCAAAGAACATCCAAGCTAAAACTCTCGAACGGAGTTCTCGTATTGAAAGAAAATGACTCATTTCCTCTTAAGGGCAGTAAAACACCGCTGCATTCTACCAATTCCGCCGGTAGATTTACGAGCCAAGTTGAAAGTGATTTATCCGCGCGAACGACGCGGCAAAATATGAGAAAATGGCAGAACCTGCGCGGTTCTGTACGAGTTTACTTAAGTATATGACTTATTATGATTACATACATTGCTCGAATAGATACGGGTCAATAGATTTAAAGAAGAAATGCAGTGGTGGCCGAGTGGATATGACGTTTGACTTTCAATCCGGAGTTCGCGGGTTCAAATCCTCGTACCAATGAGTTTTTCGGAACTTATGTACGAAATATCATTTGATATTTACCACTAGCTTTTCGGTGAAGGAAAACATCGTGAGGAAACCTGCATACATCTGCGAAAAAATTCATTGGTGTATGTGAAGTCCCCAATCCGCATTGGGCTAGCGTGGGGACTATAGCCCAAGCCCTCTCGCGCATGAGAGGAGGCCTGTGCTCAGCAGTGGGACTTATATAGGCTGAAATGATGATGATGATGAGATTTAAAGAACGGTAAAATGGAGACATAAATAACATGTGAGCAATGCTTCCACCATCACTCTCTTCAAACAATAGGTAGGTACTCTTTCTTTGTCAGTCGGGTAAAATAAACACAAAAGAGTTTTCCAAGAAAACTCTACGAACGTGCAATTTCCTAGTCACAATTATGTAAATGACTTTATCTAGGGACTCTTGCACTTAGATAACGTCAAGTTTTATATAAAGCTTATAGCTGAATTTGTTCGGACACGCGTTCACATGTAGCAATAGAAATTTAGAATGTAACTGTGACATCCTCGTATTTCAGCCCGTACAAGATTAGAACATTGAGCTTTATTGCTTAATATAATAGTCCAGTTTTAAATAATTGACCTGATTATGATACGTTATGACTAAAGTTCTTTGGTTAATAACATTGTCCGTCACACATGACGTCAGCGTTACGCGTTACGTGTTACGCTGTCTCGAGTTTATCATTTTTTCTCCACCTCAAAAAGTGCTCAGCGCCGCTAAAGAAGTTTTCACTTCAAAAAAATATTTTAAAAAATTACTAGACTATACGGTTTTCTCCTATATAAATTTCTGCTTTAACAAAGTCGTTAAAAATAAAAGCTACAATAATGGCTACAGCTATATCAAAGAACTGATAGATTCCTCACTCACTGAGATCAGTTTTAGTATTCTTGACGCTACGGTAGAACACAGGATTCAAACGTGCCCATATACTTATGTAAGTACAATATACCAACCTATATAAACTGCTAAAATAATATGCGAGTCGGGGAACACCTGAACCCACCCACATAGGTATATATCTGGTTTTAATACCTTTAACCACAAGAGAGAAACAGGGCCTCTTTCATAGTGCAAGTTTTACTAATCAGTACATTTAACTGTGTAAACTAATTTAGGATTCTTTTCAGTACCTACTATAATTCCTCATCATAACTTGTTTACTTAAAAGCGTACAAACTGCCGAACTCTGTTTTACCCACTTAGGAATTTCGGTACAAAACGTTATCTTTCGCATTTTCCTCCGCTGCCTGACTTTTCCTCCTTGGCACAGTATACAGCTCGGTACTCGTATTTTGATTCTACTTCTACTATTGTACCGTAGTTAGAGTTACGTATGTTAATTCTGGGAAAGTATAATATAATAACCGCGAAATGTGAAGTAATCTATAAATAGCTTGAAATAATAATATACTGTTTTTAATTGGTGTGTTACGCCATGAACTCCATTAGCGTATGTTCATTAGGTCGAGCTTAGCCATTAGTTACTGCTTGAACCGCAACGCCCACAACGCATGCCTTTTCCAACTGTTTAACATTTTCAAGGGTTTCATATAATGCTCTGCTACTTCCATACTCCTCGTCTTAGTAGGATTCCGTATCCTTAGTACGTTTGGCTACTCGATTCTTAAGGTCCTATCCCAAGGATTTTTAAAATCTAGTCCAGAGTGAAGATACACAGCACAATGCTACGATCATTCTTCTACTGACCGGCCGCGACCGTCGCTTCGTTGTTTCAATAGTCCAACTAAATATATACCCGAATACATATAGGTAACTAACTAATATAGCCGTTTTACCCAATGGGACTGCAAATAATATCGTGTGTCCACGCCTCATGAATTAGACGTAGCTCGCAAATTCTCCAGGGAAATTAATACGTAATTTCTCTGTCACCTGGATTAAATTACAAAGGTTATCTGATCGGATTTGTTTGGAGATAATGAGGGCAAAAATTTGATTACCTTTTATTAACGGTCGGTGAGGTGTTATCTCCGGTATGGCATGTGTGAAATCGTGTTTCAAGGGCGTGTATATGCTGAATAGTTATAAACTTGGGTAATGTTCCGTATCTGTGAATTTCTGACACGCTGAACAAATGAATTTAGACGCCATAAGTATATCATGACTATGATATAACTATTAAATTAAAAAAATTAAAAATAACACCTACGATTTATGTCAAAAAAGTCTGATAAATTTTAAAAAGAGCTGATTCTCTTCAACTGCTGGATTTATTTTTATCAAAAAGAACAAAAAAGAACATGAACAACCGGGAAACTCGCGTTCACGTAAAAAACGCATTACTATCGGTCCATCCGTCGGAGAGCTACGATGCCACAGACAGACATTGGCGCCAGTCATATTACACCCCTCTTCTTGCGTCGGGGGTTAAAAATAACACAATAGTTAACGATATTGGTGATACAATAATGTATGACTGTGATACAATGTGCTTAGCGCGTCATTAATCTTTAAGAACACCGTCTGTGACGTTATTTATAAGGGCCGGAGCATCGGAAGCTTTACATATAATGACCGTGTTTGAGCGTGTCTTTTTTTAGGGCCAGGCATAAAACAAGTCGTTACCGCTCTTGTGGGAAAAAAGCTATTAACGCCGCCATTCACTGACGAGCGGAGTGCACTAGGGCTGAAAGCAATAGTTTAAATATGAAGGTTACCGCACTCGGCCCACAAAGCTCCAACGAGTTATGAGAGGTGCTTATCGCATTTTATTTGAACGAACGGAAATTAAAATTACGATTTCATATTGGTATTGTTATATTACAGAAACTCTACACATAGCTAGACACAATTCGCCTACATTCGCTTTCATTTGATAGCGTCAATTCAATCATATACTTATTGAATTGTCATCAAACTTACAGAATAAAGGGGAAAGACTCAATTATACTTTAGCCAAATCAGAAACCAGAATCTAGATAAAAACTCCTACAATCGACCAATGGACAACCCAAATATTTATACACTGAGAGAAAAATCATCACCAGGAATTAAATAACAGTTCTGTACTGGGGGAAAAAATGAAGTTTTAGTAATAATTATGGTCGTTTCACTATTTCTGTAAAGTTTATTTATTTCTACAAACAGCTCAGTAATCCCAAATATAATTTCAACAAACAGATAATAGAAATTGCAAGAACTAATAGAAATTGCAAAAGTCAATTTGTTCCTATTAGTTAATTCTCCTTGTCCCCGGATTAAGTTTATTTTTGTAATTCTAAGTGTATTTTTGTTGTACTTTTCTCTCAGTGTATACTTAGCACAAATTACCACATACGAATATTCACATTGCATTTGGAAAATAAGCAAATTATGTATGCCTAAACACTTTAAATTCAGTCTGTTTCACTATCCTTAAGTGAAGGTATTTTTCAAGCTTTATGGTGTCCTTGAAACCCTGCATATTTTAGAAAATAAATTGCCTACGAAACCTTTGATCCCATGAAATATCTCTCTGCGAACTATGGCGTCCATCCGTTCTTTCGTTCGTCCTTACGTAATGGCCTCAGGATGCGTAACCAATGTGCCAATCGTTAACGCCCTGTAGCGTATCGTAGTAACCTCTTTCTATCACTATTCCATATTAGTGCGACAGTGACAGTTGCGTTTCGTTCGCTACGAAGCGTTAACGATTTGAGTCGGGCCAAGAAAACTCTGCAACGGATGTGATAGCCCACGAAGTGCAAATGTTATTTAAACTTCATAATTTAATAGAAGTTTGACATTTATAATAACACTTGCACTGCGTGGGCTATCAAATCCGCTGCAGACATTTTTGTTTGAAGAAACGTCACTTTTGACACTGACATACCTAATCCATATCGTATCTAGCCGTAATATTTGACGTATCTTAAAGTTCGAATTGGGCCATTGGTCTGACTCTATCACGTTGTCCACGTTGGTTTTGCTATTGTACCCCAAACAGAAACAAAGTTTTCTATAAACTATGACCCAAATGGAGTAGCATAAGTGCGTCGACTACTGTGGGGGAGTTATAATAGAGAAACGTACGAAAAACCTGTACCTGTGATAGAAACCAGTATATCGCTTACAAATATACATGAAGCGGTGGTGGCCGAGTGGATATGACGTCCGACTTTCAATCCGGAGGTCGCGGGTTCAAATCCTGGCTCATACCATTGAGTTTTTTCGGAACTTATGTACGAAATATTATTTAATTTTTACCACTAGCTTTTCGGTGAAGGAAAACATCGCGAGGAAACCTGCATATACATCTGCGAAGAAATTCACAGGTGTATGTGATTGTGAAGTCCCCGATCCGCATTGGGCTAGCGTGGGGACTATGACCCAAGCCCTCTCGCGCTTGAGAGGCCTGTGCCCACAGCATTGGGACGTATATAGGCTGAATTATTATCATAATTATATGTGGGCGAATCGAAGAGCGCGGTGAACATCGAGTGATGAGCGCGGAACCCATTTTGGTAAACTGTCGTTAAGGACCGACTTTTACGTTGATAAGGTGAAATTAGATGAGTAGGGCAGTTATTGGCGAGACCCAAGGATCTCGGGGTAAGTTACAAGTAACTAATATGAAAATCGAACTTAAATTTGATTTTAGTTCGTTTTAATAACGTATAATGCAATTAAGAGCGACAAGATTGTGCAACTCAATAAGTTTCCTATTAGGTTTCCTTACCCCCTCTACCCCCCAGCAGCGGGGCTACAGCCGGGGACTTTTGATATGTTCACATCCTAACTAGTCCAAACAAAGTTACGGAGTCAAAAATTGTGTTCCTAGCATTTCCCTCTATATCTTCTTATTGCTTGGCCTATACCGGGTGTGGCCTGTAATATGAGCAAAAAATTAAACTGTAGGCTGTACTCCTCATACTGACCAACATTTGTTCAGCAACTTTTAAAAAAAACCTTTGGGTTTGATTTTTAATACACTTTAAAGTTTATTCTAAGACGCAATGGATTGCGAATTTTGTTATGTTTAAGGCGTGACAAGCAACGTCAATCACAATGATATGGCGTCGCGATGGCGTCCATTGAAGATAATATTTATTTTATATGAAAAATAGGGAGTCTAAATACTTTATAATTTTTAAAAGTTGTTGAACAAAAGTGTCACCGTTTGAGGAGTACAATCTATGTTTTAATTATTTGCTCGTGTTACAGGCCACACCCGGTATATAATTTTAATCGAATCCCTTTGTTTGACGTAATTATTGAATGTCATAATTTAATAATTGTCAGATTATCATTAGTCAGCATTCCGAAGCAGTTAACTTTCAGGATTTTCGTAAAGCTATCCTATAGCTATCTATAGGATAGCTTTACGATTAGATTAGGTTTGATTTAAGGCAATCCTGAAAAATTTCAGAGAATTAGGGGAAACAATAGAGACTCATTTTTAATCCGTCATTACCTTAATGAAATTCATATGTAAAGCCCACGTACACCGGAAAAAAATCGGTTAGGTTAAATTGCAAAGATCATTACATTATTTACTTATTTATTACGGAATGAAACATAAAATGGTATTTAGTAAAGATAACAGCATGTTTTGAAAACAATCAAACATTACAAATATTTATATTAACACTTAAGATACATAGATATAATTGATGTTGCTATTTCTACAAGGCAAGGTAACAGTCTTGCTCGTTCCACCATTGGACTCTGAAAAAAAAAACTTAATTGTTTACAATGCAATGTCCGACTAATGGTAACATTCCATTTCTAACCGCAGCTGCACTACCGGTAATAAACGCGTCGCTGTCATTATCAATTTCCAGATAAAATTGACAGTAGTGCATGCAGCTGTCGTTGGAAATTACTGTAATTAAATATTTTTAAACATTAAACAAAAATAATAAATTATAAACGTCAGTATTTTAATACTAAAACTCTTTTATACCTACTTGTTTTGTATGAAAATCAGCTATGACTCCCTAGGCCCTAGGGAGTTATAGCTTTTTTTTTCACAGTCTTTAACTCACGCGGGAACAATATAGTTTGTCCTTTTGCATGAAATAAGATCTTTTCGAGCAAGTGTGATGAAAACAGTATTAAAATATTCTATGTACTTACTGTGTACTTACTGTGCCGTGTGGTGGCCGGCTTTAGAATAGCGCCAACCTTCACATAGGATAGGGTGTCGTACGAGGCGACTAAGTCCACAAACGAAGTAAGAAGCTATTTTGTCACAGGGGAGATGGTCCTCTTAGCATTGTTTTGCAATCCATCTAGGAGAAGGATACTCCTAAATAAAACCCGGAATGGAGTTTCCGTAAGGCGCGAGTAGGGTCCAACCTGAAATATGCGGCAGATTCCTGCAGCTGACCTGTCTCCACACGTATTGGCTCGCCTTTCCTGTGGCATAAGACAGTGAAGCCGAGAGGGTAATGCAGGTGCTGGGCATCCCTGCGTTTCCTTAATTCCGTCCCAGGCGGTGTAATGTATGTTACACCATAAATCGTCTGCAATAGAAATAAAGGCCAATGATGATGTACTTACTTCGTTTTCTTTTCTAAATTACTCGTCATCGTCATCGTCATCGTCACCCAGGGCCATAGCCACTTGAACAGTTAGAGCCATTAAGGCAATAAACAAAATCAGCATAGTGCGAATCATTTTCGTAGAACGTTCAGATCCTTTTTCTTCTTAAGACTGAAACATACCGGGTGTGGCCTGTATATTACAGGACAAAAAAATTTACTGTAGGCTGTACTCCTCATACTGACCAACATTTGTTCAGCGACTTTTAAAAATAGCTTGAGGTTTGATTTTTAATACACTTTAAAGTTTATTCCAAGACGCAATGTATTGCGAATTTTGTTATGTTTAAGGCGTGACAAGCAACGTCAGTCAAAATGATATGGCGTGGCGATGGCGTCCATTGTAGATAATATTTATTTTGTATGAAAAATAGGGAGTCTAAATAAGGTACATGCGCCTAATAAGGTCCACTTTTAAATTAATTTTTTAATTTTTTTCATTTTTGATATGAACTTGCAATTTTGTCTATGGTACTAACCAAACATGGGCGAGAAATTTAAACTCATTTACACTTATAAAAGTATGAAATTTTGAAACTGAGCAAGCTTTAAAACTGGGCCTTATTAGGTGCAAGTACCTTACTTCATAGTTTTTAAAAGTTGTTGAACAAAAGTGTCACCGTTTGAGGAGTCCAATATATGTTTTCATTATTTGCTCATGTTACAGGCCACACCCGGTATACATTAACATAATTATTTGAATTGTGAATAGAATCAGGCGTTACTTTGTGGAAATCGATTCTAATTAAAACCAAAATATTACTTTCCTAGTCCACGAAAAGATACCGTTAAACGGGGTCAACAGAAATCGCGGGGTGAATAGAGAAATTTTGAACTTTTTCTTTCAAGTTGTTATATTTAAAAACGTACATCTCTAAAATCAGATTTTTTGGAATACGTATATAGTAGACTATTTATTCTCTACATTGATACCAAGAGAAGTTAATCAAACTGCCTAAATGTTAGATTTTTTTGACTCTAAAGGAAGGTCTCACCGGGGTAAGAGATGAAGCCTGTCTGAACTTTGTTCTAGCGGTAAATGTAGTGACATTAACGTAGTTAAAGTTAGCTAACCTGGTAATATAGTATCTGTAGTACCTAAATAATAAATAATATCACCAATTTTCTCTACATTTTCAATAAAAAGACACATCAAGATTGTTTACCTTATTTCTAATGCTAAAAAGACGAAGTATAGTTGTTGAGAAAGGTGTCTTGGTCTTCCCGCCATCTCCATATGGGCCTGCCGCAACGTCAGCGCCTTTTGTGTTATGTAGTAAGTATATATGTTGTAAACCATTTCCTTACTCGTGTAGATCATTTCGTATTAGAAATTTTCTTGTTTCGCGTGTATCATAAACGATTGTTTTTATTTCACTGTAGCCCAACGCTGATTTATTGTTTAATAGCAGCACTGCTATTAAACAATAAATAAAGTTCTGTTTACGACACCCTAAAATGTTTGGACAGAACTTCATGTCTTAACAGATAATCGGGTTTTACGATGACATAAAATTATTATTGTAATTAAAAACTATACTATAGTAAGATATATCTGTAGGTACGTTAAGAGAAACTTAATTTTTTTTCTCCTACTCATCATGAGGCCATTTTAAATAGATAGGTACTATTTATGAAAATTATTCACATTTATAAATAACTGTTGTAATAAGAAGTACAATCTTCAAAGACTATATTTACAAATGTGTCAGAAGAGCGTAGCAAGTGCTTTTGCCCGCCCCATTTAACATTTCTTGTCATTTTACTTTCAATCTTTTGTTACTACGTTTTAAGTCTTAATTTGCATACTTTATCAAGCTCTAGTCTTAGATAGCGGTTGCCCATGTAATTATTCAAGGATATGTAGGTGTACCCTTATCGAGATGGCATCTGCATGGCTTTAGCGGACTTTTGGGCGTATTATGCAGGGATGGGCCTTTTTGTCGCCGGTTTAAGGCTGATGGCAATTTATAGGATTTATGGCTTAAAGGGGGACATGGTTACGAGCAATGCCCGTTAGATAACACAGACCTCTACTTTTTTACCCGACTACGGAAATGTCGAAATAAGACTTTGGGCAGTCTGTGTCATGTTTATGTTTGTATCTATTCTAAATACAATACAATACAAATAACTTATAAGAAAATAATACAGAAAGAAATCAGTAACATGAGTAGAAGTAAACAATAGGCGGATTTATCACTAAAACGCGATCACTTCCAGACAACAGTTAAGTTTAGCGGAAATTATATAAATGTGTGTTTCACCGGAGCGTCGAAAATCCTACATGCAAATTTGATGAATGGATTTCCCAAAGTCTTCCTCGTCTTTGTTGGACCAAATGTATCGGTTGTTACATATTTGGCCGACTATACTAAAATTTGCGTGGGTACAGATAGTTATTCCGGTCTCATTTAATTTTGTTAGCGAATAGTTGTAAAGTTTGAACTTGAATAGAAATGGCCAGGGGTTTTGGACTTGGCATTCAAAGTTATGACGTATCTTGGGACATCAAAAGGCTATTTAAGCAGTTATAGATTCATTTTCAATAATTATGTTAACTTGTTGAAGGTTTGAGCAGTCTGAGTGAATGAATTTATTAGGATTTTGTCAATTTAGATGACATTCGATTTGTTCACATATTTAATTACACAAACGGGTCTACGGCGATATAATTTAATTGTTTTTACCTTTATTCTGTAGCTGCAATTTCTTTATCTACCCGAACATTTTTATAAACTAGTTTCGGGTAGTTTAGTGGTGTTTTTAACCGACTTCCAAATCCCAAAGGAGGAGGCTATCAATTCGGTTGTATGTTTTTTATTTTTATTTTTATTTTTTTTATTATTTTTTTTTTTTTTATGTTTGTTACTCCATATCTCCGTCATTACTGGACCGATTTTGAAAATTATTTTTTTGATTGTATGTATATGCATACAGATTGGTCCCGTTTTTGTCAAAATCCAGTTCTGATGATGGGATCCATGAGGAATCGACGGAACTCCTCAAATCTTAAAGGCATACATATGGTGATTTTTGTGTTTTTATCAACAAATCAAGCATATACATTCAAAAACGTGACATTTGATGAAGTGGAACTGCTGATGATGATCAGAACGGAACTCTTCAACGACGCATAGTTCACCTTTGGCGATTTGTCCTCTTCGTTATGTTTGTTAAGCAAGTTAAGTTTTTAAGCCACAATTTTATCAAGCTTGAGTTCTGATGATGGGATCCATGAGAAATCGAGGGAACTCCTCAAATTTTAAAGGCATGCGTATAGAGATTTTTGTATTTTCATCCGAAAATCAAGCATTTTCATTAAAAACTGTCGCATTTGATGAAGTGGAACTGCTGATGATGATCAGAACGGAACTCTTCAACGACGCATAGTTCACGTTTGGCGATTTGTCCTCTTCGTTATGTTTGTTAAGCAAGTTTAGTTTTTAAGCCACATTTCTGTCAAGCTCGAGTTCTGATGATGGGATCCATAAGGAATCGAGGGAACTCCTCAAATCTTAAAGACATACGTATAGAATTTTTTGTATTTTCAGCATAAAATCAAGCATTTACATTAAAAACTGTCGCATTTGATGAAGTGGAACTGCTGATGATGATCAGAACAGAACTCTTCAACGACGCATAGTACATGTTTGGTGATTTCGAATTTCGATTTTGACTTGGACTGGGACCCGGACTCATACCCGGATCCGGTTCGGACCCGGACTCGGACTCGGACCCGGACTCGGACCCGGACTCGGACCCGGACTCGGACCCGGACCCGGACTTGGACCGGGACTCGGACCCGGACTCTGACTCAGAGACCCGGACCTTGACCCGGAAAACCATTATGATACCTAAACTAAATAAACCACTATGATTACCTACCATAAAATGTGGGTATGATGATGCCAAACCCCTCCCGCTCAAACTCCCGTACACCGCACCGCATGCGCCGTTAAGTGGGTTAGGTTAGGTTTGAACTGCGATCCTCACAGAACCGAACAAAAGTGGGTTAGGTTTGGTTAGAACTGCGAGTCTTACAGAAACGAAATGCTACTAGAAAAGTGGGCTTGATTAGGTTCGAACTGCGATCCTCACAGAACCGAACTGCTATCAGAGAAGTGGGTTAGGTTAGGCTAGATAACTACGACCCTTACGGAAACGAACGCTACTAGAAAGTAGGTACTGGTTTTACCTCCTTTTCTACATAGTGCACCATCTACCATAATCTTTCACCGGGCCCCATAGAAGTCGGTTTTTTTTTCTTAAAAATTATATTCATACATATCTCCGTAGACATTTGTTGGGACGTCAGTCTTTCCGTGACCACAGCTAGTGCAACTCAGCTTAAACGTCGGAATTAAAGGTAAAAACAATTAAATTATATCGCGGTAGACCCGTTTGTGTAAATATGTGTACAAAACGCGAGAGTTTAAAGCGTTTTATTTGATTTGCTTGCGCATAAAATTACCGATCCATTTAGCTGATGATAAATTAATATGTAGAAAAAATTGACTTTACTTGGTGACTGTTATACTTAAGTTTGTCCATCTGTGATACTGTAGTGCTTAAACGTATCTACCGAGGTTTTGATTTAAATTTGGCTTCTTGAAATTGCAGCTTCATAACCATCATAGATAAGAAGTTTTATAGATATTGGCCTTCTCGAAAGTTCAATAAAATTTGCGTCGCTTGAATTCCGTTCCAGCCATGATCTCAAGTTATTTGTGAAGGAATATTCGTGGCTTCTACAAAACCCGGTACTGACATTACTTTTGATCGGTTTTGAAAGTTTTTCGATTGCATACATTATCCTTAACTATTTTAATAGTATTAAAAGTATGTCTGCTTTGGAAAAATAAAACAGTATTACACGAGTAGTATTAATGCGATCAAGTATACATTTATTTAAATAAAAGAGGTACTACGAGTATAGTACCATTTACGCTCCGCGATTGTTGTGCCATTTAGGGTTCTAGCTAAATTGGTTGTTCAATACCTACGCTATAGCATGTCCAATTTAGCAAAAACCCTAAATGGCATAACAATCACGGAGCGTGACTGTACTCGTACATGTACAACAACTAAACTAAATTAACTAGCTTAAATCTAAAATAGGCCCTTGACGCATTGTACCAAGGATGTTGGCGGCATTTCCCTGCTGTAATGAAATGAAATGAAAGTTTGAAATGAAAGTTTAAAGGCTTGCTACACGGTCGCCGACAAGCCCCCAGACCGCGTGGCCTTGGCCGGTCCCGGACCGTGTAGACACCAACAAAATTAGACCAAAACTGACCAAGGACAGACCAAGGTCAGACGGTTAGAAGGCTTGTCGGCGACCGTGTAGCAAGCCTTTTATTCACGAGAGCATATGGTACAGTAGATATTATTAAGTACACATATTGTACCCATGATAATTATGTTCAGCCTTATGGCATGTGAAAATTATTTGTATTGACATAATTCATGCATGTCAAAGGAAAATACGTTACATAAATGTCGCGTTTACTAAAATATTATCAAAATTTAAATTATTAAATACAAACATCTAGTTTCAAGCCTCAATCTACAGTCAGTTAGTCATTCAAATTCAGAGCATAAGTTCATCAAACTATTATAGTTAAATCTATCTATTATAATTCTATTATAATTAAAAAGATTTCATGTCAAAATTAGGTAAAACTAGTGTATCGCAATGCTGACGTTGTGCGAGGAAGGCGCCAGCTCTTCGGTCACAAGACTCACGGTACGCAAGTCGAAAAGTAGATCTATTTATCAGTGTGTACGAGTATGGTACATAATCACAGCCGTTAATATAGAAACTTGGTAACTTTAGTCACAAATGGACGGTTTTTATGACTATTTATAAAAAAATGTCATCTTGTTAAAAAATTCAGCCACAAGCACTTCAGCCTCGCGTCGATTCCTCGTCATCAATATTCCCTTTCAGTCTCAAGAGCAAACCTTCTCGACTTGAGAGCCTCCGAAGTGGGCCGCAACATTATCTATACGTTGTTAAGAATTAATTTTCTTCAGATCTATTTGAGAGCTTTATTTTAAGACATGCTCAAATTTCAATAAAAACCGGGCAAGTGCGAGTCGGACTCGCGCTCGAAGGGTTCCGTACCATAATGCAAAAAAAGGCAAAAAAAAAATGGTCACCCATCCAAGTACTGACCCCGCCCGACATTGCTTAACTTCGATCAAAAATCACGTTTGTTGTATGGGAGCCCCACTTAAATCTTTATTTTATTCTGTGTTTAGTAGTTATTTGTTGTTATAGCGGCAACAGAAATACATCATCTGTGAAAATTTCAATTGTCTAGCTATCACGTTTCGTGAGATACAGCCTGGCGACAGACGGACGGACGGACGGACAGCAGAGTCTTAGTAATAGGGTCCCGTTTTACCCTTTGGGTACGGAACCCTAAAAATCAATGTAAAATTGTACACCAAAGCTCCTATTAGTTTACTTATAACGAGATAACATATCAATGTTTAATTCAAGTTCAATAGTAGTTTGTGTTACAAGGGATCAAAATGATATATTTCCGTCAAGGTACATTGAATCCTGAGCGTAATGAGGGATTCAAGTGTTAACGCCCAAGACAAAATAATTTTGATACTGTGTGACACATACTTACTGCTTTTCACATCAATTATGAGGTAAATAAATAAAAAATCTTAGTGTTGACACTTTTTAATTTCAACTCTTTTTTGCCAGGCTGTACATACGATGTTCATAGTTAATTATATTAATATTTTATACTGGCAATGAAATGTGGCTGAACAGAAAAGTGCCACTTTGATTCCTCCTAGCAGGGAAGAAAAATCCATTTTCTGATTAGGCGATGTGAAAAAATCATTCCTTGAGCAAATGTAAGCTTGATTCCTTGTTCGTTTGTTTTAGTATTGTGAAAAAAAAAGGAAAATTGACGTAGTCGATACGTATTTGTATTTTTAATTTTAAGTGACCATTCAGCATTTAAAACGATCCTAAATATTTAGCTATCGCTATCTGATTTATTTAATTTTTTAAATTTACTTGTTAAAATATAGGTACTGCTATAAATGCTGATTTATGAATTTTAAATCAATTAAGCAACGTTACTCAATAGTCTCCTTTAGTATAATTATGTGTGTGATTATTTCTGCATTCAAAATTGAATTTAAGTTATACTTTATACTGTGTGAGGAAGGAAACTTGATTATTTAAGTGCCTTTAACTTGAAGAGCTTTATTTTAACAAACATGAATCTTGTACCCGTCCCGGTTTCGTCAATAAACACACTGCCGTATTCGAACTTCAAGATATTCACAAGTGACGGCACGTACTAGATCCATTCTAGATACGTTATAGTTTAGATATCAACTAGTTCTCTTTTGCAGCGCAATTCGGGCAACCAATGTTACTTTTACGTTAGATACAGTTAGATGTGAATTGGATATCTAAGTCATATACTGTGGAAATCGTTCAAGAGTACATCCAGAATCGCGCAAATGTCATATTTGACAGGTTAGATTTTAAACATATCGTTATCGTATCTTCGTGATGTCTAAAAGATATCTAATAGATGTCTATTTCAAAATCCGAATCGGGCCCAAACTTGTTTACAAACGTGTATGTAGCGTAAATTATTATTATAGCTAAGTGCACTTACATGAGCCTTATTTGGATGAGGTAAACAAATTTGATTTCGTTGTTGATAGCGAAACTTTAGATTGAATGAGGTTTACTTAAAAGCCACGAGACGCATAAACTTGATATTGTATTTCTAAAGCTATCATACTGCCAAACAAATAAACTTTACATTAGTGGAAATTCCTGACACACATACGTATTATAAATAGCGTACGTTATTTCTGAATCAGAAAATCTTAATTTTTTTCAGATATTTTAAGAACATCTATTCAAAACGTGCTAGCGTGTTGGGCATCCATCTGAGGGCACCAAATCGTGATAGGTATTTTTAGTCTTAATTTTAGTTATTTTAATTGTAGTTAGATTTTAGTTTTATATTCCTGTTCTTATTTACATTGTTAAAAATTTTTTTTTGACAATAACAATTTATAAATTATACAAAAGGTTAATGGTATATAAAAAATCATACAAATATAACTTAAATATACCTATTAAATATTGAAATATTTTAATCTAAAAAAGACCTCCGCGGGCTGTGCCGAGCTGTGCAAGAACACCCCAGTAAGCAAAATGCCTATTAATTCAAGACGCGCGGGGGCCAAATAGCGCGAGCGATTGTCAAGATCGTATCAATACGAAACCAAAATCTTAACAAATTGTTAACTCAGAATCAGCTCTAAATAGACCGCCCCCAAATAAATATTAGACCCACTTACAAGTATACGGGCTGTATCAGATTCTAACTGCTTTCATTTACATATGAGTGCTATTCATACTACGATAGAAACTAAACGGCAGATAGCTTTTACGAGCCATATAAATCATAGTACGTTTTGGAACTGATTCTGAAAACTAGCTCGCAGTTGATGCCAATACAGCCAGCTGCGAATGACGACTCTAACACATGGGATTAAGGATTAAATTAGCTGGGTAGCCATTTGGCCAGTCGTTCGAGGCAATTATCATAAATATGAGACACTCGGAGATCAAAGGCAAACATGGGTTAAGAACAGGGTTTGTTTTAAACATTTGCTTTGATTTCGGTCATCGCTTTGATCATCAACTTACTGTATGTTGTTTCCTCAAAAATGTCGTGTTTACGTTTTGTATTATGGCCGGTTTCAGAATCGCAGGTAAAATGGGGTTGGCAACTGTCAAAGGTTTGCTTAGATGGCGCCATCATAGCTTGCCCCTTGTTCTATGAGATTTGGCTCAATGGGCTGGCATCCAGGGTATTAAAAAAACAAAAATTTTACACAATTCTAGGGATTGACAGGGCAAGCTATGATGGCGCCATCTGCTAAAAACTTCCACCGGCCAACCCCATTGTGTTTGCAGAGTTACAACTTATACACAATTCACATACACATACATATTATACACATATAATGCGATCTCAGGATTTTAGTATAAATTGTATTTATGAATAAAGGTTTTTTTGCTTGATGATACCATATCACAGCAACAGAACCAATTAGTAAGCTTAAATTGAAACATTTTCCAGTGTTTGATTGATATAAAATTATTTCTAATACTTTCGCCATTTTAGGTACCATCAAGAATACCCATTAGAAATGTGTTGAAGAGTAATTAATAAAATAATATGGTAAAAGAGGAGTAATTAATAAAATACCTACTGTATTTTTCAGCTTATTTAGTCTGGTACATTTTATTTAGTTTGGTACTAACATAACAATACTAATCTTCTCTTTCGCGCATTACACATTCTAATAGCTTTCAAAGCTACCCCCTGAATAATTATTACAGCACCGGTCCAGAGCCGATTTACATAAATTTATGTTCATCAGTTGATAATTCCTGTTCGGATCTTTATACCTGGCTGCTTAATAATGCATGGGTTTACTGTCGTAGACCTTTGTGTATGTATCGAATAAATATATACGTTATTTAATTTAAAATTGCGTATCTTCCGACGTGATTGCGTTGGGCTGCTAAATCGTCAAAATTTCGACAGCGAATCACCATATTTTGCTTGCTCAGAAATTATATTATGCAAATACCTATTACTGAAAATTTTAGTATGTTGAACTTACTAAGTATTTAGTATTTCTGCTGCTACTTCTAGCTATAGAACCTAAGTATTGTGCAAATAAAAATGCTAAAAATAACAAACCAAACGTAAACCATCGAAATAAAGTTAAAATTAAAGTTTTCGGCTTAAAATAACGCTTAAAATGATGAGTTTCGCCAGTAGTATCCTTCTTGCAATCAACTTTACATCGCAACAGACTTCCTATCCTGCCTTCCAATTACAGTCGCCATCAGATATATCGGAGCGGCCAAGGTGTTCACAAATATCTGAACACGCCTCTATCGTCAAGGCGTTAGAGCGCGTGTTCAGATATTGTGAACACCTTGGCCGCTCCGATATATCTGATGGCGACTGTACAAAGCTCCCTCACAGACCTGCTTTCAGTCTCGTGAGACCGTAATCTAAAAAGGTATGCGTTATAACCGGAATTCTTTCGTAATACCATTCCGAGCACGCGAGACGCTATCGAGGACTACTTTATACCGCAACACACTTACTTACGAAAAGTCTAATACGCCAAGCCTTTAATATACTCTTAGGCCTATGTAAAGATTGACCTCTAAGGTTCCTTACATTGAAGAACGCTATAAGTAAACGGTAAGAGGATTGGGCTTAGAATGTTTCGATGTAGACGCATGGCTTGTACTATGTGACTTAATAATGTAATGTTATTAATATTATGTTGTTTGTAAATACCGTGGCGGCTTAAACGGCTCTTTGTTAAGTTTAGAGGGTAAATTGAATCAAGGCCGGCAGGAAAACCGGCAGTTTGCCTCAATTAAATATTAACATTTGCCCTTTTGAGGATAAGTTTAAACATGCCTATAAGGCTCCAATGAGAATATTGGGTTTCAACTCCATTGCGTAATATTCTTAGGAAAGACGCCTAACGCTACTTCATACTAGTACTTTTTAGGGTTCCGTACCCAAAGGGTAAAAACGGAACCCTATTACTATGACTCCGCTCTCCGTCCGTCCATCTATCTGTCTGTCACCAGGCTGTAACTCATGAACCGTGATAGCTAGACAGTTGAAATTTTCAATGATGATTTATTTTTATTGTCGCTATAACAACAAATACTAAAAACAAAATAAAATAAAAAATTAAGTGGGGTTCCCATACAACAAACGTAATTTTTTTGCCGGTATTCTGAGTAATGGTACGGAACCCTTCGTGCGCGAGTCCGACTCGCACTTGGCCGGTTTTTTATACTGTCAGTAACCTTTAATTGCTTCTTACCACATTGAGCTCACACTATAGCTTATAAATTTGCTGTGTGTTTATTTCATGCGTTTAGTAACAAATGTATAAAATCTCACTTTATTAATCAATGTGACATGTCAAGAAAGAGACACGGCGATATTTATAGCTCACCGCTGGGCGAGTAACTATAAATATCGCCGTGTCTCTTTTATTTACACGGGAGTGCTTATCTTTTGTTCGTGTTTATAGCCGATAGCTCATAGCTTACTAGCTTGCGGTGGGACAATAAGTGCCTATAGGAGTGTACATTGCGATCAAAGGGCAAGCTACTACAGTCAAATTCATGTGATAAAGGTGACAGTCCATTTCCAACGACAGCAGCACTACCATTAATTTTACTATGGGAACTGACAATAAGGTATCGCCTTGGGTCGTCCCATTCGTTTTTCGTCAAGTTCTTAAATTAGTCCTATTCGGCTTTCGTCACTCATTCTACATTGAAAGCCGCCGTCGATTGTGACGAATATAGAATGAGTGACGAAAGCAGAATAGGACTAATTTAAGAACTTGACGAAAAACGAATGGGACGATCCAAGACGATACCGACAATAACACCGACGCGTTCGTACTAGTAGCGGAACTGCGGTCAGAAATGGAATGTTACCATAACGACAATACTCATAAATTCCGCCGTATTCGAACTTCCAAAATATTCACAAGAGACGACACATACTAGATCCATTCTAGATACGTTACAGTTTAGGTATCAACTAGTTCTCTTTTGCAGCGCAATTCGGGCAACCAATGTCACTTTTACATACGTTAGATAGAGTAAGATATCTATTAGATGTGTATTAGATCTCTAAGTCATATCCTGTGGAAATCGTTGAAGAGTATCTCCAGAATCGCGCAAATGTCAAATTTGACAGGTTAGATCTTAAACATATCGTTATCGTATCTTGGTTATGACTAAAAGATGTCTAATAGATGTCTATTTCATAATCCGAATGCCATTGGCGCTCGTTAAACTCAATAAGGTTGGCAGGTGACAGTCCGCTGGCTCACTGTCAACAGTATCGGGTAGCGATAACCAGGATAGAGTTTACTCCTTCACTTTGGGGTTTCGGATTATATTCAGTTGTGGCACTTCGACAAACATATATCTAGTCAAAATTATATGGGGAGGAAATTATCCGAGTGGACATTTTTATAAACCGTCATTTTTCCTTTAAGTCCACTGTCGCATAAATCAACTAAATGTTATACTTTTAATAGGATCAGAAGAAACAAAATCAATGTTTTTAGGTACACCATTTTACTTAGCTTCTCTCCTTAAATTTGTTCATACATATGCTGTATAATATCATAATATTTTACTTATTTCTTACTATGAAGGAATGGCATAAAAGCATAAAACCCAGCCAAATACTTAGGTACCTACTCTTATTTAGCGCCATTCATATACGAAACCCCGAGACGACATAATAAAACCCTCGTCATAATACTACAGGGCTTCAAAGTACGTCTTACTTTAGCATCGTAATGGCTTAGGGTTTAGAAGTAGGTATATTTCAGTCCTGAATTTAAGGCCCCTTAGGTTAAGCTCCTTCTCTCACTCTCACTGAGCGTAAGGGTGAGCGAGATGGCTGTTCGTGCCAGGGATTGCGGATAACATGTTTTTGAATATTAATTTTTTGTAAGATTTAACAAAAAAAGCGATAAGTATGATTAAAATTATAATTGCGCATTTTTTGACCAACTTTTTTTGCAGATATCGAATATTTTTGTTAAATGCGTTTTAGACCTGTGTTCGAGCGATTTTTTCTATCGAGCGAAAGTCGACCACTTACTAAAGTTATACCTCAAGGTTACAAATTAATTTTCGGCAATCGTCTTGCGATCTAAAAAAGCACCAGGATTTTTCAAATACACTGTTGGCTGAACCTACAACACCTTAACAATAATAGGTGCTCAGCTGCGCGGTAACGGTATGCGTTATCACTGTGGTTATCACGTAACTCTGGAATGGGTGATAATGGGTGTCTGTATTTTATACGCCTGCCAGAGAAATTGACAACTTAATTTTACACAATATAAACTCATCATCATCATCATCTCAGCCATAAGACGTCCACTGCTGAACATAGGCCTCCCCCTTGGACCTCCATTCGTACCGGTTGGAAGCGACCCGCATCCACCGTCTTCCGGCGGCCTTAACAAGGTCGTCCGTCCATCTTGTGGGTGGACGTCCTACGCTGAGCTGGCTAGTCCGTGGTCTCCACTCGAGCACTTTCGACCCCATCGGCCATCTTCTATAAACTAACCATTCAAAAACGTAAACTTAAACAATTCATACTATTTAATATGTAGAATAATCGTTTAAATATAAATTATATCTGTTACAAATAAACGTAAAATAAAAATTATGTTAGAAACTTTTTGAGAAACTCAAATTATTGTTGCGAAGATGAACGGGTCTATCAGCACAGTAAACCACAGCGCTGCACCGCTTCCTAACAGCATTTTCCAGGCCATAAACCTCCCATTGTTGGGTGTAGGAGGCCCTGAGAGGCCGATAGCGGAGATTTGTGTGCGGGACATGAGCATGGAAAGTGGAAGCTTACATTTTATGAATGGGTATGACTAAGAGCCGAGAGTTATATTCATATGAATTAATTGTTCTGGGATAATGAGGGTTGGTGACTTATGCACGAACACGCGTCCTGTAATTTTCTCTAAATTCTTGACACAAAAATATGGGTGATATTTTTGGCATTGTAGGTCCGAAACGGATAATGGATGACTCGCCTTAGACCGGGCCGTGTCCAGGCGGAGCGTCCGGTGCTTACTTTTCTACGACATGACAGGCGCTCACGTGATGCTGTCCATAGAAAACGACGCGCCGGAAGCTCTGGCCTATAACCGCGAAAATCGAAGTTCGCAAATTTTTCTGACACTCTAATTACGCCTTCATTGGAGTAAAAGAGAAAGATCCCCGCAATTTGCGAATTTCGGTTTTCGCGGTAGCCCCTCTGGCCCGTACACGGCCCGGTCTGACGTGAGTCATCCTTAAAGCGACTTTAGTTGCGGAGCTACGATGCCACAGACACAGAGTCAGACAACTCAGAATCACGTCAGAACAGATACACAATAGATAATTTAAACTTATAAAACTCTTATTTTTGTATTTTGGTGTTTAAAATGAATCGATTCGAAAAACCACATACCTATGCGGTGCGACTAGGGCCAGTCATTGCGTTCTGTATACCATAATATGTTTACAGTATTCTTTTCTGTACCTATCTGCATTTCTCGCGTCATAAACTCGGGCATTGTGCGGCCTTTTAGGGCCCTTCTGACTTTCCGGCCAGACTTTTTATTGTTTTATTCCTTTGTGGAGACTTGCTGTTAAGTAATGAGATTACTGCAGTGAAACTTGTACATGACTTTTTACTGTTTATTTTGTTAAAATGTGGCCTTTGGGCCTTCAAGATTTTAGAATATAAAGTGTTGCCTAATCAAAAGTTTTACAACTATTCGTGTAATATTATTACTCACTCATGACCAGAGAGCGCAACTTTGGTGCCGATGACGTCATTATGACGTTAAGTCGCATATAGGATGTATTTTAAAACAACATTGTAACACCTCAATGATTCTTAATAATGATAATATATATATATATATATATATATATATATTCTTTATTTATAAAAATGCTTGGTAATTTACACAAAAAAATATGTAAACATTAAAAAACGATACGAAACGATCTCCTTCTCGTTCAATATGCTTTGTTGTTTTGAAATGTTTCTCTATATTGCTTGCTTTTGCTGTTAAATTTTGGTCACATTTTTTCATTTATTCAATCAGAAAAGGAAATTTCTGCAAATACGGCTGCAAAGACTCCATAGCGACTTCAAACAATAATATTTCGGTTATATTTTACTAATAAAAAAATAAGTAAACAGTAATTGGTTGTCATTTCCAACAATCTTGTTTTTAACATGACAAAGACAGTTAGTTATGTGTTTATACGTGGCCAGTACATATAAAAACTCTCAAGTTTCAATATCAGTAAACTAAAGAGGCTAATAAGTTGTTATTTGTTTAAGTATCTATAATCTAGATAACAACACTCTGTATTTAGCTTCACGTCATACGTCTGTCATCGGCACCAAAGTTGCGCTCTCTGCTCATGACCAGAGAGCGCAACTTTGGTGCCGATGACAGACGTAGGTATGACGTGAAGCTAAATACAGAGTGTTGTTATCTAGATTATAGATACTTAAACAAATAACAACTTATTAGCCTCTTTAGTTTACTGATATTGAAACTTGAGTTCAGAGTTTTCATACGTACGCACGTATAAAAACATAACTAACTGTCTTTGTCATGTTAAAAACAAGATTGTTGGAAATGACAACCAATAACTGTTTACTTATTTTTTTATTAGTAAAATATAACCGAAATATTATTGTTTGAAGTCGCTATGGACTCTTTGCAGCCGTATTTGCAGAAATTTCCTTTTCTGATTGTAAAAAATAAAAAAATGGGACCAAAATTTAACAGTACAAGCAAGCAATATAGAGAAAAATTTGAAAACAACAAAGCATATTGAACGAGAATGAGATCGTTTCGTATCGTTTTTTAATGTTTACATTATTTTTTGTGTAAATTACCAAGCATTTTTATAAATAAACAATTATATATATATGACGGAGTGCACCAGCAGCAGCATGGGGTATTTACACAGGATGGCGGGTGGGCGTAGTATCTCAATGTATTACTTCACAGCTAACCCAGTATGCTACCAGTGCATGAAATAAACATTCGGACTTGTTAACCATACTAGTGCCTACTAAAATATCTAGTCGCTATTGGGATGTATTTGGATAGCACTCAAATAAAAGGATCACATAAAATCGTTCAAGTCTTTATTCACATCTTTTGAAAACAACACTAACTTCTTCTCTTTACAAAGGTAAGCTTCTAATCACACGTAAGAAATCAAAATAACACTTAGAATGAAACACTTAGCTAAATGGTTAAAGAACGTTGGATTCTATAAGCTTTCAGAATAATCCTTCTGGTATAAGCCTTCAAGAACGTGGCGAATTAGGCACGAGGTTGGCTAACGTCCGATCTCTAGCGCGGTCCGATCAAGTCTGATTACGGAGCCTCACCGCTCCCGCCTTTTAAGTCAAGCAGGCACACCTGCTCGACCGGTCCACCGACATAACGACAAAACTACCAACTCGTGCCTACCTTCACCCAAGAGAACCCTCTTGACGTTCCAAAGCCTTCTACCTGTCATCTTAGTTCAACAACACGCCAATAGATGGCGTTACTCTCTACGCAACATTATGAATTTCGTTACAATCCAGTAATACGTAGCCAAACATTGCTAATCGACTTTATACAGGCGTCTTTAACTATGAACTGTAACGCTGCAATACGTCCTTCTGGAGTCACGCTCCGACATATATATATATATATTATCATTATTAAGAATCATTGAGGTGTTATATACAATGTTGTTTTAAAAAAACATCCTATATGCGACTTAACGTCATAATGACGTCATCGGCACCAAAGTTGCGCTCTCTGCTCATGACAGACGGACGGCCACGGCGAAACTATAAGGGTTCCTAGTTGACTTACCTTACCTTAACAATTCGATATCGATTGGTAATTAATATCAAGTGGCCTACGCTACGATAACGAAATGCTGTCTCTCTAACGCACTAATGTGGAAGAGTGATAGAGAGACAGCCAGCGTTTCGTTGTGGTAACGCAAACGATTGCCATCTTGGCTAGGCACCCAGTGTGTCCCTCTTGCGTACCTAATTTCGACCAGGATGCAACGAGCTTAACTTTACGTAAATGTTACATGTGTGAAATCTAAACTTCCAGCACTGACCCACTTGGACACACTTGCTATTTTACCGCCCCGCACTTATATCGTGGCAGTGACGAGTTAATAATAAGCACTGGAGCTCGACCCAAACTTGACATCCTTGTTACGGGTTGGAGCTGGTTTTGATACGACCTTGACCATCGTCTTGGTGATTGGCGTTTAGACCAGCGGTGGAACAAAAATGGGTTTTGATAACATTAAAGTTTTTTCTTTTTTGATATGTTATTGTAAGCATGTTAAATAACATTCATGTAAAAAGTTAGAAAATTTTAGGTGGAGCGTTCGGCCATATTTAAATTTTTAATTTTTGCTAAATAACTATGTAAATATAAAATTAAAGTTACAAAAAACTTTAACATATTCAATAACACTTTAATTTATTCACACTATTCGGTTTTTAGAAATCTGGAACAGCTGCTTTCTGGTGAACGTAAAAACAGGAACTATTATGAAAATACAGAATTAGAGTAGCTGATATTGCAAAATTACGATATTATCTATCAACTTAGTATACATGTAAAAAGTTAGAAATGTAGACAATGTGCTTGTCTAGATATTGATTTCTCGTTAAGCAGTATAGCCAATATTGAATTAAAGTTTGTAGAGTTAATATTACACGGTCATAATAAAGATCTTACTTCTCACACAAAAGATTAGAAATATAAAATCACGGCGACACTAAATACTGATACGTAAGTATGCATTCCGAGCTTATATTAAGTTACATTTCAAACGCGCGGCGTTTGCGCGCGCCGCGCTGTGCGCCATGGCAGGAGGCAGCGATCGACGGTCGCGGGCTAGCGGTTAGCGCGGTGCCCTTAAAAATACGCAAAGCGTTTATAAAATTATTATCAATGGTAAATAGTTATTTTACACAGTACACTAATGGAAACTTACCTTCCCTTATTTATTTCTATATGTACTAGGGATTGCCCGCGGTTTCGTTTACGTAGAATTCGTTATCGTGTTAAGTACAGAAATAATAGATACATTTGAAAATTATTTTAGGTGCATTGTCATACAGATAACTACCCTTGTTAAAGTATTCTTCAAATTCAATACACAGGTGTCATTTCAATATAATTTTGCGTAATTTGGCGCTTTTAGGTTATAAATGACTAGCGACATATATTTTTAAGAGCGATCATCTCCGATAATATTTACTTTATCATAAAATCAATTTCAAACTGACGTTATTCAATATTTATCATTTTAAAGTCAATATTACCAACCAACTGATCCAATTTACCTACGGTAACAACTCAAAATTTGCATCAAATTAAATGCCACTTTTCTTATCCGTTACGAACAATCAAGAGGGCCTTTACGAGCTGATGTGGTGAAAATTTTATTTAACCTTCGTCCCTTGAAACCTTCACTACGCTCAAGGTTCAACTTTACGAACCACTAACTACGCTCGTGGTTCAATTTTAGAATGTTTGAATTTGTGAATGCCTCGAACAGCCAAACTGTGGAATGAACTGTCCGATACGACCTTCAAACCTTCAAAGACCCCCATCTTAAAGGTCGGCAACGCGCTTGCAACCCTTCTGGTGTTGCGGGTAGACGTGTGCGCCGATTAAAAAATGATCGGCGGCGGCGTTTGCCAAAAAATCGGCGGCGGCGGCGTGTTTTCGGCGTGAAATCGGCGTGACCTTGACTTTTAGGTTTCTTAAGATAAATCATTAATTCGTTGTTTTTCTTGAAAATTTGATCAATGCAGTTTGCTGGTCTGTGTACTACATATAGTTTGAATATGCTGTGAGTAAAATAGGGTTTGTAAATGAATATAGGATAGGTGTAATAACTTGATTTCCCTAGTAACTGGCTTGCAGTAAGAGGTTACCTAGTCCCTACCTACCTATTACCTACCTACCTACCTTCGATCCGATCTGTAACTCTCCGTTTTTTCAAGCTCTCCATGGCTTATCCTATTAAAAATGGCGTACTTTAACAAAACAGAACTCCACACATCCTTGACATTTGCTAGACATAGTGGACTGCTATGACATGACTTCTTCTCGTACAAGCACCGGGCTCACTGAGACGTATCTTCTTTCTCGTTTTCTCATTTCTGAGGCTCGCGACCACATGTACTTTGTCTCCATTTCGTGCGGTCATAAGCCGTATGGACTGCACGGTGCAGACTGCCGCAAGCCGACATCTTCATAGCGTTCGACCATCTCATACATACTCCAAGCACGTTTGCCATTCATTCGGATTAAATTCATGTGTTTTTTCACATCATACGTTAGATAATATGTCCGTAGAATGTAAGGGCTCGCCCATGGCATATTGGGAAGAGATGAGTGGCGATATAGAGCTCTTTGAGAATGGAGGGGTTTGTTCTTCTAGCTGTCCAAGGTATAAGCAGCACTAGCAGCAGTCTTCGTTTGTTCGATAACAGCTGACGGATACGGATACGGAATACTTAGGATTTCTCAGTTACTTTAATTGGTGTGTCAAATAGTTTCTGCAACTGGGTATTCAGTTTCATTTAATTAATAATTGATGTATAGGTATTAGACAAGTGTATAGGTAACATAAATATTATAAAAAAATTCATATTCTAATCCAAAAACCAACTTGGCATAGCTAATTGACAACATTCAAGGTCACGCCGATTTCACGCCGATCATTTATCGGCGGCGGCGGCGTGGTCAAAAAGCCCGGCGGCGGCGGCGCGCCGGCGCGGCGCACACGTCTATGCGGGTGTCCATGGGCGGCGGTAATCGCTAACCACCAGATGATCCGTCTGCTCGTTTGCCTCCTATTTAATAAAAAAAAATGTTTCGCTTGTTTGGGTATCAATATTAGCACGAGCGGTTAATCAACAACTTTTCCCCTTGTAAAACAAATAAATAAGGTAGATGAGGTGCAGGCATATGAGGCCCGGCGGGTAACAAGGCCCAGCATTCAAAAATAGCAGTTGCTCCCTATTATTCCCAATTATTCTGAATTTGTACTTGTTGCTTAGAAGGCCCACTGTCAGTGCAGGTAAAAAGGTCTAGTCCCGGGCCTTATTGAACGTATGAGATGAAATATTAGATTAAAATATTTTAAGATAATTTTCAATATTTTTAATCTCTTATTAATAAGGTCGATTTGAAGAAACTTCTATGAAATTATGACTTATAAATAACACTTGCACTGCGTGGGCTGTCAAAATTGCTGCAGACTTTTCTTGGTCTAACTCTAATAATTTTTCACTTGCTTTATTGACCTAAAGACGTTTTAAAGAATCAAAAAGTCTAATAACATTGAGGCACTTATACTTTTTAAAGGCAGTAACTAATTACAAGTGACTTTTTTTTGTTAATACATAGGTAGGTATTTACGATCATCATCATATATTTAAGAGTATGACTCTTGTCGGTGGAGCAAATTCCATGTTTGGCGGTCCTCCGCCTTCTCTTTGACAGCCCGATACGACACGACTTTGATCTTTTCCTTTATTTGATCCATGTACGCTCTAGAGATGTGCGCCGATGGCAAAATCATCGGCGGCGGCGTCCGATGATTTTTTGACCGGCGGCGGCGGCGTCATCGGCGTGAAATCGGCGTGGCATAATTTTTGATACTGCATGACATGTGGCTGTAGAAACTCTACATTAAAGCCTTCTGAGTATTTACTAGGCTATCCAAAACATATTATGTGTGTTTTCTAAATTATTGCCGAAAATTATATCCCATCATGTCACTTGGCAACCATTTATTACCAATACCAACCTACCAAGGGTTACCAACGGGATGTTTAAATATTAAAATAAAAGCCTAAAAAGGATAATTTAAAACGATACATTTTAGGCAGTATTTTTACTTACTTTGTAAGCGGAATACAAATAAAACACAAAAAATATTCTTCATAAGTCTTAAATCTATATTGACTTTTCCCAGCCGCTGTCGCCTCACCTAGGATTTGTTACGAAATAATGATGAACTACATACTTTAAATTTGTCTAAATTGAAGTACCTATACCAGATAAAATGTATGTTAGAATAAAGATGTCATCATTTTCGAAAGTAAACGTCTCTGGCAGGTTGATCGCTCAACAAAATGTATTTGAAGTATCCTCTTTTTATGGAATATCAAGATCTACTATGTTTTCTTTACTAGCTTAGTGATGATACTTGGTGATTTAAGTAGATATAATTGTTTAGGTACGTATAGGTTATTACGAAGCTTTAACGTGACTTTTATAATTTTGATTAAAATATATATGTTTGTTTATAATGAAATTGTGTATTATGTGATAAATAAATAAAATCATATCTATAATATGATGACCCCTATGCGTGTCACCAGCATCATACGAGAAATCATAAAATACGCAATTATAATCATGGTGACAGCTTGCTGGAGATTCTAAGAAGAAATTATGTAGCATTTTTATGTCCTATACCTCGTTTTTTTAGCATTAGAAAAAAGGTAAACAAACTTGATGTGTCTTTTAATTGAAAAACACATTTTAAAAATAAGTTACGGCAAATATGTAACAATTATGAATCTAATACGATCATTTATATTCGTCTGCTTTCATAAGTAATAGTTTTTGGTTTTTAAAAAGCGTTTTTCAATTAAAAGACATGTCAAGATCGCTTACCTTCTTGCAAGTTCTTTCTAATCCTAAAAAAAACGAACTATAGGATATGAACATGAACCTGCTATTTTCTTGACTTTATTCACTGATTAAATTGACAATTAAGAGACTATACATATGTAAAGCAAAATACGTTCTACAAAAAACCTGTGCAATAAAAATATCAAATAATAACCTGTGATCCAGAAACTAGATCTTGTTTAAATTAACGCTAAATCGTTATCACAGCTAACACCGCAACGACAAAAGTGATGCTAATGTGGTTCACTGGCAAATAATAAGCGAAAAAGCATAAGGATCTTTAAATTATGACTCTGACACTATCTACACACTACGCAACATGGAATAAGACACGATGAGTCAAAATTTCCCACGCCGATTATACGCCGGTCAAATTTATCGGCGGCGGCGGCGTGGAAAAATCGTCGGCGGCGGCGGCGCGGCGGCGCGGCGCACATGTCTAGTACGCTCTCCTTGGTCTTCCCCTCTTCCTGTTTGCTTCAACTTTCCCTTCTATGATATTTTTGATAAATTCGTCGTGTCGTATCAGGTGCCCAAGCATCCTTCCTCTTCTATTGTCTATAGTTCTTAACAAACTCCTCCTCTCTCCTACTACATAGGCCACACTGAATGTTTTGCACTACTGGCCACTGGTAAACATTTAAATTATGAATTGTATATTTTAAAAAAAAACAGGCTTTTGATTATGGAATGTGACAAATGTTGGCGACAAATCGATCGTCTTTTGTTTTTAATGGCTTGTCAAAGTAAGTCAGTGCGTTGAACGTGGCTTTAACGCGAAAATATTTTTAGAGCTATGATTTTGTTATGATTTTAAAAGTTCGCTTACTCCGCAAGAGTGTAGTGCTTGCCTTCAAAATGCTTTTGGGATTGAAGCACCACATCTGAGCATCGTGAGGCGTTGGTATGGTGAATTTAGTAGAGACAGTATTATTCTAGATAATGATTTTCGTGAAGGTCGACCGTCCACGGCGATCATTCAAGGAAACGTGGCTACTGTGAGACGACTCATTGAAGAAAACCCACGAATCACCTATGACGAAATTTGAGGACAATTAGGGATAGGTATGAGACAAATACAAAAGATTTTACAAGAATATTTAAAAGTCGGGAAGCCTTGTTGTCTTTGGATTCCTCACGAATTAACTTCAGTCCAAAAACAGGTACTTTTTGACTGGTGCCGAGAAATGCTGCGTAAGTACAAGCAAGAAAGTTCAAATGCTGTATATAACATCGTTAGAGGAGATGAAATCTGGATTTACTGCTACGATCCGGAAAAAAGGCATTAGTCCAGTCAATGGGTCTTTCGAAGGTGACAGGAGGCCCATAGAAGTTCAATAAGCCAAAAGCGTTGCCAAACATTTTGATCGTCTGTTTTTTTTAAACGCGACTTTTTTGTACCGTACTTTTAAATAATAAAAGAACGTTAAATACTGAGTAGTACACTACCATTTGTGTGCCCGCAGTCATTGAAAAAGACCGCGAGAGACGACCGAGAAGCCGCATCCTCCTGCGTCATAATAATGCGTCCACCGATACCGCAATAAAGGCAAAAACATTTTTTAATTACGAAAACGTGGAAAATGTCTCTTATACGGATTATAATCCAGACATTGCACCCTGTGACTTCTATCTATTTCCCAAAATTAAGGATTTAATTTGGGGTTTGACATTTAAGACCCCGGATAAGGCAGTTACTACGTTTCATCACCACGTCGAAAACATGCAGTCAAGTGATTGGGCCTCATGCTTCCAAAAATGGTCTGAGCGAGTGAATATGTGCATAGAATGTAAAGGGAAACATTTTGAGAAGCAATAAATGTATTATTATGGTTATAAATGATTTTATTCAAAAGTTACGCAAAACTTTCAGTGCGGCCCTCGTATGCGTAAAACCTCTTCGTTAGTTTTCTTTTCTCTTACGATAGAATTGCGAAAAATAGATATTTTGCAACGAGTGACGAATTTTAAAACACGGTCAAAGGGAGTGTTTTAACGTGCTTATTATAGCACCGGTCGTAATGTAGCACCAGATGTACTGTAAAAATTATGTTAAAAGATAATACTTACTGTTACGAATAAATATTTTTACTGTAAAAAAATATCCCACCAAACACATTTTCATGTAAATTTTGTTGCTAAGACGAAACCATAAGACTCGCACTGTCAAAAAGTTGTCAGATCTCTTGTCGAGCCAAGCTTCAAACTCTACAAGCCCTAACTTCACTAACTCTACACCTTAGTCAAAATATGTGGCTTGGCTGTTTCGCTACCGCCACATGGGCATAAGGTGAAAAATTTATTAAATTCATTATTTTTAGGGTTCCGTACCTCAAAAGGAAAAATACTGAACCCTTATAGGATCACTCGTGTGTCTGGCTGTCCGTCTGTCACAGCCTATTTGCTCCGCAACTACTGCACCAATAAGTTGAAATTTGGTATACACATGTAAGTCTCTAGCCCAAGGACATACACGTAAAGTAAATAATAGAAATTCAAATAAAGGGGTCACTTTTGAGATGAATGATAAATAGAAGAAAAAAAACTATATCTTGTTATAATTAATATAAGAGAATTAGAATATGAATTAATATAAGAGAATTTTGTTAGAATTTTAATTAGTATAAGATAGATATGTATATTGTCATGTTATTTTCTCGAACTCCCCATCGGCATACAAACCTCCTCAAGGTTTTGCCCACGATGGGTCTTGTAATAATAATGTACTTTATTTAGCTTATTGTTCAATAAATTAAAAAAATATATATATATATATATATCAAACGAAGGGGCTCATTGTAAGAATCTCAGATATATTTTTTCATAATTTTAAAATAAATAGTTTAGAAGTTATTTAAGAAAATACGCAAAAAATGACCATTCCCCCCTCCCCCCTTATCTCCGAAACTACTGGGTCTAAAATTATGAAAAAAATACACATATTAGCTCTCTTCCTATAGATGACAGGAAAACCTATTAGAAATGTGCAGTCAAGCGTGAGTCGGACTTAAGTACCTAGTTTTCCGATACCTACGGGTTTTTTTAAAGACTACTCACTTTTCTCTTAAAAAAATATATTGTTAAAAATTGTGTAATGTACAGAACCCTTGGAACGCGAGTGCGACTCGCATTTGGGCGGTTTTTGTATTATACATACATACAATAGTTCTTGTAGAAACGAAACGGCCAAGCCACACACTTTTGGTGTAGAGCTAGTAAAGTTAGAGGGCTTGTAGAGTTAGAAGCTTGGCAAGAGATCTGATAACTTTTTGACAGTGCGAGCCTTATGGTTTCGTTTGGGCAACATTGTACATCAAAATGTTTTTGATGGGATTTCACTTCTTTTTGTAAGTTGTTTATGACAATCTTCCATCCCCTAATTTAAAGGGTTGGGGGTGATTTACTATTAAAAATCCTGAAATAAGTATCTGGGGGCATCTGTTACACAATGTACTTCTTACTGATTCCCCATATAACCCTTCACCCCGTAAGGGTAAACTTTGGGGTTGAAATCTGCCTTCACCCCGTAAGGGTAAACTTTGAGATTGAAATCTATTCTATATCCTTCCCCATGACAATACCTATCTACATACCAAATTTCAACTAAATCGGTTCAGCGATTATTGATTTCCCATACAAAATTAAACCCCATCTTCATCCCCTTAGGGATAATTTTTTTTGAATTTATTTGTTGTTTGTGTACTAAAACTATCTTACATACCAAATTTCAGCTTCTTAGAGGACTTCAGGAAGTACCCGGTATTGATGATCATCAAGTGAGTGAGTCAGTGACGAAATCGAAGTTTTTAGATATGAATAAAATCTAAAGTATAAGAGCTATGCAATTGATATGCTTAATAAGTCCGAGAACTTTGTTTATCTGGTATAATCCAACCCCAAGTTATGAGGGTTCCAAAAAACGACGAAGCGCTTCGAGAAAAGGTAGATAGTGCCCTTGCGCTTTTCTCGTCTTGGCGGGGGCACTGCCGTGCCCCCAGATGTTAAAAGATGAGACTACTGTAACTAATAAAGATTTATGTTTAGTTACCTACTATTTTCGCGTAAACTAGACAATTTTTATATCTTTAGTTATTAAGACCCAAAATAATTATTTTCACTTATTATAAATAAATCCTCCTGTTATGAAGTATCAAATATTGTTATTTGTATATGTATAAGTCTTAAGTTAAAAACAATAAAATCTGTTATTACCTACTGTCAAAATGATTATTTTTTGCGGGATTAAGTAATACACTGGTAGTGTTCAATAAGGCCCATAATAGGACTTTTATAAAAGGTATATTTTCCAAGAGTATCGTAATATTTTTATAACTATTTTGGTATAATGAAGAAACTTAAATAAATGAGAAACCTATTTGAGTGAGTTTTTCATACTTCATATCCTGTTTTTTTTTTTTTTTTATTATGAATGGGCTTACTCATGGCCACAGACTAGCCGAGGCGTAGACGTGGCCTACGATGGAGCGAGCTCGCCCAATTTATGAAAAAAAAAACCATTTTAATTTAAGGTGGGCTGTATATAGGCATATACGGCCCACACGGAATATACAATAAGGTAAGTGAGGCCACTTACCTTATTGTATATTCAGGATGTATACCGTGTAATATTGATCAGTTGGTTTATAATATACATATTATGATATTGACGTTGAATAGGACAGGACATGACAATAGGAACCAGAAATAGGTATAGTTGGTCAAACCAATTTGTCAGTAAATAAAAACAAAAAACTATATTCATCCTTTTCTTTTGGGTGCTAGTACTAGTGTAAGTCAAAGATAGTATGATGATTCTCCCTGTCTATGTTTGAAATGAGATAGTCCTTTGACAAACTATGTATAGTAAAAAATAGTTGTGAATATCTTGTACATTTTTATTACAATATTAGTCAAGATAATGAAATATAGCTGGTCAAGCAAATCTTGTCACTAAAAAAAGGCGCGAAATTCAAATTTTCTATGGAACGATATCCCTTCGCACCTACATTTTTCAAATTTGCCGCCTCTTTCTACTGACAAGATCTGATTGACCAGCTGTAGGTATTTTTACTTAATAAGATATTTTAATTTCACGTAATGTCCGCATCTAATTTATATATGTGCACGGTAAACAAACAAATGAATGATAAGAAAAGACAGACAGTGTTACTGAGCGGGAGGTGGGGCGAGGGGCGAGGTATAGGTAGGCTATGATAGGCTCTCGAGCACGCGCCGGCGACTGACGGACCAGCGCGGCGTATGTATGAATTTCGCGCCTTTTTAACTAGATTTTACTATTACAATGCAAGCTACACACAGAAATTTCTTACTTTCCATAATATGGCTGCGTATATTATTTTATAGTAATAGACTTATTTTTACAGACTCTAATTCAATATTAGATCTTATAGGACAAAAAACGTATATTAATTCTGAAGCATATATCTTATTCTTCTAGCTTTTTAGCTCGCCTATTAACTTATAAATTTAGATATGTTGTTGTGGATTTATTAAACTTTAATTCAATATCGACAAAATAATAAGCTAATTGTAGTTTGACAAAGAAGCACGTTAAAAAAATTTCTAATAATTTTACATTATAAAGCGTCATACATATTATAAACAATGGAACTTAAACATTGCACTTTAATTCAATATTAAAAAATCATTACTAAAAATATATAAATACCTAATTTATATCTAACGCTCGTTCTAACTTTTCATCATATATAGCATATATGCTTAAAAATATGTCCTATATCAGATAAGTATCACTTTTTCAACTTTAGAATTATCAAAACTTTTAGTGCAAAAATCCGGTCCCACTATTGAGCTAGTTGGCGCGCATCTCTCGCACGACTTTTTCTTTCATTACGCATACTCTAATCAACAATTTTTGTAAAATAATTGTATTGTTATAATTCCCAACATCAACCACTGTTCTTAGGTTTCAACTCACGAGAGAGCTCTTTTTCAAGAATGAAGTTTACCCAATTCAAAATTGTGTGTAAATAATGTTAAGTTTGCGATACCTTAATGTAAAGAGTGTATTTCAAACGACAGACTTCTTTCAAGAGACAGGCTTTTAATTTTAACTAATATTTCGTCAGTGCATATGACATTAAAATTGTAATAAAACGGTGTTAATGGTAACGTATTCTATGTGGGTTGTATTTTAATTTACAGTCTTTATTACGTATCTTTCTTTCGTCTCGGTGTTTACTGGTTTGTTTACATCCGATGCAGTCGCGGAAGGATCGTGTTTATGATCTTGTTTATCCTGGAACTTCCAACGACGTCGACATGAGCCATTTTCTACACTACATCGAGTTACTTCAATGCACTTATGATCGTAACTAAATATCAAACAGCTTTAATCGAAATGTATTCTTTAACCCTTAACATGGCAAGACATGAAATAATGTAGCCATCTATCACGTGGAATGTTTTTGGGGATAGTAATGAGTAAAAAAGTACTATATTTAAGAAAAAAAAATTAAAAGCATTCTGAAAGTAGGGTTTTCAGGACGTCCGTTAAAACGGACATTGCCACGAACCTTATATATTGATTGCTCCCAAGGTTGTCCCAAAAAACGGACAATGCCGTTATACAGTTTAAGAAAATAAAAATTATAAAGAATTACAGGGCAAGAAAATTTAAAATTATTTCAATAACACACTAGTGAATGTTTGGAAAAAATGTTTATTTATATTATTAAGAAGAAAAAACTTATGGGACACATAATAATACTATATTTTCTTCTAGTGTTGATGTGTAAAAGGACCCACGTACAGATATATTAAACAAAAAAATACATTTTAAAGCTACGTATAAATGCAAAATAGGCTCATAAAGCTAGTTACACATTACAACTATTGTAAGTAATATTACTTTACTTAATGACCACACCATTTATCACTATGGTCTCACTGTTCTATGTCTTGCTTGTTTTCTTATTACCCGGACTATCTGAAACCTAAGCTGGTGGTGGAGAATAGCTGTAGTTTCTGTAAAAGTTTAGATATTTTTCAGTCTCAATGGCCTCTGGCAGCATTCTGGGAATATATGGCTCCTCCTTGGCGAGAACCAGAGTCTTATCCATGTCATGCTCCCAGACCGCAAGCTTTAGTTGGCGTACTTGACATAATTAGCTATAATAATATGTTCTTGTATCCTAGTAGAAATGCTTTGCTTCGTCTGCCCGACATATGAAAGGCTAGATTCGAAATTAGCTATTTACTCTCCTGAATTTTGTAGAGATTACATTTTATAGGCCTCAGGAACAGTAGCATCTTCATCATCGACTTGAAATAGGTTTTAACCGTAGGACATCTCAAGACGTGTCAATAATTTGGATACTGAAGAGAGTTATGCATTTAATGGCGAGGAATTAAGTTTTGTAGATGGAGTACTAGCGGACAGGTCGTGTTTAGGTCATCAGGTCGTGTATTATGAAAAAGTTTTTTCCCACAAGGACTACCTTAGACTTCGAAATTATATTTAAATACAGATAGTGCCATTCACAATGAGGCGCACTAAACTTTAATAGCACGACAATAAGAATAAAAGCACGCGTGTTCGTAAATAAACATATATTTGTCTATCATATTTGACATCCTCTTAGAAAGTCACCTGGCTGAAAAAGAGTCAGATTGGGGCAAGGCAGATGTACAATCTGCCTCTAGTAAAATTTCGTCATCGTCGTCTTTTTTGTTATCTCACTCTTCTGAGTCAGATTGTGGAACCACCTGAGACTAAAATATAAAAAAATGTATACATATGCTTATGTATAACATAACCCCAACGCAACAATAGCGTATAAAACGACGATAAATGAAAAAAATATATATACCCTAAGTATGGCAATGTCCGTTTTCTGTCACAATCTTGTCTCCGCACAAGCCGGCACTGTCCGTCTTTTAGGACGTGCTAAATGGTACTTTGTTACCAGTACTATCGACAATGTCATAAAAATGGGACAAGATTTATTTCGCAATTTTTGACTTAGAATTAATCTATGATTTAACGAGCTTTATATTAAATAACAATGTCTAACTCATCTAGTAATAATATCAACGCAAAGAAAACACTTTGGCTATTTACTTTATATTCTATGGTGTCAGGAACACACTCCGTCGCAAATTCAGCAAATTTCAAATTTCAACTGCCGCCTGCGCATAATCCGAATTTTGTCTGATATTATCTTAAACTAGGAAAAAAAGTACAATTCTTGCACTTTCTTTAACGTACTTCCTTTTCTAGCCTGCACTTAGTGTTTAAACTTGGCGTCACATTTAGTACCTGTACTAAAAAAGTGACACAAACGCTTTAAGGGTTAAGGGATTGGAAAAGTACGCTGCTTGCGTTATATTTATGTGAAATTGTGAATACAGACTTTTCTATTTGAATGTGACGCTGTAGGCAGCGTAAGCGGCGTCAGCTGAAGACTAGGGCCAAAAGCACTCAAAGAAAATATTTACTTCGTCGAATAGATAGAAGTCGTTTCGAAAAAACTGGTGCCTGCGTCAGGATATAGCCGGGAAAACGTTACTTCATCATCATCTCAGCCATAAGACGTCCACTGCTGAACATAGGCCTCCCCCTTTTATGGGAGGAGAATGCCATAATTGCCACGCTTGGCAGGCGGGTTGGCGATCGCAGTCGAGTACACCGAATTTGAGGGACGCTGCTGCCCGTCCACCGGTGGCCTTGGACGTAGTTTAAGGACATACCCGGGTCCGGAAAACGTTAAAATGAGGGAAAATCTGGTTTTGAATTTGGATGTCTATCGCCACACTGCTAACTGTCCATTGGTAAACCTTATTACAAAAGGCATAAGGTCCACCGATGGACAGTTAAGCGAGTACTGATTGTACAGTAGGTAAAGGTCAAGAAGCATGCACAAAAAAGCTCTTATATTGTCTTTTGAGAGACCCAATTTTCTCGATGACGTCACATGTGCTTTAGGCAAGCCATTAAGATCAAGCGCCGTTATTCAATATTGCGGAGCTAGCTTCCGGCTCTAATGCATTATTCCACAGCCCGCAGTGACCCTTACGCCATGGCAATACAGGCTGTTATAGCTTAGCATGTTTACGCTTCTGTATGTAAATAGCTGTGGCGACGTGTCATGTCCAGGCGAGGTGGCAAGAATAAGAGCATGGTTCATAAATTGTGTTGCGTTTCGTTTTAGGGGAGTAAACACGGACGACACGGACACGACGGACAGGCTGGCGCCTTTTACTGGCCGGGACTTTGTTGACATCGTATCTCTAGGTACTAGAGTTAGACCAAAAAAAGGCTGCAGCGATGTTGATAGCCCACGCAATGCATCTGTTATTTATACGTCATAATTTCATAGAAGTTTGACGTTTAAAATAACACTTGCACTGCGTGGGCTATCAAAATCGCTGCAGACTTTTCTTGGTCTGACTTTAGATGCCCCTTACCATTTGACTTTAAAGAAATTGACCTATCTATGACTTGAACATCTGTCATATTTTTTGTTTGTTTACCAGCTTTATCTACGTTTACATATTTGGCTTCTATCTGGCTGAAATAAAAGCATGTAAAGTGATGTAAGGTAAATTGGATACCCTTCTATGTTTGGAATTGAATTGGAAATTGACCAAAGATACCTAAGTAGCTACGCAACTTTGGGGACAATGCATTGGATTATGGAGATTAAAGATGGCCAAAATAACTCTGTAATCAAATAACAATAATCTCTTGCGCACTATACACTTGCATTTGATGTTGCTGTTCACATCATATAAAGGATGACTTACGCTAGATCGGGCCGTGGCCGGGCCGGAGCTTCCGGCGCGTCTTCTATGGAAAGCATCACGTGATCACCGATCAGCCGTCATAGAAAATGACATGTCAGACGCTCCGGCCCGGGCTCGGCCCGGTCTAACGTGAGTCCTCCTTATATCTCCTCGTATCTTACCTACTTCTTTACACATGACTGTGCTAACAGATAGTGTTGCTTGTTACAGGGGACCCCGCGACCCTTAAAGGCCACGCAATAGCCGACAGGTGAGAAAACACGTTACACGGGCCACTGCGTCTGAGCCTAAGGTGGAAACCAACCCATCAGCAAGCTTTACTGCCGTATTCGAACTTCAAGATATTCACAAGAGACGACACGTACTAGATCCATTCTAGATACGTTATAGTTTAGATATTAACTAGTTCTCTTTTGCAGCGCAATTCGGGCAACCAATGTCACTTTTACGTTAGATAGCGTTAGATAGGTATCTAATATTAGATGTGAATTGGATCTCTAAGTCATATCCTGTGGAAATCGTTCAAGAGTATATCCAGAATCGCGCAAATGTCAAATTTGACAGGTTAGACTTAAACATATCGTTATATCGTATCTTGGTGATGTCTAAAAGATATCTAATCGATGTCTATTTCATAATCCGAATCGGGCCTTAAGTGTTTACTAAGTGGCTTACTAAGGGGTAAGAGAGAAGGGTGGTGTGTCACAATACACATGTAGTGTTGTGTTCCGTTGTAATATGGGCCTTGTTGCCTGATTTTAAATTTTCAATTTTATTTCAAAGTAAGTGCTTGGTCGTAGTAAAAGTATTGATTGTATGCAACGTTGTTTAACTGAGTCAAAAAATACTCGTGGCGTCTTTATTAACAATTTTCGGCTTCGCCTCAAATTGTTACTTACGCCACTCGCCTTTTTTGACCTCTCTTAAACAACGGTTGCATAAAATACTATAAAATAACTAAAAAATATTTATTTATTTTATTAATTTATTAATCCGCTTTTTCTTTGATGAATACATCGATGTAGCTCTCCAGCACTCGCTCTCCTGTGCGCCAGTTGCTGACGTTTACAAAAAAGCGCCCCTTGGTGAAAGGGAATGTTCTGAATATGGGCATCTCCGGTAGGTACATGTCCACAAAATGGTACTCGCCCCAAAATAAAAAAATACATTTATCAAAACGTAATTTTTTTTTTATTATTATTATGAATGGGCTTACTCATGGCCACAGACTAGCCGAGGCGTAGACGTGGCCTACGATGGAGCGAGCTCGCCCAGAAGGTGCCTGTTCACTCTTGATTTGATTAATACGTATTTTAACATTAACGGCTCGACCACCACATTGCGCGACTGGCGACGGCGGCAGCGGCAACCATAGGTTGGAGCAAGACAAAGCGATCCGACCTTTCGTTCCCATCGATAGTTTCCGCCGCCGCCGTCGCCAGTCGCGCAATGTCGTGGCCGAGCCGTAAAAAACTTGCTTATTCCAGATTAGGTTCCATCCCGATTATCCAAATTAGCATCCATTGTTAAGGACTACTCACGGTAGACCGGGTAGGGGCCAAGCCGGATCTTCCAGCGCTACGTTTTCTATGGAACCACGTGATCACCGATTAGCCGTCATAGAAAATGACATGTCGTCGGACGTCTCGGCCCGGGCACGGCCCGATCTAGCGGGAGTCATCCTTTAAAGGGAATCTCGATACGGAAGAAGAAGAAATTACCTTAGGAAACGGGCATATTTTGATAGGGAGAAACTTTAGGGCGAAAGGCAAGAAGACTTTCTCCGTCTTCATGAAGTCGCACAGCTTGTAGTGAGCTTCGAGGAAGCCGCGCCGGAACTCGTTACTCATCGATTCGTAGATGTAGGCGTCTACCTGAAGTTTGAAGAAACGTTTTGTACATGATATGGAAAGGAAGTATGAAAATTCAAAATGTAATCAAGTATTAAGTAACTATGATAGTAGAACTAAAAACATATATTCACCACACCAGCTCGGAAAGAATTACTTTGCACTTCAAAAACGAATAGCAAAGTTGCATTTTATCCACATGTGAGGCAAAGTAATCAAATGCAAATTTTGAGTTGTTTTCTTATGTTTGCTGGTAGAATTGACTTTTAAATGATGATTTTGGATGATTAAATATTTAATAACATTTATTTGGATTTGATTTGGTTTGATTTTGTTTGATATTTTACATTTAATATTTGCTTCGGGTTGGTGTGGTGAAAAATTTTGTGTTTCACTCGGGGGCAAATTTTGTTTAACCCTCGTGCTTTGAAACGCTCGCAACGCTCAAGATTCCATTTTTCGAACCACTCGCTACGCTCGTGGTTCAATTTTGGAGTCTTTCGCTTGCTCGGGTATCAATATTAGCACGAGCGGTTAAACAACAACTTTGCCCCCGAGTGAAACAAATAACTATTCATAGGTCCATTACGTCCCAGCGCGCCAAAGTTTTTTGCAGAAATCACGAATCACCTGGTTGACGTGACCGAAGAGCTGGCGGCTTCCTCGCACAACGTATCAGCATTGCGATACAACGAGGGAATGCCGCCAGCATCCTTGGTATAGTGCCTCAAGGGGAGCCAACAGGAGTGGTCATTTCTCCATACAAACCTACTCGACTGTTTCCTCCGTGGGTTTTGATTCTAAAGCAACGATTTTTTCAACACAGATTAACATTGTCAATATCTGTGTCGAACTGTTTTGCTTTTTTTGATATTTTTGTTTTTAATGGGCTAGAGCCCTTCAAAAATGGCCAAAATGGCCTAATTGACTATGCCGTAATGAGAGGCGTAGTACTGATTCAAAACTGATATCAATTAGCCAAAAAAGCAAAACGGTCCGACACAGATAATTTCATAATCATTTAGATTTCCAAGTTTGGTTAGGATTGGTTAAGTTTTGGAGGAGGAAACAGTCGAGTACGAAACCTCGATATTTGAGATTTTTACGCGGTATTTTACGCCTTGTCCTTATCGCACTAGCTTTAGGAGCCGCTTCCGTTAGCGAGACGGGTATATTTACCTAAAACATTTAAAACTCAGCTCATGTTTCGTCTTAAGCTAGTTATTAATTTAGTTTAGTAGTTGTACATGTACTTACTATAGTACCTCTGTTACTATCACTACACCTTACGACTTTTATGAGTTCTACACACCACCTAAACAACTGTGAGCCTAATGTTACAGTCACCTGCAATAGTATGTTACACAACGAAGGCCGCAAAAATATCTGACACGATCTTATTTTGTACAGCCATAAAGAGCATGTCACATATTTTTGCGGCCTTCGAAGAGTAAAATATGATTGCATGTAACTGTACCATCGCCCACACTGTTAACTACACATGTATGTTCAGTTCCATCCTATTCGCACTTCGCAGTGCAAAACCTGCTGTTTAATATATTCTTTAGTACAGTAAGAACTAACCAATATTTCGTTCCCGAACTCGACTAAACAGTTGGAATGCGCGCTGACATAGTGAATAGGGTCTCGGCGGCTGTGTCTTTGCGCGGTGAAGTTTAAATACGAGTAGTACTTTGGGTTCCAGTATGTTAAATTGGGGTGTTCGAAGTCCACGTAGAATTTCTGAAAAAATGAAATATGTATTGTTGAGCTACTGCTACTTAAGTTAATCACGCACGTATTTAACCGGTCAACTAATTAATCCAATTTAGGTTCTTAAAAAAATATAAATGAGTACCTATTAAAGTTAATAGTTTGGCAACAAGAACGGAGCCTTAAAATACGTATATATCAATATGAGTTGTAACTGCATTGGCAACTGAATTTATTTAATCGTATGGCAAGATTCGAGTCGCTGAACTGAATTATTATATTGGACACATTTTAAAAAGAATTTTTTTTTTATAAGAATCAATATTTTATTTAGTCACTACACGGTCAACCTAACACGCTTCGCTCGTCGTCGCACCTATCTTTTGACTGTGGCAGAACACAGTGGTAACTATTGAAATTCGTAATTCAAAATCGAAAGAGCAAATGGTATGATAGCCATTAGGAATTTCGATAAGTATATTGACCATTGCGCATTGGTGTATCTTAACATTAGGTAATTTTAGTTTAAACCCTGTACATAGGTACATACATTGCAAGTTAAGTACAAGCCTGTAATAATAAAATACGTACCGTTCCGCTGCTTTGAAAAATATTAGCTGCCTAGACGACGAACAGGAATATGGCGTACCACATCCTCATCTAGACATAAAATAGTAGATTTAATAACCAAGGGGTGAATGATGCCTTTTACGCAAGTTAAACACTCTCCTTTTTATTTCGAATAGGTACGAGGAAAGTAAAATACATTTGTATTATTTTAAAAACATGACTAAGTGTAAATTTTTATACTATTTTTTGAGGGTACTTTCAATTAACAATTTAGGCAAAAGTATCGTTATTTATGGAAGGGTCATTTTTAAATTTAGGCAAAAGTATCGTTATGTATGGGGAGTCAAATCAAATAGCAGAATGGAAATTGTATAACAAATCCATTTATACCTTATCACAATTAATTACTTGTAATATTTATACTGCACACTTTAACTTCAACTGCAGATCTGCAAATAAGAGATTCACTGCTGCCCTGTACATTTAGAATAAGCAGATTTGTAGATTAAATCTTTGAATTAGGTAAATTAGCGGAACTACATACTTACTGATCTATTAATAAACGTTGTTGTAATGTGATTTTGATGATTGAGGTGCTGAGTAAAAAGAGCCAAGTTAGTTGGAATCTGACTTATCATTAGGTAGACCATATAAAACAAAGTCCCCCACCGAGTCGGTGTATGTATGTAAGTTCGCGATAAACGCAATAACTATTGAACGGATTTTCATGCAGTTTTCACCTATCAATAGAGTTATTTTTCAGAAAGGTTTAGGTTTGTAATTTGTTAAGGTTTTGTGTAACCCGTGCGAAGCTGGCGTGGGTCGCTAGTTTAGTATAGTCTAATGAAAGAACAATACTAATTGAGTTGTTCGGAACTGACAAAATTTTGTTCCAACTGACAGGCCGATACCGTCCGGCGGACTGTTAATCAGTGGGCCCCTATACTTATAGAAGTTAAATAAGCTAGAAGATAGGATACGAAAACTCGAATAATTCATAACAAACTTGGCTGACGAATAGGGGAAGTATCGTGCACGGTGCGTACAGAAATTGGCATTACATTAATACACTTCTATTTTAAATGTCATAGCTACCGAAAATTCATTAGTATCATTACCAGGGCGTACACAGTCGGAAAATGGCGAGATTCGCGTTGCTGGTCGCAGTTATATCTGTGGCCGCATTAGCTAAGGAATTGGTCAGTAACTATTTTATTTAAATTCTGTTACTTGTTAAAACTGGAACAAATGTTTCACTACAATCGTGAAGACAAATTAACTTAAAGACAAGGGACATTTAAGTGTTCAAAGGAATAAGTATTTGATCAGGCACTGCACGGTAAAACGAACAACATAACATGAAACTATGCAAACTAGAGATGCCCCGAATAGTGAATTTGGCCGAATACCGAATATTCGGCATGACATGCGTACATTTTGAGTCACAATTATTACGAAAGTTGTTCGCCAACAACGTTTGCTAATATAATATATTTTTATATTGCACAGAATTAATGAATGTAGTTAGAGTCAATTAATCAAATCAGACCCATGATAAAAATAAAATATTTTGGAATCAACCAATGCTCAAAAACGTGCCTTCGTATTTAACCACGTTCCAAGAATATATTTTAAATATTAAATGTACCTAGTTTTTGGTAATTTTTTTGTGAATCGGTATTTGGCTGAATAGTTAGAACATTCGGCCGAATACCGAATATTCGGCAAAGTGGCCGAAATGGCCGAATACCGAATAGTTGCCGAATATTCGCGACATCTCTAATGCAAATCATTTGCTAGCTCACTGTTAAGCACTAGATATTTTAATGATTCTAAAACATGATGACCTTTGACATAATTATTTTTGTTATTGGATATACAATAAGTTCATGCATTTGTTATTAGGTTTTTTACCTTTATGCTATGGATAAATTACATCCGGCATATAATTTTTCCGGTCTTTACGGTCCATGAAAATGTATTTGTTTTTATGTAACGAAGGAAGACTTTTCTAAAAACCGGGCAAGTGCGAGTCGGACTCGCGCACGAAGGGTTCCGTACCATAATGCAAAAAAAAAACCAAAAATTAAGCAAACAAAAAAACGGTCACCCATCCAAGTACTGACCAGTCCCGACGTTGCTTAACTTTGGTCAAAAATCACGTTTGTTGTATGGGAGCCCCATTTAAATATTTATTTTATTCTGTTTTTAGTATTTGTTGTTATAGCGGCAACAGAAATACATCATCTGTGAAAATTTCAACTGTCTAGCTATCACGGTTCGTGAGATACAGCCTGGTGACAGACGGACGGATGGACGGACGGACAGCGAAGTCTTAGTAATAGCGTCCCGTTTTACCCTTTGGGTACGGAACCCTAAAAACCCTATAAGTTCTGGCAATTTTATCTAGTTCTTTAGTCTGTGACAGTAATAAAGATCTGACTTTATTTGCGTGTAACCTCTGCTTTCTTAGTGTACATATGTAGTGATATCAGAGTGATATTTTTAGGGTTCCGTAGCCAAATGGCAAAAAAAGAAACTTAAGCCCCCATTCGCACGGGAGCTTTTTCAACGCGCGTTAAACGCGCGCTTTTTTTTCCTTCGTTTTCACCATAGTCTAATAAAACATGGTCTTCTCTTCCCAGAGTGACACAAGCCTACGTCACAATAACATGGCCGCTATATATAGCGCTATCGCATATTATCATATAGCGCTGTCGCATGATGACTTGTGTCAGTCAGGTGACCTAGAAAAGACGGGAAGAGAGTACCAGGCGGAGTATATTATTATACCGTGGTTTTCACGGAAAAGTACGCACGTATCTTGCTATTTCAGTCAGTTTCGGTACAAAAAATACTGGCGTTGACTAAAGTAGCATTACAAATACGAACCTTTCCGAGGAAATACTATGGAAATCACTACATCAGTAATTAAGATTGAAATCTGCGACATTTTATTAGTGTTGTAGAAGGAAGTGCACCATTAAATTTTGCCATAACGTAGAATCAAATCATTGATATTTGACGATCGGTCTGGCTTAGTCAGTAGTGATTTTGCTTATCAAGCCGATGGTCCTGGGTTCGAGTCATGGGTTCGCAACACAAACGTTCTTGAGCTTACTGTTGAGCTTGGTCAATTTGTGCAAAAATGTCCTAGGACTCCTAGGTATAATAAAGTAAGACCAAGAAAAGCCTGCAGAGATTTTTATAGCATACGCAGTGCAAGTGTTATTTAATACGTCATAATTTTCATAGAAGTTTGACGTTTAAAATAACACTGCATGTGCTATCAATCGTTGCAGACTTTTCTAAGTCTAACTCTACTTACCTATTCATTTCTATTACTATTTTCCCAGACATATTACCTGGACGTAGAAAGCGTAAAAGTTACGTACGTGAACCGTAAATACTATGCGTTTCTGAACGCCACGGCTCGCCGGTTTGGGCGCTGGGATCCCATCCACTATATCCATGTACATGGTGAAACCCTGGTGCCTTTCGGTAACAACGCAACGGTGAGTAACAATAGTTATTTGTTTCACTCGGGGGCAAAGTTGTTGTTTAACCGCTCGTGCTCATATTGATACCCGAGCAAGCGAAAGATTCCAAAATTTGAAAAATGGAATCTAGAGCGTTGCGAGGGTTTCAAAGCACGAGGGTTAAACAAAATTTGCCCCCGAGTGAAACACAAAATTTTTCACCACACCAACCCAAAGCAAATATTGAATGTAAAATCTCAAACAAAATCAAACCAAATCAAATCTAAATGAATGTTATTATAGTTATCATCCAAAATCATCATTTAAAAATAAATCCTACCAGCAAACATAAGAAAACAACTCAAAATTTGCATTTGATTAATTTGCCTTACATGTGAATAAAATGCAACTTTGCTATTAGTTTGTGAAGTGCAAAGTAAACCTTTCCGAGCTGGTGTGGTGAAAACATAATTCTTCAACTAGTAAAACAATAGACTTATAATATATCGTCGGGTGAGAATACGTTTGTGCCATACGCCACTTACAGGAGAGAGAAATGAAAAAATTTTTTTTTGCTATATTTCCCTCTTAAGAATTTACTTATTGGCTACTCCGGTTGCAGGTCGATGTGTACGTGTATGAGTTCCTAAGTAACGAGTATCGACGCGGTTTCGTTGAGATGCATTACAAAGTGTGCGACTTAATCTTGAAAGACACTGTCTTTGGGCCCTATGTGAATAAGAATCTACCCAAAGAATGCCCCATACCCAAGGTATACATTTCATTTTTTTAGCATTAAGCTTAGAATAAATTTAACAGTGGAAAAATTACTGTCTTGTGTGGGATTTGAAATCCCTAGAATGGTGAAAGATTGGTTGGCTGTGGATGAGGTCTTGGTGGCTTAGTTGGCAGAGCGCTGAAGTATCTATCCACAGGCCGTGAGTTCAGGTTTCATCCTAGGCAGTAACTTTATCCACTTTTAAGTTTACTTTGCATTTAGTTTACCTATATGTAGATATGCATTATATCATGTGTCATTATCTTGACAATAAACTTGTTAAGTATGTTAGTTCTAGCGCATTCTGAATTTTTACAAAATGTGTACTTAAATTGGAATAAGTTTATAATTTGATATTGCACACACAATTACAAATATCAAACATACAAACAAATACAAAAGTTAATACCCAGAAACTACTCCACATTATAATCCAGCAGGCGTATTATGGTTCGTTTTGTCCGCGTGATAAAATAACTGTCACTTTTTAGCTGCGCGGGATATAAAGTGACGGCCACCGTTTTATCACGCTGTCACGTGCACAAAAATGACCATCATATCCGTACAGAATCTGATATTAATAACAGTGTGTCACGCTGGTTTTCGACCGCAGTAAATACGTAGGTATTCTGTGTCAAGATACCTGTATATCCTGTATACCTGTATCTAATATGCTCGGCCTTCTTGTCTGTCACTATTTCACTGTCAACTATTTCCAGGGAGAATATCACTTGGTGAACATGTCCGTGCCTGACCTGCCGCTGCTGAAGACGTTCCCGTTCTCTAAGGGTCGAGTGTACGCCAACACGTCTCTATCAACCACACACGAACGCATCGTCGAGGGATATGTTGATGTCGTCATCAAGCAGCGGTGGCGCTATACTCCTGATCGTAGAGAAAAAAATACATAGAATGCTCACACCATACAATTATAATTCCGCTAGTCGATGCTAGATGTCGACTGTGAAAATAATAGTCTTCTTGGTACCAAAACTGATGTATGGAGTGAGCACTCTATTTTTACTATATTTTTCTATGTCCATCCAGCTACTGCCACTTGTAGAAGTGGAACAAGACGTATTTTCTATACATACGAGCATATTTTTTTGATATACCTACGCACGCCAGAATAGCCGTAATATGTAGAACAATTTTGTCCCTACTTAAGATCGTTATGTAACCTTACTGCAAATAAACCATTTGTATTTGTATTTATGTAAATTAAATAAATTATAAAACCCTGTGGTTAGTCTACACGAGCGTTTTAAGTATAATATTGTCCCTAAAAAAGCCCCCTGACGAGTCTGTCTGTTTGTGTGATGTATGTTTGCATAAACTCAAAAACTACTGAACGAATTTTCATGCAGTTTATACCTATTAATAGTGTGATTCTTGAGGAAGGTTTAGGTATATAAATATCTGGGACACCGTGCTTTGCTCGGAAACATTAAAACTCAAAAATGCGCGTTTTCCCAGAGATACCTAGCTAGATCGATTTATCAGCCCCGAAAACCCCCATATAACAAATTTTATCGAATTCGTTAGAGCCGTTTCCGGGATCGCCGAAATATAAGATTTGTTAAGGTTTTGTGTTAACAAAAGATTTAAGGTTATGTTAACAAAAGATTTAAGGTTTTGTGTTAACAAAAGATTTAAGGTTTTGTGTTAACAAAGGATTTGTTAAGGTTTCGTGTAACCCCTGCAAAGCCGGGGCTGGTCTCTAGTTATTTATATATATATTAAGTCACATTATAGACGGGTCTAACGCGAATTATATTCAATTACCTTTATTTACCGACGTTTCGACACAGGTTTCACTGGTCGTGGTCGCGGCTGACTGATTGTCCCAGCAAAATGTCAAAACAGAGATTTGTGCATCTACCCGACGAAAAGTGTATGGAAAAGTTTGGGGTAGACATCACATTTTCAAACCACCCACCACACATAATGTTAATTATTGTCAATAGTCCGACACGCAACACTCACAATATCCACGCACCCGTCCGAAGATAGATCCTTTGGCTTTAGCTTCTGTATCACTGGTTCCCAAGTTGGCGATAAATTGAAACCATCCTCCCTATTAAAATTCCTGGGGTGTTTCTTGATTTCAATTGCTTCTCGCACAACTCGAGGATAATAATGGCGTTCAGTGGAGACAACTTTTGGTCTATGCAACTCAATCCAGTGATTTGTGCCAGATGTAAGAAGATGTTCGGCGATTGCGGATTTGTGTAATTGGCGATTTTTAACTGCCGCTATGTGCTCTTTCACCCTCTCTTGCACGCTCCGTTTAGTTTGTCCAATGTACACACTTCCGCAGCTACAGTCTATTTTGTATACGCCCGGATTTTGGTACGGAATGACATCTTTTGGACTGCGCAACAGATCTGCTACTTTGAATAACGGCTTGTATACAGTCTTGATGGAGAATTTCTTAAGTACTGCTCCAATTTTGTCCGTTATTCCTTTCACATATGGTAGAAACGCTGGTTGTCTGTTGACCTCTGGATGTCTCTCCGTTCTCTTCGGCTTGCGTTTCATCCTCCCACGGTATCCATTCCTCTCCAGTACAGCTTGGACATGGGCCAGTTCACCGTCCAGGTGCTCAGGGTCACATAAGTCATGTGCCCTGTTCACCAAGGACGCGATCACAGACTGTAGGTGCCTTGGGTGATGATGAGAGGATGCCTGTAAGTATCTGTCGGTATGGTTTTCGTCGGGTAGATGTACAAATCTCTGTTTTGACATTTTGCTGGGACAATCAGTCAGTCGCGACCACGACCAGTGAAACCTGTGTCGAAACGTCGGTAAATAAAGGTAATTGAATATAATTCGCGTTAGACCCGTCTATAATGTGAGTTAATATGTATTCAAAACGCGAAAGTTTAAAATATTATATTTATATACATTTATATTTATATTTATATTTGTATACATATATAACTTGAAAGCTTATTTAATGCTAAATGCATATGTTAAGGATAGACAATTTTGAACACAGCGAAACCAACTGGAACTCATTTACAATAACAACAAGTTGCGAAACATGGAATTGGCTACGCTTCCCATTCAGCTCTTTTAATGAGTTTATAATGAATTCGTTTTTGCACGTGGAGGAAATGCGTTAAAATCAGCATTGTTGCGAATGAAATGTAGTTTAAATATGGGTTGGAGGTGAACCTAATTAAGTACTAGTCAGATATTGATTACACTTCCGAGAGTTGATGATGATGATAGTTGCTAAAAAAATGAAAGTATCATAAAATATGTTAGAGATTTGAAATATATGTCGGGAATTGTGGGCGTATCATACTATCTGCAGCACATCAGAACCTTCAATCGTGGATGACGACGACGGCCTTCAATGAAATACGTTGTTCAACTCACAATCTTTACTGCACAAGACTCATTACAAATCGGGTGTCATTCTGAATCCCTGAACAAGTCTGCAACGATTTTGATAGCACACAGTGCAAGTGTTATTTTAAATGTCAAACTTCTATGAAATGAGTAAAATAACACTTGAACTACTTGTGCTATCAAAGACTTATCTTGGTATAACTCTATCATTCAAAATCATCACTTAAAATCAATTCAAGCCAACATGGCGAAACAACTCAAAAATTGTAACCTGGCAAACCTGCATGCTACAACCACCGGGCACACTGGCCGGTGATAAAAAAATATGCTTTTTCCGCCTATCGTTTGTTTTACTCTGGTGTTTTTTCTCGGCAATTCTGATTATATTTGTTTAATGTTACTCGATGTTAAAGCTTTATTATTATTGAAAATTGCTGCGTAATACCGGGTGTGGCCTGTAACATGAGCAAATAATTAAAACATAGATTGTACTCCTCAAACGGTGACACTTATGTTCTACGACTTTAAAAAATTATGAATTATTTAGACTCCCTATTTTTCATACAAAATAAATATTATCTTCAATGGACGCCATCGCCACGCCATATCATTGTGATTGACGTTGCTTGTCACGCCTTAAACAAATAAAAATTCGCAATACATTGCGTCTTAAAATAAACTTTAAAGTATGTTAAAAATCAAACAACAAGTTTTTTTTAAAAGTCGCTGAACAAATGTTAGTCAGTATGAGGAGTACAGCCTACAGTTTAATTTATTGCTCATATTACAGGCCACACCCGGTATAAGCTGCTTTTAATGCAGGTAAAATTGTATATACATAATATAATTGTATATATTTGTATATATTATAAACAAACTGTAGTTCAATAGAAATTGTAAATAATGTAAACAAATATGACAGGGTTTTGTTGCTATTTGACATATAACCAAAAAGATTTTTGAAGGAAGATGAAATAGCTACTTACTACTTACAATAGTAAAATGTGTTGCGCATCGTGGATTGCGTGAGTTTATCTAGTTTTCTAGTAGATGATAAGAAAATAAGAGCACAGCTTATTTTGTTTACGTGTTGCGCTTGTAGAATTCATGTATCCAAGAAAATGGATATTTTCTCTAGGAACAGTTTATTTATTAAAGTTTAGTAGTAATACACACTTTGCGAAGACATGTCTTATTAAATCAAGACAATCTATAAAGGAATAAAGGATTTGTTTGAATGTATGTAATAACGTACAGTCAGAAGCAGAAGTTGCTAAACGGGCGAGGTGTTCAAAATGATCGTGACGCGACTTTATTGTTAAAAGAATAAGCGTGTCGCGGTAATTTTGAACACCTGGCCAGGTTAGCAACTTCTGCTGCTGACTGTACCTAGTAAAATTTCTAATAGAACACAGCTAGCAACGGTGCCGGTACATTAAGCAATTGGTACTTTGTCAATGCGGTTGGCAACTGTCAAAGGTTTGCATAGATGGCGCCATCATAGCTTGCCCCTTTTTTATGAGATTTGGCTTAAAGAACTGGCATTCAAAGCATTAAAAAAAGAAAAAAAATTGACACAATTCTAGGGATTGACGGGGCAAGCTATGATGGCGCCATCTGCTTAATACTTTGACCGGCCAACCCCATTGATTTTTTACGGCCTGAGTGACTGCTATATTTAAATCGACCTTAAAAAAAGAGGTCCAAGTAAAGAAAATCCATTGTTATTTATTATTGGATCTTTTTCTATTATGTTTTTATTAAGTTAAACAATTATAATACTTATGTTTGTATTGTTACAGGTAGAAAATAACAATTGGAGAGCTGACGGTGGAAATGAAAATAAAATCATCAGTAACAATAAATGTTAAACAGATGTGTGTGACTCTTCAATAAAAAAAAATCAGTAAAAATGGTGACACTAAAGTGAATGAATCTAGATAGAACTATTTGAATGTAGATCTAGTGTAAAACAACCAAATTTTCAATCAAATTAAACATTAGAGAAGTGTTATGTTTATCCAGAATAGTGTGAATAATTAAGGGCATAAACAGTAAAACATTAATAAATAAGTTAAAAGATGTAGTGGAAGCAAAAACTGGTACGCCTTAGTGCGCAGACAGTCAAGTACACTAACTAAACTCAAATAGTGCTTCACAAGAGACAACAATATATGCAGTGTGTGTAAAAGTGCGTCAAGATGCAGACAAACGTGCAGATCGACTCTAAAAATCTACGCCACTCCCCGGATCATGGGAAGGGCAAGGGGGCTTACCGACCTACAGCAGAGGTAAGTGTGTCGCTTATCGTTTCCGGGGGGCCCTTGCGGATACACATTGACCTAAGGGATCTTTTGTGCAATCACATAGAAAAGATCCGTTAACTACTCAAGAGGTTTTCCCATGTCCATGTGCCAGATGATGGAGCTCATGGGTAGCGTTTTAAAGTCCTTTGGTTCCAGATATCCTGCTCCAAAGTCCTTCATTCTTTGTCTGGCGAAGGCGTGACATTCACACATTAAGTGTTTTACTGTCTCTATGTGTCGCTTAACTTCAAACTTGGGTACCTAAATCTAAATTGACCCTCTCAGCAAATATATACCCTATAATCACAAAACACCTTTTCACAAAAAAACCTTTTCTTAATACCAAAATCGCATAATCTGACGGATGGATTTTCCCGAGTTTGAAGTTAAGCGACTCAAGTGATACCTACTGTGAAAGTTGTTCAATATTATGTTGTTGTGCGTTTCTCTAGAAACTTCCTGCTTCGCCCAGCTAAACTGTGGAATGAACTGTCGCCTGCGGCATTTCCGAACCGACCTTCAAACGTTCAAGAAAAGGGCGTACTCCCATCTCAATGGCAGACAACGCACTTACAACCCCTCTGATGTTGCGGGTGTCCATGGGCGACGGTAATTGCTTACCATCAGGCAATACGTCTGGTTGTTTACCTCCTATATATTAAAAATATGACTTTTTATATTGACCCTAGTACCTATTGGTCAATTTGGTCAAACATAACAAAATGGCACTGATCACTTTCTGGTGAATATCAATTTCGATAATCAACATTATAATAGGTTTCAGATAATTATGTCCGGAGGCAAAGGTGTTATTAACCGTGTAGCGGCAACCGTGATACAGTCCAGATGGACGATTAAATTTCCTAATTACGGTAATTGCCACTCAAATTACCGTATTATTTATTTTTGTAATAGAGGATTTGCAGAGATGTGACTTATTTGAAATACTTGTATTTAAAATGCAAATACAAAATGCAAAATACCTATTTTGTATTTAAATACCTTTTGAAGAAAACTATTTTGTATTTTATTTGAAATAGTTTTTGGGACCTATTTTCTATTTTCAAAATACAAAATACTTTATAGTAGGTAATTTAGGTAGGAGTTACCTCTTCTGATGTTACAATCCTGGCAACTCTCTCATTCTTTTAACATGGAACTGTTGAATATGTTTAGTAACGTCGCACATGACCACAAAAGTAGCGAGTGGTTAAAAAAAAAATCTTGAGTGTTGCGAGGGTTTCAAGGCACGAAAGGAGAACAAACTTTTCTGCCCTGGTGAAACACAAACGTGACGTTTTCATTACACTAACGAGAGGTATTACCTATACTAGCTGTAAAACATTACATATTTAAATGAATGCTTTTAAAAATTGGCCGTTAAAAACCATCATTCATCTATCCTTTCGGTTAATATGAGCAAACAATTAGAAATTTGCACTTTAGATAGAGGACTGATTGACACACTGTTTTCAAAGAATAAAGAGAGTCTTTTCAACTCGGGAATTTCGTTTTTAATTCAGACTAGGTATTCACTATTCAGAGTACCTTTTATCGCAAAGTATTTGTATTTTAAAAAAGTATTTTGAAAATACCTATTTCGTATTTTGTATTTTAAATATAAATTCAAAAACTATTTTGTATTTAGCATTTGAAATAGTATATCAAGGAAGTATTTGCATTTTGTATTTAAATACTTTTTATAAAGTATTTTTCACATCTCTGAGGATTTGTATACTTCAAAATAAAATAAAATGACAATGTCTATGCTATTTTCATATCTCATTTATTTATAGAGTTCTATGATAATATATAATAGATACGTAGGTAGCGAACTACAGTTAGATTTTATCGCTAAGTACTTTTTGATGTTCGCAATATGCTTTTAATATGTATGTATTTGACCGCCTCCTGATCTGAAACTGTTACTAGGTACATCCATTAGGTATGTTATACAAAAGAAATTAGAAAACTACTTTTTTTTTCAAATCCTTTCAAAACGAAAATATGCGTTTATTGTTAGCACTAAATACAAAGAATTTTCCCATGAGTTTTAGAGAACTAAATATTCAACAAGCTGTGACCGCGACTCCACCCGCGTGGATACAACCTGTGTAACCTACTACATTGGCTGCATTTTGGTTTAGATCATTGACGTATATCTCAGGACTGGATTTACGGGCACTAAAAATTGTACTAGTTCAGCGGTGTCTCACGAATTCGAGCCAATCGTGCAGTCTAACGCAACTAGTTTCGATCAATCGCGCGCATGATGCGAACTATAAATAATAAATATAAATATTATAGGACATTTTTACACAAATTGACTAAGCCCCACGGTAAGCTCAATAAGGCTTGTGTTGTGGGTACTCAGACAACGATAAATGTAATATATAAATACTTAAATACATAGAAAACAACCATGACTCAGGAACAAATATCTGTATCATCATACAAATAAATGCCCTTACCAGGATTCGAATCCGGGACCATCGGCTTCATAGGCAGAGTCACTACCCACTAGGCCAGACCGGTCGTCAAATCTCATCAACCAATCGCGTTGTAGCGGTGTCACACCGCGGTATTGGCCCCTGTCATGTCTCATTATTATTGCCCGTAAAGCCAGCCCTAAGATATATATTGAAACCTTACTGAAACTAGTAATTTCATATTATACTGTGGTGTGAGGCTACACCAGTTTATAGTGATGGCGGATTCATCTCGTTTTATCGCGAAGTCGTAAAATCTTTTGTCTATACGAGTAGGTGCCGCTTCGCTGGAGGGACATAAAAAACATTTCTATCCTCCTATAAACTTAGGTTTACTATCAACTTTCATCGAGCTAGGATAGAATTCAGTGGTGAGGGCCAAATATACTTATTTATTCTGTCCCCGGCGCTTGTACAGTCAACAACAGAGCTATGAATACAGGCAAAGTGCCAAAAATATGTATACACGACCTTAATGTACAGACAATAAAGTACTGTACACATATTTATGACACTTTGCATGTATTCATAGCTCTGTTGTTGACTGTATGGATTGTGAATATGCATCTTTTTCAATGTTTTTACTTGGCATTTTTCCATAACGTTTGAAATTAAAGCCCCATTTAGACGTGTCAAGAACTTGCATGCGATTTTCGATACGTTGCGGTATTTGGTCGTTCGATTGAAATTCATTATACTCTGTAGTTAGCAATGTATTGAATATTGCTTGCAAGTTCTTGAATAGTCTAAATGGGGCTTTAGAGTATCCTTTTGTAATTCCTAATGCATACGTGCGTCGTAATATCTGCTAACATGGAGCTCTGATGAACCAGCCGGAAAGAGTGTTGTGTCGTATCGTGTTTGAGCTCAGTTGCTAATTCTCGAATAGGAATTATTAGGGCAGACGGACTGCAACCCGACTGGAAATTGTATGGTTACTGCTTGCCGACGTTGCAGTTGGCGTGCAGTTTCCATACAAATTGCAGTCGGGTTGCAGTTCGTCTCTATCGGCCTTTTACGTGCAAAGGACAGGACGTGCACTCGGAAATAAAGATAAATATTGATATTTTCCTAATAAGCTTGGTATATTTCACTCGAACGCCTTTAATTGGCTTTTATCTAAGGGAAAATAGTTACCTGGAAATAAAGAATTTAAATTATTTTTTCATTAGAACTATCATTTGACTTTGTTGACAACGAAATACTAAAAAAAATAGCATACCTAACACACTATTGTCGAAGTTTACTAGGCGTTTTGACTGACCTTGAACCCTCTTTGTGACGTCACATTTTCCGAAACCAGACGACTAAATAACTGAGAGATTTACAATTTCTCGGGTAACAAGAGCTATGAAAAATGGCGTCTGAATGATTAAGCATTTTCCGGGTAAGTAGGCAGACATTGGACTCTTTGTTGAGGGGCTGAGGGCCTATCGCGAACCCTGTCACACTTTCGCACGAATTTACAAGTGCGACAGAGAGGCAGTACGTCGAACGTGGTTCGCGTTAGGCCCTCTGGCGCCATAAGAATTTACTGAAACAATGCTTAATACCCGAATGCGCAGTGTTCATGGCTAAATGGCGATGACGAGTAAATCTTTATGTTTTTCGAATCACCGAATTTACGATCGAGTGTATATTTTTACCCCCTTATTCATAATCGTTTGCTAAAGTTGACAAGCCGATAATAATCGTTTGTCCCTTTCCATCATACCTATACGTCGGAAAGAGACAAACGATTATTATCGGCTTGTCAACTTTAGTAAACGTTTATGAATAAGGGGGTTAGAATCTACATGAATTGCGCTTTATTGTAGTAAGGTAGAAGTACTAGCGCTCGACGGTTCACTAGAATTCGACATGGGCACTTTATGTCAAAGTGACAAGTATTAAATTAAAATTACAGAAAAATCTTCGCCGTTCAAATTTTACCTAAGTATATTACCAAAAAGAATAGATAGTATAGAGGGGTCTTGTCATTGTCAATTTTGTAGTCACGGTACATTTACTCCCATCTATCGACACACGATAAAAACTTAAAATAAAATTGAAAATGTATAAATTAATCAAAATATGTATACGGATAAATGATTCTTAATTTTTATTGTTCCATAATGACCCATGTTCTTTCACTGATATGTGTTAAAATTGTTAAATACCAAACGGTGTTGTTAACGCCATCTTTGCACCCCACCCTTCCCGATCAGACGATATTTCTTATTGCCTCCCGGACTAGAAATGCTTAGAATTACTTAAAAAACATATGTGATAAAGCACATAGCTTACTAAATTTTTTTTTTTGTCAACTTCATAACTGCCTCCAGTAACACAGTCGACGTCAAAGATAATTATGTTTACAATTTTCGCCTTATTACAAAGAAGTAAGGGCAAACGTGTAAACATATCTTTGACGTCGACCATAGGACAGATGACAAGTCAAGCTATAAAAGTTTGACAGTTCCTTGCACTAATCAATTTTCATCCATTCCCCCACCAGTATCTTAGCACATGCCAATATAATTTTTCTCTCAAAAAGCGTTAAACTGATTGTCATTAAAAAGTTATCACGATAATGATTAATTGAGCTTACTGAAGTGCTTAGTCATTATCATTAATATCGCGCTTTTAAAACTCATTTGAAAAATTCCGATGATTACATTTTTTATGCCGTGACAAGTTGCCATTTTTTTATCATGCCCGTCCTTAACGATGTTAAAATAAGATAAAATAAGCAACGGTATCCATTTTCGTGTAAATACTTTGGTGTTGATGGATTGCACTTATAAATCAGCGCGTTTCACTCGGACATTCATTAGTGTGAGCCGGAGCATTTTGTGATAATACAGTGTTATGAGAGTATATTAATCTACTGCTTGCGATCGCGTTGTATCGTCATAGCTAAGAAAGGATTGTACGGCCAAAAAAAAATTCAGTATAGACAAGGTACGAAGTGGTACTGAAGTAAATTCTTTGACTGCACACTTGTCAAGATTTCAAGAAGTCAAGATATGTCGTAATTGAACCGAAGTGGATACTTCTTTAGGCGTGTTAGTTTTTTTTGAGGTGGGAAAAAACAATTGAACTCGCGATACTGTTACCGTTACCGTAACCGACACCTCTGTATATAAGTATCTACATTATATTGGCCCCGTTTCCACGAGAGTTGAGTTTGGGTTAATGTACATTGATAATATAACTATACTAGTTGTGCCCGCGGCTCCGCTCGCGTATGTGAAATTAAGAATTTCGTAATTGTTCAAGTTTTCACTTCTCTCGGCACCCCCGGAGTGCTACTGTTTTTATTGTCTGACTGCTGCGATTATTTCATTTCATTAACATATTCGGTTAAATACTTAATAGAACAACTGTATAAATTGAGTACCTATGCCACACGTCAAGATGACGGCTGGGAGATGAATTAATTCCATTCAGCTGGAATCTTTATCCGAGTATTGTAATAAATTCGCTGCTGCTAAAATAAGGAAAACGAACAAAACAGATAAACAGATTATTATTAGATGGTTTGCGTGCTGTTTGGTTTTGAAATAATCCAGAATATCAGTAAATACATATATTGTTACATGTGCTGCACAAACGTAACACTACGATAGAATTTAATACATGATGGCCTTTACGACTGGCTTACATATATCCATTTCTTTAGCTCGCTCCGAATCCCCCTCGAAATACATATTTTTAAATTGTAACTTCGAGCCTAAGTAGTGGCTCATAAAATACTTACACTTACACCTTTGATCCAAATTTTATTAAAATCTGTCTGTTAGTTTTTGAGTAAAATGTCTGTGACATATGGACAGATGGATGACCAGTTGACGGAGTCTGTGCGGAAGGAGAAGAGTCATGGAATGAATATAAGGGAGTATTGACTGTCAATACTTCTTCTTCTTCTCGGGACAGAGGTGTACGGTTGGAGCCGGTTTAGGTTTATTTGACGTTCATAAGCGCATTGTAATATGCCTACTTGAATAAACTATTTTTTATCTTTATCTTTACTCTTTTCTTTCCATACAGATTCTACATAATTATAAGGGTTTCGTTTTTGCCAATTTTGTTACGGAACTGTATTAAAACTTCCACTGCAAATTAAATTGCCTATTAAAGCTAGTGTATAAAATGTTGATCGTATAAACAGCAGGATAATAAATGATGCATTAATGAGACTCAATTAATCTCTCCAGACACAAGAGATTAATTATCCGGAGAGAGCCATTGCTCTTTATAAAGCGATTAAAAATATATTTTTTAATCGTTTTCAGAAATATCAAGTAGGTAATTTTAAAGTTTTAACAACTGGTTATCGATGTTTTCAATCTCAATAAAATTCTGCCAAAAATAGTAGATTCTATTTCCGTGGTACAAATTTTCAAAATCGGCAATAATAGCTCACATGTATCATAAAATGTTTCTATTTCGAGACAAGTCTGATGTAAACCATGGTATAATAATATACTCCGCCTGGTACTCTCTTCCGACCACGTGACTGACACAAGCCTACGCGACAGCGCTATATGATAATATGCGATAGCGCTATATAAAGTGGCAATGTTATTGTGACGTAGGCTTGTGTCACTTGGGGAAGAGAAGACCATGTTTTATTAGACTATAGATGTAAACCTAATTTGTACACGATACGTAATGTCGACTTGTCACGGACATATTTTTTGTCGGATAATTCCATTTGCGTACCGCCTCGAGATGTCCTCTAGAGAAATAAGCGAGATTTTGCATAATCTTGCTTCGTGTGCGGAAAAAGGAATCGTTGGTCAGAATGAAGCAACAGCCTAAGTTCTTCTGCAAGAATCAGCCATTTTGCTCATTGAAATGTTGTATTATTTTTGTCTTCGGTAAGGATAATTTAGCTGTACGACGCAAAAATCCTATTAAGTACATTATAACACATTTGAAACATACAACTCTACATAATTTTGCTTACTGGATGATTTTTCTGTAAATTGTTCAAGTCTTATGGACATTCAGTGTGCAAAATATTATAAAGTACATATTTAAAAAACAGATGCTATTACAAGACGAATTCGAACCAAGTTTCTAACAATGGGTCTGGTTTCTCGTTTAAAACTTTTAATACGCTTGAATCATGACCCGGACAAGCTTTGTATCCACTTTATATTTACGGTAACTTAATGGTGCTTCAGGGGAAGGGAAAAGTCCAGTTTAAGAAGATAAACGAGAAAAGTTACTCAAAAAGACTTCAGATTTAAAAAAATAAGGAAAAACTTTATTTATAGATATCACCTTAAAAATCACAAAAGTGTCGTTCGGTTTGAGCCGCGAGTGAACGAAATATGTAAATTTACACAGACATATATATGTCTATATAGACCTATTATAAGGGGAGGCCTGTGTTCAGCAGTGGACGTCTTATGGCTGAGATGATAATATGATGACAGACCTATTCTAACGTACACTGACATCGGAATAATATCATTTATTTATCGTGCATGTCGCTCGTACTCTACTTAATGACATCATTGACAGTTTGGATATAATTCTGATGTCAGTGTACGTTTGAATTGGCTTGAAACAAATACTGATAAAACATGAATCTCTTTTTTAGTTTGTAGGGTGTAAATAGCCTTCAAATCAACAATATTTCAGCCGACGACCTCATGTAATAAATAATATTGCTCCAATTGTTGACAGCAGCTCCCGAGGGACGTATGGTGTACCTTTCTCGGAAAATGCTAGGCTGCTTCTGTCCCTCTGACCAGCTATGGATAATACATATATCTATTTTAGTAAGATTATTTACTCTACATCCATTTCCAATAAATATAAAAGTATCAATAGCAATAAAGTTTCATGGATTGTAAGGAACATTATTAATTATACTTGCCTACCAACATATTATTCTTATATCCAATCCCACCATTGATCTTGTAAAGCAAATACTGTGATAACAAAAATTAAAAGAAAGTCGAGTAAGAGTAATGAATATTGTAATTGCAAGTCAACAGCGCGCCCCAAGAAATAGGCCTTGGGGCAAGCGAAACAAAAGAAAGGAACGTGAACTTATACTTTTTAGGGTTCCGTACCCAAAGGGTAAAACGGGACCCTCTTACTAAGACTCTGCTGTCCGTCCGTCCGTCTGTCACCAGGCTGTATCTCATGAACCGTGATAGCTAGGCAGTTGAAATTTTCACAGATGATGTATTTTTGTTGCCGCTATAACAACAAATACTAAAAAGTACGGAAGCCTCGGTGGGCGAGTCGGACTCGCACTTGTCCGGTTTTTTTTATAAGCTGAATCCCTAGGGTACCAATTCTGTAAATAATATATCAAAGGCAAAACTGCTTTCGTATGTATTGGGGTGTTCTCCTGGGTCGTATTTCTCAACCGATTCTTGGTGAAATTTTGTGAGCAGGTTCCATACTTTCCATCTTGTTTGTTTTGTGGATTCTGGTTTCAATTTTATTCAAAATGGCGGAGTAATGTATGGTTACTCAGTTGTAAGCTATGCAAAGGCAGATTAAAAGACATCTGTGTGCCAAACTTTATAGAAATCTATACGGCCGTATTTTGTGTGAAAGAATGTCAAATCTGTAGGCGAAGCAGTTGCGATCCCTCCTATAATAGGTGTTCATGGGTGAATGTAATTACTTACCACCAAGCGATAAATATGCAAAGAGCATACTAATCGCCTTCTGTAATATCATAAAAAACAAACATATAACCAATGTGCTTAAAATTTATTGTTCATTCTGTAAGTTTATATCTAGACACGCGGCAGCGTGTCAAGCCAAGTTCAAGCAAAGGAACTGGCTAGCCAGCGCCAAGTGTAATATTACACGAACCACTTGGTGCCACTTTTGACCCTTCTATAACTCAAAACATCTTTAACGTAAACACATAAAACTACGTGTGTTTAATTATATCCATAAGGACATCTAGAAGCCCAAATTTCTTGAAGCTAGCTCAAACGGTTATAAAGATATGAAGGTCAAAAAGTCGTAAATTTTAAGACTGACTGACAGACTTATAGTACCTAAACCTAACCTACTTCCAGATGACCTAGAAGGATGAAATTTGGAATCCAGTTCAGTTATTGTGTGAAAGCGTAGGAAAAAATCTAAAAATAAAAAAAGTTATAAAATAGGGGGGGTCCCCATACAAAAAAAAACATTTTTTATTGTGACTGACATATAAGTACCTAAACCTTACCTACTTCCAGATGACCTAGAAGGATGAAATTTGGAATCCAGCTCGGTTATTGTGTGTAAGCGTAGGAAAAAATCTAAAAACAAAAAAAAGTTAATAAATAGGGGGGGTCCCCATACAAATTTCTTTTTTATTGTGACTGACATATAGTACCTAAACCTAACCTACTTCCAGATGACCTAGAAGGATGAAATTTGGATTCCAGCTCGGTAATTGTGTGTAAGCGTAGGAAAAAATCTAAAAATAAAAAAAGTTAAAAAATAGGGGGGGTCCCCATACAAAAAACCTGTAATACGCGCTAAACAACCGGCCAACGGTGTGTCGTTGGCGGCGCGCGGCACCACATAATTAATACAAAGAACAGAAATAAAAAACATGCAGCGGAAACACAAAAAAAAAACATTAAATCTCAATACCTGCCTAGTTTTCTTTACAAAAAGTATCAAAAAGTTGGCCAAGTCAAATCTAACCTGCTTTAAGATCTCGCATTTTTTTTAAATAACAGCAATTGTTATAGGTATCCAATAAAGCAAAGAAATAGAGTTTAATACTTGTTTATAATGTTATTTTGTTCCTATAAATACATAATTGGATTTTGCATAGAACTTGGCACTCATTTAGATCTCCATTCTTTTTGCGGCGAACCCCACAGCCAAGCATAATTTTTGAATTGAACTTGGCTCTCCTTTTTTACATTTATGTTTTTGATGGGATTGTGTTTCAGTTTATCCGTCGGCGTAAAACGCAGTAAAATATTTACGCTCTTTTTCTTTGTTAAGCAGAATCTTATCTTATTAAGTATTTTCTTAGCTTGAAGCCGGCTCTGTAATTAGTCAGTAGAGGTTTAAATATAACGTTTTTAAATGGCGAAGTTTTAAGAGTGAAAATGAAAAATCATCGCCCACAATCTCTCTGCTTTGCCTTAATACCGGAAGATAGGGAATACCAGTGCTCGTATCAATCTGATCTTGGTTCTGTTACTAATTAGGAGAGTTGTGACATCCTTGATTTTTTGGAATCTAATGACTGTTAGCGAGCTCGCAACAGTGTGCGTTGGTTAGTTCGTAACTTGAACTAACAAACGCGCGCTATTGCGACCTTGTTTTTAGTTAATAGATTCCAAAAAATCAACGATGTGTCAAGTCTCCGCTGCCACAACTCACCTCGGTCTCCCCTACTAATTCCTCTTTTCCTACAGCACTATGTACAAATGTTATTATTGTTCATCGCATAGTGCTATATCTAATGTAATTAAGCTAAAGGACCAAGAGGCAGGCAAACTTGATAAATAGTCCGGACCGACGCTAACAATCATTCCAGTTAATGACCCAATCATGGACAGAGTTATACGTTATGGGCTTTCCAGTAATACTGATATTTCTGGCGAGATTACAATAGATTGGTTTCAGTTATGGGGCAATAATGCAATATTGTAGTTTATTGTGCTTGATATAGTATTTGTTTTGTTATTATAAATATACTTACCTCTCCTATTTTTACCCGTATGTATGTTCCCTTGTGGGACACTGGAGACTAAACGGGTGTGCCGATTTTGATGATTCATTCGTCAATCGATTTATTTTAGTTGTCCAAATGTCACTAAAGATACAAGCATGACAATCACAATTAAACAATATGACCTTTTGAGCTTTAAATTTGTAGTTGGTACAAATAAGAATTTAAAGTTGGTTAGTAATCATTTCTAATATAATATTATGTTCAAATTTCATAATATAAAGCTGATTAGATTGAAACAAAAATTATTTAAAAAGTAGCTCTAGAAACTACATTCCTTAGAATGTTTTATTGCCGTGTGCCACTGAATTCTTGCAAGCTTAATTCGACCCACTTGCCATTTAATCGATTGAACTTTGTGATAAAACAACGCAACCATTGTGTTAGGCTTTGTCAGAATCGTTAGTTGCCTGTGGAATGAAAAGTACATTCAGCGATAAAAGTTCGCATGCAAAATGATGTTTTTGTCAAAACACTTATTCACCTTGTCCCGGTTGCACCCTCAGCTAGTTCTCTGATACCCGTCACCGCTAAGTTCCATCCGCGAATCACTAATAAGTATCCCTGTTCAGTTAAACCGGTATAATCCGGATACCGGATTCCGGGCACGTCTGTATGCCGAGTTACTGTCCACTCGGAGGGTATGAGACCAATTCGAACGTACACTGATATCAGTGACATCTAACTGATGTCATTCACTTATCGTGCATTTCGCTCGTACTTGTCCGTACATGACTGTGTTGGCGAGGCCGAGAGCGAGACGCAAGATAACTAAATAACTACATTAAAAAAACCGGGCAAGTGCGAGTTGGACTCGCGTACGAAGGGTTCCGTACCATAATGCAAAAAACAAACAAAAAAAAGCAAAAAGAAAACGGTCACCCATCCAAGTACTGACCCCTCCCGACGTTGCTTAACTTTGGTCAAAAAACACGTTTGTTGTATGGGAGCCCCATTTAAATCTTTATTTTATTCTGTTTTTAGTATTTGTTGTTATAGCGGCAACAGAAATATATCATCTGTGAAAATTTCAACTGTCTAGCTATCACGGTTCGTGTGATACAGCCTGGTGACAGACGGACGGACGGACGGACGGACGGACGCCCATACAACCATTTCCAGTCGCCGTTACGACGCGGTGTAGACACATCTTGTGTCGACACCGTCTGTTTCGGTCACAATTCCAGTCGCAGAGTCGTCGCCGTGTCGACACAGTTACCAGAAATGGGGAAGGGTCGACACATGACACAAAGTGACATAAAGTGTGGTCGCCGTGTGCACACATTGTTACTAGTTTGCGACTACTTTATGCCAAAATCATTCGTTCATTCGTTCATTTTGTTCCTGTCAAATGGAAACTGTCAGATGGAAAAATAGTTAAATAAAAATAAGTGACATTAATACGCCATCTCTAAAACGGATTACAAGACGTAATTATATATTGTTTGCATTTATATTACAATAGGACTTAAATTATTATGGGGAATTAAACTGCTCGAGTGATTTGATAAACTAAGTGTAATATAATCAACGCGCCACCACATTGTTTTAGTTTAGCCGGAAATGAAATTGTTTACTTCTCAGTGCTTGTGTTCATAAATATATTATTTGATGCATTTTTAGTACTTCGATGCGTATACTATACTTAGATAACAGAAATAACGCTTTACATACTACGAAACTTGTTAATTATGATGTATAAATATGGTTTAAGGCTGAGAAATATTGCAGTCACAAAGTAGTCGCAAATGTTTCGACTTTGTGTCGACTCTGTGTAGACACATGACACGCGCTGTCAAAAGTAATAAAAAAGTTACTCGATTTGCAAAATGGCTCCTTGTGTTCATTTGTTTTCAGATATTCCCAAAGTGTAAAAATGACGTGGTCAGAGATGGGACTTAATAGATTAACTGTTTATTCGACTAAGGCCCACTTGCACCGTCCCACTAACCCTGGGTTAAGCGGTTAAACCGTTAACCCAGTATCAAATTGTACTGGTAACCATTGTAACTCCAGGTTTAACCAGTTAACCCCGGGTTAGTGGAATGGTGCAAGTGGCGCTAATTAATGGAATAAAAAAAGTTAATCCTCAAATTTTAATCACGATTAGGTTAATCGACCTAACATAGATTGAATTTGAATTAATCTGAACATTAATCGAATAAATTATCGATTAAATCTCGGTTGGAAGTTGACAGGGGGCCATTTTTGTACGTAAAAATAATAGAAATGTCTTGCATGCAGATGGTAGCCAAACACTTTGTCATAAAAGTCGAGATGGGTGTCGATTTATAGGTTTTAGGGAGTGCCGATTTCGAAAATGATGACCATTTTTGAATCCAAAATGGCGTCCATGCACTGTGTCATAAAAGTCGTCATGGATGTCGTTTTATACGTTTTAGGGGGCACCAATTTTGAAAATGATGACCATTTTGGAATCCAAAATGGCGGCCATGCACTATGCCATAAAAGTCGTCATGGGTGTCGTTTTATAGGTTTTAGGAGGCGCAGATTTCAAAAATGATGACCATTTTGGATTCCAAGATGGCGGCCATGCGCTATATCATAAAAGTCGTCATGGATGTCGTTTTATAGGTTTTAGGGGGCCCCGATTTAGAAAATGATGACCATTTTGAAATCCAAAATGGCGGCCATGCACTATGTCATAAAAGTCGTCATGGGTGTCGTTTTATAGGTTTTAAGGGGCGCAGATTTCGAAAACGATGACCATTTTGCATTCTAAGATGGCGGCCATGCACTATGTCATAAAAGTCGTCATGGATGTCGTTTTATAGGTTTTAGGGGGCCCTCCTTTCGAAAATGATGACCATTTTGGAATCCAGAATGGCGGCCATGCACTATGTCATAAAAGTCGTCATGGGTGTCGTTTTATAGGTTTTGGGGGGCGGAGATTTCGAAAATGATAACCATTTTCGATTCCAAAATGGCGGCCATGCACTATGTCATAAAAGTCGTCATGGATGTCGTTTTATGGGTTTTAGGGGGCCCCGATTTAGAAAATGATGACCATTTTGAAATCCAAAATCGCGGACATGCACTATGTCATAAAAGTCGTCATGGGTGTCGTTTTATAGGTTTTGGGGGGCGCAGATTTACAAAATGATGACCATTTTGGATTCCAAAATGGTGGCCATGCACTATGTCATAAAAGTCGTCATGGGTGTCGTTTTATAGGTTTTAGGGGGCGCAGATTTCGAAAACGATGACCATTTTCGATTCCAAAATGGCGGCCATGCACTATGTCATAAAAGTCGTCATGGATGTCGTTTTATAGGTTTTGGGGGGCGCAGATTTACAAAATGATGACCATTTTGGATTCCAAAATGGTGGCCATGCACTATGTCATAAAAGTCGTCATAGGTGTCGTTTTATAGGTTTTAGGGGGCGCAGATTTCGAAAACGATGACCATTTTGGATTCCAAGATGGCGGCCATGCACTATGTCATAAAAGTCGTCATGGGTGTCGTTTTATAGGTTTTAGGGGGCGCAGATTTCGAAAACGATGACCATTTTGGATTCCAAGATGGCGGCCATGCACTATGTCATAAAAGTCGTCATGGATGTCGTTTTATAGGTTTTAGGGGACGCAGATTTCGAAAATAATGGCCATTTTGGAATCCAAAATGGCGGCCATGCACTATGTCATAAAAATTGTCATGGGTGTCGTTTTATAGGTTTTAGGGGGCCCTGATTTCGAAAATGATGACCATTTTGGAATCCAAAATGGCGGTCATGCACTATGTCATAAAAGTTGTCATGGGTGTCGTTTTATAGGTTTTAGGGGGCCCTGATTTCGAAAATGATGACCATTTTGGAATCCAAAATGGTGGCCATGCACTATGTTAAAAGTCGACATGGATGTCGTTTTGTTGGTCATGGTCATCATTTTCGAAATTTGCTCTTCCTAACACCTATAAATCAACATCTATGACGGCTTATATGACAAAGTGCACGGCAGACATCTTGGAATCCAAAATGGTCATCATTTTCGAATTCTGCACTCCCTAAAACCTATAAAACGATATCCATGACGACTTTTATGACAAAGTGCACGGCACACATCTTGGATTCCAAACTGGTCATCATTTTCGAAATCGGCACTTCCTAAAACCTATAAAACGATATTCATGACGAATTTTATGACAAAATACGTAGCCGCCATCTTGGATTATAAAATGATCATCGTTTTCGAATTCTGCACTCCCTAAAACCTATAAATCGACATCCGTGACGACGCAAGTTATCTTTATTTTCAGATCTAACAAATTGCTACAGAATACAAAGGACAAAAAAAGAAGCGAGGAGGTAATGAAACAAGCAAAAATACAGATGATTCCTCGACGCAATGGGATGCTTCTTAAATTGTGTCCAGATTTTTTGTCATAAAAGTTTTTATTTTTCACATATTACTCTCACAAGTTCCGTGACATTTCGACCTTGTAATTTTTTAAGTAAATGTTTTTGTTTATCTGTGAGGATCTCACTAGAATAATATAATCAAGGTATGTTTATATTTGATGATTGAAATAGTAACGCAAAAAAAAAAATTATATCTGTGTCTTATATTCCTGCCGAAGACTTTTATTTTTCCTTTTCCTTCTACACAAGTTTGGTCAAGTAATAAGAATTTAGGGCTCTCAATTTTATTTTGACTTCTACAACATTAAAGCTACGAGGCCATGTTTGGTATCGTTTTCGTATAAATTCGCAGTACCAAATTTAGTTATGGTATCACATTGACACCATTCCAAAGTAAAAACATATACTTTCTTTTAAACTCCTCTTCACGCTTAAACTGCTGAACAGTTTTAATTTAAATTTAGTACACATATATATTGAGTCCCGAGACAGGACATAATAAGTTATCTCAAAAATCATCCTTTAAAGGTGTGAAATGAGGTGTAGGGGGGAATTCAGAATTGACTTCTTGAAGTTCTGTTTAAGTTTAGGTTTGAAGTCATGTTTTTTTTATCATTTTTAACTAAATCAAAGATGTAGCCCATCCCAAATTTAATATAAATCAGTTCAGCGGTTATTGATTTCCCGTACAAATTTCCACGCCACTTTTCACACCTTCAAAAGATGATTTTGGTTATAAGATCTATCCTATGTCCTGTTCCGGGACGCAAACTATTTCTATACCAAATTTCAACGAAATCGATTCAGCGGTTAAGCGTCAAGAGGAGTTTAAAATAAACCGGCCAAGTGCGAGTCGGACTCGCGTATTAAGGGTTCCGTACATTAAGTCCGACTCGCGCTTGACTGCACATTTCTAATAGGTTTTCCTGTCATCTATAGGTAAAGAACTATTTTGTGTATTCAGACAGACAGACATACAGACGCACGAGTGATCCTATAAGGATTCCGTTTTTTGCTTTTGAGGTACGGAACCCTAAAAAGATATTTTTTTATTTTGTGGAATGGTGTCAATGTGATACCTTAAATGGATTCAGCAACCCAGATTTATACGAAAACGATACCATACACGGCCTTGCACCTTCACTGATGTAGATATATCAAGATAAAATTGAGAGCCCTAAATAAACTTTCAAGAGCGGATATCTCAAAAACTATTCAACATATCGAAAAAATTGACTGAATAAACTTGTAACAAATTAAATTAACTTGCATTTTGTATAAGTGGCCATGTCGCTAAGATGCATAGTTTCCGAGATATAATCGAAAAACCGGAAAATGGGACCTTCAAAGCCCCCTCTCTTCCCCCGCTCAAGGGCTACGGCCGGGGACTTTTGATATGTTCACCTCCTAACTTGTCCAAACCAAGTTACAGAGTCAAAAATTGTGTTCCGAGCATTTCCCTCTACAACTTTTTGGAGCATTCGTTGGCTGACCTAAGTAGCTTATTGCATTTCTTTAAAAACTTTTCTGTAAAAGGTTGACGGGTGTTGGGTGTTTATATGGTTTTGGTCGATTATTATCATTTGCATCGCCCATGATGACTTACTAGAATTACTTACGAGCACACGAGACACTAATAGTAGTTTGACAAACCTTGGTTTTCAAGAGGTATTTTATATTGACATTTGCTGTCACAAATTTGCTGTCAGATTTAGTCGCAAACCGCCCGCAAAGTGCACACAAATGTGTCGACACCTTGTTACGGAAAAGTGTACACACGGCGACGACACTTTGTTTCGAAACAATTCTAGAGTTTCTAGACACATTGTGTGGACTCTGTTACGACACATCTGACATTTAGTTACCACTTTGATGATTCTGCGACTGGAATGGTTATATGGGCGGACAGCGAAGTCTTAGTAATAGGGTCCCGTTTTACCCTTTGGGTACGGAACCCTAAAAATTATTCTAATGTCAGTGTACGTTCGAATCTACCTGTACATATTAAGTACATATAGTGTTCGCCAACCAAACTGACGATCGCGGTCGTAAACCTTCTTAATTGCACATGCGTGGTCGTTGCATATAAATTGTAGGGTTGCTAAGCTAATTGATTAGCTGACTGTACCTGCATTTTGTTCCTTTAAATATGGCAACGCACTAGTAACACCGCGCGATTGTAAGCATGTATTAGCTGTGCTATGTTTTGTGACAGTTGAAATCTCCTGAGTTTTCAATATTTTCAAAATGCTTGGGAATCAGCCATAAGTCAAGATCAAGTCAAGACACCTCCTCCACGCTACATAGCAAACTTCTTAGTGTCTAGAGTAAAGTATCCAATTTAGTACTTTCGAGATACAAACATAACAGACATTGCTTCTAATTAGTCCAGAGAGCGCTCAACTACTTACACAACAAATATCGGAAACCTTTTATTCGTGAAGCTCCAATGTCGACTCTATATTTAGGCGCTTAAGTCTTCAACTTCTTTGAATATGCCCTGAACCAGTACTCAAAACAAACTGTTGCTGCGTTAGGCCCCGCCTCTCCTGGCGGTTGTCATGGCAACTGCTTAACATTATTGAACAACGTGACCTTGAAAAGTTCCGCTACTCGCCACTAAGAGCGCTGTATCAGCATTTTAAGCACCTCACCAGTCAACTAAAGAGCCTCTGGGTTACTATGTAGTTTCGCCGCTCGGCAAAAGAGGGCGTTGTAACGGTTGAAATTGAATTTGAAATAGATGGCGTGCTTTGATAAATCTCAGGCGAATAGCGAACCCGAATAGGGTTCGCAGTTTCTTTGGAAGAATTAGGGCGCGTACCGGAATGCGGTGCCAGTTCGAATACCGCCCGAGATACAAGATAGTTTCGATTAGCGTTTTCAAATATTGTTATCTTGGCTAGGTTCTCAGGTTAAGTAAACAAGTCAAGTTCGGTTATGGGCCCAAGGCGGAACTTAATTAAAAATCCTCGATTTCTCTCTATTAAAACAGGTTAATTGTATCTAATACCTACCTTTAAACGAAAAATTCTTGTTTATTTATATATTTCGGGGATCTCGGAAACGGCTCTAACGATCTCAATGAAATTTGCTACATGGGGGCCTTTGAGGACGATAAATCGATCTAGCTAGGTTTTGTAGAGATAAAACCTAGCTAGATCGATTTATCGTCCTGCGGAAACGCGAAAAGTTTAGGGAAAACGCGCATTTTTGAGTTTTTGTATGTTTTCCGTGCAAAGCTCGGTCTTCCAGATGTTTGTATTTAATTGAAACGGGCATTTGAGAGTGGTCACCCGACTCATCCGTGGAGCTGATTATTCGTCAGTATTTTAAGGGTCAATTTCACCAAACGAACATTTTTGTCTAATTTCCATGGAATTTTGAAATACCAACATTACACAAAAAAAAATATGCTGAGAATTTGATAAAAAATATAATAAATATTAATTTTCTTATGGGATAAAAATATTCATAAAACTACAAAAGTTATTTAAATTTAAAATTTTGGTCAGGGCACGGGAATTAGTGTGTCCATGGAAATTAGATTTTACTAGGACGGAAATTAGAACACGGCACGGGAATTGTTTTCTTAACTTATTTTGGTACTTAAAACTATTATTTATGTATATTTTAATCTACAATAATATACTGCAACCATACTGAAGTGGCATCGGACATATTTACCTTCTTTAATTTTAGTTTCGAACGACAAATCTACGAAAGTATGTTACACTAAAAACTACGTATTTGACTAATCCTTTCCTTTATTTTAATGGCAACTAATCTCTCTTTCTTAGTAAAATGTACATATTTCAAAACAATACTTTGAGTAGTTTCGTAAACTTGTCCGTCTTTACATACAAAACTATTCATTAAAAAGTGTCATTATGTATCTGCATGTAGATAGGTACAAGGTGTATGATCTGGTATATGATCGTATAGGAAATGATACTAAGAAATAAATAGGGGCACAGTGAGAAGAAGTTATTGTGTAAGTTAATCTGAAGAAATCGAATATGCTGCCTTCATAAATTAATAACCCAAAAAATTGTTTGAACACATATGAGGTAAGGTGGGGTAAGACTATCACCGGGGTAAGACTATCACTTGTATGGAATCCTCATACTGTTAGTCTTGCCCCGATCAAAATAAACTAAGTTAGTCTTACCCCGCCTTACTTTACACATAGGTATACGGGGTGTCCCTGCCCTGCGGGAAAATCTTCAAAGTGTAGGTTGGTTAAGTAATTTCTCAAAAATATCATAATCTTCCTAAAAAAAACTTGCTTACAAAATACCCCCTGGCACTGACTAAAATAACCGACTTGGTTTCACATTACATCCCAAAACTTTTTTGTAGTAAGTAGAGTAGAAGAACTGCGTTGCGAGATTTGCATCTTTTTACATGAATTGAAATGATCCCATCTCTTTTTGTAGGCTGTCCTTCTTTTCGGGTAAACATACCCATACCATACTGATACTATGTACATACATATCATAATACATCTTTATTCATACTCACATCGTCCATCGTAGTGTACCCTTACTTTCCCTACTAATTGTAAGAACTAAAAGGTAACGTTGTTATCGCATATATTACTATAGGATTACAAACTTAATTATGCAGTTATCTTTAGAACGTGACTAATATTGCAATATTATTAGATTTTTATTGGATTAAAAAGCTAAAACCTAATTACGTTTCAAATTTGGAACTTGTGGGTATGCTAGAAGTACCTTAAAATAATATTGATTGTGCCAGTGACAAAACTAAGGGATTTTAAAGTGTATTAATTCTTAGACTACATGCTCAAATTAAATGTTATTTAGATAGAATGTTATTGAGATTTGATGGTACGGCCGTGCCACTTTGTTTTGCTCGACTTGGCGGCGGCACTGCCGTGCCCCCAGATCCTTTGTCCTTCTTCAGGCCTCAAACTAACTCCATGCCAAATATGTATTATCAAGATGATATTGTTTCAGCGGCTTAAGCGTGACGAGATAACAGACAGACAGACAGAGATACTTTCGCATTTATAATATAGTAAGAATAGGATATATTTAATTTTTCTTGTACCTATTAGAAAAGCTAATTTATAACAACTAATCTATTAAACGAGCAATTCTTGTACATATTTCGGGGATCTCGGAAACAGCTCTAACGATTTCGATGAAATTTGATCATGTATGGGCGTTTTCTGGGATGAAAAATCGATCTAGCTAGGTGTCTCTGGGAAAACGCGCATTTTCGAGTTTTTAGCTAGGTATATGTTTTCCGAGCAAAGCTCGGTCTCCCAGATTAAAAAACTTTATACGGCTTACGCTGTCAGCTGTCAAATTTACAAAATAAAACCATTGTAAATTTGATTTATTTTGTTTCATGTAACCTTAGGTACGGGTATTATAATATGTAATAATTCCAAAAATAGTTTTATGTTTATATAATATTTTAATATTATAATATGATAAATGAATAAGGTAAGGTGGCGCAAGACTAACAGTACGAGGATTCCATACAAGTGATAGTCTTACCCCAGTGTCGTCTTACCCCACCTTACCTTACGGATTAAAATTGCCCGGGTTATTCGGGTCCACCCTGTAAGTATGTAATAGTACTTATACTAAAAAACCGTTCATAGAATTTTGTGCATTCTCTGAGATTTCCTTAAATGTAAGATAGAAAGATATACGTCATATTATTATTACATATAGTATATATTCAATGCCAATATATATATATGTAATAATAATATGACGTAAACATTGCCAATTAACTTACAGTGCCCCCAATTAAAATTTTGTTGACAATAAATGTAATACTTTCTAATTCCCGTGCCACTTAATCAGCTGTTTTAGGTAAATATTCTATGGGAATTAGGGCACGGAAATTAGAATTCGTAATAAAAAAATTCGCCAAAAATTTAAATCGTGTTTCACCAAACTGTTATCGCTTACATAAAGATACATAAAGAGCTCCTAAATATGACAATTGTTTTTGAAAAGCTATGTGGGAAATAAAATTTATAAGGGGCATCGAAATTAGAAAAAAATTGTCGCCCACCCGGATTCCGAAATACTTATGCGATTTGCTCGAACACGCCGCGGCTTGACGTACATCCGCTTGCTTTGATAATCAGCCGAATACTGCCAGTACAGGTGAGGCGGGACACGAGGCGGTTCAGATAGAGACGTCGGATGTGAGAGCCCTTTGAGTTTTGCCGACGAAATTTTACTCGCGCGCTCGGACAAAATTTAAACTTCGATCACGAGTTATTTACCACAATGAAGTTAATAGTGTATGTGCTCAGTGATTGTAAATATCATCTAGTTTAAGTATTTGACACTAAATTAGTGATACTAATGTAGAATTTTTCGTAGGATTTTTCATTATGCTCAAAAGTAGATTTCGGACAGGGCACGGGAGTAGTAATTTGAGCCTTTATGTATTTTTAAGTGTACTCTAAAAACCAATTAATCAGTGAATTCATATGGAACCCGGTGTGAAAGTGTGGCTTCTTTATGTAAAAAAAAAAATAGTAAGTATTATTTGATGCTAACCCGCGATTTTCATCACGGACAGAAAAAAAATCGTGTTCAGAAATTGACCCTTAATTGCTCGACGCTCAACTTAATTGAAATATTAATGGGATGCCTTTTTGCTAAACTGAACGTTATTTGTTGGCGTGCTTTGCAATTGAGGTTTAAATTTACACTAATACATTTATTGGAGACCACGGACTAGCAAGCGCAGCGTAGGACGTCCACCCACAATATAGACAGACGACCCTGTTAAGGTCGCCGGAAGACACTGGATGCGGGTCGCTTCCAACCGACACGTATGGAGGTCCAAGGGGGAGGCCTATGTTCAACAGTGGACGTCTTATGGCTGAGATGATGATGATGAATACATTTATTAACCAAAATCAAAAAGAGAAGATTCTATCTTTGACCGTACCTATTGTGTATTTTTGTCGTATGTTCTTGGATTTTACGGGCCTATAAATCTCGGTCTTTTGATAAGCTTGCGTGGGGATATAGATCCAACTTGGCCCCTTGGAGAGCTTTAATGTCATGTAGAACGCCTGCTGGAACCCGTTAACAGGCGCAACAATAGACACCCATGAACCAGTCTCAGCAGGCCGCGTAGCCAACCTGGCAATCGCTTACGCTCCGTAGCGATCGAAACGCAACTGTCACTGTCGCACTTTTATTCTTATAAGGAAGAGTCATAGAGGAACACAAAGCGTTTCGTTGTCGAAGCGATAGCGATGGCGCGGCCGGCAGGCATTGGGACTATTGTAGAAAAAGTGAACAGTATACCGGTCTATAGATTGAAATTTGGTTGGAAAATAAAACTGCATTGTAAAGAGGTCCGGACACCTGCCATAACAATGTTAACTCCGTCATCAAGGCAGGCGGTGACTCGGCGCTAACTAGATGGGCCCCTGAAACTGCCGTCATAAAGACGACCAGGAGCAACATCGGTGTGAGCGGCTCAGGGGTGTCGTGAGGTGAGGTGTGCGCCGCTTTCTAATACCCAGTAGCTGTTACCAGCCACTGTGCCAACTCGCGTCTTATGCATCTTTCACTTCCACCCCTGAAGCATATAGCTCTAGCGACTCCTCTCTGGACGCCAATGAAGGCAAGCCAGAGCTGAGAGTCCTGCGGGTCCCCTTGGGGTCCACTCCGGCCGACGAAGACACGCCGGAGACGGAGACCCTAACCGACTCTCGGCAGCACTTGGGTCCTTGGGGTCATTACTCTTCAACAGCTTGTCGTATTATTATTACGAATGACTACACATAGTGCCACATTGTCCTATTAATTATTGGTTTGGTTGAATCCCCATTATATCCCCATATTTTCAAGAAAGTCCTATAATATTGTTGTCAATATTAAATTATGTCATCTGTGATGAATCGAAAGATCTTAGAAAATAATAGATTATTTACAGGTATTCATTAGAATAAGAAATCATTCATATAATTCTTTGAATAATCCACGTTTATATCGCAGCCGTCTATTTTAAAACATTGAATTACGCTTATTGAGTTTGTATAATTCTCAGTAGATGAGATAATCTCTTAAGCCTCCTCGGAGTAATAAATAAGAAACCAGCGGTATTCAAGGCATTCTCTTGAAGATCACAATGCTGCAAGAATGCTTTAGGTACGAACGCTTCAAAACTAGAACACAACTATATTACAACTAAAGATTTCTTGCCTCGGCTCTCGACGCAAAATACCCGCTGTATTTTAAGCAGGTAAGACCTGAAAGTCGACCTTAATAAGATATTATTTTGTCAAAAATTTCATTGTTGATCCACTGGCGACCGTACTTTTCTTCATGTACCTAACAATTACTCATAGGGGGCTATTCATAAATGATGTCATTTCAAATTATTAGGGGGGGGGGGTCTGGACATCGGATGATGGTAGCATGACGTAGGAGGAAACGGGGTCATTCGAAGCATGATTTTTGGATGATTTTAGGGGGGTGGGTCAAAAATCGATGACGTATTGACAGGCCCTAGGGATAATTCAAACAAACCCAAATATGACTAGGTTGTGTTGTTTCATCACAAAGTTTATATGGCCACCTCCTGTGTCCATCATCAGGTTAGCTCGACGGTATTATATTAACTTTCAAGATTTGGTCCAAACTATTGTATTAAAATAAACATTGCAAGTTGAATAAAAGCTTGTAAAAATTTTACAATTTACTTTTTACAACTAAATATTATGGACGAATTAGGGGAATTAGTGGGAATAATATAATTACTGTTGTGCGGACAATATGGCCATTGTGCTTTATTACTGTTTTATTTGACAACTCTGAAGTTCCATAACAAAGAAATATAGGTACTGTAAAGGTTTGCAACCTTTACAGCCTTTTTAATCGGTAACTGGTTAGTTATGATATTTAAATTTGGATTATCAGCCCGCTGTCAAAGGGAACGCGGTGCGCATTCGGCATTCGATGGGAGGCAGCTACCTAGAATAGTTGTTGATCATTCATGTAAGGTCTTTAAAAACGTATTAAAAGAGCAATCTAAGAAAGTGTTTTCATTGCCCATGGTGTCCTCCTGCTACCCCGCACCTCCACCATGTAAAGAGGGCGACCTAGCAGGAGGACACCATGGGCAGAGTTTTCAGAGTTGTCAAATAAAACAGTAATAAAGCACAATGGCCATATTGTCCGCACAACAGTAATTATATTATTCCCACTAATAACAACCTATAAATTTTACTTCCTGTAAAACTTTACGATGCCATTCCAAAATCAACTTTACGGTCCAGTCATAAAGTTTTATTCACTGTAAAACCTCTCCTGAGCAGAGTTATTTTTCAAACGTTGTAGTAATACCGACTTTACACCGCTACAGAAAAGGTTCTATTTCCAATAAACGTGAGAGATACGACATTCTATAAGCTACACTTCCAAATACCGGTGAACAATGATGCCACGCTTAAAGAAAGACGTAAGTCCATTACATTACCCGTTCAAATATGACATTTTGAGTAAACAGAATAGCAAGTTTGGCTTAAAATTCACCAGTCGTGCATTTTTTGCGAGTTGAGAGTTTTATGGATTCAAGGAACAGCGCTGACACAATGTAGATATTTCAAACTTTCTCGACTGATATTGTTAAGAAGTGGTTATTATTTTAATTACACATCAAACTAACAAATAATAAATGTATTATCCCTTGTAATAACATTGAGTGATGCCACTGAAGGACAATGAATCTTAGACATGGCTCGGTATTTAGGCAAATTGACAATATTAGTATTTTATTATCTACTTGATGACATTTTAGTTTAAATGATACGTACCATCGCCCACACTGTTAACTGTACATCTGTGGACTTTCTGCCTTTTGTAATAAGGTCCACCGATGTACAGTTAGAAATGTTGCTGTTTGTACAACATACAAAACTTTTTTTTCACCACACCAGCTCGGAAAGGCTTACTTTGCACTTCAAGAACTGATAGCAAAGTTGCATTTTATTCACATGTGAGGCAAAGTAATCAAATGTAAATTTTGAGTTGTTTTCTTATGTTGGCTGGTAGAATTTACTTTTAAATGATGATTATGTATGATAAATATTTAATAACATTCATTTGGATTTGATTTGGTATGATTTTGTTAGATTATTTACATTTAATATTTGCCTCGGATTGGTGTGGTGAAAATTGTTGTGTTTCACTCGGGGGCAAATTTTGTTTAACCCTCGTGCTTTGAAACCCTCGCAACGCTCAAGATTCCATTTTTGAACCACTCGCTACGCTCGTGATTCATTTTTGGAATCTTTCGCTTGCTCGGGTATCAATATTAGCACGAGCGGTTAAACAACAACTTTGCTCCCTTGTAAAACAAATAAATATTAAACGTTTGTTTCATAAATATTATTGTGCATTTGAAATTAGGCACCATTAAGATTTTGCTTAAAAGAACTCTATTTTACCGTTAAAAACACATTACTGTATCTTATTTTACAGTTAGTATAAAGTAATTTTTAATTAAGAAATTCTTTTCACAGCGAGTTTCAGAGTTAAAAGAATTTCATTACCGCCAAACAAAACTTGTTATTAAATCAAGCAAATTAAAAAATCTACAAAATTTAGGCACCTATTTTTTAAATTATAAGGTTTCCTCGCGATATTTTCCTTCACCGAAAAGTCAGCGGTAAATAGCAAATGATATTTCGTACATAAGTTTCGAAAACCTCATTGGTAAGAGCCAGGATTTCAAATTGCGACCACCGGATTGAAAGTTAGACGTCATAATATCCATTCGGCCACCACCGCTTTATGTTTGTTATTTTTAAATTATGTTAAGAAATACTGCCGTATTCGAACTTCAAGATATTCACAAGAGACGACACATACTAGATCCATTCTAGATACGTTATAGTTTAGATATCAACTAGTTCTCTTTTGCAGCGCAATTCGGGCAACCAACGTCACTTTAACGTAAGATAGAATAAGATATCTATTAGATGTGAATTGTGATCTCTAAGTCATATCCTGCGGAAATCGTTCAAGAGTATCTCCAGAATCGCGCAAATGTCAAATTTGACAGGTTAGATCTTAAACATAATTATCGTTATCGTATATTGGTGATGTCTAAAAGATATCTAATAGATGTCTATTTCAAAATCCGAATCGGGCCCTTACTATAGAAGACTTGAGCCCCTATCAGCGCCGGATGGCTGCCCTGAAACATCGCGAATAAAAATAAACACGCTAAGAGACCCGCACGGATTTATTACAGTCCAAGAGCTTGCGTATAAATTCGTTTTTGGCAAAGATTTCTTTGCTGGTACAAGTTTTTATCGCTGACTGTACTTTTATTTCCACATGCAACTAATACTCATCGAGACAATTCTAAAAACCTCAAACACAATTAGGTTGCATTGTTTTATCACAGAGTTCCTATGGCTACCTCGTGCCTCCATCTTCAGATCAGCTCGATGGTACCGTAATATTGCATTATCATTCGACTTATATAATGTATGCAAATTTTCACTTCAATCGGAAATCGGGAAGTGAGTCAAATTTAGCTTCCGAGATTTGATCCACACTATCAAACTTACTACGAGCCCCGATGCACATGTTTTCGTCTAGTGAGACCATTTTTTGAGGTTCTCGCGTTTGTTCAAAAATAATGTTTTAGTTTTAAAACTACTAATACATAACATATTTAATGCGTATACTAATGTAATTTAATTTTATATGGTAATACTCTGCAATAACTAAATCCAAATACAAGACATACCGTTTGTACTGAAAGAAAAAAAATAACGATTTTTTATTTTTTTATTAACGGGTAGGATTACAACATGTGAAAAGGGCTATTACTAGGGAAAGCAGCAGGGCTCTGCCAATGTAGTGACAATTTTGTTTCGAGCCCATACATGCAGCAGTGCTGTAGGAGAGGACAATATGATTTGGACAACGTTTTTGAAAAGTACGTTTTTTCAGCAATAAAAGTCTCATGCAATTTTATTATACAATCAAAATAAACTACATTAAACATTACTATTATGGTTCCCATTACTGGGTCACTTTATGTTCATGTGTAAAATTTATTAAAATAAACAAAATTGTTGCGTGGAACTAGACGAAATAATTTGCATCGGGGCTCGTAAGAGGGTAAGTTAAATAGAGTTTGACCAAAAAAAGTCTGCAGCGATTTTGATAACCCACGCAGCGCACGTGTTATTTTAAACGTTAAACTTATATCAAATTATGACGTATAAATAACACTTGTACTGCGTGGGCTATCAAAATCGCTGCAGATTTTTCTTGGTCAAACTCTATCTATACTCAGGTTCATTTACAGATTATTATACAGATTATTCGCTCCGTGCATTTATTTTATTGTATAATCATGGACTGATAGGTTAGTCCGTGGTATAATTTACATCGTTATTTAATGCATAGCTCTCGGCCTATGAAAGAAATTCGCGGAGCCGTACCTAACGACGTGTTCCGATACTAAGTAGAACGCGTTCATGTGAGCTGGCACATATAATAACAGCCTTCAACCCTACGGCACACACAATAAGGCATAAAATATAATGGCACTTTCGTATATACGCAGCAAGTTAATATGAACTGTGATAGGATAATGATAAGGTCGAAATTGTCACTTTGACTGGTGATAGTAAAATATTTTCATAAGAGTGCTGTATGCTGAGTTACAATAAGGATGAGATTTCAATGCGTAGATGTATTGGCTAAAATTTTAGGTAAAATACTGATATTGGCGTGAGGTGATAAATTGATAATTGATTGTTCTTGAGTGTTATGCAGAGTTTAAGTAAGAATGAAATCATGGGTTTACTCATAGTCTAATAAAACATGGTCTTCTCTTCCCAGAGTGACACAAGCCTACGTTACAATAACACGGCCGCTATATATAGCGCTATCGTATATTATCATATAGCGCTGTCGCATGATGACGTAGGTTTGTGTCAGTCACGTGACCACGAAAAGACGGGAAGAGAGTACCAGGCGGAGTATATTATTATACCACGGGCTTACGCAATGGGTCGAAGCAAAACAATTAGTGACTCTGAACTGTAGACCAAAACCTGAATCGACAAAATTATCGGCCGATGCAAAGCAGAGGCCGACAAAGAAGACGAACCATGAATTGCTATTAGTCTCTAAAGCTCATTTAAACCCGTAATGGTTTGACCAATAATAAAAATAAAAACTTGTCCTTTATTTATTTTTATTTTGTCATCGAAAGGCCGAGCTTCTATAACATTTTATCACTTGCCATTTTACTATTATATCATACTGAGCGAGTCAATCTACTCGCCATTAAAAATAATGTACTCTATATCGCTTTTATAAGCATATTTATATTTACGACAACGCGTAAAAATGTCTCTCCATTATTGAAATACTGCATATCAAAGTCTAGTCATTATAATCTTATCACACCTCCGCTTATTTTGATATATTGAACTTTAGTCGTATGTAATAAGAGCGCGTTTTCATTATACTTTGCAGCGAGATACGAGATTGTGTAAGTTACTTGTGGGCATGGTAGCAAAAGTTGCGTAGGTGTCTACGGCGTAGTCGTGTAGCTGAGCTACGACGCTTACGTAGCACTTCGTAGAGAAAGTTTCGTCGTTGCTACTACAAATGTTACTACGGTCCGATTCGAACTTTAACACATTCATTACCACTAAGTGCTACGGGTTACGTTCGTAGCGCGTAGCCACGGTTTCGCCGTATGTAGCGCGTAGTCGCTACGAACAGTGTACCCGACAGTCGGGTTCTTGGTGTTGAATGTGTTAAGATACGTTAAATATTACGTATAGATACGATATGTATATATATGTCAGTGTCAAAAGTGACGTTCTTGTTTAAAGTAACGTCACCATTGACACTGACATATCTAATCCATATCGTATCTAGACACAGGGCCCGATTCGGATTTTGAAATAGACATCTATTAGATATCTTTTAGACATCACCAAGATACGATAACGATATGTTTAAGATCTAACCTGTCAAATTTGACATTTGCGCAATACTCTTGAACGATTTCCACAGGATATGACTTAGATTTCCACAGGACATGACTTAGAGATCTAATTCACATCTAATAGATATCTTTCTATATCTAACGTAAAAGTGACATTGGTTGCCCGAATTGCGCTGCAAAAGAGAACTAGTTGATATCTAAACTATAACGTATTTAGAATGGATCTAGTACGTGTCGTCTCTTGTAAATATCTTGAAGTTCGAATACGGCAGATAGTATTTGACGTTCTTAAAGTACGAATCAGGTATCTATTTAGGGTTTCTAGCTCCACATTACACGTTTTAGCGGCCATCCGAATGATTTGGGACGACAGTCCTCGCAACTAAGTTACTGAGTTAGCCAGGCTATTACTTAGCGACTTGGCTAAGTGAATTCCCTGGTGAGCGCTCCTTCCAACTACTTACGTGGCTTGAGAGACGAGACATTCTGCCGTATTCGAACTTCAAGATATTCACAAGAGACGACACGTACTAGATCCATTCTAGATACGTTATAGTTTAGATATCAACTAGTTCTCTTTTGCAGCGCAATTCGGGCAACCAATGTCACTTTTACGTTAGATATAGTAAGATATCTATTAGATGTGAATTAGATCATATCCTGTGGAAATCGTTCAAGAGTATCTCCAGAATCGCACAAATGTCAAATTTGACAGGTTAGATCTTTAACATATCGTTATCGTATCTTGGTGATGTTTAAAAGATGTCTAATAGATGTCTATTTCAAAATCCGAATCGGGCCTATTATTGTTTGTAAGAAGTTTTAGTAAAAATTAAATACAAGTTCCCTTCTTATCATAAAATCTAAAATGATAATATACCTTTACAAGTGGCTCTGTGAGCTATAGACCTCGCAAGCATAGCTTAAAACTCAATAAGTGTATTGCTCCGCCATTTTGAAAATATTTCAAATAATAAATCGGCAAAAAGCGGACCCTGGCGCTAGGCCGGGAAAACGCTAGGTTGAAGAAGAAGAATAAATCATTGAACCGGGTCACAAAATTTCTCGAAAATTGGTTGAGTATTACGCTCTGTAGAGAACACCCGAACATACGAAGGCATTTTTGCCCAAACTGAAACGGATAGCTTTATGTCTGGGGCACAATTTAGTCATCATTCCTAATTATCATTTGTACCTAAATACTAACACACTCCTGACCTAGAGTCCTGCGAACACAGATTTCTATCACTAGATGCAGTTCCCAAACAGCAGCATCTAAGAAGGGTCGCGTTCTTGTATACGCTATGAAAGTCTGAGAGCGTAAAAGTGCCACGTAAGCGCCGGCCGCCATAAGGTAACTTTTGCCGAGGAACGTCACATATCTTTACTATATCGTATCTAGTTAATCTCTAAGGGCCCGATTCGGATTTTGAAATAGACATCTATTAGATATATTTTAGACATCACCAAGATACGATAACGATATGTTTAAGATCTAACCTATCTAATATGACATTTGCGCGATTCTGGAGATACTCTTGAACGATTTCCACAGGATATGGGCCCGATTCGGATTTTGAACTAGACATCTATTAGATATATTTTAGACATCACCAAGATACGATAACGATATGTTTATGATCTTACCTGTCAAATTTGATATTTGCGCGATTCTGGAGATACTCTTGAACGATTTCCGCAGGATATGAATTAGAGATCCAATTCATATCTAATAGATATCTTACTCTATCTAAAATAAAAGTGACATCGGTTGCCCGAATTGCGCTGCAAAAGAGAAATAGTTGATATCTAAACTATAATGTATCTAATACGTGTCGTCTCTTGTGAATATCTTGAAGTTCGAACACGGCAGTAGGTCCTATCTCTGAGAAAACGCGCATTTTTGAATTTTTATATGTTATCCGAGCAAATTTCGGTATCCCAGATTTTGTTCATATTGCGCAGTCTGTCAGAGGTATTCTTCTCCTGCGTGTAATTGGATGCCGGCCTCGAGCGGGGACGGGTGAGGGGGCGCGCGGGGGAGGGTCGACCTTGCACTCGAAACGGATCCTGCAGCCTGTGACAACCTGAGTGTTCAGATGGGATTCCATTTTTCAACGCGGTGTTATAAACAACGTGCATACCAACGGTTTTTAATTGACTGAACACCTGATTCGAACTTTAAGTACGGTAGCAGGCGAGTCTCACTCCGCGATTTCGTCGCTTTGCTACAGGTAGCCAAAAGTGCATCCGTTCGGCCCCAATTTTGGGGTTCGCCATAAGCCGCGCGTGGCGCTGTCGTCACCTAGCGGCCATATCTGTGCTGATCGTAACAGACGCGTTTTGTTAGAGAGTGAGTCTTCTGTACTTGGTACTATTATTTATTCTGTGACGGTAGTACTATTAGTTATTCTGTGCTTTAAGATACGTCAATTTATAGGTAAGTAGATCTCGAAACGATATGGATTAGTGTCAGTGTCAAAAGTGACGTTATTGTTTGAAGAAACGTCACATTTGACAGTGACATATTTAATCCATATCCTTCCTAGATCTATTAACTGACGTATCTTAAAATTAGACGCGGGCCGTGAGCGGGAGCGACGCGCGATAGAAGCGTCAAATTCAATATCAATAGGTAGAACCTTCCTCCTGCTGTCGGGACTGAATAACGACAAAACTCTCGTATCAAAACCTTCCTGCCTGAGGTGGCAGCATGGTTGAATTTTTGTAGCCCGTCACTATGCCTGTCACGTACTAACAAGTAAGTATGTAAGTGCGAAAGTGACGAGCATAGTGACAGGCGATAAAAAATCAATCATGCTGCGCCCGCTGGTGTCAAAACTCATTGGCTCCTGGACTAACTTACATTCCACATAACGCTACGCATCGCATTTTTTAAGGCTACCCTTTTACCCCATCTCGACTTTTACACCACTTCATCCTCCTTAGGGCAGCATAAAAAGCATCGTATATGTTATCACGTTCCCTGTGCATGCATCATATGTGTAGCATTTTAGGGTACATATGATACGTGCATGCACCACTAATGATGCACGACTTAAACTTAAAGCATTGCCAAAGTTTACACGTATGAGCTAGGTCTTTTCCTATTTTATTTGCATGCACATACTGGCTATGAACCTTTTGCCAAAAAACACGTTGCACGTGAGGACTCTGTTTCCTAGGTACACTGGGAACGTGTTAATCCAGGTTATCAGCTATCCAAATAGATATGCTTTCAGTTGTTTTAGCGTTATTAAGTACCAAAAATACAAACAATTGACTGACATGTTATTGCTTGGGCAGAGTTCACAACATAAGCATTATCATATGTGAGCGCCTGGCGGTCGCCGGCCATTAGGCGGAAACCTGAACCACAGGCCAGTCGTTATTGTCTGTATTAATATACGGCTATCTTTTAAACGCTCGGCGATATATTCTCACTTTTGGGAGCAAATGTTTTCCGTCGGCCAATATTGGTCAGCAAGTTAATTGCTGGGAAACATTTATACCATCAATTAATGTGGGACTGCTCTAACATAGCCAAAAAAACCGGGCAAGTGCGAGTCGGACTCGCGCACGAAGGGTTCCGTACCATAATGCAAAAAAAAACAAAAAAAAAAAGCAAAAAAAACGGTCACCCATCCAAGTACTGACCACTCCCGACGTTGCTTAACTTTGGTCAAAAATCACGTTTGTTGTATGGGAGCCCCATTTAAATCTTTATTTTATTCTGTTTTTAGTATTTGTTGTTATAGCGGCAACAGAAATGCATCATCTGTGAAAATTTCAACCGTCTAGCTATCACGGTTCGTGAGATACAGCCTGGTGACAGACAGACGGACGGACGGACGGACGGACGGACAGCGAAGTCTTAGTAATAGGGTCCCGTTTTACCCTTTGGGTACGGAACCCTAAAAACTATCACAAAGTTTACTATCGTACATCCTAATGGTAACATTCCATTTCTAACCGCAGCTGCACTACCGGTACTGAAAGCGTCGCTGTCATTGTCAATTTCCATAGTAAAATGAACAGTAAGTAATGCAGTTGGAAATGGACTGACACCTTAACGGTTAATACAGCACATAGACCTATGCCTCCTTCTGAAGATCTGTCTGTCTGGATTAACCTGTATATTCCTGAACATAACGAGAAAGATTACCTACTGTCACTGCCTATATACTTTGGCCCTATCGCTTGTCGAGCCAGAATTTGAACCTATGGCCAGGCGTGGCTCACTCCGCGATTTTGTCGCTTTGCTACAGGTAGCTAAAAGTTTATCCGTTCCGCCCCAATTTTGAGGAAAGCCATAAGCCGCGTGGCGCTGTCGCCACATAGCGGCCATATCTGTGCTGATCGTAACAGACGCGTTTTGTTAGAGAGTGAGTCTTCTGTACCTAGTACGATTATTTATTCTGTGCTATGGCTTACAAAGCTTAACCACTCGGCGCCCTTGTTGGTTTTATCAATGAAAGTATCATGGAAAATGGTTCCCTAACCAGTCCTACTCGTATATCATCAAACTGGTGCACGATTTGCAAAAAAACAAGTGACGATACCGTTCCGCACACTGGGCGCACAGCTAACTGGCGATCATATGATAGAGGCGGGTTATCCGTGTGATAAAGCCAGCGTCACTTCCTACTGGATACCTAGATGAACAGTAGATTCGAGACTTAAGATAGGGTGCTATCTTTCGGCGCAATTCGGGAAATGATTTAGAGATTAACTAGATGCGATATAGTAAAGATATGTGACGTCCCACGGTTGAAGTACCTTATGGCGGTTGGCGCATACGCTATTATTAACGCCGCTCCAATATTATTGCGGCGCTATGCGACGTAAGCGCCAGCCGCCATAAAGTACCTTTTGCAGTGGAACGTCACATATCTTCACTATTTCATATCTGGTGAATCTCTAATTCATTTCCCGAATCACAGCGCCAGCCGCCATAAAGTACCTTTTGCAGTGGAACGTCACATATCGTTACTATTTCATATCTAGTGAATCTCTAATTAATTTCCCGAATCGACAGCCGTATTCGAACAATGAGATACGTCAAATACTAGACATTGAAACGATATGGATTGGATATGTCAGTGTCAAACAAGTGTCAAAAGTGACGTTTTTGTTTGAAGAAACGTCAATTTTGACACTTGTTTGACACTGACATATCTAATCTATATCGTTTCAATGTCTGGTATTTGACGTATCTCATTGTTCGAATACGGCTGCGAGTCGTTAAGGTAGCGTACTATCTTTGTCCCTATACTGTAGCGTAGCGTCAGACGCTCGTCCGTCAGTGCCCCGTGCCGCGGGCCGCAAGGCGCACGCTTCGCTGACGCTCGCTCGCCCGCGCTCTCGTAGTGATGGATATTTTTTATAAACAGTTTATTTTAGATGAATGTTAGATATACACCCTGTAGGATAGTGGTTAAAGGTGAGAATATACACGTATTTGTACGACGAAATTAGTAAAATAACATTTTGATATTATTGTAAAGATTTGATGTTAGGAAGATTAAATTGGAAAGTAAAATAGGTCTAAATTTTTTTAAGTACTTATTTATGCAAATATTTTTTTATTATACCTACCGACTTATTACATGTGTGACACGTAAGCAAATGTTTCTACAAAATCAGTAACTAGTTGTCTAAATTTAGGCATAATTTTCACAGAATATAATTTGTAATTCAGATTTTATACTAACCAAGAATTATCTACGTTGAACAAGTTTCGGTTATACCTTAATAAAATTGTAGCTATTAGTATAATTTACCAAAGGCATGTGTTTACCACAGTTGTCAACAACAAAACAACAATGAATAAATTTAATAGTGGATAAAGTACTGCCATTGGGTGAGACTTGAACGCACGGCTTCTGGACTAACCTAACAAGGCGATTGTTTCATGTCTTTGGACTTAATTGAGTTTTCTTCATGAATAAACAAGTTTACAGCGACAAAGAAATATAAATTATAAAAACTGTCAATTTTAAAGACTTCTTCTTTTTTTTTTTTTTATTATGCATGTGTTTACTCATGGCCACAGACTAGCCGAGGCGTAGACGTGGCGTGGTGGTTCTTTATTAAAAATTGTTGTATTAGACATCGTAACGTTGTAACGTAAAGTGTAGGGGCCCGATTCGAATTTTGAAATAGACATCTATTAGATATCTTTTAGGCATCACTAAGATACGATAACGATATGTTTAAAATCTAACCTGTCAAATTTGACATTTGCGCGATACTCTTGAACTATTTCCACAGGATATGACTTAGATCCAATTCGCATCTAATAGATATCTTACTCTATCTAACGTAAAAGTGACATTGGTTGCCCGAATTGCGCTGCAAAAGAGGACTAGTTGATATCTAAACTATAACGTATCTAGTACGTGTCGTCTCTTGTGAATATCTTGAAGTTCGAATACGGCAGTAATTCTATGGAACTTGCTAACTATGTAAACAAACCGCCATATTGAAATTGTCTCTGTTTAATGAATTTGCTAGTGACTTTTGTTTACTTAGTTAGGAAGGTCCATAGAATGACACTTTATCGCAAGTTGAGAACTGGAAATATTAGACACATGTAAATTTCTAATGGGTACCTTATCTCTTGGATTGTTCATTTAATTCCATTAGGATCGAGATGCACGGGCTAAATTAAGCATTAGAGCAATTAAAAAGGAAAATATTAGTAGGGACGACAGGTTTAAACCACGTAATTTTTCGCTTTTGTATCAGCGTTAATGATTCATGAATGTCACCCTGTGTTTAGCGTCATGTATAAGGGTAACATTACATTTCTGACCGCAGCTGCACTACTAGTACGAACGCGTCGGTGTTATTGTCAATTTCCATAGTAAAATGAACGGCAGTGCTGCTGTCGTTGGAAATGGACTGTCACCTTAAACGTCAGTATGTTGTAGTAAAAAGTTTTCCTTGCCACAATTATAACAATTCAAAAATATACCTAGTCAAGCTTAGCGAGATTTCATTACTGTGATGCGCTTTGAAAGCGTTGTGCAACATAATACCATCTAACGAGCTCATAAAATAGATAGCTTGTTATAAAAGTCTAAATACATTATAAAATCTCTCTTTGTTCGATTTGTTGCTGTAAGTTTTGTTACAATAAATGACTTTTTATTTATTTTATTTATTTATTTAAAATAATAGAATACCATTAAAAAACCGGGCAAGTGCGAGTTGGACTCGCGTACGAAGGGTTCCGTACCATAATGCAAAAAAAAAAAACAAAAAAAAAAACGGTCACCCATCCAAGTACTGACCCCTCCCGACGTTGCTTAACTTTGGTCAAAAATCACGTTTGTTGTATGGGAGCCCCATTTAAATCATTATTTTATTCTGTTTTTAGTATTTGTTGTTATAGCGGCAACAGAAATACATCATCTGTGAAAATTTCAACTGTCTAGCTATCACGGTTCGTGAGATACAGCCTGGTGACAGACAGACGGACGGACGCACGGACGGACAGCGAAGTCTTAGTAATATGGTCCCGTTTTACCCTTTGGGTACGGAACCCTAAATAGATAGCTTGTTATAAAAGTCTAAATACATTATAAAATAATAGGATACCATTAAATGTCACTACACTTTATAAAACAAAGTCCCCCTCTGTTTGTGTGTTTGTATGTTCGCGATAAACTCAATAACTACTGAACGTATTTTCATTTGGTTTTCTCCTATCAGTATAGTGATTATTGAGGAAGGTTATATATTTTATTAAGGTTTTGTGTAACCCGTGCGAAGCCGGGGCGGGTCGCTAGTATTAATTAAAAACGGGACGTCGTTACCATTCCTTTATTCTTTACATGTCTATGGCAGGACCTTTATTTTCGTTAAGACGGCAGTAAAATTAGATTAAAAGACTTCTTTATGAGTCTTATACAGCCAGGCTGAAAGCTAGATTAGGGTTTGAAACGTTTAATTGGTACAGTCACCTCCAATAATACGTTACAACGAAGGCCGCAAAAATATCTGACACGATCGTATTTGTAGAGCCATAAGAGCGTGTCACATATTTTTGCGGCCTTCGAAGAGTAACATATTATTACAGGTGACTGTACACGGGAACAGGTTTTGGTTGGCTTGTCTATGTCGCTAAGTTTTGTAATGTAATGAAATATTATTTATTGAAAAATAACAACATCTCGTGTATTTTCAGCCAAGCTAGAATTGTGTATATAAGACAGAAGATGCTTTAATAATATTATTATGGTGTCAGTCAACAACTTAAATATGACATTGAGTACATAAAAAATGTATTTGTATACTGTAGGTACATGTATACAATACGCAGAGTTATCATTAAGGGCGTAATAATGTGTCAAAAATACTTACACCAGTACCTATACCACCTATTTCTGACCTAGCAATAAAAGTAAAAAAAAACAAAACCCTATATGTTGTACAACCAAAAGTTTTAACGATTATAGAACTACCTTCACTCAGTACATAATGTCCTAAAAGCTAAGCGTTCTCCTTTAACTCATGTGACATAATACCATCCATAAAGCCTTTGAGAAGCCATATAAATGCTATAACTACTGTAACAGCTGGGATGGCCAGGTTAACGATAGGCGGAGCCGCGCGCTTAAGTAGTTTTAATGGCTGGATTGAGTGCTTCAGCGAAATGGTTGTGACCTTTTAACCTTTTGTTGGTTGAGCTTCACAATAATTAACCTCACTTTTTAGGGTTCCGTACCCAAAGAGTAAAACGGGACCCTATTACTAAGACTTCGCTGTCCATCCATCCGTCCGTCCGTCTGTCACCAGGCTGTATCTCACGAACCGTGATAGCTAGACAGTTGAAATTTTCACAGATGATGAATTTCTGTTGCCGCTATAACAAAAAAAATTCTAAAAACAGAATAAAATAAAGATTTAAATGGGGCTCCCATACAACAAACGTGATTTTTGACCAAAGTTTAGCGACGTCGGGAGTGGTCAGTACTTGGATGGGTGACCGTTTTTTTTTTTGCTTTTTTTGTTTTTTTTTTTTGCATTATGGTACGGAACCCTTCGTGCGCGTGTCCGACTCGCACTTGCAAGGTTTTTTATTAGATTGTAAAGGTTGGAAATATAGAAGTCATTGAAGTATACACATATACATGATGTAAATATATCTAGGTTAGATAGATTGTCTGAAGGATAGCTCTTTAGCGATATACGGCTCGATTCGGGAAATGAATTAGAAATTCACTAGATATGAAATAGTAAAGATACGTGACGTTCCACTGCGAAAGGTACCATTTCCCCGGCTGAATATTGGAGCGGCGTTAATAATAGCGTAAGCGCCAGCCGCCATAAGGTACCTTTTGCCGTGGAACGTCACATATCTTTACTATTTCATATCTAGTGAATCTCTAATTCATTTCCCGAATCGCGCCGATAACCGCCAGTTGTCTGCCTCTATCTTTAAGGAATTATTTTATAAGGATTTTTTTTATGTTGTAGTTTTTACTGAGGTGTACCTATAAAGAGTTATTTCTATCTATTTGGATATATAAATGACTAAACCTAAAATAATTTGAGACTTACTTTGTTCAAAAACCTAAATATGAATTGATACCTATAAAGTTCAAATTCTACAATATTAATATTACCTAAATAATAATACTCAAAAGATACTGTAAACCAATATAGTTCAGTAACATTCTGACCTTCCAATATTTACTTTGGAAGCTGTTAACTTTCAATACCCAGTTTGAATTCGAACTATGTTCAAATATCTGTTTAAGGCGGTGACGTGAGACTGACAGAGACCATTAATTATTCGTTTCAGTTAGTTTGCTAAATTGAATTAAATCCATTTTGTCTCACTACCACATCGTTAATTCTATTTTAAATGTTATTTTATCTTTGATCATGAATTCATGATTTAAGAAAAGTACAGACAAGTAAATCGATTCTTTAGCAGTTTACAATTCCCTTTACATTTGACTGCTCTTAGCAGTTGTACAACCAAATTTACTTAAACCGCAAACGCATTTTCAAGAATAACCCGAGTGTGTATTTCCATCGTTAAAAAAAAACAACGGGTTGCACTCCGGGAGTGCTGGCAGAAGTGTTTAACTCAATGACATTGTAACAGTTTTTCGATCAGGTCACGTGTCCGTCTTACGAAGCGTCTTACGTCTTACGCTCTCGCCAGTTTAACATTTTTTTCCCATCACAACAAGAGCACAGCGCCGCTAAAGAAGTTTTCACTTTAAAAAAAATCTTTATTGATTAAATCGTTTGGATTTAAGAACTATTTACACAATATATACTTAATGGCAGTATCTGGCGGTCCCGCCCGCCACCAGCGCCGCTTTAAGTCTACTGCCAGGACGTGGCTTGGGTTCGACGACGGTGCCGCCCTTCCACACATTGATTGAATCCCTTTTAAATACCCTAATATATATTAAATATCTACCCCTTTGCCTATTATGATTGTTATGATTTTATTTACTATATTATATGGTGTGATTTTTACATTTATAAAAAAAAAATACGTAATAGTTCTCACAACAGCTCAGTAAAAAATTTTAAACGATCACTAAAACATCAAAACTTTCTGTCAGCCGTATTCGAACAATGAGATACGTCAAATACTAGATATTGAAAAGATATGGATTAGATGTGTCAGTGTCAAACAAGTGTCAAAATTGACATTTCTTCAAACAAAACCCATAATATATTATAACCCATAATATGTTATATATTGCCTATCCTGTGCCATAAATTTGTATTTTGTGTTTTGTACAATAAAGAGTTTATACATACATACATACATACAAAAACGTCACTTTTGACACTTGTTTGACACTGACATATCTAATCCATATCGTTTCAATATCTAGTATTTGACGTATCTCATTGTTCGAATACGGCTGGTTGTCTCTAAAGTTGTCGCTATAGATATCTTAATCACGCATCAAAGGCTGTCGGTAATCAATAGCACCATCTAATTATAACATAATCCATCGATTAGCCAGATTTAACATCGAGCCTTTCCGTCCAATTAATCTCGAATTTAAGCGCCGTTGAAGCCTCATAAGGAAATGGTATCACTGAATTAGAAAATAATAATATGGCTGCCTGCTCACGTTGCCACGGCGTCGTAGCTTTTACGGTAACTGGAATGCCAAATGTTAGCGCTTGACAACCTAGTTACCTACCGCATAATGTACTGCGTACGGTGCCACCTATTTTAAGTCTCAATTTTGCGGTTATAATGGTTTTATATTAAGGTATTTTTATACTTTTTATGTGGTTACAACATTTAAGTTAAAGATATGGAATTTAATTGCAAATTTATACTTCAGAAGTGGAAAACTTAAAAGTAAGCATTTAACAGTCAGTTTTAATAAAATTCAAACACAACGATGTTGCTTTGTTATAGGTATATCAGAGTTTCAATGACTAATACCATCGGTTTCGATCAATATTACGATTGACAGACAACAAATAATAAATAATAATATTCAAACCTAAACTGAGACAAATTTTATGACTAAGAACTTGCTACTCATATTTATGTAGGTACATGTATCGGATTTATTTGTCTTTTTAACTCCTTTCACATTTATATTAACTTTTAAGGTGACAGTCAATTTCCAACGACAGCTGCTGCACTACTGTTCATTTTACTATGCGAATTGACAATGACAGCGACGCGTTCAGTACCTGTAGTGCAGCTGCGGTTAGAAATGGAATGTTACCATTATTCCGATCAGTACCTATCGGACATTCTTAGGGCTAAGAAAGGTGATAAAAATGTCTTGCCGACATTAGCTTTAAAAATGGCCATTTTATTTTCCAAGAGCTGAAATTTTTCCTTTTCTATTATAAATTTAGTGGAATCGAGGGATGCTGCCAATTCCCAGAGATTTATGATGACATTAGATCTTCTAGGATCCTATTCCTTTGGGTAGATATTGAGCTCGTTCAATGTAGCAATCGATATGGCTTTGTAATCAGGCAACCGATATTCTCTTCAAAGAAAACTGTTTGGAAATAGTTACTATTTGAAGACATCTTTAGTACTAAAGGACTATATACATGTAGAAAAATAACGAAAAACTTTTCAAGTTCAAGGTTAAACAAGTTTTTCATAGATATATCTCAGACGTAAGAAATGCTAACAAAAGTAATTGACAAATAAAGATATTTACACTCGAAAATTATTACCCTCCTCACTTAGTAGTAATTTTTATAGTGATTTAACTTAATTACATCTACTTATGAATTAACTAATGAGGCAACAGTGTCGTTAAAAGCCATATAACTTTTAGATACCCACTTCATAATAGTGGCGATAAAAGCCAGCAACTCGGAATAACAGGAAAATGTTGCCCGCAATAGTTGCGACAATTACTGTCAATTATTAATTATTAAGATCAGTGAACGAGCGTGAATCTTGGCAATTAGATAAGTTAGACCCAGATGGCTTGATAACTGTTGATTGCCATCAAGTTTTCCTCAATTAATATGCGTAGCTGGCAAGTTTTAGAAGTGTACCTTGCTATCTGTAGGAAATAATGTAATCAAATAAAATTTATGCATTTTTTTGTGATTGTTAATTTGTACACATAATGTTAAAGAAGTATTAAAAATCAATGCCACTATTCGTTTTCTATTAAATTTTACTTATTGTTGCTTTTTACAAACACCGGTAGGTACTACACATTTTACATGAAATTCACACCATTGTGTGTGGTCTAGGACAAAATCACCTTTAACCACTCACTCCTATTATGACTTTAAAGATTTCAGTTAAACTTAGAATCAAGTAAATATCACCAGTAACCAAGGTCCAAAATACGAATTTTATTTACCACCCGAAAACTGTCAGAAAAAAAGTATATGTTAAAGACTGAATCGGGAACAAGTGCATAAGAACAGAAATGTGACAACAGAATGTGAACAGTGTTATGAATGACAGTGAATTCAAAAGTAGACTAAATTATACAGACCCCTTAGAAAGTAAAATAATAGACGGAATAGTAATAGTCAATTTAGTAAAGACAATAACATCATATCAGTCCTGATTTTATTTTGTCAATTATTTATTCAAACCTAAAACGTGTAACTCAAGAAAAGAAAGAACTGGTGCAAGAATTGTGATAGAGGGATGGTGAAATATATTTGTATTAACAAAAGCCTAAAGAAATATCGAGTGTATAAAGGATAAGAAATCCCATTGAAAGAGAGTATTTGAAGCATAGTGAAAATCTGGGATAATTTAGTAATCAAGCTTGCTTTTCTACGTGACTGACTTAAACATTCCTAATCAGTGTAAACACAACTTTAAGCGCATGAACTTAAATCTTTAAATCGAATGCGCCGAAGACGAACTCAAACGAACGTGCTGTACACATTTGGACTTCAATTTGACGTGATCAAATTTAAAATTTAATGTTTACGTTTCACTCAGTTTAGCCCAGAACTGTGTTAAATTCAAAGTATTGTAGACATAGAACTAGAAGCCAAAGTTCTTAGAACTAGGTACAAACTTGCATTGGAGTTTGAGCATAGTAGTGATATAGTACCTAATTATAAAGTTGAAACTGAATGTGGTTACTTATGAAGTTATTACCACATGGGCAACGGATTCATATGGCGATGTAATATATTCTAAACTAATAAAATATTATGGTGAAGTAGTAAATGTGAAGCAGACATATAAATTTACCAAAACTTTACAAAATCAACTTAGTGAGTGATATAAAAAATTTAACAGTGACAGTGTTTTCAAAGTCAGCGAATCCACACTCTAATGATGATAATGAATCCACGATAATGAACTTAGTGTTATTGAAACTTCACTTTTTACTATAAACAATGAAAGTGACAAAACAGCCACTGAAATTAAAAAGGTTGCTCCAGTTCAATTTGAAGTAGAAGTGCTAGCAAATGTGAATGAAAATATAAGCGGCGTAACAGTTGTTGAAGATTTTCTTAAAATTGAACCTATAAAGTTCAAAATGAACGTGTCAATGAAGGCGGGCCCAGCGCCGACGGTGGCGGTGGTAGCGGTGCCGGAGAGCGAGATGGACGCGCTACTGCTCGGCAGGACAGCGGTGAGGACCTTTGATCAGTACGTCCGAAATGTATGTATTTGTCTAACTAATATTATAGGTACGCTTTTTGATTTACGCTAACGAGCTCTTTGAAAAGTTAATCATCTCATTTGTAAATATATATTTTTTCTTAGTTTGATTTTTGAAGTCTAGAAAATTGCAATTTTAAATATTATTTGTAGGTAATTAAACAAAATTTTATGTCAGCAGACGAAAATTGTACTTATATTGAGCTCATTAACGTAAAGAAACCTGAAATGATTGCACGATTTGGATCTGTTAATTAACAGAAAGTTAATTATTCAGCATATACATATATTATGAAACGCATACGTTAATATCGTATAGGTAAATATGGAGACCGATATTAAGTAAACATTTTCGATCTCGATTTTCAATGTTGGATACCGTACAAACAACTTTTATTGAATTTGCTTCAGGCAAAATCCTGTAGTATATAATATATCCTTATACATCCTTATATAGATTATTCAGTAATGGTAAGTTCATATTTGAGTTTGTCCTTCCAAAGGACAAACATTTTCAAATCTACTTAAATATCAGTTGCTAAAATTATTTATCCAGTTATATAAATCACTTCTAATGAATTCGAAAACGTTTTATATACCTACGCACAATATTTCAAAGACGTGCGCATTTTAAATAAAGGATTTTCTTATATTTAGAATTTATAATTTTTTGAATATTATAATATCAAACAATACATACTTACCGACTTTTACAGAAATCAAAGGCAATTCGAATTTGGCTGGAATACATTACATAAATAAGCATCCGTTGGCTTCAATCTGTTAATTGTGTTAGTTTTGGCTCGAAATTCCTATTGGCAACATGCGCCTAATTCGATTATCGATATACTGTTTTATTTCCATTGCAGTTACTTCAACATTTCCTTGCTAGATAAGCCCTTTGGTTTGAAGCCAAATCAAATCCAGCGAAGGGCAAGGCCGCTTGCAAATAGTTCAATGCAACACCTGTTTTATTTGAGGAAATTACTAATTGTGTTTATTGTGTTTAGAATTTTGAATTGTGCGTAATGAATCAAAACAAAGGCGTTGTTTGGCGATTTTGCAGTCATTACTGATCTTCATTGATAATTTTCAGTCATCCATACTGCCCTGCTAAGCCGAGTGGTGCTATCTCAAAAGAAAATGCATTGCTAATTTATACTTTAGTTTCTATAGCTGAGAATTCCATTTTCAAAATCATTTGTTTTTGAGATAGCGCTTTTCGGCTTATAATCCAGTAACTTTGTCGAATTTTGTAACCTGGCTATTTTGCGTCAAATCCGGTAGTTCTGATTTTTTGCAGGCTTGTTTATGATGTTGGCCCAATGAATAATCCAAGTTTGTGACCTCGAGCGCCGAACGAAACTTTGTCAAAAATCGAATAAACCGCAATTTTTTTTAGATTTCGGCGATTATAGCCCTAAGTACTAGTTTTTGGCAGTAAATTCCTAGGGCGTTTTTAAAGTAGACTAAATTAGCTACAATAAGACACTAGGCACTCATACATTTTTTATGGAATATAATTATTTTGTAGAGCGTGGCGGTGATGAATTTCATATAAATTACCTACCTAACCCTTATATTATAGCTAAGAACTGATGTAAAATTATAAAATTTTAAAAGGCTTATATCTAAAATATTAGATGTACAGAGACAATTCTAGTGTCTTATTGTAGCAAATTTAGTCTACTTTAAAAACGCCCTAGGAAGTTACTACCAAAAACTAGTACTTAGGGTTATAATCGCCGAAATCTAAAAAAAAATGCGGTTTATTCGATTTTTGACAAAGTTGCGTTCGGAGCTCGAGGTCACAAACTTGGATTATTCATTGGGCCAACATCATAAACAAGCCTGCAAAAAATCAGAACTACCGGATTTGACGCAAACGCAAAATGTATAATTTTACTGTATTATTAGGAGGGCAGCATATTTTTTGTGTGATATGAAATTTAACGTTTAGATTTTTTTTTATAAAAATATATGATATTTATTGTTTTGTATATCAACTTCGTTTTATTTTTCTACTTAAGTAGTTGACGTGATTGCTATTTATATCCGTTCCGAATTAATATTTTTACTCGTAGTAGCTCATATGGTTACAAAGATATAATATCCAGAAAATAGCCAGCACACGGAATAACGTATTAAACTACAAAGTTCTAAAAAGAAAAAATGAAACGACACTATACTGTTTACGAAAGTAGAATAAATAGTAATTGATAATGAAAACGTTAAGTGTTTCATTTTTGATGTTTATAGTAAAAATCCAAATTGTGCAATCAGATCGAATAGACACTGTAAACTGCTCAGAAATAAATCTTACTGGTATTTTAATACGAGACAGGTTTATGAATGATCAGTTAATTTTGTCTACAATGATAAAAACCCGCAGTAGTTTTAGTTCAATGTTTAGATTGTTTTAACTGCAAAGGTGTGACTAAATGAATGTACATTAATTGTGTGAAATTACATAGAAATAGCCAGTAAAAAGCAATTAAACATGACGCAAAAAGCATCGCATCATATCTGCCATGGATGTATTGGCCAATTGATGATCTTTGACATGGTAATTTCCAGCACATTTATCAAAAATACGGTTCAGTGCAGCTGAATTGACAAAACTTTCAAATAGAGTCTGTGCAAAAAGAGAAAAGTCGTAGAATGTATTGGGTTCCGTACATTTCAAGACTCGTCTCTTTCCGAACAGACTATACCAATTTTCTCTATGCACCACATGGGATTCGTAACTATCCCAAAATACATTTCAAATCTCCGGAGTACGTTTTGTTGACGAACTAGAAACAAACTACAATCTATTTTTCGCATCTTTACATCAAACACAATCACTTTAATATATTCGTTGGCAGTATTTGCTCGTCAACAAAGAGACTTTACACAGAATAAAAGATTCTCACCTAATACAATTTCGCCCAAGGTATTCATTTTACTAACTGAATCTATTCAAGCATGAGCACAATTTGCCTTCCAACTGTTATGTTCCGTAAAATTTTGAGATAATATTTTAATTACGATCCGTAAACAAGTCCCGATGAAGACTTTTATCATAACAAACTTGGCAAGGATAACCTTCTTAGAGGTCATAGGATCATAATCTTTGGCATCATCTCGTCGAAATTATTTATTTCTGAGAAATTTCTGTGAAAATCCGTCGACACCACTGCGTTGCCAATTCAGACAAATTGACGGCCTTATTAGGATTATTGAGATGTTAAGCCGTAAAGAGGCAGACTGGCAGTTCAAAAATGATAATCGAATGTCAGAACAATATGACTGTTGTTGTATTTAAAGGATGATTTTATAAATGTCTTAAAATAAATATTACTGGGGTATTGAAAATCATGAACGCTAAGGTAGATAAAAACATGAAACTATAAAAAAATGTACCTATTCAGTATTTCTTTCTTTGAAAACATGTGTGGAAATATTCAGTACGTATTTCATTATTTGAAAACCAACAGGATTACGTTGTTATTATTTTAGAACTAGGTATACATTTCAACTAACAAAAGAGTAATTAGTGCCTCCGGCTATAACATTTTTAGACTTGTAGGTTACTTCATACTACCTACACTTTTCTCCAAAAGAATTTTATGAAAGTACGAGTATTCATCAGAATTTACTAAAATGAAAATACATTTTCACCGTAAAAGCCTTTGAAAATCGACACGCTAACTTTGGTCTGGATTTTTTTAGCTTTGTTTTTAAATTCGACGTTAGTTACTACCTCGTCAAAGATATGTTTATGACCCAGACAGTTTCGCCTTTCATAACGTTACCAAATCACATATTTGCCGAAATAGATATTGGGTTGTGATATGTACGCTTAGGAAGGGATAATACAAAGTAAGAGTATATGAATATTTGGATAGGTATATATAGTTGTTAAACTTCTTGGGTGACTTGAGGCAGACGCTTAAAGGCCAAGAAATGTAAGTACATTTATTTTCTGCATGCATACGACGGTTGATATGTATGGAATTTTGATGATGATGATGATGAACAGGGCTCAAAAAATTCATGCGGATGACGTCAAACCACTCATAGGATGATTTAAAATTTTGTTACTTCGTGCGACATATCACACGAAAGTTTAAATACATCATCCTGTGTGCAAAATTACGTCATTTGTACGTCATCCGCATGTTGTTCGAGGCCTGATGATGAAGATGTTCTCCTGACCGATTTCGGCCACAGTGACTTTGTGCTGTAGGCAATTTTTAACTCGTGTTATATTAGAGTGTAGCTGATCCACTCTCTGATGCGCCCTTAGGTAGCTCACGTCAGCACACCACCTATATAGAATGAAATGATGAATGGATGAATGTCTATGGAATTTTATTACTGATCACATCACATCTTTCGCTTTGCGTAACCGTAACATACCTAATGTGCTGGGCTATATGAATAATAAAACATGTCCACAGGAATTTGTCATTTAGGTAAATTTAACTCTTCTTACATTTCATCGGTAAATTTTTAGGGTTCTGTTTTATTGATGTACCAGGCCAATGATTACTCAGACTCCTCTATCCGTCTGTCCGTCCATCTGTCTGTCTGTCATTAGGCTGTAACCGTGATAGCTAGACAATTGAAATTTTCACAGATTATCTATTTCTGTTGCCGCTATAACAGCAAATACTAAAAACAAAATAAAATTAATATTTAAGTGGGGCTCCCATACAACAAACGTGATTTTTGCAGTTTTTTGACGGAACACTTCGTACGCGAGTCAGACTCGCATTTGGCCTGTTTTTAGGGTTCCGCAGCCAAATGGCAAAAAGCGGAACCCTTATGGATTTGTCATGTCTGTCCGTCTGTCTATCTGTCTGTCTGTCCGTCTGTATGTCACTGCCACTTTTTTCCGAAACTATAAGAACTATACTGTTGAAACTTGGTAAATATATGTATATGTATTCACACAAAAATAGAAAAAAATAATAATAAATTTTGGGGGTTCCCCATATTTAGAACTGAAACTCAATTTTTTTTCATCAAACCCATACGTGTGGGGTATCTATGGATAGGTCTTCAAAAATGATATTGAGGTTTCTAATATCATTTTATTCTAAACTGAAAAGTTTGCGCGAAAGACACTTCCAAAGTGGTAAAATGTGTCCCCCCCCCCCTGTAACTTCTAAAATAAGGGAATGATAAAACTAAAAAAATATACGATGTATATTACCATGCAAACTTCCACCGAAAATTGTTTTGAACGAGATCTAGTAAATAGGTTTTTTTTAATACGTCCTAAATCGTAAACCGCAATTTAATTATGTTACTTGCTGCTACGGAGCTGCTACGGAGCCCTTCATGGGCGAGACCGACTCGCACTTGGCCTGTTTTTTTAAATACTGACCCTTTCACTTTGACACTTCTACTTAATGAGTACACTCAAACTGACTCTTCTCACATTATTACGATAGCTAATTGAGCCACTTTCAGTCTATCGTGTTAAGTAAACCCCGTGACTCTTGAAAGCGAGATTAATTTAGTTTAGGTACTATTACGTCGTAATTAGAGCCCTTTCATTAAACTGGCTACATGAGTAAATAATATGAAGACTATAACACTTTAAACTCTCGCATTTTTTACACATATTCAACCCTTTGGTGTAAGCAAATACGTCAAGTTAACTGTAAATAGTGTAAATCCATTTATCCGGATCACACTCGGATATCCGGCAATCACGGTCCCCGTAGGACCCGGTAATGTGACAGCGGAGCGACAGTGATGTCTATCCAACGCTCACAAACTCATGGCGCGAGACGATTTGTGATATCATAAATTTTAATAATCAAATCTTAGAGGATATAACCAATGGAGACGCCATGTCTATAATTTACGGTACAAAATAGTCTGCCGTTTTTTGCGGGGGAGGGGCACATCAAATGTATACATAACGTAAACATAGCCATGTCAGATAAACGTCAGTCCATACATGTGGTTGACATGTCGTTGACCATTGGTCGCCTATTTTCGACAGAGAGGAACGCCTGTTAATGACCACTCCATTGGTTATATTCTCTAAGAATCAAATAGATTTTAGTAATCGAATAGCTAATAAAGTCTACATGTGCTCTCTCTACTTACTTTTTATAAGAAAATAAATGCTTCCAAAATTTCACTAATCCTAACAAATAACAAAAAAATCCTTAGTCGTTTTTCCACAACTTTTCACTTTTAGGTATGCTTTCAATTTAATCGAACCTATTGTCAAATTGTCAGCTTTGCGTTCCAAATAAAATTAGAATCAACACACAACCGTTCATAAACCCATAAATATTATGAACAATTTTAATCAATTTGAGGCCGACTCGGCTTTCACAAAAACAAAATGCAATATCAATTTGGCACAGCCCTGAGGCACTACCATGAAATCCGAAAATCGAATTTTCTTTTTCTGTCTCTCCATCATTCTAATATGCAGATATAGAGAGGCAGATAAAAAGTTTCGATTCTCGATTTTCGCAGTAGGTACTTTGTTGCCTGAACTGTTGTGCCAGGCGTGGCTCACTCCGCGATTTCGTCGCTTTGCAACAGTTAGCTACAAGTACATCCGTTGCACACCAATTTTGGTGGCTAGCCATAATCCGCGCGTGGCGCTGTCGCTACCTAGCGGCCATATCTGTGCTGATCGTAACAGACGCGTTTTGTTAGAGACTGAATCTTTTGTACCTAGTACTATTATTTATTCTGTAGTTGTGCGGACGGCAGATGGTAAGCAGCCATTGTCAGGGTTGCCAGCGCTGTTTGTTTGGGATTTTAGAACCGAATAAATATGACTTTTATATCAGCTAACCTTACCGTAGTGTCGAATCAGCAACGGCGCATGTTTATTATGAAGCTACATAGATAATCAGATCTACTCGAGCGTACACTGAAATTAGAATCATATCTAATTGATGTCATTTAGCTATCGTGCGTCTAGCTTTTGCACATGTACCTACGGACAAGTACGAGCGTAATGCATGCTAACTGAATGACATCATTTAGATGTGATTCTAATATGTGTACGTTCGAATTGACATGAATGTTGAGGCCCGAGATATTATCAAATATTTCAGTTACGATTCATATTAACTCTTAATTACTGAAGCCCAATATTATGTTATGGGTATCTAAAGCTACAGATGTAGTGCATAATTATTTTCCATCGTATTTTCACGAAAATGTACGAACGTGTATTGCTATTTGAGACAGTCTCGGAACCAAAAAGTACCGAGGTTGACTGAATTCCATGACAGATAGGAACGTTTCCGAGAAAATACGATAGAAAGCAATTATGCACTACATCTGTACTGCAGTAAAAACAATATACCTATGACTGTCGTCGGTTTGATTTTTTCCAAGGTATAGGTAGGTAGGTATCAGGAAAACAGCCCTAATCACGACCTTTGCCACTAAAAATGACATGTCGGATGCCCCGGCCCGGGCACGGCCCGGTCTAGCGTGAGTCATCCTTTAACGAGAATATTTTATTTATATCATAAGCATCAAAATTGGCTTGCCAGCCTTGTGTCAATAAATGGCCTCGTAATGCTCGCCTATCCATATCACACTCGGCTGACGATTCCCTGTTGTGCCATTAGGACGCATTTACTGTTACTAAATCTATTTGCACAATCCAAGTCCATTACGGGCAGATAACGGGCCATTGGGAAACGGAAACGTTAAAGTGACATCGGACAGACAAGCGATAGCACCTGCATCTCACTTAGGCTTAGACCATAGAGAAAAAAATACATAGAGTGCTCACTACATACATCAGTTTTAGCAAAAATAATAGATAGTATAGAGGGGTTCTGTCATAGTAAAAGTTGTATTCACTGTAAATTTACTGCCATCTATCGACACACGACTATAACCTCAAAATAAACACGTATAAAATTATCAAAAAAATGAATATATATGGATAAATGATTTTATTATCTTTATATCATTTTGAGCCATGTTCATTCACTGATATGTACCTAATAGGTACTACCTATGTGTTAAAATTGTTAAATATTAAACGGTGTCGTCAACGCCATCTAGCCGAGCATAGGCCAAAGGTGTGTGCGCCATCTATCCGAGAATGACTTTTTCTTGATTTCCGAGGCAGGTTTTTCTCTTAGACTTTATTCATCTTATACCAAGTTGTTACATACTTATGTCTTTGGTTTTAGTACCAAAACGACTATTATTTTCGTAGTCGAGATCTAGCATCGAGTAGCGGAATTATCAGTACTGCTACTTGACAATAGATGTTCCGACGACCGAAAAGTCTAATGCTCAACAATTTTCAGATATTATAACGGGATTAACCGGAACTCTATTTTCAACACCTTCTGCTTTTAATATTAGTTGTAAATTGTTGTTTAATACAATTTTCGTCAGTCGCGATACTAGGAAATTCTAGTATCAAGTCTAGATGTCTCTAGATGTCGACTGCGAAAAAAATTGTCAATTTGGTACTAAAACTGATGTATGGAATGAGCATTCTATTCTTACTATATTTCTCTATGGCTTAGACAGATCAATAATCCACTAGATAGTGTATAATGGTGCTCCCACACTGACTGTTAAGTAAGTAAATATTATTTATTGTGCACTCCATATGTTTAAAATGTTTTCAAAAATACACAGAAAACGAAAGACAAGTTTAAGACTACGGTAACAACAGGCGGTCTTATATCTAAATATCTCTTCCCGAAATGGAAATTGTATGAAAAAGTTCCTATTGTCAGTTAAGTAGTTCCCTTTTAAGAAAGAACACTAGATAATAATGCTTAAGGCTCCTCTTCACATTGGGCCAACGCCAACGCCAACGAGGGACGCAGCCATGCGGTAGAATGAGATAGCAATATCACTTGCTCCCTCTAACGCATAAATGCGTCCCTCGTTGGCGTCGGCGTTGGCCCAACGTGAAGAGGAGCCTTTACACAAATATACCGTAAGCCAAATGACCGCATTAAAATGTCTCGTATTTATATGACTCCGTAATTTTTTCGCAAAACTGCTCAGTAATAAATCCCCAAAATTTCGTGGTACGCTGCGTTCCCTTATCTGCTCTCTGCATACTTTACTAAAGGATGAGCCTCGGTCGGGTCAGAGGGCCTACCGCGAACCACGTTCGAAGGGATGTCAACCTTACGGACAAATTTATAAGTGCGATAGAGAGGCAACACGTCGAACGTGGTTCGCGGTAAGCCCTCTAAGTCGGGTCTAAATATACATACAGCGGTCGAGTGTGTTTGCTGCTGACTTTGGAATATTGACAAAACACAAAGTAATTAAGTATTTAATTAAACTTATTTTTAGCAGTCAGCTTCGAAAGCAGCGGATGAAACAACGATCCAAGTATCTACAACTCTGGAATTATTTTCTGTATATAGGTATATCTCTACTGTTTGCGATCTTAAGTATCAGTCACAATCTGATACAGGGTGGTTAAAAAATAAGTGCATTCCCGTTGTGGTTCCATAGTAAAAATAGCTCAGAATAATCTCAAAACTTCCCTGGCAACGGGAATGCCCTAATTTATTATCGAACCTGTTCAGTGTTCACAAAATTTCACGAGTTGAGAAATGCAGAGGAGAACAGCCGGAAAGACATACGAAACCATTTTTGCTCAAGCAAAAAAAGGGAGACCTTCGCTTCGACCGTCTTGATATAAAAAAACCAGGCAAGTGCGAGTCGGACTCGCGCACGAAGGGTTCCGTACCATAAAGCAAAAAAAAAACGGAAAAAAATGCAAAAAGAAAACGGTCACCCATCCGAGTACTGACCGCCCCCGACGTTGCTTAACTTTGGTCAAAAATCACGTTTGTTGTATGGGAGCCCCATTTAAATCTTTATTTTATTCTGTTTTTAGTATTTGTTGTTATAGCGGCAACAGAAATACATCATCTGTGAAAATTTCAACTGTCTAGCTATCACGGTTCGTGAGATACAGCCTGGTGACAGACGGACGGACAGCGAAGTCTTAGTAATAGGGTCCCGTTTTACCCTTTGGGTACGGAACCCTAAAAAAACCATTATCATTTCGCTTCACCATCTACACGTAGGTAAACTACGTGTTCAGTATAAGTAATATAAATGTCCAATGTAGTTATGAGGCATCCATCACTTACTGGTAATTGGTGGCGCTCCCTTACACGCCAGACACCCTGTATATGTATAAGGTAGTACCTACCTACATTTATCCACACTACGAGTATATCTACGGTAGGCATAGCATTGAAATCACAGACTTTTTTTAGTAGGTTTGCGTTAAGGTTTGCGACTTGTCCTGTTTAAATATCATAAAATAAATGGAATTTGAAGCCTAATTTTCGTACTTATTTTATCCTCAGCGCTTTCTACTTCTTTGAAAGCATGTAAAAAGTTTTATGAATAATATCTGGGAGACCGAGCTTTGCTCGGAAAACATATAAAAAACTTAAAAAATGCCGAGGCGTCCGACATGTCATTTTCAATGACGGGTGATCGGTGATCACGCTTTACTTTCCATAGAAAACGAAGCGCCAGAAGCTCTGGCCCGGCCCCCGGCCTGGTCTACCGTGAGTCCTTAATGGTAACATTCCATTTATAACCGCAGCTGCACTACCGGTACTGAACGCGTCGCTGTCATTGTCAATTTCCATAGTAAAATGAACAGTAGTGCAGCTGTCGTTGGAAATGGACTGTCACCTTGACCCCTATTCGACAAGCGACTTTTGACGTATCGTGTTGATCTCCCGTTGACGTGGGAAAAATCATAAGTTCTCGAATACGTACAATGTCAAAATTTGACATTAGCAATCCACAGTTAGGTGACGACAAAACCAAACCGAACCACCCCGAGTTCAGAGTGGAGTTTTGGTTGTACCAAATGTTATTATCCACAGGTGATTGAATCAACACTTGATAGAATCGACATGCAATAAAATCAACTGTTGATTTGACGTGGATGCGAAATCTGACATGTCGAATTTGGCCCCTTTAGTCTCTCAAACTCAAAGTCTGCTAGGCTGAGCAATATGAAAATTGTCGTTGAAAATTGATAAGTATATCCAGTAGGTTATGTTACCTACGTACTTACCTTAACGTTATAATTTATAAATTAGGGCCCGATTTGGATTTTGAAATAGACATCTATTATTAGATATCTTTTAGACATCACCAAGATACGATAACGATATGTTTAAGATCTAAACTGTAAAATTTGACATTTGCGCGATTCTGGAAATACTCTTGAACGATTTCTACAGGATATGACTTAGAGAAGACTTAGAGATACAAATCACATCTAATAGATATCTTACTCTATCTAATGTAAAAGTGACATTGGTTGCCTGAATTGCGCTGCAAAAGAGTAGTTGATATCTAAACTATAACGTATCTAGAACGGATCTAGTACGTGTCGTCTCTTGTGAATATCTTGAAGTTCGAATACGGCAGTTAGACAAGTGATAAAAATGCGACCATAATATCCGTACAGGCCCATAAAGTTTTTATGAATAAGGGGGTAAGAATATTTCTGCATATACAATAACATGTTCTACGAGCAATGTAAGCCATTCTCGGATTTGTGAAGTGTGCAGGAAACATCTCACCTCCTCCTTTTTTAAAGTCGGTAAAAACGTATCCTATGTAAATGGCGTCATAAAAGCGAATGACTTCACTCACGAATATCGACTCAAGAATTTTGATGCCACGGTGGAACAAACGACACATACTTACCTACATACCTACTAGTATATATCGCTGGCCCAATATTACGGGGTTCCAGGATTCACTTTTATCGATCTAAAATTTGAACATTGTCAGAGTACATTAAGTCGAATTTCCACTATCTTGGAAATGTAACATAGAACCCTGTAATATTGGGCCGGCGAATTGTAAGTGACATGAAGTCAAATTTCAACTACGAAAGTGGTCGATTTAGATAAGTTTATATAAGAATTTCATCATGCACATTTTAAGAAATACCTACCAAGGTTTTTACAGGTCGCTAAGGATAAAATAGGTACGGAAATTAGGCTTCAAGTCCATCTTATACTTTTAAACGAGCAATCGAGTAATCCTTGTATATTTATTTTATTTATATATTTCGGGGATCTCGGAAACGGCTCCAACGAATTCGATACAATTTGATATATGGGGACGAAAAATCGATCTAGCTAGGTAGTACTATGCCTTATGGGAAACGGTCGAAGAGATAGTTCAGATCCGGAAACCGCTACCAACTTTTAGTATGTTGTTGGGCATGGTATTGGGTCTCCAAAACTAGGTATTATCTCTGGGAAAACCCAGTGAGTCATCCTTTAAGTGAGCAAGAAAGTATTCCACAGACGCTTCCCAACAGTTTCAAGATATAAAATCCTACAACCACACAGCAATTCTGGAGCTTGCATTTTAATCATCTTGAAGCATCTGGCCGAGGCAGTTGATACAATCCGACGAGCTTAAACACCGGATTACTCTGCAAATTAAACTGAGAATATTTATGACTTTAGCACCACTGAAGATAGGTCTTAGGTAAGTGCCTTTCATAGTGGATTTCAGAAACGTGGATACAGATGTAGTACATAATTGTTTTCCGTCGTATTTTTTCGGAAACGTTCGTATTTGTCATGCTACTTCAGTCAATCTCAGTACTTTTTGTACCGAGACTGAGGGGCTACCGCGAAAACCGAAATTCGCAAATTGTGGGGATTTTTCTCTGTCACTCTATTTACGCCGTCATTGGAGTAAAAGAGAAAGATCCCCGCAATTTGCGAACTTCGATTTTCGCGGTTGTAGCCCTGATTCGAAGACACGTTCGTACGTTTCCGTGAAAATACGATGGAAAATAATTATGCACTACTGGGCACGCTGCCAGTAGACGCTCCAAATCGCGGTAAATTTTCTATTTATAGTTTTATTTTAAGCTTAGTTTGTAATTTTTAGTTTAAGGGTAATTTTTTTTTATTGTTTGTTGTAATAAACTGATGTCAAAAATAAAATTTTACTTCACTTTACTTTAAACTTGTTTAATTATTATTGTTTGTTGTGTAATAAATTAATGTTAGCCCTTTTAATAGTTAGGAGCGAAAAAAAAAATACCGAATGAAAAATTTGATAAAAAATCGAACGATATAAACCTCAAGTAGGTACTTGGAGTTATTTCAAAACATCACTTCTGTGCAAAGTTTTTCATTGTCACGGATAACATTAAAGCCGTGAAGGATTTAAATGGCTTACGCAAAGCTCAGCGCAATCTTATTGTTCTGTTAACAGCTCAAAGAAACAACTCAAAGCTAACCGGCCTTCTGAGCAAAAGGCTGATTTGGCTTTCACAATTTGATGTATTCACCTCATTTTGATTCAACCTTGAGTCTTGTTATCTGGAATTTCACGCGCACCAATAAGCAGGAGCGAAGTGTCTCATGAGACCCCTGTTCAGTGCCGTCTTTGCCATAAGGGTACACGGAGCCCGTGCCCAGGGCCCTCATACTCAGGAAGCCCCGAAGGACAGACAGTAACATTTAATTTGATTACCTATAAAAAATAGATGATCATAGTAGAAAAATGTTAGTTAATTGTTATTTGTTAATAAGTTATTTTGTCAAAAATTTCTTTTTTTTTTCTCAACACTTTTATCTGACTGCACTTTTCTTTGAACAGTCAACTAGTAAGTCGCCATCAGATATATCGGAGCGGCCAAGGTGCTCACAAATATGTGAACACGCCTCTATTGTCAAGGTGTTAGAGTGCATGTTCAGATATTGTGAACACCTTGGCCGCTCCGATATATCTGATGGCGACTGTACTCATCAAGAGAATTCTGACAAACCCACACGCAATAAGGGTGTTTTGTTTTATCACAGAGTTCCATATTCTGTGTCCGTCATCAGATCAGCTCAATGCTAACATAATATAATGAAATTTCAGCTTAATTGACTGATGCAAATTGGGACTAATTTAGCTTGCAAGATTTGACTTGAACATACAGTCGCATGCGCTCGCGGTCTTCCAGTTAAGAAAGAATTGCCTTATAAATCCTTAATACCTGCTACCTGCAAGGCGTTCAAACGAGTATCGCCCTAAGGGTGGAACACCGCGAGCGCAGGCGATTGTACAAGCAAGTTAAATCAAAGCTTGTGAAATAGAATCGGCCTCGAGACTTCGTTTATTCGCGGCAGACTGTTCATCAAATCCAATTCCCGGCGGTGCACTGAATGAGTTATCCGATCATCGATCCATTCACTCATGAAACAGAGGTATCTACCCGTCTAGTGTTAGATTTCGGTACAATATGTATGTTGTACTCGTAGCTTAACCCTGAAAATGCCAGCGGTCCCTTAGTTTTTCTGTTCAATTTCACACAAAGCAGTTGTCCTTAAAGTCTGACTTTGACTAGTTAATCCTAGCCCTTTTTACTCGGCTGCTGAAGTAGGGTTATAATTTATATTATGTCATTTACAGTATGTATCTCAATTCTCCAGGAACTTGGTATTAAACAACGTCTTTCTTCCATCGTCCAGTGTCGTATTCTCACTTTCTTTGGACATATTACGCGTCGAGATGATACATCTGTGGAACGACTTGTAGTGCAGGGAAAAGTCGAAGGCACAAGGCGCGGTAGGTCAGCAATGCGTTGGTCAGACCTAGTCAAAAGTGCATTCAATGAACCACTCCATGAATGTACAAGAAGGGCTACAGTACGGGAGGAATGGCGACGGATTGTGAAGCTTGCCACCGGTCCTGACATGATGACCACGACCACTCTGACAAGAGTGTGACGACAAAGAAGAAGACAGTATGGATGTCGTTTAGCCTACACCATTTGGGATTGCAATAATTATGTAAGGTGTCATTATATTAGTCTCAGCTGTTGAAGTGATTATTGGCCATATTAAAATGCTGGCAAAGCCTAAGCGACGTCTGGTCTTTATATTGCTTTAATTCGACTTTCTGCACTCCCTGATACAATTATTTGTAGGATATATTGTTATTCATCCATATGATCGAGTAAATTATCAATTTTCTAAATTATCGGCATTAGCCAACATAAAATCCAGTAATTCAAATATTCAACAACGTTCCCAACCTCATATTTACTCGGCCCCGTCATTCTGAACAAAGCCTTATTATCAAACGGATACAGATTAAATTCAAAATACAAATGAAACTGAGATACGAGCTTGCAAAAGTTACTTTTGCAGCCTTACTGTTACATTGAATTTCTATACATTTAAACCCCGTAAATTGGCTATTGTCAGCAAATAATACATTTGCGGCGCTATAAAGGGTATTGTGTATGAAAATTTTATGTAAATTCTGACCTTTTAATTCTGTGTGGATGTATAATTCAGCTCATTGTTGGTGATTTACTTCACTTTTTTTATTGAACAGAGTTTATTTGATGTCGATAATTGGGTGCTATTGAAGAAATAACTGCTATTACAAAAAATAATAAAATAATTCACAAACTATTATGTCATCATTATGTTAATCAGCAGTTTCAGTTCGGGTGTCGCTTTCCAATAGCAAATACAAGAGTAAGGTAAGGTGCATGCGGCCAATTCCGTCATACGGGAAATTCCGTCAACAAGCGTTTTTCTCTAAAACAGTACACCATTGGTAATTTTCTCGACAAAGCAGCGATTGCTGAAACTAAAAGCAATCGCTGCTTTATCGATGAAAATACTGTTTAAAAAAAAACGCTAGTTTACGGAATTTACTTTGTGACGGAATTGGTCTCATTGAGCTGGTTCACGAAGTGGTAAAAATTAACAATACCTAAATATAATTAACATTTTAAGTTTTAATTTAGTTTTATTTTATAGATAAGTTAGTTTATTTTTATTTTTTAATATTTGTATCTACCTTATAAATACATCATTAACATTATATAATTTAGATGATACAGAATAAGTACCATATTATACAAAACTAAAACTAGTGCCTTTGTCAATTTTTTTTTTATGTAATAGTCAGCAAACGAGCAGACGAGCCGCCTGATGGGAAGCGGTCATCGTCGCCCATGGACATAAGCAACACCACAGGAGCCACTTAAGCGTTGCCGACCCTTGAGAACCCTAAATACCCGCTTCTTGAAGAATCCCATGTCGTAGCGCAAAGGAAATACCTCAGGAGGCAAGTCATTCCACATTCTGCACGTTCTGGGAAGAAACGAGCGAGATGCCCGCTTATTCTTGGTGTGTCATGTATCTAAGAAGTGGGGATGAACTTTGCTCCTTTGGCGGGAGGTGCGGTGATAAAATCGAGACGATGGCACCAAATAAAAAGGTCTTCCGAGCATTCCCCGTTGTACAGACGGTAGAACATGCAAAGAGAGCCAACGTCTCTCCGAAGGCTAAGAAGTTCTAAGCCGTCAGTAAGTTCGGGATCGCCGACAATACGAACTGCCCGCCGTTGGATGGAGTCAAGAGGAAGGAGCTGGTATTGTGGGGTGCCAGACCAGAGATGAGAACAGTACTCCATATGAGGTCGAACCTGCGCTTTCAATTCTTGGGATTAGTTGTCAAGCGGACCGCAGGCTCCCATGAGCCGTGGCAAAATGCCGGGATAACGCAAGGAAGAAGAAGAAGATTATACAGAATAAGGATTATATCTACCCACATTGATACGGTATGCAGTGCCAATTAGGTAAGTTTCGTGAATAGGGTAAACCCTTTGAATACGAGACTAAATAGTGGAATTCCAAGAAGCCAACATGTTTAAGGGCTCTTAACGTAATGAAGTACCGGGAATTAAGAGTGGGACATAAATCGAGCGAGCAATTACGCCTCGAAATATAACGGCGCTTGTTCTCGGCGTAAATGCCGAAGAAACAGGGTTCTACAGATTTTAGAGATCTTGGAAATGTTTTGGTTTTTACTAGTGGTACAGGGGTTGTTTAAAACATGTACCGTACCTTAAGGTAACAGTCCATTTCTAACGACAGCTGCACTAATGTTCATTTTACTATGGAAATTGAGAATGACAGCAGCGACGCGTTCAGTACCGGTAGTGCAGCTGCGGTTAGAAAGGGAATGTTACCATTAAGGTGAACACAAGGAAGGTGAACTAAGGTTAAGGTCAATTTAAAAGACTCTTTAAGGGAATACCGTGTACTCCCAGAGTCTTTTAAATTGACAACAACTGTAACAATTGCGTTTGTATACATTGTCCATTTACAAAAGGTCAGTAAATCAAAAGGAGTGAAGCTATTCCTTTCTTACTATTTCTAAGTTACGTACGTACCTATACAAATACGAGAGATCTTATCCTATGACGGTCATCCCAACAATAAATGTTATATACCGGTCTTTCCCCACATTGATCTTTCTAGACAAATGTTATGAATAAATTTAGACTTTAGATACTTATCATAATCGCCATATTATTATTTATTCCCCTTCGTAATTTAATATAAATTCCTAATAGCCCTAGCAATAACTATAACATAAAACCTCAATTCAAAAAAGGCTCCGTCGTAACGATCACGAGCAATTGGTGGGTAATTCCCATTGACTGCCTTCTGTAGACGAGTCGATCGCGCAAACAAACCAGTATACGTAGCACTTAGCTTTTGCACATAGTTGCTGGCAGATCTTGAGACCATATTGTACGAATAATGGTCGAAAGACTGGACTCCCCATGCAAGCCAATAAGAATACTCGGCCTGAGGGCCATCCGTACGGGTCCGTGCAATAAAAAGGGACTCGCCTGGGGCTCGGTACTTGACAATAACAGAATGCTTGACGAAACAAGGCCTGAGTGATGGCTGGAGATAAATGAATGACCGTGATGACAAATTAATTGAATTAAATTTAATGTTACTCAGGTTTCTAAAGTATTCATTTGAAGTAAGCGTAGGCCACAGTCATGATTATTTAACCAAAATGTTGTTAAAGTTGAATGCAATCGTTCGTCAACCGTCGTCAATATTTATAGTTTGTCGGAATCGAGATTTTTTGGTGTAACAAAGAGCACAAATTTTAAATCTGGATTTCATTCCTAGCCTAATTTGTCCGGTTTTAGACAAACAATTACTTTTACGTCTTAATTTTGCTTAAATTAATTATTTTATGTCAACAGTTCATTAAATTTAAACATTTTTGATATTCAGATTCAGATCGGCCTTTTCTGATAATTCAATCCAATTTTATTTCTGCTTACTACAGATCAAATAAAAGGATCGACGAAATCAATTTTAAGAGCCAACGGGAGTGGTCATTCCTCCATACAAACGTAGTCCTCGTTTTCCTCCGTGGTTTTTGAAGCTAGAGCAATGATTTTTTCAACACAGATTAATATTGTCAATATCTGTGTCGGACCGTTTTTCTTTTTTTGATATTTTTGTTTTTTAAAGCCCTTCAAAAATGGCCAAAATGGCCTAATTGACTATGCCGCAATGAGAGGCGTGGTATTCAAAACTGATATCAATTAGCCAAAAAAGCAAAACGGTCCGACACAGATAATTTCATAATCATTCAGATTTCCAAATTTGGTTACGATTGGTTAAGATTTGGAGGAGGAAAAAGAGGACTACGAAACCTCGATTTTTGACATTTTTACGCAGGATTTTTCGCCTAAGCTGCAGTTGTCCCTATCGCACTAATTTTAGGGGCGGGTTCAAGTTTCTAAATACGTACACAGACAGAAAAGTGATGGGCAATAGTCGACATGTAATATCGATAATCTAGTGATGTGAGAAGTTATCGATAAACCATAACAAAGTCGCGATTTGCCTCTTAGTAGGCGAAGTTAGTGAAGTAAGTAATACCTATTGCACTTTTGCCTCAGGGGAAACCGTTTAACACTATTATTTCTTGGTTCATACAAAGCTGAGTAGACGCACTTTTATTTAATAATAATTTTTGATTTCATATCTGTGGTAATAAACGCTTTGAATACATTTTTCTAAACATCATTCCGAATCCAATGAGGTATCACACCTTTGAACTTGTACTATACTCTTGTCCCAAATTGGGGTTTCGTATTTATTCCGACCAAAATCAGGAGCTCCTCAAACATAGGTACCTAAATGTATCCAAATCTGACTCAAAAATAATAATCGGCTGAGAGCATGTCGGGCCATGCTTAGTGTAGAGTTTCGTAGTTACCGTTCTGTCAAAATAGGCCAAACCGGGGCGATAAGTCAGTATCATACGTTTACAAGGGAGTACAGAGCGTTTTACGTATTTTTAGATTTTTACTAAAAACGGAAGATTTTTTGCAATAACTCAAAACCGACTGGAGTCCGGTCATATTCGCTATATAGTTTTCATTGAAAGTAGTTATTAAGCTTTTGTTGATTTTTTTCATGATTTTGGACCATGGTTCAAAAATTAGAGGGTGGTGGGGATATTTTTTTTTCTTTCGGAGCGATTATTTCCGAAAATATATAAATTTATCAAAAAATGTTTTAAGGAGACCTTTATTCGTTTTGAAACACCTATCCAAGGGTACCCCACACTATTGGGACTAAGCAAATAAAAATAAATATATATATACCTTTGAGTTCAATTGGCGTAAAGGACATTTTAGCGAAAATGAGTTATATATACAGTTTTAATACCTGGCTTAACAACCTCAAAGCTGTACTCTAATTGCCTAATCATGCATGCCATACAATTAAATAAATAAATATACTTTATGTGTATCCAAAATTCTCATAGTGCTATTTGTCCATATTAAATTGTCTTTCACCTGTTAGTATCTGATCCTTTCGCATTTTCTCAAAGGTTAGCTGGAAGAGATCCCTTTTAGGGATAAGTTCGCCTTTGTACATAACATTTTTATTTTTGTTTTGTTTTTGTCCATTTTATGTAAACCTGTTTATGTGCAATAAAGTGACATACATACATACATACATACATACAGTTTTGTTCAAAATTCCAAGCGCTTTTGTTCTGTATAGTTAAAATTTCGATATCTCGTAAAAAGTTGCCTTTACGACCCAATTTTTACACTATGAGCTTGCAAAAACAGCTTAGCTCAAGGGGCGTAAATGACCAGTTATTTTTTCTTTTTTTTTGTAATTAAATTATGTTGTAAAGGACTAACAATACTAACATGTCCTTTGTCGTCATTTAGCCCTTCATTTGTCATGATAATTTTTCATATCGTGTGGTCAAGATGGTCGTAAAGGACATTATTTGACTATTGAAATTATTTTACTTGCCCTTTACGACCCGTCCTAAAAATGATTTTACCTTAAGTATACGAGGCGAACAAATTGTAAAGGACTTTTCTAACTTTTGTGTCGTTTAAACTCCAAATTGCAAACAAATAACATGGACGTAGCAGTATGTAGACTATCAAAAAAGTCGTTTTCTGGGACCATTATTACTATAATGTAATGTTTGCCGTCAAATTTGAAAGCATTTACGCAAGAGTTCATGCACATAAAGGTCTATAAAGCCAAATTGATAAATAGTTTTATGGGTCCTTTATAACCAAAATATAACGTTTGCCCTTCAAATTAGAAAACTCAGCTCAGTGTTTTTCCGCAACTATTACTGTGTTTCTCGCAGTGGAATCTCTTATAGTCTTGCGACAATAACATATGTACTAGCCTGTGCATAATACACTCTGAACCTTTCCGACTCGCATTTCTTGTTGATTAGGAGAACGAAACACGTACAAAATATAAAATTCTTTATTTCATAATTAAACTGTACATATAATTTGAGGGATGGTGTCTCCCGGTAAGCAATATACCTATGCCTGTGTTGGGAGGCACCGCTCTTCCGTTATTATTGAAATCTAACTAATACTAAGCTACACTATTTACCATTCACAAAACATTTACTACCTATACTATTTACAAATAATAATTATATACTAATTACAAGCAATACATTAATTATAACTATTAACTATAAGCAACATAAAGACAACAATAAAATATGTGATCAGAAAAGTACTCAAGCCTGCACGCGTGTGTGTGTGTGTGTGTGTGTGACGGTACTTCTCGTAAAAGGCTCTCTGTTTTCTCATATGTTTTAGTTTTGAGCCTTTTTTGGTTACAGTAGACTTACATTCATGGGATTGTTTAGGGGTCATCCATTAATTACGTCACACGAATTTCTAGGTTTTTTTACCCCTCCCCCCTCCTTGTCACACTTGGTCACGTTTGGCAAACCCCTGCCCCCTAGTGTGACGTCACATTTTTTCTACGAAATCGCCAAATCGAATTAAGTATTTTAAGTAAGTACCTAAGTATTATTAATATTTTATCAAAATATTTTTGACGATATAAATATTAGTAATTTTATAACCCAAAACTGCTTAGGAAAGAAAATTAAACGAATAAAAAGGATTATTGTTTTAAAAACTTGTTATTTAAATGTACAGCAAATAAAATAAATTAAATAAATTTTCGGTTACTGATGAAGTTAAAGTGACGTCACAAAGTTTGTGTCTCCCCCCTCCGCAATGTCACAATATGTCACATTTTCTTAACCCCCTCCCTCCCCCTAAACGTGTGATGTAATTAATGGATGACCCCTTAGGGTAAATGTATAGGATTTTATTGATTTTATTATATATGAAAGCGGATTTTGTGTTCATTTGTGAGTTCGCAAAGGTTGTTCTAGTATGAGAAGATCTCGCTACATTAACTAACTACCGTTTGATACATTTTTAAGCTTCATTATAAACTATGCTGAAAACAGTTAACATGTGTAGGTACCGTGGCTGGTAACTAATACACTCCGAATTTGGAATAAAATAGTCTCAGAATGTCACTTACGACCCTACTAAACAAGATACACTATATTATCAAAAAACGCAGCATGGGCGTAAAGGACATTCATAGTGTTTTTGACCAATTCTATAGGACATTAACTTCTTTCGTTTTTAATTTATAGATATGATTGGAATTCAGGTTAAAGAGACTAACATTTTGAGTACTTTTTTAATACACGTCAAAAATATAGCTCCATAAACAACAAAAATAAATCAACATTTAAAAAAATCTCTGTCTCCTGAAAAATAGCATTTTGTCCTTTACGCCAATTGAACCCAAAGGTATCGAATATTGTATGGGAGGTCTCAGGTCTGCAATTATTTTTTAATAGTTTTTATTTTACCGTTCCGTCGCAATGCGTGATTCATGTATCCATGCCAATAAGTTGCCAACTTGCAGCTTTTTAGCACTTACGATCACGAAGCAAAGCCTCGGATCGGATAGACAGGCAGACAGACGAACATGGCGAAACAATAAGGGTTTCTTTGGTGACTACGCAACCCTAAATATCGGACCACTAATAAAACAGTTATTAAGATTTTAATTTGATTGCAGGTTGTAGACGGATATTGAATTCAGTTAGGTACCTAAAGCCAAGAAGTTAAATCACAATAACGTCAATAACAGGGAATATGATTCGGTCAAATTGTGTTCTAATGTATGGGGAATACAAACAAATTATAGCCAGCATTCAATGAATGTAGTATGATACCTTGGGGTATGGTGCTTTACGCACATCACTAGTGTCCCGACCCCTAAAATAAAAATAAAACTGCCAACCGGGACTTATTTCATGCTAAAAAGGGATTGCGTCAGGGGGAGGGGGTAGGACGCTAGTGTGCGTAAAGCACCATACCCAAAGGTATCATACTACATTCATAAAATACTGGCTATAGTTAGTTTTTCAAAAAACACAATTTGACCGAATCAAATACGTAAACGCTTAGTGGCGGTAGCGAGCTAACGAGTTACCACCGAAGAATAAGTTTGTACTATAAGAAAAGAACTAGGTGTAGCAAAGCTATACCGGGCCGACCGCTTCGCGAGGCCCGTGAAGGCAAATGACGTGTGCGTCTGTGTGCGCGCACCACACACACAGGGATAGTCCTCAAAATCTCAAAACTGAGATCGGGCTGACGTCCTGTTTCGTCTTAAGTGTGTATTTCTCGTTATAATCGTGGCGCTAGTGGCCTAGCGGTAAGAGCGTGCGACTTTCAATCCGGAGGTCGCGGGTTCAAACCCCGGCTCGTACCAATGAGTTTTTCGGAACTTATGTACGAAATATCATTTGATATTTGCCAGTCGCTTTTCGGTGAAAGAAAACATCGTGAGGAAACCGGACTAATCCCAATAAGGCCTAGTTTATCCTCTGGGTTGGAAGGTCAGATGGCAGTCGCTTTCGTAAAAACTAGTGCCTACGTCAAATCATGGGATTAGTTGTCAAGCGGACCCCAGGCTCCCATGAGCTGTGGCAAAATGCCGGGATAACGCCAGGAAGAAGAAGATTTCTCGCTATAATCAACCGAGGAATAAAAGATCTTAGAATCAAGTAGAGACGCAGTTTTCATATTTTGTAAATTCGAGTTCTGTTAGACAATATCGTGAGTATTCCTTAGTCGAGTTCATAAAAAGGTATATATTTTTTCACCTTAAGTATTGCAATAAAAATAAATAAAATAAAAATAAAAATAAATATTATAGGACATTCTTACACAGATTGACTAAGTCCCACAGTAAGCTCAAGAAGGCTTGTGTTGTGGGTACTCAGAAAACGATATATATAATATACAAATACTTAAATACATAGAAAACACCCATGACTCAGGAACAAATATCTGTATCATCATACAAATAAATGCCCTTACTGGGATTCGAACCCAGGACCATCGGCTTCGCAGGCAGGGATACTACCCACTAGGCCAGACCGGTCGCCAAATGCAAATGCAATGCGGTGCAATGGGTTATTAAGGTGAAAAATGTATACACATTTGTCTGATGAACTCGATTGTACATACAAAAAATTCTCCTCACAAAACTAGACTACGACGACGTAACACATTTACCGTGTCAAGTCTACCTTGTCCCAAAGTAACAAACTTAAGTTAAAAGTCTGTGCCAGTAGGTATATGTCCTAGTCTGGTCTGGATCCGCCGCCTTGATGGCAAGTAGGTCACGAGTGTCCTCTGACATTCAATTTATCGCTCCACACAGCTGGACATCGTCTCGTATAAAGTGACCTTAGAAACAAGTTATGTACTGTTGGCGGACGCTCCAGAGAATTCTATAATTGTATGATTGTTTAGCTTTAGATTTTACTTACTCCGTTGGCTCAGCGGACAATGAGACTTGGCCTCCGACACAAGACAGCGCCACTTTTCTCGGTCCTGTGCGACCTCTCGCCAATTGTTGACTCGATGTTGGGCCGCCCAGCAGGAAGACGTCGAATCGAAGGCCTCAAATATATCTCTGGTGCGGATCTGCGCGAACTTCGAGTCAACAATTATATTTTGAAAAAAGAAAAATTTCGTCGTGCTCTAATTAAATACCACCAAGCACTTATCGGTTCTCTTGAACCTGAACTGATTAAACAGGCCGATATTGGTTATACAATTAAAAAATCGATCGAATTTAAATTGTAATGTTGTGAGCCCTCTCCTCTCCTCTGCCCTGCTAAGCCAAAGAGCGCTATCTCAAAATTCATTGCTAACTTAAACTTTGAATTTTTATTACTGAGAATTCTATTTTCAACTTCATTTGTTTTTGAGATAGCGCTATTCGGCTTAGGAGGGAAAACTAACATTGCTAAACACAAACAACAACAACAACCTAAAAACAAATGAGTCTAAACCTTAAAATTAAACAGCTTATATAAAGAAAATTGCCTTAGCAATAGAGGTCATAACACGCTAAAGAGCAACTGGCAAGAGATCGAGATACCGCTTTGATTTTTTCATAGATCCCTATTAACTTGAATTGGATTAGGCTGGAGGGGAACGCAAAAATGTCTTAGCTGAAATGGCTTGTTTTATACTTATTGTACCAGAGGCCAATCCGACCGTACACTTGACATCAAAACTACATCCAAATTATGCCATTTTGCTCAAGATACTTGTGCGGTTCAATCGAGGTAATACATGTTCGGACAAGTCCTAGCAAAATGTCCGCGCAAATGATAACTAAATTAAATTACATTATTTAGTAAGTAAGTGTACTTTCGAATTGGCCTCCTAGGTTCTAGTTGTATTTAGTTGTATGTTGCGAAAAGGAGATGGCGGGACGACTTGGACGCATTCTACTCCAAATGATGGGAAAATGCCGATGACAGGGTCGAGTGGAGAAAACGAGGGGAAGCCTTTGCCCAGCAAAGGGACATCAAAGTAGGTTAAATAAAATTAAAAACCGGGCAAGTGCGAGTCGGAGTCGCGCACGAAGGGTTCCGTACCATAATGCAAAAAACGGCAAAAAAAAAACGGTCACCCATCCAAGTACTGACCCCGCCCGACGTTGCTTAACTTTGGTCAAAAATCACGTTTGCTGTATGGGATCCCCACTTAAATCTTTATTTTATTCTGTTTTTTAGTATTTGTTGTTATAGCGGCAACAGAAATACATCATCTGTGAAAATTTCCACTGCCTAGCTATCACGGTTCGTGAGATACAGCCTGGTGACAGACGGACGGACGGACGGACGGACAGCGAAGTCTTAGTAATAAGGTCCCGTTTTACCCTTTGGGTACGGAACCCTAAAAATGTACCGTCCAGCTTCTCCCGCCGTCTTGCTTTCCTCAACGCCCTGCTTGAGTTACTTGGACCAAGTCCTTGGAAGGTAGAAAAGCTCAGTTCTTTTTGTGTTATATCAAACGATAAACTTGAGTGGACGGAAGGTCAATAGTGTTCACTATGCATGAGACGTGGACACGGGCAGTGGACGGACCTTAAACTTTTGCTCACTGTTTTTACAAGGTTTTTTACATATTTTGTTGAATGTAAAGTTCGGGTCAAACATATTTCAAATGAAAGTGCTGTGAACGGAAAATTACCATAAAATCTTATATTTAAAGCATAAACTTTAATAGTGAAAATTATTCAGTTTACTTTATGATAAGCGATTATCGTAGCGTATTGTCACGTCACAGTGTATAAAGTAACAGTGGACCGACGCCTTCGATGTTTGCGTAAATGCTGACACCGCACAAGAACACAGTAGGGTTGTCAGACTTTTACAAAACTGCCCAAGACCTATTATAAACACGCTAGCGCTGTAAGTAGTACCGAGCTACTAGCAAAGGCGATGTAGATGCTACTCGGGTGCGCGCGACCCACCCCTCGCCCCTCACACTCCGCAAGATTGCCTTGTCTAGACGGCTTCGTCGAATGACTGTATTGTTTTATAGACTGCTTTTGTTATCATCCCCACACCAGCCTGCGTATTATGGATAGCTTTCTCCATCTTTATCCACGTGATAAAACAACTGTCACTTTTTAACTCTGCGGGATAGAAAGAGACGGACACCGTTTTATCACGCTGTCACGTGGACAAGAACGACCATCATATCCGTACAGGTCCTGTCGCATGAGCTTTGCCTCTGGCACTTCTCATAACGATCTCTTTCTAACTAGTGGGTACTGTGCGAAAGAGAAAGAATGCCACATTAGCCGCGTCACCCGTACAGGGGGCGTAGCCAAGTTGCCAATCGTTTATGCTCCGTAGCGAACGAAACGCAACTCTCTCTATCACACTAATATGGAAGAGTGATAGACAGTGATTACCGTAGGTATCGTTCGCTATGGAGCGAAAGATTGGCATCTTGGCTAGCCACCCTACCAGCCTAGCCAAGGTGACAATCGCTATCGCTTCGACAACGAAGCGCTTTATGTCTCTCTATCACTATTCCTTATAAGTGCGACAGTGACAATTGCGTTTCGATCGTTACGGAACGTTAGCGATTGGCAGGTTGGCTAGCCAACCTGATTTACTTAACTGTACAATCGATAGAAAAACGCTACGCCATATTAGATCAACGTTATTATCTATGGCAGATGTTATCTGGAAACGGAAATGAGCACGCGCCGGCGGAAGCCAGCCGGATGCAGTCCCTGATGGGAAATAGAAAATGGGGGTAGTTAGGGGAACACGGAAAAGATAAGATAATATTTATTATTCATTAGGATACTCGTAACTCTTAATTTATAATTTAAAAAATCTTTAAAAACTTAGCAGTACCGTCTCGAGGGATAAAACTGATTAAAAAAAACAAAATGCCTTCATATTATCTGCTATACATATAGTCGAGACTCCAACATTGGAATTAGTTACGACTACGTAAGTATTTTTGCTGCCAAAATAAGTAACATACATAATACGAGACTACGTATTAGGTAGGTATCTACACGGTTAATGGAACCTACAAAATTTCGTCATATTGACGACCATTTTAGTACCTCCCTTAGAAACAGTTGACTTGACACACGGCACGATTCAGAAAATGAATTAGAGATGCACTAGATATGAAAGAGTAAAGATATGTGACGTTCCACGGCAAAAGGTACCTTATGGCAGCTGGCGCTTACGCTATTATTAACGCCGCTCCAATATTCAGCCGGGGCAATGGTACCTTTTGCCGTGGAACGTCACATATCTTTACTATTCGATATCTAGTCCATCTCTAATTCATTTCCCGAATCGCGCCGACATTGCCAGATAGAAACTTCCTAAGTAGTTTATAAGAACAAATTTAGATATATTTTCCTTTACTGCCCCATATTTAACACCCTGTAGAATTGTGTGAATGAATGTAATTAATTATATGTATACATGAGTCTTAGATGTTGCGTGTTACATGTTAGCACCTTTCAATGTAATATTTTAACATGTGTGTAACTGTATAGTGTTTGAACGTGTGAATCAATGTAATAAGTATGTGCCATAACTTGAATAACCTTTCCCAAAAAAAGAACTGATTTCACAAAACAGAAACTTAACGTAAATTTATGTCATAAAATCAAGGTTCAGGCCTGATTGACCCTCAAAATGACCAAATGGTTCTTGTTCTTAAAACATACAAAAATAATCTCAAGGGTTATGTAATTATGTATTGACGAAGAGGGTCAAATTAAGACTAAAATTTTACATGATTTTCAGGATTTCTCCAAGTCTCTGTCATCAGGTCCTGACTTGATGACAACGCAACCAACTAGAAATCACAATCCCTAAAACAAAATAGAAATTACGAAAGTCTTCGAGCAATCAGTGAACATACATAAAAATATTCCGACGAAATGAGAACATCCTCCTATCGGTCGGTTAGTAAATGAAATTTTCTGTAGGTTATGTACCTATTGCTATTGCCAAAGACATATGTAACTTCGTATAAGATGAATAAAGTCTAAGAAAAAAAAACCGGGCAAGTGCTAGTCGGACTCGCGCACGAAGGGTTCCATACCATAAAGCAAAAAAAAAACGGAAAAAATGCAAAAAGAAAACGGTCACCCATCCAAGTACAAGACCACGCCCGACGTTGCTTAACTTTGGTCAAAAATCACGTTTGCTGTATGGGAGCCCCACTTAAATCTTTAATTTATTCTGTTTTTAGTATTTGTTGTTATAGCGGCAACAGAAATACATCATCTGTGAAAATTTCAACTGTTTAGCTATCACGGTTCGTGAGATACAGCCTGGTGACAGACGGACGGACGGACGGACGGTCGGACAGCGAAGTCTTAGTAATAGGGTCCCGTTTTACCCTTTGTGTACGGAACCCTAAAAAACGTGCCTCGGAAATCAAGAAAAAGTCATTCTCGGATAGATGGCGCACATACCTTTAGCCTATTCTCGGCTAGATGGCGTGACGACACCGTTTCATATTTAACAATTTTAACACATAGATATCAATGAATGAAAATGGGTCAAAATTATATAAAAATAATAAAATAATTTATCCATATATATATATATATTTTTGATAATTTTATACGTGTTTATTTTGAGTTATAGTCATGTGTCGATAGATGGCAGTAAATTGACAGTGACTACAACATTTACTATGACAGGACCCCTCTATACTTAACTATCTATCTATTATTTTTGTTATTGCTGCCTTTATAGTCTGTGCGGAAATAGAAGAATCGTAGAATGTATTAGATCCCATACATTTCACAACTCTTCTCTTTCCGCACAGACTCTACTGTAGTGTACGCCGCCAAAATATTACATATGGGACTTGTCAAATCGAATCATATGATTTGGGCGAAATCTCGAGGGACTTTATCTAGACACGCGGCAGCGTGTCAAGCCAAGTTCAAGCAAAGGAACTGGCTAGCCAGCGCCAAGTGTAATATTACACGAACCACTTGGTGCCACTTTTGACCCTTCTATAACTCAAAACATCTTTAACGTAAACATATAAAATTACGTGTGTTTAATTGTATCCATAAGGACATCTAGGAGCCCAAATTTCATGAAGCTAGCTCAAACGGTTATAAAGATATGAAGGTCAAAAAGTCGTAAATTTTAAGACTGACTGTTGACTTATAGTACCTAAACCTAACCTACTTCCAGATGACCTAGAAGGATGAAATTTGGAATCCAGCTCAGTTATTGTATGAAAGCGTAGGAAAAAATCTAAAAATAAAAAAAAGTTAAAAAATAGGGGGGGTCCCCATACAAAAAAAACATTTTTTATTGTGACTGACATATAAGTACCTAAACCTAACCTACTTCCAGATGACCTAGAAGGATGAAATTTGGAATCTAGCTCAGTTATTGTGTGAAAGCATAGGAAAAAATCTAAAAATAAAAAAAAGTTAAAAAATAGGGGGGGTCCCCATACAAAAAAACCATTTTTTATTGTGACTGACAATCTGACATATAAGTACCTAAAACTAACCTACTTCCAGATGACCTAGAAAGATGAAATTTGGAATCCAGCTCGGTTATTGTGTGTAAGCGTAGGAAAAAATCTAAAAATAAAAAAAAAGTTAATAAATAGGGGGGGTCCCCATACAAATTTATTTTTTATTGTGACTGACATATAGTACCTAAACCTAACCTACTTCCAGATGACCTAGAAAGATGAAATTTGGAATCCAGCTCGGTAATTGTGTGTAAGCGTAAGAAAAAATCTAAAAATAAAAAAAAATAAAAAATAGGGGGGGTCCCCATACAAAAAAATATTTTTTAATTGTAGCGTTGGAACCGTTACAAGCAGATATTTGAAACTATCCCAATATATGTATTATTATATTTGCTATATAAAAGAAATATAAAAATAAAGTTAAGTCAAAAAATAAGTGGTGTCCCCATACAAAAAACTTGTAATACGCGCTAAACAGCCGGCCAACGGTGTGTTGTTGACGGCGCGCGGCACCACATAATTAATACAAAGAACAGAAGTAAAAAACATGCAGCGGAAACACAAGAAAAAACATTCAATCTCAATACCTGCCTAGTTTTCTTTACAAAAAGTATTGATATCCCATCAAAAACATAAATGTAAAAAAGGAGAGCCAAGTTCAATACAAAAATTATGCTTGGCTGTGGGGTTCGCCGCAAAAAGAATGGAGATCTAAATGAGTGCCAAGTTCTATGCAAAATCCAAATATGTATTTATAGGAACAAAATAACATTATAAACAAGTATTAAACTCTATTTCTTTGCTTTATTGGATACCTATAACAATTGCTGTTATTTAAAAAAAATGTGAGATCTTAAAGTAGGTTAGATTTGGCTTGGCCAGTTTTTATCAGAATTACAAAATATATATATGTTGAATAACTTTATAAAATGACTGATGTAATGAAAACTGGCCAAGTCAAATCTAACCTGCTTTAAGATCTCACATTTTTTTTAAATAACAGCAATTGTTATAGGTATCCAATAAAGCAAAGAAATAGAGTTTAATACTTGTTTATAATGTTATTTTGTTCCTATAAATACATATTTGGATTTTGCATAGAACTTGGCACTCATTTAGATCTCCATTCTTTTTGCGGCGAACCCCACAGCCAAGCATAATTTTTGTATTGAACTTGGCTCTCCTTTTTTACATTTATGTTTTTGATGGGATAGTATCTACAGAAAGGTTTGACTATCCGAGGTCTTTACCCTATTATCAGACCAGCTCAATAGTATCAAACTTGCAAAGTTTCACATCGAGACGACTAAAATCGATTTGTGAGAATTTATTACATTGTTAGCTTCATAGTTAAAAGTGAAGTTAATGAAAACGTGCCTTATTAACTTTTTATGTGTAGGTACTTTACTTCTTTACGGACTTGATGTTGAATTTAATGACATAATTAGACATCGTAAATTTTATAGCATTTTCGGTCCAGCGGAGTGGTGTTAACGGAATTGAACTGTTCAATAATAGGTAATCTAATTTGCTTTGTTACAGGTAAGTGTCTGACAGCAGTTCATCTTTGAGTAAGTAAATCAGAAGAAGTAAACATTACATTTTAATGTTTTATAAACACATTTGTAAGTGTCCATTTCAGATTATTCGGTAATTGTGTCAGATAAAAAATTATGTAGGTAGGTAGGTTATTAATCATTTAAGTATAGTATTATTTCAATGTATGTTATTCTTACAAATGTATACGTTCGATATCTTAATTATTCAGGTTAACCTATGTAACAGATTCTTGCTATAAACGAAGGCATTAGAAAACTACGTAAATATAAAATTACCTCATTTCTATCACATCATAAGGAAGACTTAAAGTACTTCCTTCCAACTTCTCACGTAGTTTGACTAGTAATTTTACTCGTGAACTCTCGCGAAACTGCCAGCATTATGAGCCTAAAGTCCATATGAAAAGATCTTTAGATTCCCTTTTAAAAAGGAAGTAAAATCATATCAAAAGGGTGGCGCTTCAGACCTTCTGTTTTAAGCTTATAGAACGTGATAAAAGTCGTAAACCCAGGCAATAGGAGAACTTTTGTGCTAGATAGCAGTTTAAATTCACTTAGTGTTCACCTCGCTAGCTGCTATGCCATGTCTGTTGGGAGTGTTGGGCCACTAGTGCCAAGATAAGTACTTATATTTAGCAGTTTACTTAAGGCTCGATGGAAAATAAAATACAAAAACGTTTTCTTGTGTTGCATTTTCTTTTACTTTCAATTGTACTTATATCGTTACCCTGCATACCAAAGCATTATAATTTTAGTTTAAAATAAGTAGTGATTTAGCCAAGAGATCTGACGAGCAACATTTTAAGCAGAAGTATATTTTTTGAGTACCTAATTGAAATAAAAGGTAAAAACCTACTAATTTCCTCGTTTTACGCCTCTAAGAATCATCTCGAAACACAACAATTTTTGACTTAATAAAAAATCTCTCTTAATTGGTTATTCCATGGGGTTGAAAATCGCGGCCGCTTATCGTGTAACCTTGTGGCCGCATATTAGAGTAATGGCGTCGTTGTCCCGACCAACCCCCTGCTGCAGTTTGACAAATTTCACGCCTTTTCCCGTTTTCCCGCCGGCGGGCTGGATATGGGATTAGAGAAGTCCATTCATGGTCCATTCTGTCTATTATTAAAAGTTTAGCCTCGCCTGGGAACGTTGTTTAATAAGATTGTTTACTTTTTGTTAGCTATCTAGGTTTTTATTTGAGTAAGTTGACCGTTTTATTTTGCACACGTGTTTTGAGGCAATTGCTAAACGAAAAACTTCATTAACTACTTTATTCATACTTCAATTGTCAACGTCTTTATACAGCAGGTAGACCGAATCAAATCGGTGTCCTATATGAATAAATAATAATTTAGGAAGGAAGCATGGGTTAAGTGTCATTTTTGTAGACCACCATAAGACTACTTTACAGTAAAATAAGGAGTTCATTTCACTGGTCATTACGGCTACCTTTCGTCCACATTTCGTCAAATTCGTAATGAAAGTAGGTACTTACGAGTATAACATTGACAGGCAGATTGACAGCCATTACAGCAAAGTCACGCTTCTCACTTCGATTATGCTTTACACGTGTGGATTGTTTAGGTAAAATGTACAACTATCTGTAAACAAAGTGAGACTATGGGTCGGTTGCATTAAACTGTTCGTATCATTCAAGAGTTCGCAAAATTTTTATGTATGGAATGTTTCATAGTAAGGCGCCGGGGCGCGCCGGCTGACTTTGATCAGTCTGTCAAATGTGGTTGGTGCAACTGGCCCTAAGACTGACAAACAATAATAGCGTTTTTCTGCTACTCCTGCTGAAAATTCCATTAGACCATCCCGTTCGGCCATTTCTCCCCTATGTCAGGTCATGTCCTATCCAGAGATATTCTTGGTAAATAACGAGAAAAAGTGACATAACGTGTTGTGCTGTCACTCACACGTCTCGCCTGCAGCCTGGGCACAATAATGAATCATCCATGAAATATATTTATGGTAACACCTCCAACGCAAAAATCCGGGAACGGAGGTATTCAATATGGGATTTATCTTTCCTTTGAATGGAGTTATATGATTTGTTTTCCCTATTATTGATATGAAAGGTAAGTTAATGTGTTTTTTTTTTCTTTGACAATATATAGTTATTTGCCTACCTATTAAGTTAATGTTGTTTTTAAGGACATATGTAGGTACGTGTACGTATAATGTTTGTCTAATACCATGTCACTTGAATTTAGCAGAATTTCACCGCGTCACGTGTCATGTTTTCATTGAGTTGAAGGGAAGATAAAAGCTAGAAGAGGAAGAGGAAAACCACGAGCAAGCGATATACAAAAACATACAGAAAACTCAAATATTGTGTCTTTAAAAAAACTTAGCCGAGGATCGCGTAAACTGGCCAATTACTCCACCAACAAGAATTACGCTCTAAAATTATGATGATGTGATAGTGACAGACGTTTTCGATTTGATTTTGATTTCATTTACACGAAATGGGCATATTACTGAACTTCAAGTTGACCAACGGTGATGTAACAAGCTTAACCATAAAAACCCGGTCAATGTCAGTGGGTATTCCTACATTTCAAGCCTACATGGTTTGGACGAGGAATTTTCGTATAATCCCTTGTCCTCGGCGTGCCTATTTACACAGGAACTGTTTTTGCGCACAATTTTATTTGTTTCCTGAAGTAAAGTGATAAGATTGTATTTGAATTGAAACAGAATAAAACGCCCAAGCAAACCGTCAACAAAAGTTTCTCTGTGCTTTTTATTTAATTGTTATAATATCGTCCACACTGTTAACTGTCCATCGGTGGACCTTATGCCTTTTATAATAAGGTCCACACAATGTACAGTTAAGAGTACTGCTATATATTAAATTAAATAGGCTTAATTTAATAAAAGATGTGTAGACAGTGAATTTGAACCTAGATGAGAACTATATATTAATATAGTTCTCATCCAGATAGTAGTAGTAATAGAACACTTTCTTTTAAAACCTCACTCAAATCAGTTTATCCGCTTAGGCAAAGATAATTTAGTATTGTCAAAGGTATGGCGCCATCAGTCGAAAAGATACGAGTACCTTTACCCTCATATTATCACACATTTGGCCTATGCTCGTGGAAATGGCGACACTTGTTGACATTTTTAACAAATTTAACACATACCTATCAGTGAAAGAACGAGGATCAAAGTCATTGAATAATTTCACGGTTTAGACTCACTTGTTTTTAGTCACTCGCGCGACATGTTCAGGATCAAAGTCAAATGGCGTTCTAAATGATTTAGTCAGTTGTCGAAAGATAGCATAAAATTTCCTGTGGCTACACAAATTACTTTCACAATCCACCTCCATATCAAATTCTCTTTGGTTTAGGAGTTACGATGCTACAGACTGGCACACAGATAAGTACACGTTAAATTTGTAACACCCCTCTTTTTCCTCCACTCTCTCGGAGCTCTACTTATAGGGAACTGTTTGAGAGACATCGCATTAAACCAAGTCAGATGCGACATGGTAAACAGATATCAGTCCGGAAAAAGTCCGGAAAGCCATCACACGATGAGTGCTACAGGACTAGACTAACTGAATTTCCGGAAATCCGGGAAGGCCTTTGTTCCGGATCGGCCGTCAAATCGGGTTACGGCGTTCGTTGCACGGAATGAAAATGGATATTGCCGGCCGGAATGTCATTACTGAAATGTTTTTGCTGCACATCGGGGGGCAGGTTTATTATTTCTGCTACGTAATATGTGCGGAGGGTGTGTAGATATTAGGCAGACTAAATTTGTAACTGAACTGAAAGTACACTCAAAACCACTAGGTAGGTATTTAATTACAATTTATGTTTAATTTTATTTGACATGCATACTTTAGTATATTATCTTTAAATAATATATAATATAATATAATAATAATATATAATATATCTTTATAAAAATGTGACCGTAAGGTACGAGTACACTTCAAATAAGTATGACTTACTTACAGTATAATTGTAATGTGTGCCATCACCTTAAATGAATAGTAAAAGATTAACCAATATTACTTTCAAAACTGCATTTAAGAGATCCATCAAAGTTTTAAACACTACTTTAGGATTAAAAACTTTAGTACTTCCGAAGTAAGATTCAATATTGAATGAAGCTGGATCAAATTGTAGTTGAAGTTGGAAGTGAGCTTGGACTAGTTTAAGTGACGAACGGATGAGCGAATCACTTTGAAAATACTGAGATTTAAAACGGTGTCTCAGACATTATGGTTTGTAATAAAAATGAACTCTCAAACTATTAGCAGAAGACTGAAATTTCGTTGAATAGAAACTGTTTAGACTTTAGAGGAATCGTATTGTGCAAAACGTTTGTGGAAATTTTCTGAGCGCATTAATTTATTTTAGGGAAATATTATCGTATGCAAATTTTATTTAAATTGATTAACAATATTCTAACACATATAACCTTAGATACACACAGGCATATTCTGATTTTAATAATAGGTTAAGAATTAGATCTGGATTAGATATGGATCAGATCTGATCTAACCGTGTCAAAAACCATATCTGATCGAGATCTAATTCTTAACCTGTTATTAAAATCATAATACGCCTGACAAAATGTGTATTTGGTGAAGCACGTTGATTGTTTGTTGGAAACAGTTTTTCATTTTGTACTGACTGACTGAAATGACGAACGAATCACGTTCATAAGTTTCCGTGAAAATACTGTAAGGATCATTAATAATGATTCATTATTTATTAATAGCTTATATTGTGATAATTCTTACTTTTATTCATAATTAACTTATAAAAGAGTGTCAATTGACTCATACTTGTCCCTGGTCCCCGCCATGTTGAATTATTATAAAAGGTGGGTACCTCAGTGACAAGTGGCCAGTTCGAGTACGGACAAGTTAGAGTGAAGACGTCTTGAATAATTTATTGTAGATTGATTGTTATTATGTTTGTAACAAATGAATAAAGTTAAAATAATGGTACAAGTAATAGTTTTCATCATCAACCCGGTAATAACCCTACAACGGTTAAGGTTGACTGGTAGAGAATGCATTATGGCATTAAGTCCGCCTTTTGTACTATAAGATTTTTCTTTTGTGCAATAAAGATTAAATAAATAAATAAATAAATAACCCAACAATACGATGTAAAATAATTATCCACTATATCTGTACCTAAATGTTTATATTGAAAAACTTGATAAATGCCAAGTTTTTTAAACGTATGCAGTGCGCTTAAGGGACGACGACCGTTCAAGGGTGGATCTCGGGGCGATGCAAATCTATCTCCTCTGGAAATAGATCGCCGCGTCAGCCCAAAGTGAGAGTTCCGGGTCAAATACTTCCATAATGCTACGTTTACACGAGCTTAGAGCTTATAATATTAATAATGCAGCAGTAGTCAATTTACAAGGAACAAACAGTTGTTGCAGAATAAGTGTTAAGTGGCTTGGTGTAAGAGGTACGTTGTAATAGACAGCGCTTTAACACAACTCGACATTTTTAGTTTTTACCTACATGTTTGGCGCTTAGTACAAGCAATGAGTTCTATTCGCTCGTGCTGGCAGTTTTAGTAAACGAAGCATAAATCGTATGTACTTCGGTATACCATCTCGTTTTCAACTTAAAAAATAAGTAAGTATGTAAAACTGGTCAAGACCCTTCGTCAGTGCACATTGCTTTTATCTTGGCTTTTACCAGTACATTGCGTACGATGGATTTATACGAGTATTTATGCCTATGCCAAAGTGCAGTTATCTAGCGATCACTAAGAAATCAAAATGACTATTATCAACCTACACATAATATAAGATAAAGTGAGTAAGGTGCAGGGGGGCCACCTAGACTGCGGGGTAATTTAAACTAATCGAAATATCTTCCATGTTATATTATTAACTAGTAGAGTGCCATATTATGTCCAGAAGGCGAGTATTGTGTGTGTCTAGTTCATAATGTAAAACATGGAAGATATTTCGATTAGTTTAAATTGCCCCTCAGTCTAAATTGCCCCCCATAAGCTCATGTAGTCCCACCATAATAGCGAAAGAGCTCAAGTATCGGCGTAGGGATTCCATGTTTGATGAAACGGCAAATTCGTAGAAACGTGTCATGTTACACCGATTCCGTGGCAACTTGGAATCCGATGCCAGTCATGCTTACCCGACTACGTAGTCAAATGGAAAACTTATGGTTATTAGTGTTTTATATTGATAGGTAGTTTTATTCAATAATTTTACGGTTTAGATTCACTTGTTTTAAGTCACTCGCGCGACATGTTTCGGAGAGCATACGTCTCCTTTCTCAAGCACTAACAATGCGAGTGAACAGTGTGAACGCTGCTCGCACTGTTAGTATGTCTCACAACAGTTTAAATTCGATTAGGTGAGTAGTTTTATGATTTGTATTTTAAAAGGCATGTTGCGGATGTCATGGTTTGTTTATTTGGAACGAAGCATGTTTATGTTACTGATTTGTATTCATAGCCACCTGGCGAAGCCTACGTTGCGAATAGTTTACTAGTTGTACGAATGTAAACTAGATTATTTTGAAGGATTTGTTTTGGTCAATAAAAAAAAACTTTCATGGTTTATAGGTGTCATTGTATAATAATTGTATGGTTTAACTTATTTAAACATTTTAGCCACTCGCGTGTTTTGGAGAGCTGTTGTTGTAGGTCACAATTTTCAAATTAAATAATTTGATTAATAAGTCGGTTGATAGTGTGAAGTAATGTAGTAAAGAATGGCATGTCAAATGGTTCCTCTTCATGGCCCAAATGTCAGAGGATACATTATCAAGGAAAAAACTGGTTGCCACGCGACCCATGAGGATTGGCGTCTTCACACATATCTTCGTAGATGTATAGGTTGATTTAATACGATGTTTTTGGTTAGTCATCGTTGTGACGGACTTTCTCTAGCTGTGGAGTTTAAACAGCATAACAGCATGTAAGAACAACTGTGTAATGAATTAAAATTACCGTTTTAAGCCGGATACTCATTAGCGAGCCGTAACCGTAACCTGCATGTACTGTAACCAAAAATACATAGTGTGTACAATGTACATGTTACTGTTTTGAAACAGTGATACGTTATTTCAACTGTAAAATTTCTTACTGTTCTAAAACAGAAAGCATTCTTTTTTTTTCAGTGTATGTGTGTGAACAGAATGAGGGACTTTTATGCAAAAGGGTAATTATTTAGGCTTATTACTTACTTTATTTTTCACTAAATAATCACATTAATATTTGTGACCGTTTTTGAGATACAGTTTGTTAAACATTATTGCAATAATCTACATCCATAACAAATGCTCCCAAAGTCTCCGTCGTATACTTAACAGTAATACCGGCTGCAGACCAATACAATGGGCCGCTCCGATACAAGAGGGAACCCCGCTTTGATCCATCTCGAGAGCCAGGCTGCATAAAGCTGCGGCTAGTCCACAGGATGAGCGATATTTCTTTTAATTTCTAATATTAAACCTTACAGGGTGTCATGAACTGGCCTTTGTATTGTAACACCTTATTATGTACATGACATTGCAATATTGAATAAATGACTAAAATAAAAGTAATTAGCAAGTAAAAGGCAGGATATAGCTCGGTAACTGAGAGGTCGTTAAAGTAGGAGATGGATCCAAAAACGAAGGTCATGCATTTGTACACCGGCTTGTAACGATGACATTTGCGTAAACTGTATTTCATAAATTATATTTATAATATGTATAAATATTATTATGACTGACTACATATAAACTAACATTTGATATTTACCAGCAGTTCTCGTAACGGAAAATATTCCAACGAAACCAGACTGAGCCCAATATGCTTAGCTATTTCTATGAGTTAGAAGGTCTGATGTTAGTCACGTTCATACATACAAGGTCCTAAGGTCCCTCTCTCTGAAGATAGGCTACCGAGCGGACTCCAGGCTTACTCGGTACAAAAAGTAGTAACTAGGGTTTGCAATCCGGATCCGAAATGTATGAAATTATCCGGATCTGGATCCGGATCCGCGGATCTTCCCATACATTTCGGATCCGTCGTGCAAACCCTAGTAGTAACCAAGATGTAGATTATTATAAATAGTACTCGACTGCCCGCTCGCTTTGGCATATTTTGATTAAGAGTAAGTAGTCTAATGTATTTTAAGTTAGAATCATTTAGATTAATGGTATGACGTGTCCTATTCCGATCTTCTTTTTTTTAAATTATGAATGGGCTTACTCATGGCCACAGACTAGCCGAGGCATAGACGTGGCCTACGATGGAGCGAGCTCGCCCAGAAGCATAGATTATAGATTGGAGCTTGCATTAATCGCTATGCTAATGCCAGACCACGGCATTACGTAAAGTGTCCTCCATACTTTTACAGCGACGCGACGGCGCATAATATGCTGCAGCCGAATGCACTCCAATATCGACATTTCCTATATTAAAGTTTGAAAATTGTTCTACACTATGTACTGAGTTAGAGCATAGTACACTTTAGTCTTTAAGAACTGTATTTGTTGTATTTATATAATTAGTTTTATGTAAAGAAAATTGTGAAATTGAATTGATTTATGTACGAATTGATTGATTGATTTATGTACGAAATATCATTTGATATTTACCACTAGCTTTTCGGTGAAGGAAAACATCGTGAGGAAACCTGCATACAATACATCTGCGAAGAAATTCAAAGGTGTATGTGAAGTCCCCAATCCGCATTGGGCTAGCGTGGGGACTATAGCCCAAGCCCTCTCGCGCTGTGCTCAGCAGTGGGACGTATATAGGCTGAAATGATGATGATGATGAAGAAAATTATTGAAATAATTCTTCATAGGCGGCAGCTCCAACTTTCTCGCTATACCGGACTACCCAAGTTAAATCGTATGAGATGATAAATAAACACGTGGCTTAGTTACCTCCTAACGACATTAAGCGACTTATAACGGCGGCAGCGACAACCAGTGGTAGGAACGAAAGGTCGGATCGCTGTGTCTCGCTCCAATCTATGGTTATCGCTGCCACCGTTGCAAGTCGTTTCAATGTCGTGGCCGAGCCGTATAGTACGGCCCAACGACTTTTAGTGCTAGCCAAAGGGTCCAAAGGCACCGAAACTTTTTACAAATTTTTACTAATATTGAAGGCTGATTTTTCTTACTATAAAAATATACTTTAATTTTAGGCGCCTTCGTTAAATATGAAGATATAAAATACCTACTTACATGACGTAAAAAAATAAAAAGAAAATCACCTGTACAGTAGATTATATTTTATATCCCCTTTGAAAGAGCACAATGATGCTCGAGTGCCTGAAATCGTTAGTACCTGGCTTCCAATACCGATGAGGGGCATTAGGGTAAATAGTTCCACCCCTCCCTCCCCCACTCCCATAGATAACGCATCCCGCATTCAGTAGGCGCAGCTCATGATAATATCAAATGTGGCACAGTAGCTCTTCTGATAACAGTAAGGTATATTGTAAGTTACAAGTAACATGACAGAAGCGCGGTTGCTGCGAGTTGTCAATGCACCGCTTAGCGCATTCATTGCCACTAAGTGCTACGGGTTACGCTCGTAGCGCGTAGCCACGGTTTCGCCGTATGTAGCACGTAGTCCCTACGAACAGTATACCCGTTCTTGGCCCTGAATGTGTTAGTTTATGTCGAGACGAGGCGATTGCGGTCCCGATGCGACCTCGATGATGACACGTCGAATAAAGTAAACAAAGGTTTGTTCAGGCGCTTCCAGGGAACACCAATGGCCTGCGGGGATGAACCATTGTAGTTAGTCGCGGCAAAAATTTCAACGCTCAGTAATTTTAACAATCACCTACTGCTTCTGCCAGGATACTGTGCCCAATCGAACACAAAGGTATCCCAACTCGGGATCAGCATACTTTATTGGGAATGTAGCCGAACGTTACATCATGTATTATTAGGCTAACTTGGCCTTACCTTTTTGATATACCATACCAAATAGAGGTTACGACCTTCACCTCTCTCTTTACAAGCTTTTATAAATTGCAAGGGTCGTGGTGTAGGTACCTAAGTAAAATACGATCAACTTCCCGGTATATGAAAATGCCGAAATTTAGTGAAAATAGCAGGTATTTTAAGGCGATATATTAAATAGAAAGAAACAGTATTAATTTCGGCTACTATTATATCAGGCGTGGCTCACTCTGCGATTTCGTCGCTTTTTGCTACAGGTAGCTCCATCTGGTAGGTAGGTACATCCGTTCCACACCAATTTTGATGGCTAGCCGTAAGCCGTGCGTGGCGCTGTCGCCACCTAGCGGCCATATCTGTACGTTGTGAGAGAGTACTATTAGTTATTCTGTGGTTATATGTAATAAGTACTACTCATATATTTTGTATCTCGTAACGCGTTCGTTGACAATTATCTGGCTTTCCTTCAATTTAACAAATGTTTCTTAAACGATACAATATAAAGCCGTAAAATCGCGTTTGTGTTATTCAACTATTGTGATTTACTTACTTTATGTCCAAAAACACGAATCTTAGCTAAGTTTAAGCTTAGCTTTTATTTGTCTAGGACTTTTAATTTTTATGGTTCCATACCCAAAGGGTAAAACGGGACCCTATTACTAAGTTAAAAAAAAAATCCATTATGAAATAAAAAACGTGTTGGAAGTGTGAGGTGGGACGTAAATACAAACAACTGCTTGCTATGATATTAGTATAATGCGCTCTCAAATGATATATGTGTAGCCTTATATACTCTAACACTGTATATGTGTGGGTAAGGTGTAGCACACACTACACCTTCCCTCCTGGAGAAAAAAAAATAGATTACTGTACCTAAAACAAGAAAACGATAATCTATTTTTTTTTTATAAAAATAAGTTTGTATAAGAAAATAATGCAAACAAAAAGACAATAGAGTAGGTAATACACATTGTAAAAATAAAATACTATTAACCTTATGAAGAAAAACACATTAAATTCGTTAGGTTTAAAAAATGCATTACTTAGTTTTTTATAATTTCAACATATTTCTTTGAAATACATATTGGTACAATTTTGAATTTAAAATATAAAAAAAAATGTTAAGATCTTGGAATGTAAATATTGACCTCGAGTTATAAAATAAAGTTCTGCATGTACGGGATACATTACGTACATAATTATGCATCATTTAAAAATTATAATTATTTCTAAAGAAACTTACTACCTAAAATACATTTAAAAATAAACCAATAGACACGAGTTTAGTTTTAACATTAAAAGAAAAACACACAAAAGTTAAAGTTACTTAATAGGTAGGTAAATACTAAGTATTTAGACAATTTAACACAAATTTTAAAGTTTACAGAATATTATACCTATATATCCAGTATCCAAAATTCCAATTCATGTATATTTAGCTATACAATTATTGTATACCTAGTTGTTAAATGAGTCCGTCTACATTAATGTTTCGATCGAAGGTACCTATGTACATCCTTAGTTGTTCTTCGTCATAATGTAAAAATTAGTAAATTCTCGAGTTTATTATATGATACATATATCCGTGTATACGTATGACTTGCAAGTCTATCCTTTTTCGATATATTTATTTAAGACGTCACTTTATTCCTTTACAGTATTTTTTTTAAATAAACACTTGTAGTGGGCATTTTATATGCTTCACTTTTGGCAAGGGTACACAACGCTTTTATACACGTGGTCGGCCGACCTTACAATAATATATTTATTTATTTACTCAGGATACAAGGAAATTTTTATTTTAAGCGCGCACACATACTTTTTTTTATCCTCATACAGGCAGTTCTTTTAACACATATCTTTACATCATAACCTTCCATGTGTCCAAGGAGTCTCCACAATTGATACTCGACCGAATCATGGTCAGACATCCAAGGATTCCGTGCCTGCCTTGTATCCTGGCGTACCCTTGCTATACCGTATCGCTCAAGGCCGCCTCTCGGGCCACCGAAGATGCGATAGGCATTTTTATTTGTCAATTAGGTATTTACTTTCATTTCTTTCCTCTCAACAACAAACAAAAAAGTAACAACATTCAAATGCAATCACTTAACTCACATCAATGAAAACGTCAACAAATAAGAATGTCAGCAACTCTTAGTTGATCAGGCTAATCGTCCTTTGAAAAACTTATCCATTTCAGTTTTCCCAACCACTTCACTAACGTACTTTTCCAACAACAAACCATTTTCTTTTCAATTAAACAATCCAAGACCAAGCTATCCATTATTTCACATTCAACACCTTTCTGAAACTTCCATAAACATTCAATGACTTATACCTATACATTATCAAAACTTGCGATCCTTGAAAACCATATCTATAAAAACTGGTCTACACAAACTCTACGATTTCGCTATTTAACTATTAACTCATTCTTCATAAGTAGCTATGTAATTGGTGTATTATTCTTGTATTAACTAATCTAGTCACTCCTTGAATAATATGTCAGATCAACGTTATTATAAAAAATAACAAGTTTATAAGTCCGGTACACAAAATCTTTTAAAAATCTTAAATACGAACAAAAACATTTGTATACTAAAATACCAAATCTAGTTATGTAATGGTTAAAAGTCGGTGCGGTCTCTACTAGCAATTAATAAGTATCATTATGATAAAATTGATAAAACTTAAATAATCTAAAACTGTGCACAATGCTTCATTTTAAGACACCTGTTACTGAAATTTGAGATGTAATAACATACTCTCTGCATACCCAACCGTTTATGGGAACTCTTTCGCAACGCCGCGCTATATTTGTATTGTAGGTACTACACTCTAATACTCGTATACTGATTTACAAGGAATGATTTCTTTTTTAATATTTTTAGCACGTTATATGTAACACAATTATATAATTAAAAAAAAAAACAACATGTACATATTGCTGGAGCAACCTGTGTTAAAATGTATATAAAATTAGATCACAAAAAAAAACTATTTATAAAAGTGAGAAATATTAAAGTAAATATTTATTTTCAACTAACCGTCCTTTTAACCATATAAAGTACTATAAGTATAAATTTAAGTGGATAAAACGATATCCTTCATATTAATTGCTTATTACATATATTATTGCCAATAGCTATAATTTTTTAAATTAAAATTAACACTCAATAAATTACACTAGTGCCTACGTCAAATCATGGGATTAGTTGTCAAGCGGACCCCAGGCTCTCATGAGCCGTGGCGAAATGCCGGGATAACGCGAGGTAGAAGACTCAATAAAGTACACTGGTTAATTTATCAAGTTTCACAACGAAAACAAATATTTAGTTCAAAAGTTTACCTACAAAGAAATAAAAATTCTAAAAATATTATTTACCTACGTACCAACAATTAATTATTAAAATTTTCTTATCATCGTAACCTAGCCAATTATTTCACGTCAAGCACCTCTCTGTTTGCGCTGTTGCCGCCGTTCTCGTATCGTACCTCCTGCCTCGGGCTCGCCATCCTAGTCCAGGGGGCCTAGCCAAAACGCATTTCGAAAAAAGATATCGCTAACGAATCGATAAAAAATGTATGGGAATGACAGGTACCGTAGATGAGTTTGTCGAAAAATATTAACGAATACAAAAATGTTAGCCAAGTTGCAATGTTGTAACGAAACGCAAAACTTTCGTTACTGGAATTCGATATCTGTCATACATTGCCTAGCCGAGTGACACTTTTGACATGCGAAATCGAATCGTTATCGCCTCCTAGGTGTCGATACGTAGCGAGAGCTATCCCCTTGCAGATAACTTATCGAAGCACAAGAAAATGCCGTATAATAGTGTTTGTAAATTAGAATTTGTAGTAAAAAGCATACTTTAACATTATCGTGGGCGGCGAACAACGCGGAAGTCTCGCTTAGACGCAGGCGCCGTCTGAAAAATCGCCTATTGAAACTGCTTAGGAAAGGACTGCCCTTAGCTGGTGGCTGGTGGCTTTATGCTACGGGGTCAGATCAAAGGATAGTGGGCCGTACGCAGCATTTCACCCAAAGGATCCAATGTGACCGAGACGCTGAATATCTACCTATCTATATTGACAGTGTCATGGAAAAATGGATTATGCACCCACAAATGCAACACGAAACAACGTCCCTACAAAGGTAAGAGTGAGCCAATAACTTATCCCCACATACCTAATAAGTATATAAAATATGTAATTGATGCTAAAATAACTTCTTATGTGTTCCTGTTACGTCTTCAAATATAAACCGATGAACGGTGTAGATTAAATTTGGTACCCATATGCACACAGGCAAGCACTTGTTTCTCAATAGGAAAGTGAATTGAATGTGTAAAGGCAAAGGTATATAGGTAAAGGCTTTACAAATATAGATAAAGACTCGGGAACAAATGTTCTTCACACAAATAAATGCCCTTCCCGGGAAACAAAACCATAACCTTCATAGGCAAGGTCACTAACGACTAGCAATATTGTAGTGTCATCCCATTTTCTTAAATTGATTTGAAAGAGACGAGACTACAGTGTTGCTACTTTTTGATTTCTACAATTTCATGTCAAACTGTACAGTAAGCTCAAGAAGACTTGTGTTGTGGGTACTTAGGGTACTTAGATAACTATATATAGATGGTCAAACCAATTTGTCACTCAGTAAGAACCAGGAAAACTATACTCATACTTTTGGGTGCTAGTACTAGTATATGACAAAGCTAGTATGATTCTCTCTGTCTTTGTTTGAAATGAGACAGTCCTTTGACAAACTATACTTAAATACATAGACAACACCCATGACTCAGGTACAAAATATCTGTGCTCATTAAACAAACAAATTTCCTTAACGGGGATTAAAACTCAGGATTAATATCAGATTAACCGGCAGGGTCACTAGTCACTACCCACTAGGCCAGACCGGCTGTTGTTATGCATATAAATTATCAACCATATTAATGAAACTTTTTCATATTATGAAACATATTGTATATGACTTCTTTTGGCAGGCGCAGGTACAGTCAGCTGCAGAGAAATGGTACCACTCCTGCATACAAACTTCTATGTAGCGGTGGTACCTTTTCTCTGCAACTGACTGTACCTACACACTATATAAAAATATATGTACTTACACAAAACATTTAGTTTTTTTTGTCATATGACTGGTAGAGAATAGATAAATATTATAACCAAATGTTACAGAGTTTTTTGAAAAACTAAGCATTCATTTTGTTTCAGGTGACTTGGATATTCATTGCAGCCTTGACATATTTATGGTGCTCCAAAGCCAGGGTTAAGGGAAGAAACTATGACACATGTACAACCACAAAAATATATTGAGTGTTGTTTTACTATTTTAAAACACTACATAATATCACAAACAAGAAAAGAATGCTTGGCTACTGATTTCATGCTGCCGGCAAAAAATACCTGCTGTATCTTTCATTAATAGATTTCCAATAAAATAAATTAACTTTTTAACCCAATCATTGTTTCATTTATTTATGGTGGTTACCACCTTAACCTTTGGTATGCTTAGGAGCAGATCTGCTCCCATGTACTTACCTATATTCAACTTTAAAAAATGCATTAATTTTGACGACCGGTCTGACCTAGTGGGTAGTGACCCTGCCTGCTAAGCCGATGGTCCTGGGTTCGAATCCCAGTAAGGGCATTTATTTGTGTGGTGAACACTAATATTTGTTCCTGAGTCATGGGTGTTTTCTATGTATATAAGTATGTATTTATCTATATAAGTATGTGTCGTTACCTGGCACCCATAGTACAAGCTTTGCTTAGTTTGGGGCTAGGTTGATCTGTGTAAGATGTCCCCAATATTTATTTATTTATTTTATTTTATTTTATTTTATTATGATTGATATATAAATTACAAATTGTTGACAGGAGCATACAAAAGGTTAAATATGAATAGCCAGTAGCTTAGCGGGTGAGATTCCCTTCCCAAATTTCCATTCAAAGCAAAGATGGTAGGTAATTAAAAAATAATATTAAGTAATAATATGATTTATTAGTTTTGGTTTCACAGGCAGCTTTTATCTTATCTAATGCATAACATCTATGTATTCAATGTTCGTTTGACTTTTGTTAATTTCGAAAATGTTTGAAGTCTATGAAGTAAATGAGTTCACTGAGGTTACACTGATTCGGGCAAACCTGTTCACAATTTCACTTCACGGTTTGAATCATTACTAACACTTAAAGTATTGTCTCTTCTGGTCAAGTAAGCCAGCAGTGCACGTCCTTAGCACTGGTAACTGCCATGAAGGCGTCATTGCAGCGGCAGCTTTGACTGTTCGTGCCAACTTGGCGAGGACTTCTCAGCGTGGAAGAAGAGCCCGCGGAGCCCGCTCTGGCTGCGCCGCCGCCTTGATTGGGGCTGCGGTGACGACGGCTGTCTGAAATTGTTAAACTTAGGTCAAAATTATATGCAATTAACAACGCACTCTTCAAATATTACACTATATAGAGTTATTTTATCACGAAATTGTAATTAACTAAGTTAAACAAATGCCAAAATTTTTCATTTGCTTACCGATAAAACAATTATTTTCTCCAAAATTAGATTCGCTGTTCACTTGACACTCTTGACAGCTGACAGATGACGTTTCTTGACGGTTTTGAACGAGAACCACAGACTAAAATTAATTTTTATCGACTTGGCCCGTCGAATATGCGATAACTAAAAAGATTGCCTCTTGGCTAGGTTATTATAAACATTATCGACCAGTCGCTCGCGAACGTAGAGATCGAATCGATACGGAGCGAATGTAATTTGGCTACGGGCCCAGGGACACCGACAACTCCCGGCTGCATACTATCCCAAACCGTTTATAATCCATAATAAAGTCCAGTCTTGTTGTACGTACGTAATACACTCTTGAAAAACGGTCCATTTATTTAAATCGTTATATTAAGGTCACTTCTTCACTATTTATTATTTTAGTCACTTCACTAAATGTTTTTGCAATGTTCTTCACATAGTCTATTTATAACTGTTCTAGCACTTTCTCTATTTTATGTGTTAATTTGGAAAAAAGTTTGAACAAGGTCACATAATTATTACTTACGATCTTCTTTGGCTCGACCTTCACTGGCCGCGCGGCGCGCCGCCAGTGCAGCGCAAGGCCGCACTGGCAGGGTCGCCATGTGAGGTGGGACGTAAATACAAACAACTGCTTGCTATGATATTAGTATAATGCGCTCTCAAATGATACATGTGTAGCCTTATATACTCTAACACTGTATATGTGTGGGTAAGGTGTAGCACACACTACACCTTACCCACAGCGTTTGAAAGCTTTGAAACGTAAGAATAATTTTTATTTTGGGTTTCGACAGCATGGACATGCCAGCACGTGGAGGTACAATACAATCAAAATTATTTAAGCAAAAATGAGGAAAGGCATTATATTTAGATATTTTCCTGGTTGAGACCATATTCTTCATGAATTAATCAGTAATAATATTGCAAATTATTGGCAAGTACAAGATTTAATTATTATGAATTTTTGATTACATTTGACTACGATCTACTTAACAGCTCCGCATTTTTATATAAAAGTAATTAAGTGGCGTGACTCTTGGACTAGCCTCAGCGACCTAAGATCTACTTTTTTACTTACATACAACCAAAAGACGACTTTATTCGTTTTATTGTACAGTTCAAACTCTAGTGTCGCAATTCGACGCCTAACGGCTAAGTTCGTTGCCGTTGGATGCTTCTTGAAAGTCGGGTCGTAATGAATAATTATGAATAATAATGGACTTAATCGGTGCTCGATTATAAGGGACTTGGGGTCAACAAATACAGCGATTTTTAATTAAAACTTGAGCAGGAGCTTAAAATTTAGTGGAACGGTTCTTTGGTACTCGAACGGTGAAGAGTAAGGGCCGATTTTGCGCTCTTGACACAGCGCTGCAACAATCATCATCATCAGTCAGGGATGCAGTGGCCAGTGTTGGCCGAACGTTAATTGCAATTGACCATTTACCATTACAACTTGAGCCGTAAACGGTAACGGACGGTTACAGTTGACGGTCCAATTTGTACTGGTTAATGGTCAAGAATGGTCAATTGCATTAACGTTTCGGTCAAAACTGGCAGTGGCCATTGATGATGATGTCTTCTTCTTCCTCGCGTTATCCCGGCATTTCGCCACGGCTCATGAGAGCCTGGGGTCCGCTTGACAACTAATCCTATGAATTGACGTAGGCACTAGTTTTTACGAAAGCGACTGCCATCTGTCCTTCCAACCCAGAGGGTAAACTAGGCCTTATTGGGATTAGTCCGGTTTCCTCACGATGTTTTCCTTCACCGAAAAGTGACTGGTAAATATCAAATGATATTTCGTACATAAGTTCCGAAAAACTCATTGGTACGAGGTACATAATGATTTTGTAGGCAATATGGGTAGCTTAAATGAATTGCCGTGTGAGGTGTCGTTAAAAAGATCTGTTTCTGTGTTGATAAATTGATAAGGGCTGCAAAGTAAAGTAATCAATCACTTGAGGTTATTACACGCCATGGCTTTACTTCGTATATTTACACCTCGTAATATAAAACTACCATAAACTAAACTAACTACCTAATTATAAAATAATATTCACCACCAACACACCACCTAACACCACCAACACCACCTACACAACAACACCTAACAACACACCACACCTAACAGGCACCTTCTGGGCGAGCTCGCTCCATCGTAGGCCACGTCTACGCCTCGGCTAGTCTGTGGCCATGAGTAAGCCCATTCATAATAATAAAAAAAAAAAATCGAAAAACTTTAATGATCCCAAAGTAGTTCAGCTATTATACATTGCATTATAGTTCGTTTTTTTAGCATTAGAAAGAACTTGCAAGAAGTAAGCGATCTTGGCATGACTTTTAATTGAAAAACGCTTTTTAAAAATCCAAAACTATTACCTATGAAAGCAGAAGAATATAAATGATCGTATTAGATTCATAATTGTAACATATTTGCCGTAACTTATTTTTAAAATGTGTTTATCAATTAAAAGACACATCAAGTATGTTAACCTTATTTCTTATGCTAAAAAAACTAACTATAGTTAGAAGTAAAATTGAATCGGGCTCTTTAATCTGGAACCCGCATGAAAAATCCTACACCTTGCTTTTAGAAAAGGTACAGAAAGCTTTTCTCCGCTTCTTATATAAAAAAACTTACGGGTATTACCCCTTTTTATACCCAACCAAATTTTTAGTGGGTATGATGCTTTAACTCCCTCGAGATAAGGCGTAATGTTAATCTAATGTCTGCTACATCTAAAATATTAAGGGGAGAGTCAGACTGCGTAGACTTGGTTGCGAAAACGACTACCTTTTTTGTTCCCGACAACTACCTACGTTGTCGTAGCCATCGCCTCCTAGATAATGGAACCTTTCACACGACTGCACACCAGTGGCCTATCCCACAAAACTTACAATTACAATTTTACAAGTGTCAAGTTACAAGTTTGTAATAATACAAATGTGCGTACCACAAGTAACAAATTTGTAGTGGAAAATTCTTACAAATATGTAAATTGTATCACAAGTCTACAATTTGTTGTATCACAAAACTTTACATACGCTACATATCTTTTCCGGAAAATGTACAAATTTGTAGCTGACAATTATTTTGTGCTACATTAAATTGTAGTAATAATTATACATATATGTAGAATTGTACCTACAATTTAACAATTCTCTAAACGTGTGTCGCACCCTCTTGCTACAATTGCTACTATACGAATACTAGTAATTGCAGTAGTAACTTTATCATTTTTAGCTATTCCAACCCTTTGTATATATACCTACCACGAAATATTTAGTTCAAGTAGCAGTGATAGTGATCCTAAGTGTCATGAATTTCATATATACCTACATACATATATAATCCCAATTTTAATTAGCTTTAATTTAATTTACGAAATACTCATATATACTGGACAAAAAAATGCATATACTCAAATTGAGCTTATCTTCGTACGCCTTTTCCAATATTGCCACATAGTGTCCCTTTTAAGTATTTCCAATCTTTCTCCATTATTCCTAAATCATTTAAATTTTGCGCTTTTTCCTTCCATTTGTTTTACATAGTGTGCATCAATTTATCACTAAATTTACTAAAGTTTTTGTTTACATTTATGAGGTTTATAATATAATGGTCAGTTTAGCTTGCAAATCCATTGTAATGTCAGTTAGTATGTAAATGCTCGTAGATAGATCAAGATCACTATATAAATACAGGGTGAAATTTAATTCACTGGCCAAATTGAAACAACCGTTAGAACTCGAAAAAATATTAAACACGTGTTTTTTTCTTTTAATACCGCTCAGTACATTTTTTTCGAAATAACTCATCATCAAGTTGTCCTAAAAACCTCGTACGTTATGGTGAACCGACAACTACCCACTACACTCGCTTCTCTCTTATCAGTTAAGGTCATTGACACCCCGCCCCTCCCGCTGTTTGCAATCGCGTCACCAATTATGAACCCTATTGCAGCGAGATTACCTACATAAGTTGCTAATTTTTCCTTTCATATTAACGGGCTTAGAACCGTCAAAATGCAAAGGCAACCCATTTTTAATCTAAAATGTTATTTCTGACTAATGATTATTAACAAAACGTCCGTGGCTTAAAAACAATGAGTAAAAACTAGATCAGGAATCTTTGCATTCAGGCGTATTTAAAAAATTGAATCAACTTACGTACATTTAATTAAAAATCGACGCAATTAACGAAAGTCCCACGAGATGGTACTCTTGGATTCAATCCTTGTCTGCGAAGGCGTGGAACGGATTCCATTTCGTATAATCTTTGTGCACCACGTAAACACTCACCACTTAATAAATAACACCGTACCACTTCGTAATATTCCCGGTTCGAAAACATTTTTTTTAACCTTAGTACGCGCGCGATTATTATTTTAAGGTTGGCGAGTGACGAGTGACTAATCATTTATGCTTACCGTTATGTTTACCGCTAGCGCGGAATGGTTTAGTTTAGACTACCCTCGAAATTGATAAACCTGCCTACCATCGCCAACACTAACTGGATGGACCCTATTGCAACGATTATAAGGTTTAGTGAAGGTCAGATAAGGGTTTTGCTGATGTTGTTGTTAAAACCTACTATTAGGTTTGTTTACATTTGTGGTAATAGGGTGACCACGACTCGTGGAAAATATTTAAAAATTGAAAAATTAAAATTAAAAAAAATCGGAAAGGCGCTTCCCAGGGCTCAGAACCGGTATTTTTTAAAACCCCGAAATAGCACAATATTTATAATTATTCTAACCTCTTTACGTAGGGCTGAATCATGTAGGTATTTAGGTGTATTTAGGTAATGAATTTGTATAAAGTGTACTCTTTTTTTTTCGCTAAATAGATTCCTTAAGTGTAACCTAGTGCCGGGAATGAATATGGCCAGTGATTTAAATTTCACCCTGTATAATTGATGTAATTTTTGCGTATTGCGTATAAAGTGAAACTACCTTCAACATTAAAGAAGCAAAATAAATTATTACATATTTGTAGTTGTAACATTACAATTTTTCACTTGTATATTTACAAATCAACAATTCTACAATTATGTAGCTGTCGTGACATACCTTTATTCTTTGTGATACGCTTTAGCAAAAATTACATATTTGTATACTGCAGACTTGTAATGAATACATATTTGTAATTATTGTGGTACATTTTTTTGTTTACAATTTAACAATTTTGTCGAATTGTACACTTGTAAAGTTTTGTGGGATAGGGCACAGTTCTCTCCAATTGTCCGTTCCCGGACACTCCTTCATAATTTTTTATCTTTTACACCTGACTGCGACTTGTTTGCCGACCAAATTCATAAGCTTTTTAATTTACGTTTTTGCGAATCAAACATGCAATCGCTTGTTAATCGCTTTATTAAATAATAAATAAATAAAAAATAAAAAAGCCTCTTTATTTCCTTATCAGTTTACAAACTTGGTATAGTTTAGTTTAGGTACATATACTATTAATTCTTAATTTAATTTACCTTCTAGTAATTACATGTGAACGTGAAAAACTTAAGCATTTTTTTTTTGAAGTGAAGTTTGAGTGAAGACTTTTTACAATTTTTTTTTTACTTTTTTTTTTTTTTATTATGCATGGGTTTACTCATGGCCACAGACTAGCCGAGGCGTAGACGTGGCCTACGATGGAGCGAGCTCGCCCAGAAGGTGCCTGTTCACTAAACTTATAAGACGATAGGAACCCCATATTGGGTAAAGGCCTCCTCCAACTTGTTTCATTCTTGTCTGTCTTTACATGTACTGTTTGTGTCTCTTTTTGATTGGAGGGTTTCGCTTTATTATAACTTACTTAACTTTACTACTTAATATTACAGTGCATTGGTGTTAGCTGTAATGCTGTTAAATTTGATTTCAATAAATATCAAATATAACCGTGGCACTAAGATACACGCCGTACCTATTTCTTTCCCTTGTATTTACATTACTTGAGGTTTGTCTTTGTAGGCTAGTTTGCCTCCCAAGTCCTGCTGTTGACTTTCGGTGTCTCCGCGTTGCGAATTCTGTTTTCTCTCCAAGTTACTTAACATCTTTGGCTAAGTAGTTTAGTTCCTTGTATAAAAAGATGACAAAATGAGTCCTCCGCATATATTTGTAGTGTGTATTTTTTACTCAACTAAGAAAGAACTAAGTTTCGCTGTAGGTATATTTTGTTACTAAAATTAAGAATAACTGCTATCAATTGTTTCTGGTAATATTTTTTACAAAGGTTGGCGACAGGAGCTTTGCGAGGAAACTCAAACACATTTCCAGGGAAATGAAATTAAAATTGTCAAATTAAAGCATGTAATAAGAAAGTTTTTGAAAGAAGCCCTATTTCATTAGACTGTGTTGATAAGAAGCCAGACAATACACAATTCAAGTTTAAGATTTTATGTTAAACAAGCCCAAGGCGTAGAAATGGCAGAAGTAATTCGATAAGTCCCGCCCTAGACGAAAGAAAGTAATTACTCGGCCCCTTTTTTTCTGTCGCGCTCGAAATTACGGACATTATCTGAGATTGGGTCGCGACAGCTCAGTGAGCCCCATCGCTGGCACAATTAAGTGACCAATCTTAAATCTTATTGCACCGAGATAAAGTTTACATAGGGTCAGTGAAGAATGTCGAGGTTAAGGTGCATCCACACCGCAGATACCTTTTGTGGACCAACAACGCAGTGACCCAAAATGAGTTTTGCGACGGAAGCACGGTCGCATTTTTATTACAGACTATACTTAGGTGCGCACTTTTAGTATTTCATTTTCTATAATAGAATAGAATAGAATACAATATAGACCGTTTATTCGTGACATAAAATGAAAAAAAAAAACAACAAGTAACTTAATGGGGAAGCGTTCATCCACTATTCTCTTGAGGGATACTATAATTGACCATATCTAGCGTACGTCAAGTCTATAGTCCGTTTTTTTTAGCATTAGAAAGAATTTCGCAGAAGTAAGCTTGTAGTTCCAAATCCGGCACTTTTAGCGGTAATAATTTGAAGTAAATTATATGTATTGACCATGCTACATTAGATAATTCAATAATTATTAACAATTAAAGAGCCTGATAATAACTGCACGCTTGCTTCTGTGGAGTTCTTTCTAATGCTAAAAAAAACGAACTATAGCTGATGACCTCTTTAACTCATAATACGTACGTTGCCTGGAGGCAGATGGGGCATTAATCAGTGACAGTTTCACAGCAGGTAGCCGGTTCAAGCTCAACTGCTGCAGACAAATCACAAGCGCACGCGGTTTAAGAGACGTGGCCTTGCCATAACTGCCTAAGACACAAGATAAACATTTTTAGCTGTATTTGACCGATCAAGCGCGAAGCGTCTCCGTTTCAGCTTGGACATACATTATTTCTTAAATCTGGTTGTTTGTCCGACAGTTCTCCTCTACAGGTCACATTTCACAACAGATATCCGTAAAATTTTATGAATGCTACTAAGGGTCGGTTGTACCAAACCGTTTGTCACCGTTAAAGCGGTCACAATTTTTTTTTGTGTGGGAAATTTCATACCTTTTTGCTGTTTGACGTTAATCAGTCTGTTGGTGCAACTGGGCCTAAGTGTCTTACTTAATGCCCTAGATGGGCAGAGGGCGTTCAGAATGCGCCGCCATCTGATCGGTCTTGAGCTTCATGCTTGAGTTCGCAAGTCTTCCCAATCGCCTTCGCCTCTGCAATAATATTTAGTCTGTCGACAGTTCTGCTTTGGACGGAAATCCACTTTCCTTGGTGCTAGACTCCAGTCTAGGGCTTGCCTCGGTATAGGTATGGTCAGAATCCCACTACAGGGTACTATCCTACTTGCGAGCACACCAGAGACAGCAACGGCGTTGGTAGCAGTCGCGGTGACCGAATCGACCGTGGTTTTATTATGCTATGCGTGGATTTATTGGATGCTAGGTACTATGTCCGAGTATACTAGCTTGCAAAAGCTCTGTGAGCCGCTGGTCGTTTATACCTTGCGACGCGTAGAGCCTAGTAAATTGCGCCCGTCCGTCCGTGGCACCTGTAATCCACCGCCTAAATAAGGCACACTTAGCACTAATTGCAATGCATGATGGAGCTGCGGCTACATTCTAATCAGTCTTGGCGTAATCAACTAAGATGTAATAAATAGGGGATCCTACAGGCCATTTTAGTCACTGGATTAATCGAATGATCTCGAAAACCGGCTCTGAAGGTAGAAGTTCAAGTTCGTAAAACGGATCACTGAAATCAGAAGTCATAACATTTATTGGTGATAAACTTACTACTTCATAAAACAAAAATAAAAAAAAACAACAACGAAAAAGTATAAAACTACACAACCAATTTAAAACATACCAAAGCAAATCTGCTGTTCCATAGGATACGTTGACATAATTATGGTTCACCAAGATGTAAGAGACGGCTGACTATTTCGCGATTTCAGGGTTGGCCCCATAGTAAAAGTTGTTCAATATGTATTATACATATGTATATCCAACTAATCATCCCTCAGAGCATGATCAAACATAAATAAAACGTAAAAGGGACTACGACCACTGTTTTGTGTGTTATTATATATCTTTTTAACGATAAATCTGTCTCACTCTAACAATAAAAGCTTATAGATATTTATTCATTCCTACTCTAAACAGTATAACAAAGAAATACTCAATTATACAGGGTGTTTGGTACATCGTTTGCCAAATTAAAACGGCAGATAGCTTGAGTCATTTGCTATCTTCTCATGCCTAGAAAAACAAAATTGGTCATGTTTTTTTTTACTACTACGCAAGTAAAAATTAGAAATTTATTTTTACTTTTACTGTCATAGAAGTGAAATTTTTTTTGCACCAAATTAAAAATTTCTAGGCCTGAGAAGATAGCAAATGACTCAACCTACTCGTATCTGCCGTTTTAATTTGGGAAACGATGTACCAAACACCCTGTATATAATTCTGACAAACGGTTATTTATTTTATGTAATAAAACAAAAGTAAACATACGTAATCTTCGCTGTTGAAATACATTTATTCAAATACTGCAAATACTATGTTTAATGAAATCTAAAACAGCCCAAAAACAGCGAAACCCGCACAAGAGAGTAAATACGAGTGTCTCATTTGCATGTGTGTGCTCAACTCCTTAGCGCTGTGTGTTTAGGGTGTTCGTTTTACATACACTTATGATGACATACATATATAACGCGAAATGTTGAAATATGTATTATTTTTTCTAGTTTCGTTACAAAATTTTCATTATGTTTAAAGTTTGAAAACTTTTAACCGACTAAAATTCCTCACTAGTTAAAATCTGTGAAACCATTTGGGTTGTAATGTAAAGCGTGCAAAAAAGTAGTAGTTGCATGTAACATATAAAATTCGCATGTGTGATTACCTACCTAATTGCCTACAAATATAACAATTTGATGGCGTAAACTCGTCGAGTATGAAATAATTTGTAACTAAACCTTCTACCTCACAAGTTAATCCCAAATAAGGCCACAAGACTTTACACGGTCCGACCGAAAGCCCGGTATTTAATTACAAAGCTTAAGACCTTAGGTGAAATCGTTTAGTGCTCAAATATAGTCGAGTATATAAATACGAGTATGTATACATTTTTTACCATATTGCAATGGATTAAGGTAGAAATCATAAACATATTTTAATTCAGAAACGTTGAGGCGAAAGAAGAGATTCTTTTAACCCCTTAGACTATTTAACAGAATTCTTAGTGATTTAAAATCATCAGATACCTATGACCTATGTCCAGTAGGCAACTTAGGAAACTATATAGGTACCGATTATGATTTTAACTTTTTCTCTTTCAGATCCCAGGATAGGTATGAGAAGTTTTAATATCTAAAGAAGGCCTGTGATATTATTTTGGTGGATGTAGGCGACGTGTAGTTTAGTACGACGGGCGTATCAATCAACGATTCGCGGTATTTCACATGAAACATAATATATTCCGTCGACATAATTTTGTGTATGGTGCCGACAATTGTGCCTCTGGTTCCATTATGATTATACGTAGGTATTTGCTGCCAACAAATTTTGTGAGTGTTACATACGGTGAATACGCCGCACCGCAGTAAATTGCACTTAGTCAAAACAAATCTTTTCTGGTGTCATTCTTGACGCGCCATTACTTTCGAGATGAAGGATTGTTATTCATAAAGAAATTTCAAAGATGCGTGGATTGTGTAGTAGGTACTTACTTGCCATAATGTTTATGATAACTTGTGTTTGTAAACTTTTTAAATAAATTTGTAGTCTTTGCGTAAAGAGGTTGCTGTAGCTTAAAATGTTGAATTACTATCATAATGACCGACCGAAAGCGGAGGTCGCCATTTTAGCTGGCGCATAAATTATTTCGTGTCTGCATGTTTTTGCCTACTGATCACATATTTCAACCGATACTCGTCAGATTTTGATGAGATTTGGGAGACAATTACAATTTTCTTTTCGACAACATTTTTGGAATTTTTATAAATGTCGATCTGTACAGTGTCAGGTAAAACTATTAATGTAACATGGTGCGCATTTGGGTCTCCTATCCGGCAAAGTTAAATAGGCTGCGAAGGTAACCGCTCCCCGGGGGCTCGTGGGATCCTATCAAACTTGCTAATTGCTCGTAACAGCGTGTTAATCTTGCAAGACTCCACATCTCATTAAAACGTAGAGATTGTGAAGTCAAAATTTACCTGGAAAACCAATTACTTTCATTGAGTTTTTAACCTAAAATTTTGCAAAATGTTTGTAGATATTGAGTTTATAATGAACTAGCTGCTGCCAGCGACTTTGTGTGGAATTAATACATCCATATACCACTTCTATAAAAAAACCCACCCCACTTTTCACTCCCTTAAGGTTTCCGGGACGTAATACTGCTCTTCCCCGGAACTCAAAACATTTCCATACGAAATTCCATCTAAGTTCAGTGGATCAAGCGTGAAGAGGTAACAGACAGACAAATATAAAAAGTTGCTTTCGCATTCCCTTATCCGGCCCGAGCTATCTAAGAACAAAACTACTAACTCCCATTTTCCAGCAATAGCAAAAAAACTTCAAACTATTTTCAATCATTTCATACGCTTACCCACGGCATTGCTAAAACCATCCTTATTAATATAGACATACGGTATAAAACGACTTGTATGTGCGATGAGCGAAATGAATGGATTCCCGAATGATTGGTATGAGCGGATGGATCGTTTGACGCGGTTGGAACGGGGATTCAGTTTTATGCTTAAACTTGTTTGGCACCAGATACCTAGGTAGGTATATAGATTTCGATGGTTGGTTACCTATTACAAACTTTAATTTAACTTGCAATATATGTATGTCACTAAATATGTAAATTTTGGTTAAGTATCTATACCCAGATAAACGTAAAACTAAAACATCTTACCCGTGGTTTTTTTTATGATTTTTCGATATACTTACTTAGTATCAACAATAGCCACTACAAAAAACCAACAAAAAAACCGGGCAAGTGCGAGTCGGACTCGCGCACGAAGGGTTCCGTACCATAATGCAAAAAAAAAACAAAAAAAAAGCAAAAAAAAAACGGTCACCCATCCAAGTACTGACCACTCCCGGCGTTGCTTAACTTTGGTCAAAAATCACGTTTGTTGTATGGGAGCCCCATTTAAATCTTTATTTTATTCTGTTTTTAGTATTTGTTGTTATAGCGGCAACAGAAATACATCATCTGTGAAAATTTCAACTGTCTAGCTATCACAGATCACGAGATACAGCCTGGTGACAGACGGACGGACAGCGGAGTATAGGGTCCCGTATAGGGCATGCTCCCGGGAATTCCCGAGACTGATTTTTCTCGAGAATTCCCGGGAACGGGCACTTTCAGCCAGTATCGGAACTGGAAACAAAATTCCCGGGAAAATATCGAAATTTCGGGAAATTTATAATTGATATGTTATATTGATATGCTATCACGGTTCGTGAGATACAGCCTGGTGACAGACGGACGGACGGACGGACGGACGGACGGACGGACAGCGAAGTCTTAGTAATAGGGTCCCGTTTTACCCTTTGGGTACGGAACCCTAAAAAGCGGTGTTATAACACGGTCGGGATAAATGGGTTGATTATTATGACATTTTGTAGCTCCAAATTGCTTTATTTATTCAGAGTCCTTTTTTTAGGGTTCCGTACCCAAAGGGTAAAACGGGACCCTATTACTAAGACTTCACTGTCCGTCCGTCCGTCCGTCCGTCTGTCACCAGGCTGTATCTCACGAACAATGATAGCTAGACAGTTGAAAATTTCACAGATGATGTATTTCTGTTGCCGCTATAACAACAAATACTAAAAACAGAATAAAATAAAGATTTAAATGGGGCTCCCATACAACAAACGTGATTTTTGACCAAAGTTAAGCAACGCCGGGAGTGGTCAGTACTTGGATGGGTGACCGTTTTTTTTTGCTTTTTTTTTGTTTTTTTTTTGCATTATGGTACGGAACCCTTCGTGCGCAAGTCCGACTCGCACTTGCCCGGTTTTTTCAATTAGTGAAACATGATAGATACTAAATTTAACTAAGTATTTTTACAAGCTTTTATTTACTTTCATCTTCAGGACCGTTGTCTGTCTGTTTGTCGGTCTGTAATCAAATCTTGCAAGTTAAATTTGATCCACTTCCCGGTTTCCAATTGAGCTGAAATTTTGCATGCATGTATAAGTAAATCGGATGACAATGCAATATAATGGTACCATCGAGCTGATCTGATGATGGAGACAGGAGGTGGCCATAGGAACTCTGTGATGAAACAACGCAACCTAATTGTGTTAGGGGTTTTTAGAATTGTCTCGATGAGTATTAGTTGTCTGTCGTAAGAAAAGTACAGTCAGCGATAAAAGCTTGTACCAAAAATGAAATTTTTGCAAAAACTTTTTGACATAACTATAATAAACACAGTGTACCGCATATTACATCATTTGTTTTGTCCTCGTTTTGTGGTTAATATTAGGTATGTTTTACCATATACCTACATATTCAATACAGGAAAACTGGACTATGAAATGTGTTCTGTTTATTTCAATAACCTGCATTTAGTTAAAGTATTGTTGCTGTACAATAATCAAGAGTGCTCTTTAAGTAATCCTAGTTTATATATTAAATTAGTACTTGGGGCTATATCCTGAAATGTCTTTGATGATAAATAGTGGTATAGAGAAATGTCTTTGATGAGGCATTGTGTGAAATGAAAATAATGTTGTTTTGAAGTTATATAGACAATGAACGAATAGTCAAATATTGGAAGAAAAATGCAAGGTAAGTTCCTCTTTATAATTGTAGAAATAGATAGATATAAAGATAGAATACTCTTTATTGGCACACCTCAGTAAAAAGATACAAAAGAAAAGAACAATAGAATACTGGATCATAATAAAAAGTTTCCTTTATGAATTATCCAGTAGGGCTAAGATGGTCGCCTTTTTATAATCTGTCACGTTCTAACAATTATGAAAGTGCGAAAGTGACGCATGACATGACAAGTGATGAAAATGCGGCCATGATCCGTATAGTATCTAAAGGTATATTATTTTGATACACCCAACCAAATGGAACCCAAATACGTATTTTACTAAATGTTTGCAACATTGCAAATATGTTTACTGTACCTACCTAGAAATGTACACGACTACCTAATAGTTGACGTAGAACTTACCTAAAAATAAAGTGTATAGTCACCAAAAACTTTGTGCTGGATGTTTTTTGATCCCAACTGAACATACAACATGAAACTTTCATTGGGTCATTATGACGGTTGTACTTATATCAAAAGTCTTTCAAAACGATGGACAAATCTAAGGGCACTTAATAAATGTGTCTTGTTTTTGTTGTTGTTGGGAAATACATTGCCGCATATTTGTCATAGTTTGTTGCATGAACACATTTTCTTTGGGGACAACGCAGTATCCTCTTGGGGTTCAATGTCCTAATACTAGTACAAATTACCTCCAATGAAATTTAAATCTTAATGAAATGGAATAGAGTTGTTTTTATTTTGTTTAGTTAGATTTTAAAACAAAACAAATTCAACTCTATTTTCTAATACGGTAGATTCAAATTAGATTGCCAATTTTCCTTGTATGGTGGGCCGCTAGAGGGTATGACTATTTCTTCCATCACTCAGCCAACCCTTCACTTCCTTCCTGTTCATATCGTTACTCACAGATCATTCATCTTTTCTTTGACATTGGTATATTTTGAGCAAACCAAACTAATGATTGGGGTCGTCTTACTATCTTTTTCACTCTTGCGGCTGCGGCGACCATGCAAATGTGAATGAGAGATTTTTCGCCTGTCGTTAGTTTTGTTTGTCGATAGTATACTTTTTATTAGTTCCTTATGATTTTGACAAGGTACAGTCAGCCGGAGAAGTTGCTAAGCGGGCGAGGTGTTCAAAATTATCTTGACACGCTCTTATTCTCTTAACGATGCGTCGCGTCAAGTGCATTTTGAGCACCTGGCCCGCTTAGCAACTTCTGCTGCTGACTGTATGTGTAATTATGTACTTATATGTATTTAGAATTAAATGAAATAATAACAGTTTTAAAATTAAAGGCAAAATAGAAAACTCACCGCTTCGGGAAATCATATCATACTCGTATATATCGAATTGCAGATTGCATATGCCGGGGGGACAGGGATCCCGAAAGCAATGAAGATTTCTGTTCAATTTATTGCAAATTACCAAGGTACGTTGAGCGCAACAAATGTCTACACTACATCATAATTTTTCTAAACATCTGTATATGCGTCTATGGGCTACAGTGATTACGTACCATTAGGCGAAGGTACCGTATGCTTGTTTGAATGCGTTATTATAAAGCTTTTTTGCGAAAATTCCTACAGAACTACAGAACAGTTTGCTATGTACATATAGCCGAAAATGATTTGATTGTTCATTAAAATAAGTATCAGCGTGACGAGCTAAAGGCCAAACCACCTGTGGCCATCACGGATAATTACGTCGGAAGGGTGCTAACCTGCAGCGAGTGTGGCCACACATTTGTTGCAAAGATTGGCTACGTCAGTCACTTGAGAGCGCACCAGCGACGCTCTCAGCAGTAGAAAGGCAATCGCTGTAGCCGAAAATGGCTAGGAGATGATGATGATGAAAATAAGTATCTGTCCTATTTTGTGTTTAACTGGTAACTGTTTTATTACGTTTCAGGTTCGACTGGTACTGGGGCAATGTCACTCGCTCCGAAGTGGAATATCTCCTCTTGAAATACCCAGGCAACTTCATAATCCGAGCGTGTAGTGATACTGATCATATACTCTGCGTGTCTTTTCGTCTAGACCCCAATTCTTCAGTCAAAGGCACAACCAGCAGTTTTTCTCATATGAAATTGAAGCACTATAAAGGAAAGTTTTCCTTAGATAAGAAAGAATATGTGCCAGTTGAGAAGATACCAGAACATTGCGAAAAAGTAGGCAAAGAGACGAAAATTTTCAATGCTACTGTGTTAAAACAAGATGAGAGTACGGTACTTGAAATGGCGAAGGTATTTTGTAAGCAACGACGAGAGTCATGAATTTTAAATTTAAATAGGTACATAGTAATTTGATAGATCTCAATACGAGTAGGTTTACTTTAACGACAGTAATAATAAGAAGGACACAGTCATATATCCTGACATATTAGTTATACTTTGTTGTTAATCGATATAATATTGTGTATGGAGTAATAAAAAGCCAGAAGCACAAAAAAGCACTGGTGGCCTAGCGGTGAGAGCGTGCGACTTGCAATCTGGAGGTCGCGGGTTCAAACCCCGGCTCGTACCAATGAGTTTTTCGGAACTTATGTACGAAATATCATTTGATATTTACCAGTCGCTTTTCGGTGAAGGAAAACATCGTGAGGAAACCGGACTAATCCCAATAAGGCCTAGTTTACCCTCTGGGTTGAAAGGTCAGATGGCAGTCGCTTTCGTAAAAACTAGTGCCTACGTCAAATCATGGGATTAGTTGTCAAGCGGACCCCAGGCTCTCATGAGCCGTGGCGAAATGCCGGGATAACGCGAGGAAGAAGAAGAGGAGTAATAAAAAGCCAGAATTTATAATTATGAAATATTTTACTGGCATTTCCTATGACAGCCAATTTAAATGACTGATCTTTTAACCCATTTTATTATCGTAGGTATATTATGTTGAATTATTTTGATTTCGACTTCAAATTACAGATATAAATATTTTTGATTTTAGTTACTTATCCGTCAATCGGGTTTTTACATTCGAGTATGTACAGTCACCCGGTACAGGGACCCGGGTATGTCCTTAAACTACGTCCAAGACCACCGGTGGACGGGCAGCAGCGTCCCTCAAATTCCGTGTACTCGACTGCGATCGCCAACCCGCCTGCCAAGCGTGGCAATTATGGCATTCACCCCCCATAACAAGGGGGAGACCTATATTCAGCAGTGGACGTCTTATGTCTGAGATGATGATGATGTACAGTCAAGTGTAAAAATATCACAAACCATCTCAAAAATATGTCCCACAGCTCTTATATCAGCGAATTAAGAACTATGGGACATATTTTTGAGTAAGTTGTCTACAGCCATATTTTTTTACACTTGACTGCACCTACTCGTAACTACACATCCTTTCACTGCACGAATTGATTTTGATAGTTGCTTTTTTAGGGTTCCGTACCCAAAGGGTAAAACGGGACCCTATTACTAAGACTGTCCGTCCGTCCGTCCGTCCGTCTGTCACAGTTGAAATTTTCACAGATGATGTATTTCTGTTGCCGCTATAACAACAAATACTAAAAACAGAATAAAATAAAGATTTAAGTAGGGCTCCCATACAACAAACGTGATTTTTGACCGAAGTTAAGCAACGTCGGGCGGGGTCAGTACTTGGATGGGTGACCGTTTTTTTTTGCCTTTTTTAAATTATGGTATGGAACCCTTCGTGCGCGAGTCCGAGTCGCACTTGCCCGGTTTTTTTTTGTTTGGTAGGTTGCACTCCATTAAATGATAAATATAAATACCCCTGAACACCGACAAGACATCCTCCAGACTGAGCATAGTAGCGCTACCCCCTCTGACTGAAAAAAAATATTTTTACATAAGTACCTATTCATGTGATCAACTCCGCCGCGTCGCCGCGTCGCGCCGCGTGTGTGTCTTTCCACCGCGATACAACCGGCTGACAATTTTTTTTAAATTCACGATAGCATTTAAACTATCATCGACAAAGTATCAAGCGGGAGGCGATGACTGACAATATTTGCTCCTGGCCCGCGGTCCCTATATTACCTACCCCATAAATTATTAGAGGTGACAAAAATAAAACACATATAAAACACATTTGAAACAGTTTAGATTTTGACTCTTGGGCCTTCAGGCACCTCCGTGTTGAGTTGTTTGAATACATCAGAACGTTTGATGCCCAGTGTGGTCGTGCGCACTTTGAGGCGGTAGTAGTCTGGCATCTAGAGACAACATAAGAAGGTCAGTAGGGCTAAAATGTCGCCTTTTTATGATCTGTCACGTTCTAACAAGTATGAAAGTGCGAAAGTGCGCATGACATGACAGGTAATAAAAGTGCGACCATGATTTCCGTGCAGGACATATCCCATAATTATTTGTTGCCCGTGACTTCGAAATGCCTTCGAACAAAAACGTCACTTTTGACACTTGTTTGACACTGACATATCCAATCCATATCGTTTCAATATCTAGTATTTGACGTATATCATTGTTCGAATACGGCTGTATGGTATAACTTACCGAATCATTGACTTGTTCGATCCAGTCCGCATAGGCTCCGACCAGCGTGAACACGGTCGGAGCGTTGGCATACCCGCAGACCGTGGGCCCGAACGATATGATGCCTACCAGCTTGCCAGACAGGATGGCCGGACCGCCGGCGTCGTGCTAATAAATCGGTACAGGAATGGTGTTCATCAATATAGAAGACATATTTTAACGACGAACAGCCGAGTTCGTTTGCGGTGTTCCACTTATGAAATATTTGCCTCGAGATCATAGTCTAATAAAACATGGTCTTCTCTTCCCAGAGCGACACAAGCCTACGTCACAATAACATGGCTGCTATATATAGCGCTATCGCATATTATCATATAGCGCTGTCGCATGATGACGTAGGCTTGTGTCAGTCAGGTGACCTAGAAAAGACGGGAAGAGAGTACTATACCATGCCTCGAGATAAACTCAAGCTTAGGCTCAAACTGTCACACTAAGGTGGGTAACCTTAAATGCGTCCTAATTGGTTATCTGTAAGAAGGGCCGGAGTATAGCTCGTTGCATGGATCGAGGCAATTTAAAAGTGGATCACCGCGAACGCACTCGACTGTACATTCAGCAAGCTGTAAATTTGCATGGACTTTTTATTAATGCAATTTAGTCACAAAATGGCCATGTAATTTTGCAGAATGATGTGTGATAATCGGTTGATGTTAAAAGAAATTTACCGGTATGTCTGAAAATGTAACCGGGAAGTGGCTATAGGAGCTTAAGGCACTGGTCCCACCGCGAGCTAGTAAGCTATGAGCTATCGGCTATAAACACGAACAAAAGATAAGCACTCCCGTGTAAATAAAAGAGACACGGCGATATTTATAGCTCGCCGCTGGGCGAGTAACTATACTTACAATAAGATTAAGTAATAAAGAGTAATTACGTAAGTCTGAAATGTGACGTCCCACGGTTAAAGGTACCTTATGGCGGTTGGCGCTTACGCTATTATTAAAGTTGCTCCAATATTATTGCGACACTATGCGACGTAAACGCCAGCCGCCATAAGGTACTTTTTGCCATGGAACGTCACAAATAAGGACTCATGTGTGATGCATACGAAGGTATACGAAGGTTCGAATCCCAAATATCGGATTACTAATAAATTGGTATTAGGCAGTACTCACGTCACATGCCCCTTCTCCTGTGGTTAGCGTGCCAGCGCAGAATTGATGCTTCGTTATAAAGTCACTACAATCAAAAATAGAAAAAAAATTAAAACAATTTAAGTCATGATAAAATACTTATTTTTGCATTAATTTATTTCATTTATGTCGTGTTATGTTGTTGTTAACGTACCTAAATAATAGGATTTTTATTAGTTTTTACATATGACGGAAAATTTCACATGCTATAATATAAGGAATGGAATGCGCTCCGGCAACAAAGGATATAGCAGGATAGCCTTTGAAATATAGTTTTTAGTCTCATTAATACTTGTACAAAATTTAAAATTCGTCACTTTCATAGTTTAGAAAAAATAAATAAAACAGTTTTGGGGTTAATCGGGTGTTTTTCACCCCCAGGGGGTAACAGAGGAATGAAACTTTGTGCAGGGTATTACCTCCTCAAAAGGAATCATTTGGTTATAGTTTCGACCCAAAAACGCAGGGGGCAATTTTTCAAAGGCTATCCTGCTATACCCTTTATGATCTCGGTCTCTTTAAAGCAAGTGAGTAAATAGGCTATTACTAAAACGGTGAGGTCCATCTTAGGCTTTGTCTACGCTTTCTATTAGTTGTTTACTTGTGATTAGGGTCACTCGCCGGTCAGTTAATACTAATAAAAAAAAAAACAATATTCAATTTTGCAAATTAAGTAGAGATCGTATCGTCAGCTAAAGTTGAAAAGTCGTAACTCAATTTCAAGGATTTGCAATTTTAGTTGCCAATAGCCTAATGTTACAAAGCTTTAGTCTTTTCATAGGAGCTTTGCAACTCTCGCCGATGATATGGCGGACATAATATTATGATTGACTTACTCGCCGTAGACTTCCTTGCAGAAAGAGTTGGGGTAGACAGGCAGGAATTTGCGCTGTAGAAACACTGGCTCGTACGCGAGGCGGTTGGACATCTGTTGATGTGTGTTTTACTTTAGTTTTTTATGCTATAGGAGACGAAGGAGCTGATGATTCGCCTGATGGTAAGCGATTACCGTCGCTCTTGGACACCCGCAATACCAGAGGGGTTGTAATTGGTCTTGGTAACTATAAATGTAATTGTATGAATTTGTGTGCTAGTCTTGTAAAATGTTTAACCACCTGCTATCTGATTCAGTTAATATTTGGTGTAGTTACGTCCGTAATTCCCATGACTAACATGGAGCTGATATATGCTGATGCAGTTGAAGCTAAATGATCGTTCCGATGGAAAACCACTAACATATCGAGTTTAGGCTCATTAGAAAGGTCTCAAGAAGTACTTTTTAACTAAAGTGTGTTATCCTGTCGCGTGGAATTACAATTTAAAATGTTGGTCGTTCCAAATATGTAACTAAATCTATCAGTCGATCGGTCGATGTCAGGCCCCGTAGACAACATGCCCATTCCCTATCGCTCCGTAGCGACCGAAACGCAACTGTCACACTAATATGGAAGCGATAGAGAGACACTAAGTGTTTCGATGGCGAAGCGCAAGCTATTGCCACCTTTGCTAGGCCGCCGGTCACCACGGATGTTAGAAGCCCCGACAGTAGGTAAATAGGAAAATTACAATAATTTTACCCGTTTGCTGTTTATATAAATTGTCCTTCCAAACATCGGACTATAGGGGGCAGTTTGAGGGCAAGGTAAGGTTTACAAAAAAATCTTAACTTACGAGTATTATAATGTACCTAGTATTTGTAACATAGTTAATTAAATTGGTTACCCATTATCATTTATTCATCTTTAATGTGAAAATACTCTTTGAAGTGATGACTGATAGCCCACTGAAGTGGCCACTTAAAAAACAAATAAATAGCTGACATGCGTCATTATGACTGTTGTTCATACTTATATTTGTTGGTAGAGTTGGAATTTCACATTATAAATACTAGGTACCAAATACTAAGTACAAATACTCGAAAGTGAATTGATTGATTTGCGAACCTTACCTATCATTCTGACATGCCACGAAAATGCCCGCTGGAGTCCGACGTATGATCCTTAACACCCCACCCTAACACCAGTTACAATAATTTTACCCGTTTGCTGTTTATATAAATCGCCCTTACCCTAGTAACACCCCACCCTAACACCAGCACTTCAGTGGCGGCGGGGTTGTGGTCGAAGTGCGAGATGTCGATGATCTTCGGCACGCGGTGGTGGTCGAAGGCGATGCGGTACCGCAGCCGGATGACGGCGATGTTGTCCGCCAGCGTGCGCGGGTTGTACGTCGGGTGGAAGTATACCTGGGAACAATCAGGCCTTGAAAACATGACAATAGAAAACGCCGATCGAAAATTTAAAAAAATTTGGTTAGTCAGGTCAGGTTCACTGATACCAATTACCAAAAACTGATACCACTGACTGAACTGATATCAATTAGCCAAAAAAGCGAAACGGTCCGACACAGATAATTTCATAATCATTTAGATATCCAAGTTTAGTTAGGATTGGTAAAATTTTGGAGGAGGAAACAGTCGAGTACGAAACCTCGATTTTTGAGATTTTTACGCAGGATTTTTCGTCTTGTCCTTATCGCAGTAATTTTAGGAGCCGCTTCCGTTAGCGAAACGGGTATATTTACCTAAAATATTTAAAACTCAGCTCCTGTTTCGTCTTAATTCACGACAGCCATAGCAGAGAGCATGAAAAAGAAAAAAAATATTTTGTATAAGAAGCATTTAATGATTCTTACCTCTAGTGCGTCGACAAGTTCACCGCTGATCCTGCTGTGGTTGCTGCCTACGCGCACCTGAAGCACGCGAGGGTTTTCTCGGAAGAATCGGTTGTTGTGCATACTGTGGAGTACCCATTTAATTGTGATTAGTATTACAATTTACATAATCGGGCCAATAATGCGCAGCCCCTAACTATACTTTTAAATTACCTGCGAGTTGTTTTTCTTATACATATTTATTAAATTCTACGTCAGATATCTAATAAACAATACACGTAAAACTAGCTCAAAAAGTCACTTTAAATTGTAGTCGAGATAAAGTAAGCAAAAAACTAATAAATGTAGAAGACGTCTCAGGACATTTAACGAAGTCTAAATAAGACTGGTCCGTCCCTTGAGAGTTTGATCACGAAATTATAGCAAACATTGTTTTTTGTTTTTTTTTTATAGGCGTAGTGGCAGTGTCATTACGAACCATAAAGCAAATGACAAATACTGCCTCTAGTTTTTTTTTATGGCTGCATGCCACGATGCTGTGTCACATATTTATTAAATGTGTGACATATTTATTAAATTCTACGTCAGATATCTAATAAACAATACACGTAAAACTAGCTCAAAAAGTCACTTTAAATTGTAGTCGAGATAAAGTAAGCAAAAAACTAATAAATGTAGAAGACGTCTCAGGACATTTAACGAAGTCTAAATAAGACTGGTCCGTCCCTTGAGAGTTTTATCACGAAACCGCGTCCAAGAAGTAAAAGCTAAACTTTCCAGCTTAGATCTTAATTAACTTGCAACTTTATCATAATATTAAAAGAATTTATTCAGTTCAAAATTATTCCGTGGACAAAGTTTAACTTTATAAGTATCGTTTTTATTCATAGGATTTAGAATTAATGTTTTTATTAAAGTGTTTTCAATCTAGTTAATATTATTTTCAATACAGGAGCGATAACAATGTTAATTTGGTGTTTCATTGAAAATAAATAATAGGATCGTGAATTGTATTGTGCGATCATCAAATTCTATTAGTATTTTCTAAAATCTATCAAATAAATAATGTAATTGAGTAGAAATTTCGTCCTGACCAATTCGGGCTTATGTAATTCAATTACAGAACAAATTTAGTCAGATATCCAACGATTTTCTGACAACTAGACTAGCTGATCCGTAGTGCAATGTATTCTGTAAGTAGTTACAGTTTTACAGTCGCCCTCAGATATATCGCAGCGGCCAAGGTGTTCACAATATCTGAACATGCACTCTAACGCCATCAGGACGCCTAGGCGTGTTCAGATATTAGTGAGTGCCTAGACCGCTCCGATATATTATGGCGACTGTACAATATTACCATTAAATTGTTTCTACTCTAACTGTATACCTATGTATAGCTATCATACGCTCTTGTAGATGAAATTTATGAATTGTATCGACAAGAGCGTATAATCAGCAAGAGCTGATTCCGCTTTAGAAAAAGATATAATGGGGTTGGCAACTGTCAAAGGTTTGCCTATGCAAACCAAGTCATCCATATGCCATCTATATGGCGCCATCACAGCTTGTCCCTTTTTCTATGAGATTTGGCTTAAAGGACTGGCATCCAGGGTATTAAAAAGACAAAAATTTTACACAATTCTAGGGATTGACAGGGCAAGCTATGATGGCGCCATCTGCTAAAAACTTCCACCGGCCAACCCCATTGTATAAGGCGTGTCACCTGCCGCACAACCCAAACTTAAAGTACAACAACTGACCCAGATGGCAAAAATCTCATTTTGTATCACTTTGATCAAAACTATGTTCCTGCTGTATAGTATATAGTATACTCCTCCATGTCGTGTCCGACAACGGCGACCTTTACAAATTCCTCTGATGAGCACGTATATGTCTCGCAAAACCGAACTTAGTTTTAAATATCTGATCGCACTGTGCACAATAAAGCTGCCCTTGGTCGTTACTGCCACTGTAACTGTGTGTGCTGTAACTGGTTGGTTGTTGGTTGGTGGTTACTGCTGTACGTGGAGCATCAATAGAATCATCATCGCCTGATGTAAGTGCCTACTTACAGTTGCAAGCAAGCCGCCGACGTCAGCACCAGGTCGTGCCAGTACAGCACGCCGCCGCACCAGAAGCGGCCCATGATGTGGACGGAAACCATGAAAGGGTACTTCTGGATGACCGTGCGCTCGCCCTTGTATATGCGGCGCCCGGAGCGGCTGTGGTGCTCTTTTAGGTCTTCCAGCTCTGATTTTGGATCTGTGAACAGAGTTTTACTCTTTTATATTTTGTCCCGACTGTGACGTAAATATCGCTTACCAAAACTATAGTAACTTGAGAAATACGATAAATCTTATTACTCTCTACGTTTCATATCATTCACATGTTCTAAAGTTTCTCATAGGGTCGTCTAAATATAGGGCTCCGTAATCAAACAAGAATGTACGAGCCCTTAAAACAATATGTCGTATTCATCGGCAAGAAATTCCGATAACATCAATATTGGCCAATCGAGTTTCACGAGATATGTTTTTGTCTATTACAACTTCAAAGGCAAACTCGGCATTGTAACTTGTATCTTTTGTCGAATCCTAAACATTTTCTGAGAAGCATGTCTTTTGAGTAATTATTTTTGAACTTTCTTCTTCCCACGTTTTCATCTGCATAGAAAGTATATGCAAAAAAATAAACTCCATCCCCTTTTACTTACTTTTTTTTAAATTTATTTATCACAAAAAGTTTACATGGTACTAACATTTTTATATTCCGCCAAACTGAGGACAGCTTGTTGGCGGATAAAGCGCTCTCTATCCTCTTGTGTTCTACCCACCGTACTAACATACTTATAAAGTTATAACTTATACACTACTTGACTATATCCTTCCCGGATTTCAAAAGAAATATCATCTAAATCGGTTCAGCGGTTCGACCATGGAGAGGCACCTTGGAGAGGTACCTAACAGACAGAGTTATTTTTTTATACTACTTACGGCCTTACTCTCACATTTATTTTATTATATACTTAGTATGAATCTAAATATTTACTTACCCTAAAATTAAAATGGTCCGTAAACTGACTAACAATAAATTGGATAATATAATAACAAGTATGAGACAACAAGTAAGCAAAAGTTTTAATTGGGTAAAATATTTTAATTGGATTTTATCACTGATTCTGATGTTATTAAAACATGATATTATTAGCACACTCAAGATCAATAAAAACGGTAACTTTGCATAGAAATATATATAACTTTCATAATTATGATTCAGTAAATCTAAATACCTATTTACGCCGTACGCCCTAAACGTACATAGACTGAAATAAAATCCAGTGGAGATATTATATTTGATCAAACATACACTGAACTATCATCTGGGACGGACAAATATTGCTTTAGAAAACAATAACTCCTACAGTTTTTCCGTTTGCTTAGCGACCAAAATGAATGTTTGATTTATCCTCGTCAAAGATTGAGCTGGACTCACCCCAGTATATATTGGCTATATTATCTTCATCAAACTTATGTTCGTCCTTTATCTTTTCTCCTAGCATCTTATCTACTACCTCTTCTATAATTTCCTCGTCAAGTCCTGGAACTTCGTCTTTCATATTCATTGACCTTCTAAACGATTGTACAATTCCGGAAGAGTTTTTTTGAGAAATAATTTTTAAAATATCATCTCTGTTCATTTTTTCTTTCAATTTCAAATAGAGATTTTTAGGTTCTTCGTTTAACTGTAATAGTCTGAAGCCGTCATTATCATTTAGTGCTTCATAGAAATTAGTTTCAGTTAAGTTAATGTCTCTACTTTCATTTAACAATAATTCTGCCATCTTTTCTTTATCGATAACATATTTGTTTATCGTCTTTAGTTTCTCTCTTAATTCGTTCAACTTTGGATTATCTGCTGAATTTACAGCTAGAATATCTACTAAGTTGCTAGCTATATCACTAACAGATGGTTCTTTATAGTTATCGTTAGTAGCGAGAGCACATGAAAAATATAAAACGGTAAATATCAACATCTCAGCCGAGTTATGCGGTCGTAGCTCTGAACTAGTATTTTATTTGGTTTTGAAATAAATGTACCGATAACATTTTATGATTTAGTTATCGGTCACTTCTTTCTATTATTTACAGCTTACTTAAAGTGAGAACGCAAACCGGAAAATATTAAAATAAAAGATATTACTTATACTACTATTTACAGGGGATGTTCTCAGCAGTTACAGATGGTAAAATAGTTAAAATGGTCATATCATTGAAATCGAACTCAAGTAATTTCCTGGACAAAGAGCTAACTGTTTATGCTATTTAGCAGTAAAAATTTGTCCTTTTATTATAGATACGTTTAATATGACGTTTTTATCATTTTTATGCTATAATATATTTATGCTGCCATTATACTACACAATGATTACAATTTCACTGCCAAATATTCCAATCCAATCATATTATTCGATCAACATTTGAAAAGCCTTCTGACCTCACATTAGCCATTCATCATGAATAAGTTGATTACTTAATACTACATTAAAAATTCAAATATTTTGAACGTCGTTCGACAGCGACTAGGTATTAGATTCGGCAATTAATTTAATTTGCAGATCCATTAGCGATAATAAAGACATTTCACAAGTCAAAGTTATTTAACAAAGTTTGATAATAATTTTCAGTAGGTAATCAGTGAAAATGGATCCTTAAACAAATTTATTACATCGGTCACTTGTAACTACGATGGATTATTGCCATCAATGAGTCGCTACATGTTGCCGTTATTACAGAGTTAAGAGAAACGATTTTAAAGTTACTGAGTGGTTCTTTATCCACTCAACCGTCCGGCCCGCGAGACTGTTTTCCTGTCAACCGTCCGGGGTTTTTTAGCGACGCACGCCCCGCGCAGCGCATTCACAACTTTCCACAAAAATTAGAATTACACGGCCATCAAATTTTTTTTAGAGCTAACTATTTAGTTAGGCTACGTTGTCGCATCAAGAGAATTAGTAAATAATGGCGAAATAATCCGTTAGATGGCTCTGAAATCAAATCTTTCTTCCACCCCTTTGGATAGTAAGGTTCCCGCGGACGGTTAAGAGCATATTTTTTTCGGATACTATGCTATCGTCGGACGGTCAAGTGGTTATGAATTGTATAACTTGAGATAGAATGAGAAATTATGCTGATGAAGTCAGTACCGTTACTTTTACCGATTGCATCAAACTATCTCCATACAAAATTTCATCTTTATCGATTCAGTGGTTAAAGCGTGAAGAGGTAACATGCAGATATATACATACAGACATACAGACACACAGAGTTCCTTTCGCATTTATAATATTGGGATTTGCGAGCCTCACCATTTAATGTAATGTAATGTCACCTGCAATAATATGTTACTCTTTGAAGGCCGCAAAAATATGTAACACACTCTTATAGCTCTACAAATAAGATGGTGTCAGATATTTTTGCGGTCTTTGTTGTATAATATATTATTGCAGGTGACTGTACAACCTATAGCACCCGTTGTAGTAGGTAATACTTTGACTGTATTTATTTGTCATTTAACAGCTGATACAGTCGAACGCGCTATCGTAATTACCTAGGTACTAAACAAGTATGGTGACTGGAAGTCGTAGTTATATATGCTCTTAAAAGTAGGTTAGAGATCTTTGGGTGTCATTAACTCATAGGTTAAACCCTAATCTAGATTACTAACGGTCAAGGAGGCCCTTAATCTTTAGCACTAGCGCTCTAGTAAATTAGTTTTTCTCGCGTCATAATCTATCATACACTTTCAGTTTGGCCATTTTTTCCCCTACTCAATATCACCCGTGATGGATGTCCGGAAACACGAACCGACGGCCGTGTCCGTCTTATCATATCTTATCTTTATCTTTTATATCCCCAAGAGCTTTGATGTCGAAGTTCAAGGATAATTGTATCCGCCGGGGTTGGAGAATGTTAATTTTTAAGTGGCTTCCGTATTGTTATGCAAAATTTCTGGAGATTTTTAAAGATTGTTTTTTTTTTGTGGCTACCTCAATGTGTTAAGGTACCGGCAGAGCCTGCGTGGAATTCAGCATGTATGAGGTTTCATCCCACAAAGAGACAGACAGAATTACTTTCACGTTTATAATATGAGTACAGTTGTAATGTGATTTATAGAAATAAAGCTGAATGCTGATGTTTTTGACCAATATTATTACTATTTGGCTTGGCACCGACTTCAAACATATCAGTTAGTAACGCATATGGTACTTAATAAAGGATAATATTTTAATTTATTTATCGTATGTCAATTACAATACATTAATAAATTAATTAGTTCAAAATTTAAATCTACATTTTTCTAAGTACGTAAACGCACTCCTTAATGTTGTTATGGACGTAGTGCCAAACAGTTTTGGAGTGTTTATTGTTTATCATGCTGACACCAACCCGAACATCAATGATATCATTCAAGCGAGTATACCATTCGTCAGTTCTAGTAAAATATCTTATATTTGCGTTCATATATCCCATGAAGCTTGCGTTTACTCGGTAAGTAGAGCCCTTTTTGTTGACATTGTTTGACGTGACCCATATTCAACCAGCGTGTCGCCGATCCAATTATTGGGGCATACTCGCATAAACACTTCCCCGTGATACCGAGACCCGGAGTGTAAACTGATTGGCAAGGACATCGGATTAAATCATTTTTCGCCGCTACGGTATTTTTTTTTTAATTTAAACTTTATTGCACGAGAATAAAATGGCGGACTTAATTCCTTGAGGCATTCTCTACCAATCAACCATTGGGTCAAACAGAAAACTTGTACTTAGTGCGGGATTGTAGACAAAGAGAAGAATTATGAATCACAAATCAGGTTATTCTAAACAATATTCTAATTATAGACTTACACATATAAAGATAATAGCAATATAAACATGCATATATACAAACATGCATACATATTACATATATAAATTAATAAATATTATGTTATGTACCCAAGAATACAAGTAAAGTAAGTATATTAATTTATTAAAAAAATATGGTTGTCTGTAAAGTTATGAGAAACGTGATAACGCCATAAGAAAACATTACCATTACTTGCCATTACATTACGTAACGTTACCATAGAGATTTGTCCACAACGTGATACTTTTTCGTGCGTGCAAAAAAATGTTGTCACATTTAACCGGTTCGAGTCCCGACTGAGGCAAGCGATTTTTCATAAATCCTTAAATGCAGAATTTATTTTTAAAAACAAAGGGAAGTCTCCTTTACACAAAATGTGCTATTTACAATATTTAAGGTAGTTGCCATCCATGTGGCACGCGATTTTTCCACCTTGTATAGTGATAATTTATAAGAACTGGGGGCCGATTTTTGAATTTCGATCGCACGATTTCGTCACTCGAAAGTCGGTGGAAAATGGAGAAGGAAATGCTAATTTTTGAAATACGAGTAATCGAAATTTAGAATCTAGTGCTATTAACCACTCGATTTCAATTCTATTAGTAGAATTTAAGTGCCTAGTATTGGAGATATTATTTAACAAAATACACGAAATCGAGTGGTCGAATTTCAAAAATCGGCCTCCTGGTTGGTCTACTGGTAATTGTTGATTTTGTTAAAAGTGTGCAAAAACTTGGGGTTTTCTTAATAATAGTTAAAACCTTAAATGTCGTGTCGTATCCTTAAATTTCTATGTATTGTGGGCGCCAAAAAGTCGAACAGGCGTATTCGGGAAACGAGATAATTGCAAGACTAGAGACGAACTAGAAATTTTTGGGATCTACATTAGATATCGACTAGATCTAAATCGTTCAAGAGGACGTCCAGAATCGCGGAAACGTCTAATTTGACATATCTACCTTACACATATCTTTAAATTATCCATATTGTAACTTCTTTATGTCTAATGTATATCTAATTCATTTTCCGAATCGAGCCGGAAGTACATTTAAAAACAATGCAAAATAAATATTGCTAGTTCAATAGTAAACGTAAAAGTTAGCGAAACTTAGTTTCCTTTATTATATTTTCTGTTTCGAAACATCTTTCAGAGTGACAACATTGGTAATTCAAATTATACGACATTACTCACAGCGCCACCTAGCGAAGAGTAGCGAAACTCAGCAGTGCGGCGCCATCTGCCGACGAGCGGCGTTAACGTTTTTCCTAAAAGCTAAAGTTTTCAGGAGGTTTCGCTGTAGTTAGTGTAAATAAAGTCAGGTGGCGCTGTAGGAGTGTAAAAGATTCGCAAAAGTATTGCTACTACATATTTGTTTTTATCGGACAATATTTTCTTTGGAATAATTGATATTTTTACGCGTTTTAAATTTGTTTATGCAACGTACGACGGTATTTAAAAAGCGTGCGGTCCGCCTATATTTATCAGACACCACAGCCCATGGGCGCTTGCAACTCTAGTAGCGTTACACACGCGTTGCCCTCTCCAAGCTTACAAGGATTTCTCGTTGCAAGCATTGGATAGAAACTTTACTCATTATCTGTAACACATACCTACTACACTACATACATACAGAGTAAACTAAGCAGTGCTGTTATGTCTGTCATCTTCTCTAAGGTGGAGGTAATTCCCTAGTTGGGCTGCTCCAGATTCGAGCAAGATGACATTTCACTGTGCCCTACCTCTCTTTTGGTTTGACATAGTTTAAGGACATATCCAGGTTCGGGTCGTGTAAAAATGTCGAGTAGGTACCCACTTATCAATTTGTCCTTACTTACAAACTTACCGTCTATATCTAGACACGCGGCAGCGTGTCAAGCCAAGTTCAAGCAAAGGAACTGGCTAGCCCGCGCCGAGTGTAATATTACACGAACCACTTGGTGCCACTTTTGACCCTTCTATAACTCAAAACATCTTTGACGTAAACACATAAAACTACGTGTGTTTAATTATATCCATAAGGATATCTAGAAGCCCAAATTTCATGAAGCTAGCTCAAACAGTTATAAAGGTATGAAGGTCAAAAAGTCGTAAATTTTTAGACTGACTTATGACTTATAGTACCTAAACCTAACCTACTTCCAGATGACCTAGAAGGATGAAATTTGGAATCCAGCTTGGTTATTGTGTGTAACCGTAGGAAAAAATCTAAAAATAAAATAAAGTTAAAAAATAGGGGGGGTCCCCATACAAAAAACCACTTTTTATTGGGACTGACATATAAGTACCTAAACCTAACCTACTTCCAGATGACCTAGAAGGATGAAATTTGGAATCCAGCTCGGTTATTGTGTGTAACCGTAGGAAAAAATCTAAAAATAAAACAAAGTTTAAAAATAGGGGGGGTCCCCATACAAAAAAAACCATTTTTTATTGGGACTGACATATAAGTACCTAAACCTAACCTACTTCCAGATGACCTAGAAGGATGAAATTTGGAATCCAGCTCAGTTATTGTGTGAAAGCGTAGGAAAAAATCTAAAAATAAAAAAAGTTATAAAATAGGGGGGGTCCCCATACAAAAAACCACTTTTTATTGGGACTGACATATAAGTACCTAAACCTAACCTACTTCCAGATGACCTAGAAGGATGAAATTTGGAATCCAGCTCGGTTATTGTGTGTAACCGTAGGAAAAAATCTAAAAATAAAACAAAGTTTAAAAATAGGGGGGGTCCCCATACTAAAAAACCATTTTTTATTGGGACTGACATATAAGTACCTAAACCTAACCTACTTCCAGATGACCTAGAAGGATGAAATTTGGAATCCAGCTCAGTTATTGTGTGAAAGCGTAGGAAAAAATCTAAAAATAAAAAAAGTTATAAAATAGGGGGGGTCCCCATACAAAAAAACCATTTTTTATTGTGACTGACATATAAGTACCTAAACCTAACCTACTTCCAGATGACCTAGAAGGATGAAATTTGGAATCCAGCTCGGTTATTGTGTGTAAGCGTAGGAAAAAATCTAAAAACAAAAAAAAGTTAAAAAATAGGGGGGGTCCCCATACAAAAAAATATTTTTTTATTGTAGCGTTGGAACCGTTACAAGCAGATATTTGAAACTACCCCAATATATGTATTATTATATTTGCTATATTAAAATAAAGTTTAGTCAAAAAATAAGTGGTGTCCCCATACAAAAAACTTGTAATACGCTCTAAACAACCGGCCAACGGTGTGTCGTCGGCGGCGCGCGGCACCACATAATTATACAAAGAACAGAAGTAAAAACCATACAGCGGAAACACAAGAAAAAACATTAAATCTAAATACCTGCCTAGTTTTCTTTACAAAAAGTATTGATATCCCACCAAAAACATAAATGTAAAAAAGGAGAGCCAAGTTCAATACAAAAATTACATATTTGGATTTTGCATAGAACTTGGCAGTGGCACTCATTTAGATCTCCATTCTTTTTGCGGCGAGCCCCACAGCCAAGCATAATTTTTGTATTGAACTTGGCTCTCCTTTTTTACATTTATGTTTTTGGTGGGTCAATTTGTCTGGATTCCCCTAGGACGAGTACATTGCATGCAATAATTAAACGTTGGTTTACTAAAAATTACGTAATCATATCTGACCTATATCTCGTATTAACACAGTTAGATGTAGATGTTTTCATCACGGCACGAATGGTGGCCGCTCCCTGCTGTCAGTGATAAAATAAACTAATGGTTAGGTGTGCATCAATGCAACCTACATATTTGTTAGATTAATTGGAACAGCTTATTGTTTTGTTTGTTTTTAATTTTTTTTTCTCTAGCCTACTTTGGTGTCCCACTGCTGGGCAAAGGCCTCCCCTCGTTTTCTCCACTCGACCCTGTCATCGGCATTTTCCCACCATTTGGGGTAGAATGCGTCCAAGTCGTCCCGCCATCTCCTTTTCGGTCTGCCTAAACTCCGGCCTGCACCGTCTACTGTATTCAGTGGGTCCCACTCAGTAACCATTTTGGCCCACCTTTCTGGGTGCATGTGGCAGACATGTCCAGCCCAGTCAAACTTAAGCTTAGCGGTCGGTGTTTTTAATAATATTTAATAAAATAAAAGCTAATAATCAAGTGGCTTTATGACCTGACTGAAGAGTCCAAATCCACCATTAAAAAAATACAAAAACGGAATCATTTAAAAGTATAATGTAATTATCGATCAGCTCATACACTTTTAAGAGATAAAGAGGGAAATGTGTGTGTGTGTGTGTGTGTGAGGGAATCACTCATCAGTAGAGCAAGCCAGCTGGCCATACCTACGCAAGCATTTTTCCCCAAACGGAGACGCTTCGTTCACATTATACACTACATAGATCGGCCAACAAGATAACCTTGACGACCTTGATAAGGCCGCCGGAAGACGCTGGATGCGGGTCGCTTCCAACCAGTACGAATGGAGGTCCAAGGAGAAGGCCTAATGTTCAGCAGTGGACGTCTTATGGCTGAGATGATGATGATGATGATGAGATCGGTCAATATACAAGATAGTAGATAAAGTAAAATAAAGAAAAGAAGTAACTCATATCATACATGTCACTCCTACAACTAAGATAAAAGAAAACACAGGAATACTTTTAAGGAACCGTAAAGTATACTAAATCATTATGATTACCAAGACCAAAATAAAATAGATAGAATAGAGGGGTCCTGTCATAGTAAATATTGTAATCACTGTAAATTTACTGCCATCTATCGGCACACGACTATAACTCAAAATAAACACGTATAAAGTTATCAAAAAATGAATATATATGGATAAATGATTTTATTATTTTTTTCTACTCGGGTACTTTTATCTGTCATTTACATAGTCACGAACGAACATATAAGGGCGTACATTATTAATACTCCTTAAAAGTCTATAGTCTATTGCCCAAAAAAGCACTTGTATCGTTTTAGAGACATTACGATACGGTAAGCTAGTGCAGGGTAGCAGGTGGCACATACCGGTATATTGCTACCAACGTGACAAACGATTGAATGCATACGGTTTTTATTAAAAAAGAAACAAATTTGTACTGAGTTCATTGCTACCAACATAATAAAAAATACTTTTATACCCTACAGCACCACGACCCTTGTGCGGTGCGGTAGTGTGTAACGGCTTTAAAAAAAAACATAACCATAGACATTACTCGTTTGTTTCTCGTTTCCCGCCTTTCCCGGTAATTTCTTGTTCTTTGAGTACTTTGCGTTACTATTTGTTTTGCGTTCATAAAAAGTGTTGAAAATGGACAAAGAGGACTACATTGTTTCTACACCTGAAGAAATATCCGCTGCAGCACAAGCAACGACCGAAAATTTGTTGCCTAAGTACTAAATCTCAGCACCTATACGACAAATCTTATGAGAAGTGCATGGCGTGGAGATTGGAGCACAAAACTTCGTCATTCTCTGAAAACGTCTTTGGTGTATTTTCAAAGACTAATTGGAAGCACCGGATCAGATCTATCTTTTAAGCAAGGTTGGTATATGTTATAAAAATTTTTGATACACATTTTTAGGGTACACAGTACAACGAGCTATATTTATGTACATTTTATATTTTTGCATTGAAACTGAATATTATTTAATTCTCCTTTTTCTTGTTACAGGTTGCAGTAATATTTGGTATTATGGGTGCTTGTCGCAGACAAGAGCTACATACATATAGTAATACCTACTATCCAAAATTTACATTGACATTTTCATAAATAAAATTTTGTTTATATTTTTTTGTATTTTATTTAATATTGCCTACTCATAGAAAAAGCATTGTATGCAACGTTGTATAAGTAGTCAAAAAATGCACATGGCGTATTTATTAACAATGTTCGCCTTCGGCTCACATTGTTACCCACGCCACTCACATTTTTTGACCCCTCTTATAAAACTGTTGCATAAAATACTATTATATCGTTTTGACCCATGTTCATTCACTGATATCTATGTGTTAAAATTGTTAAATATGTAACGGTGTCGTGACGCCATCTAGCCGAGAATAGGCTAAAGGTGTGTGCGCCATCTATCCGAGAATGACTTTTTCTTGATTTCCGAGGCACGTTTTTTTCTTAGACTATTCATTTTATACAAAGTTACATATGTCTTTACTCTTTGCCAAGACACAGATATCAGACCTCTTATCAGACCTCTTCTGGCTAAGAAATGGATAAAACAATAATATCCCTTTTTCAGTTAGTGAAATATAAAACATCTTAATGAATCTTTTTGTCTAGCTCGGGCTGCTTTAATTATAAATTTAGATTAAGTTGGAAACAAACTACTCGTGTGTGCGAAGCCTCGCAGTTCGCAGTCCTGTTAAGCCTCCTCCACACTCGCGTTCGCGGCTTCCCCCGTGATTCACGCGCATAGTCTGGAGGGGGCTTCACAGTTTGCAAGACAAACTCGCTCACAGCTCCGCAACAGTTTGAAGCGGTGACATGTGGACTTCACACATTGTAGTGCGGAAAGAAGACATAGGCCAAACAATAAGAAGTCAGTCTTAGTAGTCATGTCGCTAAGATGCAAAGTTTCCAAGATATCAATGAAAAACCGAAAAATTAGACCTTCTTACCCCCCTCTGCCCCGGAGTAGCGGGGCTACAGCCCGGGACTTTAGATGTATTCACCTCGTATGTAGTCCAAACAAAGTTACAGAGTCAAAAATTGTGTTCCTAGCATTTCCCTCTACAACGTTTTTTGAGCATTCATTTCCTGACCTAACAGGGAAATTAAACGCACGTTGCCATTGTTGAATGAAAACGCATTATCGATGGGATGAATAAAATTAAGGCATAACAATAGTCAAAAATTACCTACAACATAAATTTCAGCTCTAAGGATGGCAATGACAGTTTATAATTATATAAACAATGAGAACTAAATCTAAAAATAAATAAAACTAATCTAAAAATAAATAATTAGAAACTATCCTGCGGAATGGTGCCGTAGATGATGGCAGCGTTTCCCCGCTGTCTCGCAATACTTATTCTTTGGGCGAGGAAGCTGCCAGCTCTACGATCACCAGTGGCGTCTGATATCCTATTGGATAAATCCTTAAATAGCGTAGTCAATAAGAATAAGAATAAGTAAATCATCGTAAGGTTAATAACAAATCCAAAATATAGACTTCTTTGTTTATTAGATACCCGTGATACCCGTCCTTTTGACTTTGTCGTGGTTGTAATTAGGTACCTCTGTAATCTAAATTATAGAATACTAGGTTAACTAAATACCTACTTATATGTTTAATGCTAAGATAAAGCTGCATTCATTAGATGCTAGCGTTGTGCTCGCTCGAAGTTAAACTAGTATTTTAGTTGAGTGTGCTCAGAGCATAAAAAGGTCAACCACGGCGTTGCATGAACAAGAGATTTCCTTTGACAGGATTGGTCCTTAGGACCCAAGGATGGATTTAAGAAGTGGAACCACCCAGATTTTTGATGCAGGTGGGGGTGGGGGGGTTTTTAAGCATCTGCGACGTCTGAGGTTAATAATTCTTTAAGTTTAGGTTCTAAGTCAAATTTAGTATCATTTTCAACTAAATCAAAGATGTAGACATAGATTTCATCGAAATCGGTTTAACGTTTATTGATTTCCCATACAATCCTACACCTTACCTTTCATTTTAAGGTATTTTTTTGGGATAAAAACTATCCTATATTCTTCCCCGGGACTCAAACTATCTCTATACCAAATTTTATCTAAATCGGTTCAGCAGTTATTGAATCCCCATACAAATTTCCTCCTCCCTTTTCACACCCTTAAGGTATGTGTTATATGTTATTTCCTGGGACTCAAACTAACTCTGTACCAAATTTTAACAAAATTGGTTCAGCAGTTTAAGCGAGAAGTTTTTTTTTTCATATTTTATGTGATTTTACTTCGGAATGGTGTTATTATGATATCAGAAATGTATTCAGCACCCCCGATTTATACGAAAAGGATACCAAACTTGGCCTAGTAGCTTAAATGATATAGATATCAAGACCAAATTGAGAGCCCCCCCCCCCCCTAAAAATTTACATCAAAAATCTGGGTGGCTCCACTTCTTGAATCCATCCCTGGGTCCTAAGGACCAATCCTGCCAAAGGAAATCTCTTGTTCATGCAACGCCGTGTGTTAGGCCCAGCACCATCCGCTATTTACTTTTAGTTTGAACGAGGTCTTACTTGGTTTTGCAATCAATGGAAGAGCATTGGCTGCGTGATAATACAAAGTGTATTTTCCTATTTATTTTGAAAGGTGCAACTTTTCTTCCTAGATCTTGTTAGTGTTACTTATACCTACGTACAGTCACCTGTAGTAATATGTGACACAACATAAAAATCTGACACAATTCATTTGTAGAGCCATAAGAGAAGAGCGTGTCACATATTTTTGCGGCCTTCAAATAGTCACATATTATTGCAGGTGACTGTACACTGTTGGTATTTGGTTTTTGAGCTATGTTGACAAGGAATGTTACGTGAATGTACACTTTTATAATATAACTATACAGGTACAGTCGACGTCAACAATATGTATACACTTTTTCAACTTAATAATTCAACCTATTATACGTTCCACTGCTGGGCACAGGCCTCCTCTCACTCGCAAGAGGGCTTGGGCTATAGTCCCCACGCTGGCCCAATGCGGATTGGGGACTTCACATACACCTTTGAATTTCTTCGCAGATGTATGCAGGTTTCCTCACGATGTTTTCCTTCACCGAAAAGCAAGTGGTAAATATCAAATGATATTTCGTACTGTTCCGAAAAACTCATTGGTACGAGCCAGGATTTGAACCCGCGACCTCCGGATTGAAAGTCGGACGTCATATCCACTCGGCCACCACGGCTTTTTCATCTTACTAATTTGTAATAAGGCGAAAAGTGTAAACATATCTTTGACGTCGGCTGTAGGTACCTACCATGACATTTAATCGTGGCTCCGTATTACAACGTAAGAGTTTACCAAAAGTACCTATTTAATTCTCCTCCGAATAAATCAAATCAAATTACAGATAAAACATCAATTAACCCTCAAACAATAAGGTTATTTTACGAAAGACTAATTAACATCCGACCCGAGTCACAAAATTGTAAATTATTACCTTAAATTCAGGTCGTATTTGGAACAACAGTTACACTGTAAAAACAACTTTACGGTGTTTAAATTGAGTTGACTTTTCAATATCATTTGAATTTCATTGGAACGTTAAATGATATAACAACTCTGTGTTATTCGGCTGAATTAAGTTAACCCAGCTGCCTCATGGAAGCTTTATCGTTAACTCAATGACGAACAAGAGATGGCAATGTTAAACATAAATAAATGATATAAAAAAATAACAAGAACATTTTCACTAGGTAAATGTTTACATTTGCACGCAGAGAAGATGGCCGATGGGGTCGAAAAGTGCTCGAGTGGAGACCACGGACTAGCAAGCGCAGCGTAGGACGTCCACCCACAAGGTGGACAGACGACCTTGTTAGGGTCGCCGGAAGACGCTGGATGCGGGTCGCTTCCAACCGGCACGTATGGAGGTCCAAGGGGGAGGCCTATGTTCAGCAGTGGGCGTCTTATGGCTGAGATGATGATGATGACATGTTTACATGTTTTATTACTTTGGTTGCTCAATGCTTGTACAATCTCAGTACTTGGGAAATAAAAAGGCTTAGTTAAAACTTACCAGATGGCGCGGTGTCTTTGACCTTTTCGACTTAGGGAATAACCTAACAGAACGTAATTAACGCCAGCCTCGCGCCCGCGGCCGGTAATCCCATCAAGCCAGAAATTAAGCGTTTTGCGGCTACACCGCATTAATAACGGATCGCTGCTGATAAAATTTAAATGCCATTTCCAAGGCAGTGCGGATGGGTACCTATTTATTTTATTGATATTCAGAGACTTTATTAAATTGAAGCTCCTTGAATTAATTAGCAAATTATAGTAGGGCTGAAGTCAGGTGACATTTTTGGCTCGTACATTAATCTCTAGAAGAAAAGAAATCCATAGTGGTGAAAGGAATCAAATAAATAAAGCCTGTCCAAATCTATTGAAGTTAAAATCATAATTGCTAATTTAGAGAAACTATTGAGTCATGAAGTTTAAATAAACCTAACATTTTCCATTTATTTTATACTACAGCTACTCCCTCGGTTCAAAATAATTAAACGAGATTTTCATATTAATATCAATAGCCTCATGCTGTATACTATTACTACTGCCGTGGCGCAGCGACCCGAAGTGGATCTTGGCCTCTGACACTAAGGAACGCCATGCTTCTCTGTCTAGCGCCGTTTCTGTCCAATCGACGGCACCGAGCTCGTTCAGATCTTTCACGACCTCATCGCACCAGCGATACCTAGGACGTCGACCATCCGGACGGCCCGAGTACGCTCTCCAAACCGCTCGATCTTCACCCATACGGACCACGTGCCCGAGCCATCGGAGTCTTGAGGCTTTCGTTTCTCCTACTATATTGGGCTAATGACCAGAAAGGCTGTATACTATTAAATACACATAATTAGACATACAATCCGAAAGCACATCCCTTCACTATTTGACAGCAGGGTAAATTGTCCAGAAATTGCGCATAATAGCGAAATTAATTACGCCACCCTATTTGTTGTTGTTGTTAAACATTGTTACGCGGTAATAGAATATTAAATCACCGTTTCCCGATGTGTGGTTTTCCTCGATGACATTAATAGCTCTTGTAGTCTAGTAAATAAAGGTAGTGGACCCCGCAGTAATTCCTCAGCCAGAAAAAGCTTTACAGTATGATAAAGTATCAATAAATAAAAAGTATTGTATACATTTCCAAAGAATAATAATAATAATAGTATTTAAGTAAATACCTAAAGTCTTAAATCGTTAATATCTTTTTACGGAAAATTGCTCCGTTTAAACTTTCTTCTCCGGACATGTTCATGTAACGTATTGCAACAATATATGAAATATCAAAAAAAAAAATCCCCGCAAAAATACCAATATTAACAAAATATAATTTTTTGGCGTGGCTTGGACCGGAAAATTTCTTAGTCTAATTTTTTCACTGGAATGCCATTTTATTGCCGATTTATACATACAAATTGAAAATCTAAAAAATTTACCATGTAACTATACTTTTTTTCAGAAATTGCCTTTTTACTCGCTGTGGAAAATTTCTCTATCCATTTTATTTATTGAATTAAGTTCACAGTTTTCTTTCCATTCAACTATAAAAACATCCAAAAAAATAACGAGCGTATTCAAAACTAAACATATCGGGAGCAGTGTATAGGGAGCGGGGTGTACAAGGGATGACAGTTCTTTTGGATATTTTGGATTTAAGTATATACGTGACTACTTAGTATATATTTAAAAAGAAATCAGGCTGAGAAATTTTCCACTCTCAGTTTTTTATAGTTCTAAAATACATAAACTTGGGTATGCATTTTTTTTTGAATTTTCTTACCCACTACGCCAAATTATATTCTAAGATCATATAATAAGGAAAAAATGGCAGAGCAATTTTCCGATGAAAATGAGCGCCAAAAAAGGAATTATCGTAAAAAAAATATTCTCATGTTTGACAAAAGTTTTAGATTTTTTTTTAGTATCACATACTGATACAAATAACTTATTTGGTAAAATAATTTTGGACGGAGGAATTACTCGGTTCAATATATGTATAAACAGATTTGTATTTTTACGTATAAATACCTAACTTAGGAGTGGTTTTTTTTTTGGATATTTATATGTTAGTTTCGGCTCATACTATACAATAACCAAGCAAAATTTCATTGACTGAGAAATTAATGCATGGGTCTCCATACAACAACTTGCTTCGTTTACTACACTATTGTTACCAGCATCAATAATGTAACATAGATAATTGAATAACCTGATTGAATTTAATGAAATGAAAATATTTATTTTCAGGCAACTATTGGCCCATAGATAAATACCTTAAAACTAGCGTAGGTACATATTATTATAAAATAAATATTTTTTTAAATCTTCATATTTGAACGAAGCTGGCATGACATTTCGGCTGCCCCCGTAACAGCATTCATAGCCGCCTGCCTGAAAATTATGATTATTGGAGATTCAATCTTAATTAAAAATAATAATTATACTTACAATTAGTTATCATTCCTTTTAAAAAATTGGTGCCCAATTAGCCGTATCGCAGGCATGTTTGATAATTATCATAACCGCATCATTACTGCGGGGTATGGTAGCATTTCATTTCTAACCGCAGCTGCACTACCGGTACTGAACGCGTCGCTGTCATTGTCAATTTCCATAGTAAAATGAACAGTAGTGCAGCTGTCGTTGGAAATGGACTGTCACCTGTACATTAATCAGTTTGTCAAAAAATACTGCCCATGTTCGCGTGAGGCTTCACGTCCGTTAAAGGATGACTCACGTTAGACCGGGCCGTGTCCGGGCCGGAGCTTCCGGCGCATTGTTTTCTATGGAAAGCATCACATATCGTGTCATAGAAAAGTAAGCGCCGGAAGCTCCGGCCCGGACACGGCCCTGTCTAACGTGAGTCATCCTTAATAAAGTTTCAATTTATTTACCTCGACACTTTTGATGTCTCGCAATAACTATAGCGGTCGCAACTAGGGAATGCAATCTCGATCTCGCAGTTTCGAGATCTCGCGAGATCTCGCACGAATTTTCGAGATTTAATCTCGTTGACAAGAAATCTCGATTTTGCCAATCTCGGTCGAGATCTCGATTAATATTTTCGGGATCTCGAACGAGATTGAAAGTGAATTAGTTTGTTTTCAGTAATCTTTTTGACCTACATGCAAAGATTTTTTCTAACCTACATGCAAATTAGAGCGAAGTATTTTCGTGTTTTTAGTATAAAAAATATTTTATTGTTAAATGTTAATTTAATTCGTTGTTTTCTTTTTCAAAATATAGCATGGCGTACCCTAATTAATAAGTATTTACGGGATTCTTAGAGATTTTTGACCACAATAACACATTTTTAATTGTTTTGTCAAATCTCGATCTCGAAAGTCTGATGGTCGAGATCTCGAAACTCCCTATCTCGATTCAGATTTTTCGTGCGAGATCTCGAATCACCATTCTTGGTGCGAGATTGCATTCCCTAGTCGCAACAAAGCCTTTTTTAATGAAAAACCGTAGTTCCGATTTAATCAAACGGCCCAGTGGAGATTAAACGACGTCAGAGGTCAGCAGCGCCGAGTAACGCGCGGCGGGTGTTCTTGTGACTAATGACAAATAAACATGCCACTATTGCTACTATTTTTTTGTTATTTTCACTAGAAATTCATGCAAGTTTTTAGTCGGCGATGGCGAAACGCAAGCTAAGCGTCTCTTTTTCTACTTGGCTAAAACTGATTTCATGTATTTATAGCTGTTCTAGTCTTGTAGGTATATGTATATGTGTATATGTCGCATTTCATCTCTTATTCTTATTCTTATTCTTATTCTTATTCTTATTTCTTAACTCTTCGACAATTCTCGTGAAAATTGATAAGTAGATTCGATAGTTAGGTATGGAATTTGGCAAAAATACAACATTGTGCTAGATAGTTCCATCGCACTGATCTGATAAATGAGACAATGCTCAGTTGCATCAACTTTAGGATCATTAGAACAACGCATGCCGTTTCTATAACAACTTGTGTTAATAACATATAATTTTTTATCTATTGTAAGCTTCCAATCATGCTGTACTAAATGTAAAAAAAAGCAGATAAAGGGTCATACACCTTCAGACTAGAACTTCATACGAGACACTACACCTGTTTATGAAGCGATCCCTACTTATTAGTGGTGGTTTAAAATTACAAATCTATGATAAAAGATCCTTCAGAATAGGTCTTCTATCCTCCTAAGGCCCAGCCATACAAATGAAAAATGCAAAATTGGCCACAGAAATTTTAACCTACAGAATAGGAAATAGAGTTGATTTTGCGTTGTTCAAAAACTGAAGGAAACAATGCAAAAGCAACTCTGTTCCAATCGAATATGATTTAAATTTCATTGAACTGAATAAGTACTATAGGTAGGACCTTGGGCCTTAGGAGGCTATATACGATCTGTTTATCGTATCTGTTCGCAGCCCGTTGCGTCCAATATCCCGCTATTATTTGCATTCGCGACATACTCGTCTGTTGCAATTCGCAATCTGTCCTTTGCTATATTTTACAAGAAACTTCTCATACCTACCATTGTACTAATATACTAGTAGTATATGTATACATAATATATAAATGATTTCTGGGTCGTGATCCAGAACCACTTTTTCTAACTCTGTAAATGATCCACGTTATCATATGGAAGTATTTGATTAAAAGATAATTACTTTAATTATTCTTATTTTTCAAGTAAAATTAATGTACTAAGTAATTATGGTCACCCTATGACTTTTGACATACGTTGTATGGAAAACGACAAGACGTCACATTGAGTAGGGTCACCAAATTGTATGCAAAAATGTTTTTTCCTACTTGTCACCTGGAAAATAATCATCATTATTGGTGATAAACAATAATTAACAACATCATTAGGCTCATCTTTGGATTCTGTATGATGTCTGGCTCTCTTGCTCCACGACCCCGAAATCACCCTGTATTTACTTACACGCCTCTAAGACACTGACTAAATGGCCGTGAAAATATAATATATGGGGCTGCCACTATCTATTTGATGTGACTGCTGTACTTACCGGTCCTCAGGTCACTAAACTAGGGTAGTATTCCAGCAAAGTCATTCTAAGTCGACCCCTGTACAGCGCTACGGAAATTTGTCATTACCGTGCGGCCACCGCTAAGTGAATGGGGTTTGTTTACTCCGAAATATGGCACAGACCATCCCTTTCCGAAAGAAACATAACCTCAAAAATATTGTCGAGAAACTTTTTGTGGCGCCCTCGCCCTGTTCGCGAATAAATTCAATTTTCGCTGAAAAGAAAGTCGAGATGCAAATGTCTTTTTACCTGAGCATCTTTGGACTTATATTTCTAATAAGCTTTATAGGAATTAATAAATAAAAGCAATCAAACATACATAACTACGCCCAAAACACATTGCTCATATTTTTGGCCGGTCGGACATAACAAATGAAAATTAATGACAGACATCATAATTTCGTGTCCAAAATGTTGTATAACATGCTTTAATCTCTTTTGTGTATCCCTTCAAATGATTAATGACACTTTGAAAAAGCTTTGCCAAGTTCCTAAAATGTTCCCTACATTCAAACTTTTTTCTAATATTACTAAGTATACAAGCTTTCTTTTCAACATCGACTCAAGTTTGGTAACTTTTAGTTGTAAATAATGTTAGGTAAAGTTATTTTCTAACGAATTTCACGGCAAACACCTATACATTATTGATTTATGTAAAACTTTGCCACCGCTGAAAGCGTTAGGAGCAGTAATCGTGCACAGATTTTAAACAAGAACCGTTCTAGAAATTGGCCATTTATAAAGCTTTTTTCAGAAACGGGGTATTGTATTTTAAGACAAGTCACAAAAACAACAATAAGTATTTATCTCTGGTTTGAAACGTTTAAATGGGTCACTTTCAACCCTTGATTAACAATCTAGCATTAGACGAGGATAAAGGTTGCCGAGTTTGCTAGAATAACGGTGACAATCCATGATTCCAAACGCTCGCCGAGAATGGGATGGTTGACGACTGCTCATGTATTAAACTTGCTGTGCGCTCGTAAATTAACAGATAAGGCCATTTTAGGTATCGGTACTTACCGTTAGGCCACCAGCGCTTTTGTTGTTAGCCATATTGACTTTATAATATTATTAGGTTTCACTGGTTCACCGGCACTCGGCTCGTTCAAGCTCTAGCAATACATAGCTAGACCGCAACTGTTAGCCGTCAGCCATTCATTCGGCCACAATCCCAGTAATGACGTACTTCCCGCCCGCCAGGGTTGATCCACGCTCAAATAATAAAAGTTTTTATTTTTAAGCACTAGCGTGGTAAAACGCGAGAGCGGTTGTTTCGTTTTAATTTACTCGTACTTCTATGCAATCTGCAAACGTTTTAACGCTTTTTTTCAGAATCGCTATCAGAATAGTTAAGCCCTTTCATTTCAATCCAGGGAATTGAAAAAAAATCCGGTTATCACACTGAGGCCAATCCCAACTTACATTCCATGATAATTTGGTTATAATTCGTGCGTGCATTTCTCTGGTTCTTATTCGTACATGTATTTATGCGAGCGAGACGCACAGCGCACGGACATATGATAACGAAATGACGTCATTTTGACATAGCAACGTGAGTTCCAATATGCTTAATATACCGTACCGTTATCATGTCAAATATCGGCTTCTTAGCTTTATTAGTAGGCACTGTTGAAAAAATAGCGTCACGTGTCCGACACTTTTCTGAAATGCCCCATTACCATTTTAAAGTCTACGAAAAGTTCGCTTAGATGGACTTTATCGGTGGATGGTTCTTTGAGTCAACCGTTACGCTGGCTCGATCAAAATCCCGGCTCTCTAGAGCTAGTAGCATCGCCCGCACTGTTAACTGTACCTCGGTGGACCTTATGCCTTTTGTAATAAGGTCCACCGATGTACAGTTAGGACTATTGCTGTTTGTAGAAATGTAGACTCATCAAATACACGACTATGTCATCTGCGGCGCTTTTACCGCGTCGCTGAAACTGCAGCTGTAATGTTCACATTATGACGATTGACGCATAAAAAGATTGCAATATCGAAGTGTTTGTAGGTACCTTGTTTGAGTTTTCATTCGACAGTTATTAAATCTTAAAGGTGATATAACCGAGAAAATCGAAGTTTGCAAATACAATTGTATTTTACAATTTAAACTTAATTAGTGGGTATAAAATCCTGATTTAGATTCGGTTAATCTTCTCTAAAATCCTTTCCCTTTAACCCTTGAAATAATATTATTTTAAAGCTGCCATAAATTCTTGGTGTTGATTCAGACCCTTCTTAAGTTTAAGCCTTAAAATGCTAGATAGCGGTAAGCTGACATTGTTGGAGTTGTGAACTATTTGAGATAGTTAACTGAAGATTTGACTGATGACGAAGGTTTGCGTGTAGGTACTGTGCTCCATAGCTAAATTCTACCCCTAAATCTTATTTACTACATGTATTTCTAAGTTAAGGTTTTATATAAACATACTAGCTCGTCATCGTGTACATCAATTCGTCTGCGTACAATTAGTAGGTATTTTTATATACTCATTCCTGTAGTAAATTTTACCCCCCTTTGGAATGATTTCTGCGTTGAAAACTATCCTATGTCCTTCCCCGGGATTCAAAATATATTTCAAGGGTAGACTCTTAACTGAAATCTTATAAGGTTGGTTTGACAGAAAAGAATCAAGAATATATGTCTATTTTTAATTTATTTTTAGTTGTACCTATATCGTACGTACCTACCTTTTAAAGTACAAAAGTACGACAAAAATCTATTTGATTGCGAGTACTCGTACCATGTCGAGATTTTGTCGACAGGATGCCGACGATATAAATTAGAAACCGGAATTCATACACAACTCTCTGTCTCTACTCTGACACTTGAATGACAAACTGTAGGATAAAATGGCGATATTGAATTAGATCAGAAAATCGAATTTTCCAGATTTATGCCAGAATTTTTACAACGATGTTTTGAAGATGACCTAGAAAATATGTATTTTATTTTATTTCATACTGTCCGTGGCCTGTTTTGCACTTGCCACAGTATACTTACTCATAGCAGAGAGTATATTATAATAGTGTATATAAGTACAGGGTGATCAATCCAAATGGGTCAGTATGGAGAAGTCAGAAGCTATGAGAGAAAGCGAAATCTGTTCTTAGGAATCATGGCTTCGATTTTAAATTTAATAATATTGGCATATTTTTTTTTTAATCTATCATACATAACCGGGATTCAAACCTGGTCAATATTATTTATGTAATCGCGTGTAGTATTTGTTTGTATGGCAACTTTTAAGCGATGCGTGATAGTTGGGGGTGCTCGACCAAATATCACAGAGGGCCTAGAGACAAAACAAAGTACCTACATAAAAAAAACAAAATGCCCGACTTTTTTTTTTAATTTTTCAAGTTGGTCCGAGCGCGCTGAGATTTGGCATGCGGCGAGCCTTACATGATCAAATAATGTAGGTTAAATCATGATAAATTCATGTCGTTCAGTGACATGTCCAGGTGGTTTTGTATTTGGTTGGTTTCAATAAATGTTATAACTACCCGAAAATGTACAAATTATTTGTTTACTGTTATGTAAGTAACTAAGGATATATAGATAGGAGGTATCGATTTTTTACCCAAGCTGAAACGTGGATCTTAGTTTTCGCTTGGTCAATTAAAGTATTTGATAGTCAGTTTAGTCATTCAGAGGTGTTGCCAAAAAAATATCATTTCGCGCAAAGCTTTGCGATGAAAATTCATGCAGTTGTGAAAATTAAACCAGCTTAAACTTTTAAGCTCCTGACGCTCTGCTGTTGGCTGCGGCTTTTATATATATTTGCGTATTTTGTGACATGATTTATTACGAGGTCTCAGGAATATTAAAAATGGCTGTAAAACGTAGGTACGAGTACATGGAGCTATTTTCAACGTATTATGCAGAATTTTTTGGGACAAGCTTTTATCACTGACTGTACTTTTCTTACGACAGACAACTAATACGCATCGAGATAATTCTAAAAACCCCTAACACAATTAGGTTGCGTTGTTTCATCACAGAGTTCCAATAGCCACCTCCTGTCTCCATCATCAGATCAGCTCGATGGTACCATTATATTGCATTGTCATCCGATATGCATGCAAAATTTCAGCTCAATCGGAAACCGGGAAGTGAATTAAATTTAACTTGCAAGATTTGATTACAAACAGACAACGGACAGGTGAAAGTAAATAAAAGCTTGTAATTATGTTATTTATATTATGTTGTCTTATGTTGTTTATGTTGTGTTGTTATGTGTCGGTTGAGATTAAACAATATGTTATGGTTTTCATAGGATACTTTACGATCGTCTTGGTGATTGGCGTATTCTTCTCACGTCTTTCACTTCATTTCGCATGCACTACTCAGCGTGACGAACTTGAAGGTAGTTTTATAAGATACTAAAAACATTACAGCGTGATAACGTTGACCGTATTTAAAATACCCTATACCGTACTACATAGTACATTTTTAGGATTCCGTACTCAAAGGATAAAAACGGGTTCCTATTACTAAGACTCCGCTGTTCATCTGTCTGTCTGTCAGTCGATCTGTCTGTCACACCAGGCTGTATCTCATGACATGAATCGTGATAGCTAGGCAGTTGAAATTTTAACAGATGATGTATTTCTGTTTCCGCTATAACAACAAATACGAAAAACAGAATAAAATAAATATTTAAGCTCCCATACAATAAACGTGATTTTTTTTCCTTTTTTTTGCCCAATGGTACGGAACCCTTCGTGCGCGATGCCGACTCGCACTCCCGGTTTTATTTAATTGTTTAGTTTCCGAATACCTAATGTCAGAATTTGAGCCTTCTGAGCTGATGCTTTTGAAAATAGGGTCATACGGGCAAATTCACAGATGGAAAATGGACTCGTTTTTTTAATTTATTCTATGAAACTTTAAATAAATAAATATTATAGGACATTCTTACACAGATTGACTAAGTCCCACAGTAAGCTCAAGAAGGCTTGTGTTGTGGGTACTCAGACAACGATATACAGGGTGATTCATGAGACGTGAGCAGGACTAATCCTGCACACTCAGTAACTAATAATTGATCGATCACCGTCATATTTAGGTTTAACAACCACACTTTTTCCTATTATTTAACTTTTTGGCGAGGGCAAATTTAATTCTCTACAATCATGGTCACCCGACAAGACCTAATTAATAAACATAAAACCTCTTTAACCGTAATGACAGCATTATGATTACGAAGAAAATAAACTGTCAAACTTGAGTGAGATACGAGTTTTCAAAAGTAACCAGACCGTGATGACATTCTATTTGACACAGAATATCGGTAGTTTAGTATTCTAATTGTAGGGTGACCATGCATGTCGTAAATAAATTAATAACTTTTTTTTTCAACACGACTAGAAAATTAACGTTAACCTCACTAATACTGATACGAAACAGTTGCTTATAATTTACGAAATGCACAGTGTTAGTCCTGCTCACGTCTCCTGAATCACCCTGTATATAATATACAAATACTTAATAAATACATAGAAAACACCCATGACTCAGGAACAAATATCTGTATCATCATACAAATAAATGCCCTTACTGGGATTCGAACCCAGGACCATCGGCATCGCAGGCAGGGTCACTACCCACTAAGCCAGACCGGTCGTCACTTCAATAACATAGCTAGTACCTTTTTAATCTGTTGTTAAATAATTAGCTCGTGTTAAGGTCACGCCGGAGTCATCCGTCGCGCAGCACGCGAGCCAGACAGCCAGATTACATGGTCGAGGCGGGTCACGGCCTGCCTCTTACCCTAATATGATTACATTAGAATCTGGCCACGCTAAGTTTTCATGCCAAGTGCTACAAATCAACATCCAAAAATTATTTATAGTCAGGCAACAAGGGCTTATAGATTTACGACTAACATACATGAAATGTTATAATCTTAAAAAAAACAACGGGTTGCACTCCGGGAGTGCCGACAGAAGTGAAAACTCAATGACTAGTCCAAAATGTCTGCAGCACTATGTTTAATTGACCCATCCTCCTTTCTATTGAAAAACTTTAGTTCCGAAATTGCTGGCCAGTGAGCTTAAATTTGTAGCGTTAGTTGTTTAAAATTCGAATAGAAATTGTAAAGTAATGCCTTGCCGACATCGCATCTAAATATATTTGGTCATGATATTTTGAGTTTTATTCACCAGTACTAGAGTTCACTTTTATTAGCGATTTCATCAAGATGTAGCTTTATTGAATTATATTTGAGTGATATAAAGTTAGAATGTAACTGTGAGATCCTCGTATTTCAGCCCGTACAAGATTAGAACATTGAGCTTTATTGCTTAATATAAAAGTCCAGTTTTAAATAATTGACCTGATTATGATACGTTATGACTAAAGTTCTTTGGTGAATAACATTTTCCGTGACACATGACGTCAGCGTTACGTTACGCATTACGCTGAATCGAGTTTATCATTATTTCCCCACCTCAAAAAGTGCTCAGCGCCGCTAAAGAAGTTTTCACTTCAAAAACTAAAAATCATTTTGGCGACATGACGGTTTTTTGGTGCGGCACCTGTTATGGTGTGGGTATTTCCAATTCCCCACGGAACCACCGTAATACCCTTCGGTCAGAAGTCTGCTCTCGCAGTGGTTTCAGCGGCGGCCGCGGTACGCGTACCACCACCCACACTGTTAACTACTTTACATCGACCTTATGCCTTTTGTAATAAGGTCCACTGATATACAGGTTGTTACTGACCATGGGGCTTTAATTCCAGGGTTCGATTCTCCTCACTAAACTGAGCTACTTTTATTATGGCACCAACCCCGAAATCCCGAATTTTTTTTTTACTTTTTCATACATTTTGGCTGATCAGATGTCGACGTTTTTTATGAAAAAGCCAAAAAAAATCCCCGATTTTAGGGTTGGTCCCATAGTAAAAGTAGCTTAGCTTAGCGAGTAAAATCAAGCCCTGGATTTAAAGCCCCATGGTCAGACACATACTGTACAGTGGAGTGTTGCTGCACCACGAACGAGTTGAAGTGTACATAATGGGAATAACTGGTACACTCAACCAGCTCCTAACGGGTCTTCTTTCTAACATGTTCCACCTAGGGTTTGCACGACGGATCCGAAATGTATGGGAAGATCCGCGTATCCGGATCCAGATCCGGATAATTGCATACATTTCGGATCCGGATTGCAAACCCGAGTTCCACCACATCGTCTGCTGCGGCAGAAATATGTACACCCCATTATTGAAGCGCCTTTATGTATGTGTTGCTACCAAGAAGTAAATAAACTTTCTGCCAAGTTGAAGTAAAATATAAATTGTAATAATTTTTGGTAAATTTCTCTTATTTCACAATATACCGACATATAATCTACTTCCTTCTTTTGATGTAAGTCTAATAAGGAAAAATCACCATGAAAGTAATAAAAAAGTCATTCGGAAATCTTGCCTTCTTTTTTACGTGACTGAAATAATAACTTATTCTGAATAATTTCCATTTAAATTAGCTACGCGCACGTTAATATAATGTATTATTAAGATGAATAGGTAATTATATTCAGTAAAGTTTCGCATTTTCAATTAACATGTTTTTATTATCTCAGGTCAGGCGCAGGGTAAAAGCCACTAATACTAGTTACTACAAATATCTATTAACACAACCTCGCAAAACTTAAAAAACATTATCAGTCATTATTATACCGTTATACGGTTTAACTAATGAGCTCTGTCGTCATGATTAATGGAATTCCTATACTAATTGACCCGAATCTGCTGCTGTTTAGTGTATTTTGTATCTTATTTATAAGATAAACAGCGGCCGAATGGGAAGTAAGACGAATAAGGCGAAACTAAAATTTTCTCGTTGACTACACCCAAAAAAGAGACGAATAAAATCTGGAATCCTTAAAAATCCAATCAAATTGCTACCAGAAATAAAGCAATGCTGAAACCTTCAATTCATTTGGATCCAACTCAACTGTTTGCCCGATTCGTCGGCCGACAAATCAGCGCACGTGTCCGGCGTCCTTTGCGGATTTCCAGTTGCCAGGCAAAGCTCCTCAGTTGTCACCGCGACGCTGCCCTAAACGGTCGCTTCACCTATCTTCTTCTAAAACAACATTTTCAACAAAAACTGCTGTTACAAAAGTACCTAAAAGCTTCATTAAAAATTCACAAAAAGAATGGCGTCGAAATTTTCAAATTCTAAATCTGATTCTACAGGTGGGCGCAGCCACGCGGTCGCGCTCCGTATCCGATAATCGCGTTATGACTAAATTGAGTTCTATTATTAATGTGTCACAAAGTCCTATTTCCTCTGATCGCAATTAAAAATAAGATGTCAAATAAAATATTCCCAATCGAATTAAATATTTAGTGCTTTTGTTGTAGTTAGTTAATGCAATTGCTTAGTGAGTGGCCTAAATACTAAGCTGTGATAAAATTTAGTTTTTCGAAATTGTTGTGTTCTTATTTGAGACATATCTACGTGTTAATAAGGTTGGTTGTTAAATGCGCAACTATGTCAAGAGCTATCGCTTATTAGGGTTACGTACCTCAAAAGGAAAAAAACGGAACCCTTATAGGATCACTCGTGTGTCTGTCTGTCCGTCTGTCACAGCCTATTTTCGCGGAAACTACTGGACCAATTAAGTTGAAATTTGGTACACATATGTAAATTAGTGACCCAAAGATGGACATATTTTTTTTATAATTTTAAAATATATAGGTTCGAAGTTATTTAAGACAATAGCCAAAAAATGACCATTCCCCCCCCTCTTTATCTCCGAAACTACTGGGTCTAAAATTTTGAAAAAAAAATACTCAAAATAGGTTTTTACCTATAGATGACAGGAAAACTATTAGAAATGTGCAGTCAAGCGTGAGTCGGACTTATGTACGGAACCCTAGAAACGCGAGTCCTACTCGCACTTGACCGGTTTTATATTTGAAGACGCTCTTTAATTATTAGGGCAACGAAAACTCTTGAAATTTAACTGAAGCATTTCATTGTTGTTTCATTAAGAAAGGGGTTTTGATGAAATGATCTTATGAATTGTTTTTGGAGTCTTGCTAAGTATACTTAAAGCTAAACCAACTTGCGGGTCCTTTGTTATTTACCGGCTTTAAGAAAGAAGGAGGTTCTATGTCGAGTTGTTGACGCGCCTCTTATTATATGTATAATTGATATTTATTATATTCATTCTTGAGACATAAATATGTACTTACCTAAACAATGACAAATAAAAGCCATTTCTCCCTAAAGTATTATTATAAAATTAATTAACATTTTAGTAGCTATTTCACAAGATCATTAAGCAATGTTAAGGAACGTCAATAAAAAGGTTTTGTTTTCTAATATATATCTGACAAACAAGAATAGAAATTAAAAAGTGGAAATAGTGTCGTCCCTTTCAAATCAATCTAAGAAAACGGGACGACTCTACAGTATTGCCATTTTTTAATTTCTACTCTTTTTTGTCAAACTATAAAGTTAATTAAATTATTTCAAACCGATCAATTTTACATAATTACGCTGAAAAGCGTATTTTTTGCACTCAATTATTTTTAAATCAATGGAGACTCATTAAAAATAATTCAAATAGCAACTTTTCCAATCAGCTGACAGATCATATACGTAACAAATTGACAAGAAATTATTATCTGGACACACTACCTGAAGGTGGATATGTCGCAGTAAGATAGATATAGCCGTTATATAGTTATAACCCTAGGGATATAATTATATGACGTAACATAGTTATACGAAAGCGATTCATTACTATCTTACTAGGTATATAACTATAATACGGCTTTAGTTTAGTGATATAGTAATATTACTGGATTAAGTTTAGTGAAATAATTGTAAGTAGGAGGGCAGCGGTACGGCGGAGGTATAGTTATATCCCTAGGGTTATAGTTATATGCCGTATAGTACGTAACTACGTATTATAATCATATTCCTAGTAAGATAGTAATTGTAGGTATTAGGAGTGCGGCAGTGCGGCGGAGGTTTAGTTATATCCCTAGGGATATAGTTATATGCCGTATTATAATCATATTCCTAGTAAGACAACTATTATATATATTTTCATGCTGCTATTTTTAAGGGTTTATGAGGCATTGCGATCGATTCACGAAAGCTGGCGCGAGATTTGACAGAATTTCAATGAAAATAGCTGTCACTCAGTAGAAATCTCGCGCCAGCTTTCGTGAATCGACCTGTTACTTTTACGTAATATTGCTAAAAAGTATTATATTTGTACTTAGTCCGTGGTAAACTAATGTAGTTGTCTTCAGTTCTGCCATAGAACGTCGCGAATTTAAGAGCTAGAAAGAAAAAGAAAAAACCCAGCCGCTGGCAACATTATGTCAGTTTTTTAGTTTCGCGCCAACGCGGAACGTCTCGCGAAACCGGTTTCGGTGTGATAAATTGTTTTTTCAGTGAAATTTCAGGAATACAGACCAAAATTATTATGTCTAAAATGATAAGTGGAAGTTTAAATTACTATAAAAAGAAGAGTTGATATGAAGATCTACGAAATTTGGAGTAATTTACATATGACGCTATGACATGTTTCCGTCATCCGAACAATGTTTTTGTTACATACAAATACTATTACTGGCATAGTATGTTATATTATGCCCTGTTTTCCGGTGGAAAACAACATTTTTGTAACCATATACGAATGATAATAACAATGAATAAAAAAGTTATCATAACCTAATCATAACCTCTCAGGCCTCAGTAATACTGCGTTGCAGTAACTTCAGTGTCGAAGATTGTTTATTCACGATCACGACTTTACTCTGATCGTCTTTTCACTCTTTTCCGTTGGAAAAGGGTGCTTTTCCGTTGGAAAAGTATGCACATTTTGAAACTTACAAAGCATCATCTTTAATACCAATGGAAGACAAGATACAGAAATAAAATATACTCAGTCACTCGTTGAGTGAAGACATAAAGTATAAATCTGTACATATACTATTACAACATAATATGTTATATTATGTTTTCCTCCCGGTGGGAGAGAAGTGCATAACATTTACAAGGTATGTAAATAAAGGACCATTAGGTACTTACCTTTAATTTTTTCAAGGAACTGATTCTCATTCATTCTGACCCGTTGGGCTAAGATGACTTAAGTACATTTCAACAGATGTTTCAGTCCAAGATGAATCGACTTGTACCAATTCCCATTTCCATTTTTTGTTGGAACTCTAAACGGTTGGGTTACCGATACATATATTTGGATGAGCCTGGTATACAAAATTTATTATATCTGTCCTTGCCCTAAATTAGGGTGCCAGAAAATGTTAGTTTTGGTCATAAAATTATCTGAAGTGAGCTTCAGACTCAAAATTTGTTTTTTCATTAATTAAACAGTATATTAGAAGTGGTTTTTTACAAAACTGGATTTTGGACCAAAAGAACCCACAGAAGAGGAATAACAAATAAAAAACGAAAAAGATGAAGTCCCCAACTTAAACTTGTTGGATATACCAACAATCAAAGTTTAATGTTATGCTGGAAATACCAAGTACAAACAATATAACATAGACTGGACACTGACATAAAAGAGTCCCTTTTGAATAAAACTATTAAATTTATCATGGTAGACATTACCGTCCCTGCTGTCACTGTCTGATAATGAGCTCATTTTTTTATATGCTCAGATACAGATAATATCTATCATAAACAAATCTGTTATATGCATCCACATTACACACATACCTAAAACTGTGAGACAGGTGTTCGACAGAAGTGGAGAGTCTGTGTAAAATACAAAGTATTGAGTGCTGAATGGTAATTGATTCATGCATTAAAATGATTAAAGGATCAGTCTATTTTGGTAAGTAAGTAAATACTCAGTATTAAGATACCATCATGTGGATGTCAGCAAAATTCTCAAAACATTTAAGTACTTTAATGAACAGATACTGATACTAGTGTCATGGTTCTTATAAGTTTCTTATACATATACATGTATAAGTCAGGGTATTATGACTCAAGCTGTCATAGTAAGTACAATACAACATAGTGCTTAATACTTTTAAGTGGATTGGAATATGATGATTCATGCTATAATACCTACTATATGGGCATATTGCAATCAGAAGGCGTCATAAATAAGACATTTATTAAAATATCTATTTATTTAAGTGACTTTGATCACACAAATTGAAAACCCAAGATGGATTATTGGGAAATATAAGGTTTTTTCAACTTTAAGGTTTAATTTATGTGTATAATTTTAATATTACACAATTACTATTACATGAGTAGATACACCAAGAAAAAATTTAAGCAGGATAATTAAAAATAGATAATCATAATAATATTCTCGGGCCTAACTAGAGTTTATTATAACATATATAGAAATGTATACTCATGTGATGGACCTTGCACCTAAGAAACAACTACCAAAAAGGTTTGCCTAGGCCTTAATAATTATAATTATCTTTATGAACTGTATTAAGTACATATAACAGTCCTTTTAGGGTTTATAGATCTTCTTATTCAAGTTTGATTCTTCAATGAGATAAGTGTCTAAAATCTATAGGTATTACAGAATACACTGTGCAATGTAGGTTTGCATCTACCTATATGTATAGCAGACTATGTTCCAGCAGTGAATTATATACCGTTTTTTGAATTATGTGCCATACCATTAAGAAGGAGAGTTAGCAAAGAAGGAAGTTAGCAAAAAGATCCAATTTTCCCTTGGAGATATTGACATTAATCCATTAAATAGCAATAAGAAAATAACAAATATCCAACTAACTTCACATATTTTAATGTGAGTCCTATATAATAAATATGACTATATACCATTCATAAAATATTTATTACAATTGCTCAGAGAAAGAATAATATACTTAAATAACAATCACATGAAGATGTACCAATATATCACAAATAAGAATGACATCTTTGAAGATGACAATGATAAATCTTTATTTTGGGTCTTTGTCGTCTATTTACCTGGCTTCTTAGACTAGGTGTTAAATAAGATGGCTCTAAGAGATACATTTAAATTACTTAATTTAGTTATTAGTGTGTTTATTTAATACCAACAATAAAATTTAGAATACATATTATATATAATTTATGTGTATTAAAATATTAGAAAAATCAGGTTCTGAAGATGGTTAATGTCTTACGATCTCTTTTCTTATGATAACAGCTTTTTTATAACATCCCTAACTATTCAAGGATAACCAGTAATTTGAGATACAAATATCAAAGTATTTACAATCTGAGCCCTATGTATATATAGATTGAATGGCCCTGAAAATAAAAAGCAGGAAACGCATAACATAATACTTAGAGATGTCCCATCTGTATCTTAAACAAGGTGATTCACTCTTCATCATGCTATAAAAGAAGCTGGAAAACCAGGGTGTAACCACCACAGGATTGGGATTTATAGATATATATAGTCATTTTAGATTGATAACAATTTTGAGATATTGATCTCCACTCTCGTAACTATTAAGAGACTTAAGATATAGATGCTGAATGACTTGCTGGTAGGTGGATTATTATGGAATAAGAAGGTATCATTCAAGAAATCATTATACAAGGAAAGTTAAGACCTAGGCATATTATACTTTTCTCTATATCTAAGAATCTTACCTTTATGAGAAGATGAAATATTTATTTATATATTTAACTAAGGCATCAGATTTTAATAAGGCTGAGTGAATGTATTTCCCAATTTACCACATCGATTTTAAACCTTATGTCAAAGTGATAAGGTACAATTTTCAATAAGATATGCCTGTTAAAGGGTTAATTATGACAAACTTATATTTTATTTCATTCTTGTTAACATACATACCTGTAATTACTTCATAGTCGACCATAGACTTGGTCTATTCTTTATTCTGTTGCCGCACACGCACGCTACTAGACGTACTTCGTTTTACCTCTCAGTCATTAAATCCGTATGGATTAATGCTACGACTAACGATTTATCGCGTTAGATATCGCATAATATCGCAATGAAAAAGTGTTAGTGATTCCATGATTCTCTCCAACATATCCATGATTAGCCGCATTCACAATATTTGTGACGAATGGAGTAACGTATAGTACTTGATAATTATTTAATTTAATTGTAGACAAACACAAAATTAAATTGGGATCAGTTTGAAAGTACAAGGAGAGTTTTGACTTAACATATATACTTACATTTACATATAATATAATGTTGTTAATTTACCATTTCATAATTAAGTCTTGTCAACAGTTAGTGACCTGACAGTTATAATTGGTACTAACTTATTGAATAAAATTAAATCTGTATAATGGAGATATAATTATGGTAATTATAATAAAGCGTGTGAGAGAGACAAAGGATAGTATGATTGACTTCAACAACAAGAGTGCAGATGAATGATAAATAGTAATTATTGTTTTTCAAGGCGCGCCTTGGTCCAAATGACAAAAACAAATTATAGTATTTAAATACATAACTTACGATTTACCTACCTACAGTAACTGTACAACTAAATATTATTACTAAAAGGTAAAAATATTTTATTACTAAATAAAATGTAAATAGGTACAGAAATTTACAAACTTTAAATAATTTTTGTGTGTGTAATTTGATTATTCCAGAACTAGAATAAATTAGGTACAAACTAATTTGGTTATAGTATGAGCACGCAAATTATTTAGGCAACTCATGATACTTAGTAATGTCATGTAATTACTCACGCTTTGCCTTGTCTTACAGACATTAAGTCTGTAATAGCGAGGTACCTTTCTAGAGCTTAAAGAGAACAATGAATCTCAGCTAGGTCATTGAAAGGTACTCGTATATTATATCAAAGCTTTCCCTTACATATTATGCCTGAATAATAACCAATTTTATAATGATAATTAGACGTTTGATTAGTAGGTAGTTACAGATATTTCAAAGCAGGCTCTCATGAGCCATGCTTGATGATGATGGGATATTTCCAAAGATCCAGAGTTCTCGAAAACTATCATTAGGTCTGTTATTAATTCCATAATGCAATTCCATAATTTGGTTAATAATAAGTTTACACTTGTTTCTTAACTGTGTTTTTCAATATTTATATATTATGAATATGGGACACAAGTATGTTCCTGAGAGGCTAAACGTTATATCATTACAAGTTATTTATTGATGTTAAATTCTCTAAACATCTACATTAGTTTACCACGGACTAAGTACAAATATAATTACAGGATTAAACGAACTTACCTGAAGTGAAGTTCTATCCTGATTATATGAAGTACTTAGTCCGTGGTAGGAGCTTCCCTCCCTCCCAAGTTAACATTCATCCCATGTTAACTTCTTCCCTTGTTAGCCTCTCGATTTAGCTCTAAACTTACTGACATAATGTTGCCAGCGGCTGGGTTTTTTCTTTTTCTTTCTAGCTCTTAAATTCGCGACGTTCTATGGCAGAACTGAAGACAACTACATTAGTTTACCACGGACTAAGTACTTCATATAATCAGGATAGAACTTCACTTCAGGTAAGTTCGTTTAATCCTGTAATTATACGGCATATAACTATATCCCTAGGGATATAACTATACCTCCGCCGCACCGCTGCACTCCTACCTACAATCATTTCACTAAACTTAATCCAGTAATATAACTATATCACTAAACTTAACCCAGTAATATAACTATATCACTAAACTAAAGCCGTATTATAGTTATATACCTAGTAAGATAGTAATGAATCGCTTTCATATAACTATGTTACGTCATATAATTATATCCCTAGGGTTATAACTATATAACGGCTTTATCTATCTTACTGCGACAGATACATTGTGACGTCACACAATTTCAGAATGAATTAATATCTGGGATATCGAGGTTAGCTCGGAAAACATATAAAAAGTCAAAAATGCGCGTCTTCCCAGAGATAAGACCTAGATCTAGTTTTCGTCCATGAAAACCCCCATACCCATAGCAAATTTGGTCGAAATCGTTAGAACCGTTTTCAAGATCCCCGAAATAAATATACATATAAGTATAAAATATAATATATTACAAGTAATGCTCGTTAAATGGTATAGATAACAGTATAAAGAGCACCAATTGTAACGAATCACAGAGAATATTACAATATGATATTTTTCAACCTCGTCATACTTTCTTTATTAAAATATAACTGCGTAATTAGGACTTCAAAGGCCTTACACATTTCCATGCTGAGCTTTAGGGCATGACGGATGGAGATTAGCGAGGGCTTTCGTACAAAAGCTCTGTCAACTAACAAAGGATGGTAAGATCCTGTCTTAATGACTCTAGACATATAAGTGCCTTGAATATACGCCATAACAAGTCATCCATCACAGCTGTACGAGGTAGAGGGCGTGAAGATAAATCCACTTAGGCCGACTTGCACCATTCCACTAACCCGGGGTAAAGCGGTTAAACCTGGAGTTACCATGGTTACCAGTACAATTTGATACTGGGTTAACAGTTTAACCGCTTAACCCTGGGTTAGTGGAATGGTGCAAGTCAGCCTTATATTCGTACGAACGTAGCAGTGAAAAGCGCGCAACAATAGGAATGTAATTGTAAGTTTCTGTTTGGCCCAATGGTTGACTGGTAGAGAATGCCTTATGGCATTAAGTCCGCCATTTGTACTTTCTTGTATTGTGCAATAAAGGTTAAATAAATAAATGTACTCTTGCAACACTTTGCATTATCACTTAAGGCCGATACAAACGGACTGTATGCCGAATGAAATTTGTATGGGAACTGCACTCCAACTGCAACGCGGCGCGCAGTTCCTATGCAAGTTGCAGTCCGTTTGTCCGTCTGTACCGGCCCTTAGTATATATCGGTGAAAGCTACCTTAAAAGCAGCTTCAAGTTGTAGAAGAAGTGTGATAATAATCATAAAACGCCCTGAAACAAGATTGACACAAATATAAAATGCATGGCTACTCAAAATGCAACCATGCATTTTTATTCTTATCACTTAAAACCGTAATCTAAGTACTGCGATTTGTAATAAATTCGAGTAAAATTGGACTTGCCTGAAAAAAAAATTATGTCGAGAAAAATATACTAGCAACGCGGAAATGATCCAGGCGGATTTTGCACAACTTTCTATTTAGAAAAAGCTAGTATCCAGACATAAAGCTCTCATCATAAATAGCTCCAAAATTTTTTGAAAGCTTCGCACTGACGCTTTGTACGTCGCTTAGTTATAGTTTATGAAACTGCCCTCGTTTTTGCGGATTAACAGAACAAGACAGGGGATCGAAAGGGTTAAGAAATATCGTTTTACTAAAAGACCGATGTTTTAAAGCATAATCTTATGATAATATGACCTTGTGCTATAGGTATTAAGGTTTAGATTCCTTGAGTAAATACTGCGTGTTATGTAGTTTGGTAATGGTGGATTATAATCCTGTCTATGTATGTGAGGATGTTGTATTATTGGAGTACCCAAGAAATATGAACATATTCTGAAGACGCTGAGCAGGCTCATTAATATAGCCTTATTAAGGCAAAGTGGATTTATGTAAAGTGGATCAGAGACAATTTTTGCGCATTAAGGGGCCCACTGATTAACAGTCCGCCGGACGGTATCGGCCTGTCAGTTGTTCGGAATAGACAAAATTTTGTTCTAACTGACAGGCCGATAGGTACCGTCCGGCGGACTGTTAATCAGTGGGCCCCTTTAAAATTAAACACATTAGGTACATTTTAATTCTACATATTAGTTGTGAGTGAGTAAATTAAAATTAATATTTTTAACGTTAAATAAATATTCCTATTTTAGAAATCAGTATTTGGGGCAATTATTCAAAGCGGGTTAAACAGATATAAAATTAATTTGCGTCTTGGATTAAAACGGACAGTGTAATAAAATAGCAATTCGACTTGCCGTTCTGTAGCTTAATTAAAATGTGCGGAAGTCATTGTTATCTTAAATGCTTGGAAAACGCAATTTACTTTAGTTTCAAGCCAATTTATATTGTTAATGTAAAAAAAGGCGGTTCGCAGTGAAAACAGATACCGTAAACTCCCAAATATGGTCCAAAATAACTCTACTTTATATATTGTTCAGTTGTGATATTATTCGAATATCGCAGTTTTGAGGCAACATATTTTCATAAAAGGACTATAGTTGTAGTGGTAGACTAAGGTTGACTAACCTTTAGCCCCCCCCCCCCCCCACATCTGGCGTCTTTCGAGCGTCGGCGTCTACAATTCTATGGCCGCTGCTCGACGCAACATCGACGCAGCGTCGACGCAACTGCGCAGCGACGTCATTTTCCATAGCGCTGACCAGACGCCGACAGACGCCGATGCTCGAAAGACGCCAGATGTGGGGGGGCCCTTAAGGTTGACTCACGTTAGACCGGACCGTGGCCGGGCCGGAGCTTCCGGAGCTTAGTTTTCTATGGAAAGCACCACGTGATCACCGATCAGCTGTCATAGAAAATGACATGTCGGACGCCCCGACCCGGGCACGGCCCGGTCTAACGTGAGTCATCCTTAAGTGGTTGGTTTACAGTAAATAAACTTAGTATATCGAAATCCAAAATTTAAATAATTTTTTGGCTCCACCTATAAGCAGATAACGTAGTAGGTATAACTTACTAGTACATATAATACAGTACAGCGACTGCCGTGACCAGTCACAAATTGCTTTATGTAAATTCCAATATAAATCTACGTGGAACGGGGCGTAAGCTGCGAGTTATTAGGGTTCCCACGGATAAAACTACATTCTGCATGTCTTGTTATTTTTTCGTGGCTTTTGGTAAAAGTTATCCCCAATTTCATCGGTAAGGTCAGCGGCGATCCATACTTATATCACAGAATAAGGAATATTAGGTACTAAAGTACGGTCGTGGAATTTGATTTCTGTGCCACTTCTTACCAACTTTGACACAGCAAATTTAAGCCTAGATCCCTAACGGCTTTCATATTGGCTATCACTGCATACGATACGCAACTAATGGATTTTATTTATCAAACAGATATTGACAGCAAAGACGCTAGAATTATTAAAAATTTGTACTGGAATCAAACTGCCCACATCAAAGTCGGAAATATAGCCACCGAAGACTTAGAAATACTAAAAGGAGTCCGCCAAGGATGTATTTTATCCCCAAGCCTTTTCAACTTATTTTCGGAACGTATCTTCTCAGAAGCCTTTGAGGGGATTGATGTGGGCATTAAATGTAATGGGAAGTATATTAATAATTTAAGATATGCAGACGATACCGTCCTGCTAGCTAATAGTCCTGAAGAACTACAACATCTATTAAATCGTTTAGACTCCAAAATAAATTATTACAAGTTGAAAATTAACATTAGCAAAACTAAATTTATGGTAGTAAGCAAATCTAATACAACTCCACACATTTTAAGATTAAATAATACACCATTAGAAAAGGTACAAAAGTACAGGTATCTGGGCTGCTGGCTGAACGAGAACTGGGATATGGAGCAGGAAATACGTGTCAGGATAGAGATTGCGCGAAATGCCTTTATAAAAATGCAGTCTATTTACTCCAACAAGGATATCAACCTAAAGCTTCGTTGGAGACTTGTGAAGTGCTATGTACTATCAGTACTTTTCTATGGCTGCGAAACGTGGACTCTTAATAAAGCTATGGAAAAGAAAATAGAAGCATTCGAAATGTGGCTATATAGGCGTATGTTAAAAATCTCCTGGACTGATAGAGTTACGAATGTGGAAGTACTTAAAAGAATGAACAAAAAGTTAGAGGTTTTGATCACAGTAAAGAGAAGGAAAATATCTTATTTTGGACACATATACAGAAATGACAAATATAATATACTACAGTTAATATTGGAGGGAAAAATTGATGGCAAGAGGGGAAGGGGAAGAAGGAGGGTCAACTGGCTTGACAACATAAAAAAATGGACGAACATGGATAGCGCAGCCACGCTGGCAAGAATGGCTAAGAGCAGGAGAGAGATGGCAAAGGTGGTCGCCGACGTCCGTTAGGGCATGGCAAATAAAGAAGAAGAAGCATACGATACAAGGTATAAAGCAAATAAAATCAAATTATGTGGCTATATAGAAGGTTAACGTTATACCTAATAGTACTTTCACATAGCTTGTCAGCTGTCATCTCAATACAACACACATCATCAAGACATCGAGCATCAACACTGCGACGGTAACCTTGCATTTGTACCTACCGCTGCTACGGTCGTAATCTGAATGTCACTAAATTGCACCCTACATAACAAAAACTACATGTATTCTACATACTCGTACCTAGGTACCATCGCTTACACTATTAACTGACAGTTCGTAAACCTTATTACAAGAGGCATAAGTTCCATCGATAAACAGTTAAGAGTGTTGCTATACACTACCCCTTCCCTTAAACTTTAAAGCTTAAAGTAAGCTCTAACACGGGCCTCGTAAGCGATTCGCTCTTGACATTTTCGTGCCTGACATCGATATTGAACGTTAGCAGTAATTTAATACAAGCATTTTGTAATTTATTTTATTTACTTTTGGCCAACCCAAAAACAAAATCAAAAAGTTAAAAATGTTTTCAGGATGTTGTGTTGTTGAAAATTTCGTGCTGTGACGTACCTTAAAACAGTGCCTAGACGTAGTGACATGTCCATTTAAACTAGTTGAACTCATGACATCATTGTTGAGAATGTAGTTAGTTCTAACTGAAATTACGTCAATTTAGTGTGTTACTTAGGACATTGAAGTGACATTGAAGTGTTTAGTAAATAAATAAAATAATACGGACAGTGCAAATCCTTCAGATATTTTTCGTAATAACGCGCTACTTTTAGTGTTGTTTTCTTACAAATGTATAGTGTGGGCTTTGATTGACATTGGGTATAGATAGTGGAATAACAGGAGAAAAACCATGAATACGGTACAGAGTACAGGTGGTGGCCACGGCGGGTCTATGAAAAAGGACTCCAAACACGATGTGAGTATATTTTCAGCTTAATACTATGTTCCTAACTGATGGAATCAGCTGAAGCAGAGGGTAAGAGCCATCCCACACTAGCGTCTTTTGAGCGTCGGCGTCTAGTCAACGCTATGGAAAATGGCGTTGATGCGCGTTGCGTCAACCAGGCGTATTCGGGAAACGAGATAATTGCAAGATTAGAGACGAACTAGAGATTTTTGGATCTGCATTAGATATCGACTAGATGTGACTTGGATATCTAAGTCATAACTTGTGGAAATCGTTCAAGAGGACGTCCAGAATCGCGGAAACGTCTAATTTGACATATCTACCTTACACATATCTTTAAATTATCCATATCGTAACTTCTTGATGTCTAGTAGATATCTAATTCATTTTACGAATCGAGCCGAACGTCGAGCAGCAGCCACAGAGTTGACTAGACACCGACGCTCGAAAGACGCTAGTGTGGGGTGGCCCTAAGAGCCTTTATGGAGTAAAATTTAAGGCTTTCTTCACAACGCACTTTCATTTACCGTCGGCTAAAGTCGTAAACTCCTCCGGAGGTGTTAAGGTGTTTACAACATTAGGTGTTGTTAGCTAAGATATGAAGATATAAGGTTTACAGCTTTAGCCAATGTTATGCCACCACGTTACGAGTAAACCTATTAGGTTCTCATTGTGTTTATGCTTCACTGATAACCAGCGTCACGTAGGTAATGTGTTCTAGGACTCACTTTGGGACATCAAGCTGAGTGAGAATGTTTCAGCGCAATTTTTTATGTACCATTAATAGTTATTTGTTTTACAAGGGGGCAAAGTTGTTGTTTAACCGCTCGTGCTAATATTGATACCCGAGCAAGCGAAAGATTCCAAAATTGAACCACGAGCATAGCGAGTGGTTCGAAAAATGGAACCTTGAGCGTTGCGAGGGTTTCAAAGCACGAGGGTTAAACAAAATTTGCCCCCGAGTGAAACACAAAATTTTTCACCACACCAACCCGAAGCAAATTTTAAATGTAAAATATCAAACAAAATCAAATCCAAATGAATGTTATTAAATATTTGTCATCCAAAATCATCATTTAAAAGTCAATTCTACCAGCAAACAGAAGAAACTAACTCAAAATTTGCATTTGATTACTTTGTCTCACTGTGAATAAAATGCAACTTTGCTATCAGTTTTCGAAGTGCAAAGTAAGCCTTTCCGAGCTGGTGTGGTGAAAATATTATTAATCTATATACTATGTGACTTTTTGTGCTAATAAATATTTCTTACTAACTCGGCTTCGCACGGCTTCGCACGGCTTACATAAAACATTAACAAATTATACAATCTCTATTGATAGGTGGAAACCGCATAAAAATCTGTTCAGCAGTTTTTGAGATTATCAAACAGACAGCCGTTATTTTATAAGGTGTAGTTATTATTATTCTAAATAATTACCAAGTCACTCTAGCTGCTAGTTACCTTCGGCTAGGACTCTTTAGCTGGACAGTGAGTGCTAGTGCTAGCTTAGTCGACAAGTAAAATAGGTAGGACAGATAGGTCGGTGGGCCGGTGCAGTAAGTCGACGTCAAAGATATGTTTACACTTTTACACCTTATGCCTTTGTAATAAGGCGAAAAATGTAAACATATTTTTGAAGTCGACTGTACATCGCTGAGATTTAACTTCTACATTTAAGGCCGAGCCACACCGGCTTGCGTGTGCGTGACGTGCGCGTGTGCGTGCGCTAAAATGTTGGAGCCGCACACGCACACGTCACGCAAGCGGTGTGCCATCTCTCATAAGGATCTGTATACTACAACGCCGCACGCGCACGTGCACGTCACGCACACGCAGCCGGTGTGCACAGGCCATTAAATGTCCATTATTTTCGAATATGGGTCATGCATATTCAGTTATTTCCATGATAGCAATGTATCACAAATAGCAGTTTAATTAACGCCCCGCGAAGCCTGAATAATGTATCACCCCGATAATGGACCTGAAATATTTCGCGTGGCAAAGGAAAGGCAATGGCGATAAATAAGCGAAAATAAAAGAAAGAAAATAATAATTTTATTTTCACCACACCAGCTCGGAAAAACTTAATTTGCGCTTCAAAAACTGATAGCAAAGTTGCCCGTAATTCACATGTGAGGCAAAGTAATCAAATGCAAGTTTTAGTTGTTTAGTTGTGTTCTTATGTTTTCTGGTAGAACTGACTTTTAAATGATAAATAGAATTGTTGTTGAACGTTTATTATTCATCTCAATGTTTCGAACGAAGGGTTTAATCAGGTAGTCAGTCAAAGATATTTTCTTTATTTTTATCTGCGCGTAATCTTAATTAGAAGCTTGCCAGTAGATAAAAAATCAAACTATGACCCATGATTTGAGCCGATCAGGCCTCTGCCCATCCGCTTCCATCGCATGTCCCGGCTTTCCAGTATGGGTCGCCTGCAACAATTCTCCTGAAAAATAAGCGTACCTACATAATGTAATCAATTCAATGCTGTAGATTGATCAGTCTAAAAAATCAAATCAGCCAATTATTTTAATAGTTTTTGAAAAAAAAAATTAGCTCACTTGAATATTATCTTCATTCGTAACTCGGTATAGGTAATAAAATATTGCAAGTCGATTTTAGTCCAAGTCTAAAAGCCGTACGGTTTAAACTATTTGCAACTTATATACTACTGTATACTAATAATGTCATTACAATAATATGGAACAAAGTAAAAGTGTGTTTTCAAACTGATATTTTTTACAGGAATGTAAATAATTATTATCTCCACCACACCAAGCCAAAATACCTAGCCAATTGAGGGTTTGAAAAAGATTGTAGGAACAGTGGTGCTTTGCGGGACATTTATCCAGGAATGGACCTTAATTAACTGATGTTATTATCCTCTAGCTAGCCGCCCAGAGACCTATAAAAAGGTCTCCTGTTTTATTCTAATTTGAACTTTGTGTTGACAAAATAAAATTTCATTTTGCTTGGCAAGGTTTGACATATGGGCGGCTAGAGGATATGACATTGATGACTTACGAGCAATTGTTTCCATATGTGATGTTGTTGATAGAGCATACTGGTTGATACTCCTGAGTGCAATAATTGGCTGCTTCAACGTAAATGAATGCCGCCAATAGAAGCACAATCGTGACTGCCACTATAAGTAAAAGATTTTGGTTCAATTAAATAAAAATAACGGCATCAAACAGTTAAAACTTTTGAAAAGCCCCGCTGTAGTTTTTTTTATAAATAGGCCCGGAATAGACATAAAACATTTTTTATCCAATAATATTCTTGATTAGAGTGGCGAAAGACAGGGGAGGCCTTTTCCCGGCAGTGGGACACAATATAGCCAATACAAAAAAAAAATTCTTGATATTTTTTAGAGCAACATCAACAAAATCGAACCTAAGCAGTGCGACAGTCATACAGGCATGAATGATTAAGGATTATTATAAGTAGTTAAATATACGGGGTAATTTTTTAAACTCACCAAAGAAGAGCTTCATGATGGAATCGGGTTTGCCGCTCAAGAAAACAACTTGATTTCTTTATTAAAAATCCTTTATATATGCAGTTAACACCTGATTACACATAGTTATAGCGACAAGACAGGTATTGTTCAAGATAAGGTGACGTGTAGCATGTGGATTAAGACACATTCCATGTTAGGTGCGCTAGTGCAGCGTACGGTGAAACAGAAAGGCAATTTCGAAGAGAAAAAACCTAAACAGTGGCGGATAGTTCCGAAAGTTCCGACGATGATTCCGAGGTTCCGAAACACTTTTTACAACGGAATATGGGTGATTTTTAAATGTTTTTCGGGATTATCAAATTTCTGAAAGTACCATATTACACCTTAATATAAAAACCGGCCAAGTGCGAGTCGGATACGCACACGAAGGGTTCCGTACCATTACGCAAAAAACTTCAAAAAATTACGTTTGTGGTATGGGAGCCCCACATAAATATTTCTTATATTCCGTTTTTAGTATTTGTTGTTATAGCGGCATCAGAAATACATCATCTGTGAAAATGTCAACTACCTAACTATGACGATTTATGAGATACAGCTTTTTGACAGACCGACAGACGGACGGATGGATGGACAGCGGAGTCTTAAAATAGTATGTAGTTTTTACCCTTACGGTACGGAACCCTAAAAATGATTCTCTAACTAAATAAATTATCTTTCCATCTTTGTTAGTTGTAAAATGTTTCGTCCATTTAACTTTTATACATTAAAATATTTGTATCATTTTATTACATTAAGGGATGCGTCAGTAAACGGAGTTTTGTCAGTAGGTAACTAATTTTTAATTTCGATTTTATGCGAAGACTGCTCAATAGAATAATGGGAAATTGGTCTAATTTTGGTTGCAAGATTTTGATTACAACCATACAAACCATGGGACAGATCTTCGAGCAACACGGAAGGTACGCCGAGGTACAAGATCAATTGTGCGTGCACACAACTACAGTTAGTTTTTTTAGCATTAGAAATAAGGTAAACAATCTTGATGTGTCTTTTAATTGAAAAACACATTTTAAAAATAAGTTACGGCAAATATGTAACAATTATGAATCTAATACGATCATTTATATTCTTCTGCTTTCATAACTAATAGTTATTGATTTTTAAAAAGCGTTTTTCAATTAAAAGACATGTCAAGATCGCTTACCTTCTTTCAAGTTCTTTCTAATGCTAAAAAAAATGAACTATAGCGCGGTACGTGTTGTCATTCATCATGTGCAAGATTTGTCTTTGACGTGTGTCATTTTCTATGTATTTGTGTCATCATTACAGATTGGATTCTGTATGTAGTGAGTGAGAAGTGCGACTGTGTGCATGTTTCCTCCAGCAAAAAATGGCGATTTGTACGGAAATACATCGCTTGGGCTCCTCCCTTCCGACGTGTCGGAAGCCGGTGTTTCTCGAAGGGGCAGAGAGATGAAACAATTAAAATAACTAAAACTAAAAATGAAAAATACCTATCAATAATTTTAGTTTTAACTCTTGATATTATGTAATATCTATTCTTTGTTACATATTCCATCGTAGGCAAACTGCTCCTTTGCACATTTTCTCCTGAAACCAGCAAAGCTAGGTTAGGTTAGATTAGGATTTGTCACCAACAGCATAAAAATAAATCGATTGACACTTAATACTTTGCTCATTTTACGGACCGGAAGTAAGACGAATTGTAAATAATTTATAATGTTTTAAGTAATGTTTACATCTTGACTAAAGAAACTAGGGACAGTATTATAAACGAATTAAAATCCATCAAAATGGGTACAGTCATTATTCCGCCCGTAATCGAGTAAAATATAATAGGTACATTGCAATTTTTAAATTAAAGGAAAAATAGGTAAATTCACCGCTTTTACTTTTGAAACACCGGGATTTTTCCATTTTTCCCTGTCATGTAACATTTTGCAGTATTGCTTGCAGACGTGTCTGCACTATAAAAAATAATACAATGGCATTTAAACAGGACGTTGTTGATTATAATGTGTCTTACGTGCAGTTGTTGTCAAAAGTGTGCCCAAGGGTAGAACACACAGGAGAATAGAGGAAACTATAACATCTACATTTCGCCGCCAGTGCAGACGCAGCCAGCAAGAACAAAAACAACACTGGAACACGACAGATAATGTTAAAACAAAATTGGGGACAAATATCAAAAATTATAACCGATTTTCTGAAAAACTTGGCTAACTCTCTCATTTATTCTCTCTATTTTACACAAAACAGTAATGCCAAAAATATCTTTTTCACCACACCAACTTGGAAAGGCTTACTTTGCACTTCAAAAACGGATAGCAAAGTTGCATTTTATTCACATGTGAGGCAAAGTAATCAAATGCAAATTTTGAGTTGTTTTCTTATATTTGCTGGTAGAATTGACTTTTAAATGACGATTTTGGATGATAAATATTTAATAACATTCATTTGGATTTGATTTTGTTTGATATTTTACATTTAATATTTGCTTCGGTTTGGTGTGGTGAAAAATTTTGTGTTTCACTCGGGGGCAAATTTTGTTTAACCCTCGTGCTTTGAAACCCTCGCATCGCTCAAGATTCCATTTTTCGAACCACTCGCTACGCTCGTGGTTCAATTTTGGAATCTTTCGCTTGCTAGGGTATCAATATTAGCACGAGCGGTTAAACAACAACTTTGCCCCCTTGTAAAACAAATAACTATTAACAGAAATAAATCCAATATTAAGTTTTCATTGAAATCATAAATAAGCTGCGTGTATTACATACCAAATAAAATCCTCATATCGTCAAAAAGCAAATAACTTTGCGTTGGAACAGTTGGAGACCGAATGATGGTATGAAGTTCCACTTTTATGGAAGTATATGCAAAGTGAGATAACATTTAATTACCATGACAGGTAACTACTATCGCAAGTAAGTGCTTTGATACAATTAGTAACTCTTGATATACAGGATAAATTAAGGGATATACTCGTAAAAAATATATTAAAGGTAATTTATCACCAAACCAAATCAAACTAAGTATGTTGGATGGAACTAGGTATATATGTTTTAGTACGACGTCAATTCTCCAAACACCTAAGTAGGTAGTGTAAGGATCATTATTTATTAATAGCTAATATTTTGTTCATTCTTACTTTTATTTATGATTAGATTATAAAAGAGTATCAATTGACTCATACTTGTCACTGGTGCCCGCCATTTTGAATTGTTATAAAAAGGCCGGTATGACAGTGACAAGTGGCCAGTTCGAGTACGGACAAGTTAGAGTGTAGACGTCTTGAATATTTTATTGTAAATTGGTTGTTATTATGTTTGTAACAAATGAATAAAGTTAAAATATTGGTACAAGTATTAGTTTTCATCATCAACCCGGTAATAACTCAATATATCAGAAGTTGGATCTAACAAAAATCGATAGGATTTTTGCCACGCCGCACGAACGTAAGGTTGTATTTTCTTTTTCGTTTGTATCAGTGAGTAAACTATGTTTACCGGAAAGTGTATTAAATTATGGTAAGTCAGTTCTTTATATATATTTTTAAACTCCCTTTCATTTTAAATAAAATTGGTTTGATAACCTACCGTCACGTCTGTATTAAATATACTGTATATATTATTAAAGATAATGATGATGATTTGCCCAATTTTGGTATATGTATGTGTAGAAAGAACGTACGAACGGATGACAGGTAGTCTCACTTATAATAAAGATATGAAATTTAAAATCTACAGTCGTCAATTAAGCGCTTTTAAATATTACATATGAGTTAGTGATAATAGCTTTGTAACCGCGAAACCGATGAGTAAATTAAAATGAAAAATCTTGCCAATTGAATATCTCTGAAGTAAACCCCTGTTGCGTTTGTATAAGCAATGCCTCTAGTACAAAGTTCTTAAACGCGATTTGCGTCAGTGTATAAATTAATTTTGTTACGAATGCATCTAAGAGATTACTTTTATTAAAATGTTGGGCAATATAATATATGACCTTTAGGAACCCCACTTTAAAATCAATCTAATCACTATTTATTCATAATATTGCGATTCCATGCGCACAAGACCGATAAGACGATATATTATTTAAAAGAAAATGATGTGATGATCTTAGTTCAAATTGGAAGCCATAATGCAGGGTTACGTTATCTAACTTGTGTACCTAGTCCTATTAGCTATTAACATATTTTTTTAACCTAGTGCTTTTATTCTGATATCGGTTTTCATTCAGCGACGCTGCCCAACGCAGCATTACTTATAAAAGCCTCGATGAAGCTAAATGACTAGAACTTACTTACTCCTCTGGCACAGCGGCCCAAAGTGTGCCTTGACTAGATGACTAAAACACGTGTTTATAACTATTTCCCTTCTTACATGAAAATAAAACGCCTCTATGACATGTCGGATATTAAACTAATAATAGTATTCAATGAATCAGAGTTGGGCACTTATAATTGCAATCTGTGAATTAAACTAAAATAAAACTAAGCCAAATGATTTCATAAGGAATAAAGGAAATAGCTGTCGTAAAACGAACCTTATTCTAACTTTATTAACTAAAACGTTAGTTTAAATAACCATGATAACCATCTGCTCGAATAATTAAAATACTATCAAAACCATGATCGATGATAAAATCATAAGAGTGTGTGATGTCGAATTCAAGCTAATTGGTAATGATAAATTTACAAAATAAGTTGCCGTTATTAAAACTAACGTTACTAATTCTTAATTTCATTTTTAATTTAACTAACTTTGCCCAACTCTGGTATGAACATACATCTATATTAAACCTCCATGTTATGGAGCGTATGGCGTTTGTTGAATACACGAGTAGTAACTCGTTAACGAAATGTACTTATATAATATGCTTCTATTATTTTTCTATTGCACACTTCTCAGGATAACTTTATGCGCTGAGCGTTAAAGTATTTTATTTTGTGTCAATTTACACATACTACATATCGTGAACTGGCCGCGTAGCCAAGATGCCAATCGCTATCGCTCCGTAGCGATCGAAACGCAACTGTCACTGTCACACTCATATGGAAGAGTGATAGAGATACATAATGCTTTTCGTTGTCGAAGCGATAGCGATTGTAACCTTGGCTAGGCGGCCTGAATCTCAATGGATTCGATTTAATAACCGGTCACCTTTTGTTTATAAACTGTATGTCACAACATCTAATAATAGAGTATTCTGTGGATATCTTTGGAGTTGCGTGTAGTACTGTAAAGTTGTAACCTAAAACTACGCTCATGCGTAGTAGAGTCATATGTAGAGTCATATGTAGAGTCATATGTAGAGTCATATGTAGAGTCATATGTAGAGTCATATGTAGATTCATATGTAGAGTCATATGTAGTCATATGTAGAGTCATATGTAGTCATATGTAGAGTCATATGTAGAGTCATATGTAGAGTCATATGTAGAGTCATATGTAGAGTCATATGTAGAGTCATATGTAGAGTCATATGTAGAGTCATATGTAGAGTCATATGTAGAGTCATATGTAGAGTCATATGTAGAGTCATATGTAGAGTCATATGTAGAGTCATATGTAGAGTCATATGTAGAGTCATATGTAGAGTCATATGTAGAGTCATATGTAGAGTCATATGTAGAGTCATATGTAGAGTCATATGTAGAGTCATATGTAGAGTCATATGTAGAGTCATATGTAGAGTCATATGTAGAGTCATATGTAGAGTCATATGTAGAGTCATATGTAGAGTCATATGTAGAGTCATATGTAGAGTCATGTGTAGAGTCATAGCTATACGTAGAACAAGATATTAAGTGATTCTCATACATATAGTTCGTTTTTTTTAGCATTAGAAAGAACTTCGCAGAAGTAAGCTTGTGGTTCCAAATCCGGTACTTTTAGCGGTAATAATTTGAAGTAAATTATATGTATTGACCGTGCTACATTAGATAATTCAATAATTATTACCAATTAAAGAGCCTAATAAAAACTGTACGCTTACTTCTGTGGAGTTCTTTCTAATGCTAAAAAAAACGAACTATAGAGTCGATGGCGTATGTGTAGACGCTAGTATCAGTTACAAAGCAGGATATAGCACCAAGATAACCATGTTATTCTTGTGGAATCGATGTGTATATGACACCGTAGGATTGTGAACCCGTTAGTTTATTATCTAACGTTGGTTAGGTTAGGTTAGATTGTAATCTCCCTACCGTCAGTTTATAGTTTAACTAGCGATATTATGGACTGACAAGTGTTTGCAATTTTGCGGTGACATGTACACGATATGTAACACACGCGGATGGACGTGTGAGACTTTAATGCACATGGACGAACGTGCGAGACTTTAACACACATGGATGAATGTGTGAGATTTTGACGTGCGAGGATGAATGCGCTAGACTTTTATTCCAACTGTCATAAATATATTTACAACACTTTAAAATAATTAGTCAAAATGTAGATAAGCATAATAAATAAAGGTTAAATAAACAGTAATAATAAAATAAAAACTTAATAACATTGCTTCCCATGATATTTAAAATACAAATAAACTAAACAATATTCACCACAAACTGAACTAAAATGGTTTTGAAGAGGTTTATTGGTATAAAACCACTAACTGGCTCCAATTTCACCACGGCTACAGCTACACGTCAAGTTTAATTAAGATTAGCACGGAATAAATTACAGATTATGTGAATGAAATATCATATTATGTGTATTATACTACACAAGTTGCTTAAGTCCCAAGACTGTATTAATAATTTTTATATACACCTACAAAACAAGGACGCATTGGTATATACAATGGTTGCTATTGAAATAATAGCCATTATAAAAAGTTTAGTAATACTGATAAATTGATAATATTCATTAATAAGCATCAGATTAAAATTTGATCTGTTAGATACTAGACGTTAAAATCACCCGTCTCATATTTTACATGTTAATTTCACGAGAAAATCCCATTTCCTCTAATACCAATTACAATACAACTAGCAATTTAAATCTTAATTTTTAACAAGCAGAGACGTTTGCTATAAATTAAAATATAAATATATATTTTTTTAATAAAAGTTTTGACAATTTGATAGGGATATGTGAGATACCTACCAGTTTCGTAAAGTAGTGCTGAATGTTACTTGAATCAGTTATAATCAGGAATAAACATCCCAATTTTATACTTATACCAAGGCAAAATATTCGTTTTACTCAACCGTCATTTTTGACAGGTTTCCTTAGTAAGCCAGTACAGTAATCATTATTTTTGTTGTGGCTAATGAAGTCTTATTTTTGTGAAGTTTCTTTTGACTGGCCAAAATAATTTTGATAAATTAATTATCCCATCAAAAACATAAATGTAAAAAAGGAGAGCCAAGTTCAATACAAAAATTATGCTTGGCTGTGGGGTTCGCCGCAAAAAGAATGGAGATTTAAATGAGTGCCAAGTTCTATGCAAAATCCAAATATGTATTTATAGGAACAAAATAACATTATAAACAAGTATTAAACTCTATTTCTTTGCTTTATTGGATACCTATAACAATTGCTGTTATTTAAAAAAAATGCGAGATCTTAAAGCAGGTTAGATTTGACTTGGCCAGTTTTCATTACATCAATCATTTTATAAAGTTATTCAACATATATATTTTGTAATTCTGATAAAAACTGGCCAAGCCAAATCTAACCTACTTTAAGATTTCACATTTTTTTTAAATAACAGCAATTGTTATAGGTATCCAATAAAGCAAAGAAATAGAGTTTAATACTTGTTTATAATGTTATTTTGTTCCTATAAATACATATTTGGATTTTGCATAGAACTTGGCACTCATTTAAATCTCCATTCTTTTTGCGGCGAACCCCACAGCCAAGCATAATTTTTGTATTGAACTTGGCTCTCCTTTTTTACATTTATGTTTTTGATGGGATATCAATATTTTTTGTAAAGAAAACTAGGCAGGTATTGAGATTTAATGTTTTTTCTTGTGTTTCCGCTGCATGTTTTTTACTTCTGTTCTTTGTATTAATTATGTGGTGCCACGCGCCGCCAACGACACACCGTGGGCCGGTTGTTTAGCGCGTATTACAGGTTTTTTGTATGGGGACCCCCCCTATTTTTTAACTTTTTTTATTTTTAGATTTTTTCCTACGCTTACACACAATTACCGAGCTGGATTCCAAATTTCATCCTTCTAGGTCATCTGGAAGTAGGTTAGGTTTAGGTACTATATGTCAGTCACAATAAAAAAGAAATTTGTATGGGGACCCCCCCTATTTATTAACTTTTTTTTGTTTTTAGATTTTTTCCTACGCTTACACACAATAACCGAGCTGGATTCCAAATTTCATCCTTCTAGGTCATCTGGAAGTAGGTTAGGTTTAGGTACTTATATGTCAGTCACAATAAAAAATGGTTTTTTTGTATGGGGACCCCCCCTATTTTATAACTTTTTTTAATTTTTAGATTTTTTCCTACGCTTTTACACAATAACTGAGCTGGATTCCAAATTTCATCCTTCTAGGTCATCTGGAAGTAGGTTAGGTTTAGGTACTATAGGTATGTCAGTCAGTCTTAAAATTTACGACTTTTTGACCTTCATATCTTTATAACCGTTTGAGCTAGCTTCATGAAATTTGGGCTTCTAGATGTCCTTATGGATATAATTAAACACACGTAGTTTTATGTGTTTACGTTAAAGATGTTTTGAGTTATAGAAGGGTCAAAAGTGGCACCAAGTGGTTCGTGTAATATTACACTTGGCGCTGGCTAGCCAGTTCCTTTGCTTGAACTTGGCTTGACACGCTGCCGCGTGTCTAGATATCTGACCATAATGGATTATTTGTGAAATCAGGTCTCACTTGTTTAATTGTTAGATATGTCTGAATCGGAAATAAATTCGATTAACATAGGCATTGTAATGATTAGTTGTTTTTGTTTCGTATGAAAAAAAAACACTTATAATTGGAAACTAAATATTCACTATCAAAACTGTTCTACACTAATAAATTTTAGTTTTTTTTTTAATAGAACCTGTTGGTTGCAAAACCACTTAGTATTTCTTAGACACCGTAAAACAAATTAATATCGTAATATAGAAAATAATTTTGATTACTTAACTAATACGATTACTTAAAAAAAGTAAGTACGTAACTAGTTAATCCTTACAATAGAAACATCATAAATGTGAAATAATGAACAAGTCTAAATGTATTTAAATATGTTCTGAGTGATAAGGAATTTGTGGTGAGAATATGAGTTTGTAAATTGAAACATATTTATATTTTACTTATTTATTTAAATTTACAGACTTTGCTGATCCGAAATAGTATTTACTATTTGAATAATTTCTTAATAAGTATGTAATAGATCTCAGGACACGAGGAGAGTTCGGGTTCTTGTGTTTGATAAAACAAACTAAAGTATTGAATGGATCTATGATGTTTCTGGTAACGACCTATCTAAGGCGTGTAAGCAATGCTTTTATTAGTCCTATTCACTTACACATAAATTTCGATTGTTGTATAATAGTCACCATAATAATAGGTTAAAGAATAGTAGAAGTGTAGGTACTTCTACTTCTTACTTCTACTGTCAAACATTTTTTTTATCGTTATTGAACTCTACTATCAAATTAACTCCCGCATTATACTAAATCGTTGGCAACAGATAACATTCAATTCATTCAATAACAAAAGTAAAATTATACGGGAATAATCGAACGGTAAAAGTAGCAAAAATAAAACAATTTCATGTTGAACATATAACATAATTATATTACATTTAGTCTGTATTAAATCCCTACAATTTTACCCACAAGTGGTAAGTAAACAATAAAATTACGTATATGTAGTATGCGTACAATTATTAAACCTGACATGTTCCCAATTCAAGCTTAAAATGATAGCGTCTTACAATGGAACAAAATAATACAATAATTTTAAATAAATAAATGTTTCTAAAGAAAGTCTTACAAGTTTCAGACGAAGGGCCCAGGAGTGCCAGGGCCAGGGTTTGGTCTTCGTTTACCACCCAGGAGTACCCAGGTGAGAGGGTCGGGGTGTGTAGTCAATTTCAACTCCGATGAAGGACCCAGGAGTGCTCAGGTGATAGAGCCAGGGTTTGGTCTTCATTTACCGCCCAGGAGTGCCTAGGTGAGACGGCCAGGGCGATGACATTCCTGTTCCTTGGCAAAACCAAGGTGCTTCTACACAGAAGTACGATCCTTGCTACACCGCAGAGTCTTCAAATGCTGGCATCATGGCACACAAGGCTGCAGCTAGTAGCAGCGCGACATCCGGTGCCCTGTGGTGAGCAGGATTAGCGTGGTTGCCGGCGTCTTCATCGCGGACAGCAACAGAGCAACAAAGAAGAGCAGCACGCGTTGGCGCAACTATCTTCTGTCGGGGAATTATGTGGTGATACGATATAATTGATAACGGTTTGAATATTTACGTGTAAAAGTGAATAATAGGTAGTGTTGTGTACGTATATATTGTACTTCTTGCTCATAAAATTCTTGAAAATTTAACAAGTCTTGAAGAAAATTTTATAATACTAGATTGTGTAATTTAACTATACATAATGATTGAAAATGGAATTCCGCTTATGATTGTTCTATGGTTTAATATTTTATTATATTTCTGCAGGCCGATCTAATTACATTTATTCGTTTCTACGATGACATATACAGTTTCTTTAACCTTAATAACAGAGTTAATAAAAGTTCTTTGAAACCCATAATTTGAACAATTAATAATATTATGTTTTGATCAATTGACATTTTATTGATACTTAATAATTAACAATAATACACATTATAATTGTAATCTTATTCTTATGATATGCATATGAGTATTATGTTTGTAACTATTTCTCTTGTTGCTTATTATAATTTTATACGCATATTATGTGCCTAAATATCATTCACATAGCAATACTGGATAAATAAATCTTGGTATGTTCTTGATGTATACATTGCCGATTCATAATTTTTATAAATTTGTCATTATTTTTATCATTTTAACTATTTCATGGCGAAGGGTCTCGCCTCGAACAGGATGGCCGAGCTGTAGGGGGAAGCGGGGTAGATAGGCACAAGGGGCAGTTTTGAACACCCACACTAATTCCTTAACTAAAAACTTATGTTCACCTTCTGCAACACTAAAACGTGGCTTTGTATGTGTGAATGAGATACGAGCTTCGGCACATCTCTCCTGACAGCCGTTGCCGCTTGGTGCGTGAAAACGTGTTTCCGCGGTCGGATAGTAAATAAATTATGATTTTTTGATCGAGTTGTGGTGCGAAATTTTAGACTTTACCGGATCAACATCATAATGAGCGCTTAGTACGTTTATTCAGTAATAGGGTTAACTTATTATTTTAAAGTAATACTTAATAGTATATTTTTAATAAATTATTTTAAATTTATTTGACCATTGGGGTACTTTGGTACAATGAAGATTGGGGCAGTTTTGAACATATCAAAGTGCCCCTCTAGTGTATTTAAGTGCCCCTGCCAGTTTTTTTGTTGTGATTTTTTTTTACTGTATGGTGCGCACGTACAAAGAGAAAGAAAATTAACAAAGAAAAGTTAAAACAACCAAGGTAGCTTTTTGACAAAAACTGACACTGATTTCATTAAAAGTTGTGTTTTGTAGTGTTAGTGCACCTGCTGCTTAATAAGTATGTTCTAATAGCAATGCACTTAATAGACGGTTTTTAATGTTTAAAAAGTTTACGTTTAAGTTTAAGTTTAAGTTTTGGTCAGCTAACTGAGTTGATCTGTAAAGTGTGCTCTGGGGGGCAGTTTGAAACACTTACCGGGCACTTTGATTCACGTGCCAAAGTACCCCAAAATGATGTATCAAAGTGTCCCATGTAATGTATCAAAGTGCCCTGCAGGTGGGGCACAATTGAACAAATCCCATTTTTTGTTAAAATCCATATATCTCTTTTACTGGCTATAAATTTAATAAGAAATGATACACTTTGTATACCTTAGTAAATTTGTCATCTACTAAGTACAAAAAAAATGTATTTTGAGTTCATTTTGGGGTCTAAAATCGATTTCAAAAAAAGGTGTACCAAGCTGCCCCGCTTCCCCCTAAGGATCATTATTTATTAATAGCTTATATTTTGATCATTCTTACTTTTATTTATGATTAGATTATAAAAGAGTATCAATTGACTCATACTTGTCACTGGTGCCCGCCATTTTGAATTGTTATAAAAAGGCCGGTATGACAGTGACAAGTGGCCAGTTCGAGTACGGACAAGTTAGAGTGTAGACGTCTTGAATATTTTATTGTAAATTGGTTGTTATTATGTTTGTAACAAATGAATAAAGTTAAAATATTGGTACAAGTATTAGTTTTCATCATCAACCCGGTAATAACTCAATAGTAGGTAGCATAATATATGTTATAAATTATTATAATAATATCACTCTTGAATTTTTGCCTTATGGAAATTTCAAATTGTGTATGATTTATGCTAGTAAAAATTCACATATTTATTTTTAGGGTTCCGTACCCAAAGGGTAAAACGGGACCCTATTACTAAGACTCTGCTGTCCGTCCGTCCGTCCGTCTGTCACCAGGCTATATCTCATGAACCGTTTGTTGAAATTTTCACAGATGATGTATTTCTTTTGCCGCTATAACAACAAATACTAAAACAGAATAAAATAAAGATTTAAGTGGGGCTCCCATACAGCAAACGTGATTTTTGACTGAAGTTAAGCAACGTCGGGCGGGGTCAGTACTTGGATGGGCGACCGTTTTTTTTTGCTTTTTTTTTTGCATTATGGTACGGAACCCTTCGTGCGCGAGTCCGACTCGCACTTGCCTGGTTTTTTTAAATAAAATGTGAACCTAAAACCTTTATCGAGAACCTGTTATTTTAATTAGCTAATAAATGCCGGCGTGGCTTTATTTAAGAAAGTATATTTTAACATAAACACTTATTTTATACATATCGAAGAAGTCGAAATAAAACTTAACAAATGTAGTTTAATTTATTATATCTGTGTGATAGTCAAGAAAACAAGTACGTTTTGCAGCAGTATTGAAAGATCTGTAGTTCCGTAATACTACTTGTAGCAACATTCCCCGTTATGGGCAAAGTCCTCGTTTGCACACTTCCTCCTGAAAAAAGTTTAATCTATAAATTGAATACGCGGCGCGATTTGGGAAATGAATTAGAGATACACTAGATATGAAATAGTAACGATATGTGACGTTCCACGGCAAAGGGTACCTCATGGCGGCTGGCGCTTACGCTATTATTAACGCCGCTCCAATATTCAGCCGGGGCAATGGTACTTTTGGCTGTGGACCGTCACATATCTTTACTATTTCATATCTAGTGAATCTCTAATTCATTTCCCGAATCGCGCTATTAGATCTTAAACATATCGTTATCGTATCTTGGTGATGTCTAAAAGATGTCTAATAGATATCTATTTCAAAATCCGAATCGGGCCCATAGATGACAGCAAAACCAGGCGGCCTAGCCAAGGTGACAATCGCTATCGCTTCGCCATCGAAACGTTTTGTGTCTCTCTATCACTCTTCCATATTAGTGCGACAGTGACAGTTGCGTTTCGATCGCTACGGAGCGTAAGCGATTGGCACGTTGGCTACGGAGCCTGTTTAGTCGTATTGGTTGATTTCATTAGATATTTGGATCGGTTATTAATAAAATATTGCACTAAATCGACGTCTTATATCACAGCCGTCAAGGGTTAAAGACTGTTAGATAATCATAATGAATGACAGAGTTCCTTACGTGCAGTTGCTTGAAAAAGTGTTTCCATTCGTAGAACATACGGGGGCGAATATTTTAGTACATATGCAGCTCTCTGCCACCGCCAATGCGCACCCCAGCAGTGTGGTGATCAATGTCAACACTGAAACAAGTTCTAGGGGTTAGTAAACATTTTTAATGTCACTAGTTATCTCCGCCTTATCTAGTTATCTCGGTAATATAGTCAGAGTTCTACTATATCCTAGCTCAAGCGACGAAGGAATATGAGAATTGAACAGTCTTTAATGTCTTTGAAAAAACCGGGCAAGTGCGAGTCGGACCCGCGCACAAAGGGTTCCGTACCATAATGCAAAAAAAGGCAAAAAATAAAAACGGTCACCCATCCAAGTATTGACCCCGCCCGACGTTGCTTAACTTCGGTCAAAAATCACGTTTGTTGTATGGGAGGCCCACTTAAATCTGTATTTAGTATTTGTTGTTATAGCGGCAACAGAAATACATTATCTATGAAAATTTCAATTGTCTAGCTATCACGGTTCGTGAGATACAGACTGGTGACAGACGGACAGCAGAGTCTTAGTAATAGGGTCCCGTTTTACCCTTTGGGTACGGAATCCTAAAAATTGGCAGGACCCCTGGCCATGGCAAATTTTAAAAGTTAATCTACTCTTGCAGATTAAAACTCTTATTTTCTTTAAATTACCGCGTAATTACACATCTGACAATGGTCTCTCGATAACTATAAATAGCATGATCCCCAATAATTTGTAATTATTATAATAAAATAAAATAAAAATTTGATCCTCTTACCAAGTAAAATTCTCATTTTATGTGGTGCACAGTACCTTTGCAGATATCAAACTAATGTGTTTATCGAAATACCTCTTTTATACGTTTTATAGGACTCAGTACAACTGTGGGTAAATACGAGTAAGGCAACATTAAAATACTACTAGCGACCCGCCCCGGCTTCGTACGGGTTAAAAAATTATACACCTAAACCTTCCTTAAGAATTACTCTATTGATAGATGAAAACCGAATGAAAATTTGACTGATCATGATCAAATGGCATTTACTTGTTTACGTGAGAAAGGCCGCGCTGAATACAGCCACGTACAAGATATATGCAATATGATAAAATGCACTTACAAGAGGATAAGCTGAGATATAAAACGATTTAAAAATTTCAGCGAGAAAAGCCTCTGAGCACAAGCTAGTCTTAAAAAGTATGAGTCAACACAAATAGCGATAACAATGCCTGTAGGTACCAACTGCATTTATTATTTTTCTTCGACAAACAACAATCATCTGTTAATGTGCCATACATGTAAACGTTATTTTAAATTATCAAGTTAATGAAATATTTCATTTGTGAAAAAAATTGTAACAATGAGAATCTTTCTTGGTAAGTTAATTTTAAAAGAAAATAATTACTAAATATGTGCCTGGCTCAATAAACAGGTTCACCACCTGCAAAAGTGCAAGTTTCGAATGAGAAACGAGAACGAATATTTAATTTCTTCATACTATTCTTTTTAGTCTATATGGGCAAAGATAATTTTTAATAAGATAATTTTTAGATAATTTTAAGATAATTTTTAGATAATATAGATAATTTTTAGTCTATATGGGCAGCGCTGGAAGCCACCAGCAACATGCTGAGATGGGGCCATTTCGTGGCACTTTAATCTTATTTTGTGTTTTCTTTTATACTATGTACTGTTCCGATTGTTTGTGCTTACGAATAAATCTATTCTATTCTATTCTATTCTATAATAATTTAGGGTAGATTATTGAATATTGTCAAAGTAAATTATGTAGTCAGTACATTTATCGCTCGAAAAGATGGCACCATAAGTACCTTTGGCCCATCCTCGAGTAGATGGCGGTACCTTTTGACATTTAACAAAAACACATATCAGTGAAAATCGAAGTCAAATGGCGTTCTAAAAGTTTTAATCATTTGTGTCGAAAGATGGCAGTACATGTACTGACTACATAATTTATTTTGACAATATTTATCTATTTCCAATTATCTTTGATATGGGTAGTAAAGTGTAACGTTGTGTAAGACCATTACCTGATTTCAGCCCTTTCATTAGTCTATCTAACGGTAGTGATAGAACCAGCGGTTGGGTTGTGCGCATGCGCCGAAACAGAGAGTGTTTGGAGACCTGTTTGCGGTGCCAGCGGCAACACTTATGGCAGTAACTGCACGTAAGAATCCACCATTTTGGAATATGTTTAAAAAAAAAATTGTATTTTCAGATACGTACTCTGGACGACTTTGCAATATCTAACGTCTAAGAGGAGAGCTGTGATAAGAAGGACCTAAATTAATTTTTAAGAGAATTTAAAAGAATAAGAGAAACTAATCGAAATATCTTCCACGTTTTACATTAATAACTAGTGTCACACACAACATATTTTTTTCGGTATCTGGGCATGTACCTATGGCACTTTAGTTAATAATGTAGTAAAACATGGAAGATATTTCGATTAGTTGAAATAACCCCGCAGTCGTAATTGGCCCCATGCACCTTAGAGTGACATTCCATTTCCAACTGCAGCTGCAATACTGTTCATTTTACTATGGAAACGCGTCGCTGTCATTGTCAATTTCCATAGTAAAATGAACAGTATTGCAGCTGCAGTTGGAAATGGAATGTCACTCTTATTGTATTTTCAGAAGAATGTGTGCCATCCCTCGTGACCCTTACGTCCACGATGGTGCATGCGATGAATCAGATATGAGTACCAGCGTGGATTAGAAATAAGTCATACTCTTAGAAATTATTTATATTAACATAATACATATATCAATTACAAACTCGCATTTCAATTTTAAGTAACCGAATAAATACAGACATACATTTTTATTTGTGTACCTAAGTATTTTATTTGTATCTTTGATTCACAGTTAACAGCAGCTACTTAAACAGCTAATTTAGTGGGTGCCACAGTCATTTGATTTTAATACCTGTTGAGAATCAGTTACATAGATGACAAGAGTAAGTACAGTCACCACACGGGATTGTTATGCCATTTAGGGTTCTTGCTAAATTGGAAAGTACTGAACAACCAATTTAGCTAGGAGCCTAAATGGCGCAACAATCGCAGAGCGTGATGTTTGGTACATCAGTTTTAGTGTTATAAGTAATTGTGTCGTATCGATGAACTTATTTTCTCACTAAAGTTAGGTAAGCATGTTTAAAAATGTTGCATAGAAATAGGTAACCGAGTAAAATTTAGATCAGATGTTATTTATTTAGTTCGGTTTTAAATTAAATAAAGTACCTTCTAAATTTTGTCGGTTCTGTCAAGAAAATTTAATAAGTGGCTTTTTTAAGTTCCGACGATTTCCACCATGACAGTATGATTGAATTATACTGTAAATTCAGGTCGGGGTATCATCCCCATTGTAGCTGCACATTGCCAAAACTTTAAATCAATCGCATATTTGGCAGCCAGCCAGCGTTCACATGTGAGATATGTAGTAGTTTAGAATTGCGAAACATGACGCTACTTGTGATGAATAACCTGTCGATGTAACCAACTTTGTACCGCCTTTGTGTATAAAGTAAAGCCAACCTTTAGGTATAGCGCCTGCATGTTTCCGCCAAGGCATCGATGTGGAATATGTAAGGAATAGGTATGAGTTGAAGGTGTTTCAGTGCACTTTAGCTCGTTGGTTGAGCGCGTGCCTCCTGGATTGCGGTTTGCTACATATACAGAGTAAGGCGCTGTATGGATATATGTACACCAGAAGACCGGCTATACGCTGAGGATATTCCAGCTTCGATCGCGGCTGCTGCTGGAAACCATCGCGAGCGCGGACTTCTGGCTGAAGAGTGTTTCGATGGTCCTCCACCAGAGCACGTGAAACAAGAAAAAATGATTAAGTCACCATAATTATTTTTATTTTTTTAAGATTATAATTATTGTATGTAGGTATTTTTGGTTTGTAAAATATATCTTTGGGTCTTTGGTGCCTTACAATACCCAAATTTTTGATTTTTAAATAGTACCTAATCTTATTTAGAAACGAAACTTTGATAACAATAATATGATATCAATTTGAATTAAATTATCAGTGTCTCTTTCCCGAACACTACTTGCTTTAATACGTTTAATGATATAATCTAGTCGACGTTTACAATTTTTTATTAGTTTAAGAAGTTAAATGCAATTGCTAGTAATCTCCATATGTTAGGTCTTAGCTATGACCCTCAAAGAAGTAGGCACAAGCTCTCCAGATTTTATTAAGGCCTTATTCAAAATGTTTAACTCAAAAACTTTACTAATCCAAATTTTTACGAAGCACTTCACAACTTCGCGAACTACATAGATTCGAAGAAGCCGTTGCTTAGTCAAATGAGATTGTAGACAACCTGCCGTATTCGAACTCCTAGATATTCACAAGAGACGACACGTACTAGATCCATTCTAGATACGTTATAGTTTAGATATCAACTAGTTCTCTTTTGCAGCGCAATCGGGCAACCAATGCATGTCACTTTTTCGTTAGATAGAGTAAGATATCTATTAGATGTTAATTGGATCTCTAAGTCATATCCTGTGGAAATCGTACAAGAGTATCGCCAGAATCGCGCAAATGTCAAATTTGACAGGTTAGATCTTAAACATATCGTTATCGTATCTTGGTGATGTCTAAAAGATATCTAATAGATGTCTATTTCAAAGTCCGAATCGGGCCCAACGTTCGTTCCGCCGTAAACCGGTTTAAACTGCTTTGGACTGGTTCAAACCGGCGGAAACTCGCTCAGGCTGGTTATTTGATTTGATTTTGTCTTCTGTTTGAGGATTGGAGATTGCGATTGACGATTTGTCTTTTTTACTCGGCTGGCGAAGTCTGCAAGATAATGAATTTCAAATTTAAGTACAGCGAGTTCCAGGATTTCATTTATAAACTTGGTATGTACTTTTGCAGCTGTGTTTACAGTCAGCTGCAGAGGCAGCTGACCCTCCTGCATAGAAATTTGTGTGCAGGGGGGGGGACAACCTTCTCTGTTGCTAACTTTACATATACCTAGTTATATATACGTATATATATATTAATATTTTTGTGTTAAGTATACTATAGGCCAAAAAACTTGATCGACCTTTATTGAAACATCATTAGATTTGTATCAACCATGGAAGTGATATACCTAGAAGTATACGAGTACAAATTAAACTTACGCACATACGCCTAAATCTGTTAACATTATTTTTATTATACAACTATTAAATACTATTAAGATAGAACGTATGTTCAAAATAGTTAGGCAAGTACTTAAACGTAATATTTTCTTAATAACGTCTGGAAAAAGACGTCCGCTCTTTAAAATACTCAGCATTCTCAGCGAAGACCTCAAAACGAGATATAAAGGCCGCTCTACACCGATCGTTATTTACGGCATGCAATACGGGCTCGACGTGTGAACGTACACCTTATGTCGATGAGAGCTGACATATTTCACTCGTGGATTTTTAGAGTTCTGTGCAAAAACGCTTATTTCACAGGGACATGTTGTAAGTGGTTTGAGTATCTATGTATATTATTGCTTTCAAACCTTTCAGTACTTTCCGATGTGTGAATGGGTACAACCGATTTGCAGATTAATCAGACATTGGAAAATATTATACTTCCGTTATATTGATGACTGTCATCTATTATAACATCGAGCTGTTGATGGAGTCAAAACGTGATACAGAATTATGGCCGACAACCACATTACAGAGATGCTGACAATCATATTAGAGAGATGTATTTTAGAGTAATATAAGAATGTGCTAATGAAGATATTGTTGGCGATAAGAGTGCGTATAGGCACAGAAGAAATAATAGTACTACCGTACAGGAAGGACACTTGCTACAAACCCGAAGTTTGACAGCGGTTCAGGGTCGAATCATGCTATCCCTTTCTAATATGTGGCAGTATCCCTTTCAGATATTTAGGGTTGTCAAAATTCATGTAATTATCTTATCTGTGCTCGTGCACGCACAAGGAAGTCAAGTGGTGCCAACCCTAATAATTGCTCGGAGCAATGCTGAGCCGAACGAAGCCGAGTTCGACATAAGTCAGGAGTGTCTCCCCACTGGTATAGGTACCTCTAATTACAAATAGTTTAATTATTAAAATACATATAAAATTATCGTAATTCATACATGTACATTTACACTATGCAATAGCATAGTGTGTTCTACCACAGAATAAATAATAGTACTAGGTACAGAAGACTCACTCCCTAACAAAACACTTCTGTTACGATCAGCACAGATATGGCCGCTAGATGGCAACAGCGCCACGCGCGGCTTATGGGAAACCCCAAAATTGGGGCCGAACGGATGTACTTTTAGCTACCTGTAGCAAAGCGACGAAATCGCGGAGTGAGCCACGCCTGGTTCTACTTTTAAATCTACAAAAAAATGTCACACACAATCTCGCAACGGCATGATGACCTGCAAAAAGCATATAAGGACTTTTGACTCCTTTTTCAAATTCAGACGCCATATCGCCATGGTGCTCATTACACGCGCGTAGCCGTATTCCGGTTATAAAAATCTTAAAAAAGTGTCACTTTGTATAAAACATTCCATAGGACTCATGATGTGCAGGAATTTCTCCCCTACCTTAAACTTACAAATAACTTACAAGTCATGGAACATTTTGAAGGCTTTAAGGGCCGTTCAAACCTACGTTATCTGACAAAGCTCGAATAGATCACGGACACAAAATTTGGCATAAATGCGTCAAAAATGTTTTTGAACCAATTTCTCTGCACAAATTTATCACTTAAGAAGCGTATCAGGGAAGCTGCCATATAAATCAGTGTGACGTCTCATCCATCATGTATTCCATACACGTCCGTGTTTTAATGGCCTGCTGACTAACGCGTTTTCTTTGAATTTATTAATTCGACTTTAATGATACGGTTTGTGGTAAGGTCATATTTTCATTGAAAGAGAGCACAGTGAATGCTAATCCAAATTTAAAGATATATAAGTAAGTACGTTTAAAATGCTCTATCAAAATAAAGGAGCTCACAAGGTTCCTAATAATTATTATAATAATAACAAAAAAAAAAAAAAAAACATCTTGAGAGACTCTCGCTAGGTGGTTGGATCAAGGGTCAGATGCAGAAGGCGGTGATCTTGGACACGGCGCGGATGGTCCGCCGGTTCCTCTCTCTGCGGCCCTGACCACCGGCAGCTTGGGCCCTGCCCCGCTGCTGGCGGCACCCTAGGTTAGGTTTTTTATAATGTGTTTATACTTATTTTTTGTTGTTTTTTTATGTGTTTTTGTATTTTACTTTTATATTCATGTTATAAATGACCTAGCCTAAGAAGAAAAACTCAGCCTATATACGTCCCACTGCTGGGCACAGACCTCCTCTGGGATTGGGGACTTCACAATATACACCTTTGAATTTCTTCGCAGATGTATGCAGGTTTCCTCACGATGTTTTCCTTCTCCGAAAAGCTAGTGGTAAATATCAAATGACCTTATAAATATTAACATTAAATGAGGACTCGCTTTTGTAAAATTGTAACCGTAGATAACTTTACAATGTATAAAATACCTAAGACACTGGAACTCAAAAGACATGCTGAGACATAAAGAGACTAAGTTTAAATTAAAAACATGTTTTTAAATGAAATCTTTATTTGCCGTCGCTGGTTCTTGCACTTGTAAACACCTGTGTAATCAAGAAAAATAAAAGGTAGACATGTTTTTCAACGTCTATTTGCAAACCCTGATAAGGCAGACACTTTTTCATATCATAATACATACATATGTCTCGGCGTCTGCTTGATTCCTTATTTAAAGTTTGACTCACATCGTGGTTTACAATTGTGCTGGATTATATATATATATATATATCTATATTATGTCTCCTCCTGTTTTGAAGTCAATTAAAAATTCTGCTGCTTCCCTAAGGCTCATTTTGTATGAAAATAAACGTAAAATAAACCTTACAATACCCCAAGCAATACAGAAACTATGCATAAAACTTTATATTCATAACATATTCAAACATCGCTTCTGTTTCAGGTAAGTACGACCAACGGGAGTATGCATGTATGTATATGCAAATGAGGTGGACGCCGTTAATAACACGAAGCTTGCATGTATAATATATATGCATAATGTGCCATGTAGCGGGTAAGTAAATGAAGCTGTAGCCGAATAAAACGTGACTTAATTTGCCGCGAAGAAATACCTACTGACCGAATTATTATTTACGAAAACGGGACCTAACCGCGTGTAATTCATCATCATCATCATCATCATCAGCCTACTCTCGTCCACTGCTGGACATAGGCCTCTCCTATTGCACGCCATTGAGCACGATTTGCGGCAACTCTGATTCAGCTCTTGCCAGCCGCCTTGCGAAGGTCATCGCTCCATCTAGTCTGAGGGCGTCCTACGCTACGCTTGCCGATGCGCGGTCTCCACTCGAGAACTCGTCTACCCCAACGGTTATCGGTTCTACGGCTAATATGACCGGCCCACTGCCACTTCAGCTTGCTAATCCGGTGGGCTATGTCGACGACTTTAGTTCTCTGACGGATGACTGCATTTCGAATACGATCACTCAGAGAGACTCCGAGCATGGCCCTTTCCATAGCTCGCTGAGCGACTTTGAATTTATGGACCAGTCCTACCGTGAGTGTCCACGTTTCGGCTCCGTATGTCATCACGGGCGGGACGCACTGATTGAAGACTTTTGTCTTCAGACTCTGTGGGCGTGTAATTATAGTTAATTTAATAGAAACTACGGATCGCTGTGCTCTTGGTTCAATTTTGGAATCATTTTCTTACTTACTTGGATATTAACTAACAATAATATATTAGCACGGGAAGTTAAACTAAAACAACGACTTGCCCGCTTGCCCGACTAGCCCCCCAATAATTTATATATTCTAATTTAAAACATTTTTGGCATAATAAATAGCTATTTTGTTTATGTAGACTTAGATATGTAGGTACTTATTTGAATGAACACAGAATTATGTCGAACCAAACATAAATCTAGATACTTAATAAACACTACTGTATACATACATAACAATAGCGGCAGAATGCACAATTTCAATGCATTGGATTTCCTGCATCTGCCTGTAAGCAACACACTTGGATGTATTTCTATACAAAAGCACTATGTATTTATATATTGTATATTATGAGTATCTGGGGCTTTGGAGCTTATCTGGGGCTTTGGAGCTTATCTGGGGCGACCAACTGGGAGACGTCCGGTCGGAAGGCCTAGGTACAGATGGATCGACGAGGTCCAGAAAGACCTATGTGGCATGCAAGCGGCTGAATGGCGTCAGATCGCACAGGAAAGGAACGTATGGCGCAATCTAGTGTCGGAGGCCAAGATCCACTTCGGGTCGCTGAGCCAGCGAAGTAAGTAAGTAAGTATATTATGAGTATGTATGAAATATATTGTAGTATATTAATTATATATACTTATTCTAGTATTTTTATTTGTGTATTCTATATGTATTTTATCAGAATTATTAGTTGTTCAGTTGTTTTCCATTGTTCTAATAAATTCCTCTGTTCTCCTTGCACCTTTTTTACATATGTGTGTGTTTGGCCCGATGGTTGACTGGTAGAGAATGCCATTAGGCATTAAGTACGCCATTTGTACATTATCTGTATGTTTTGTGCAATTTAAATAAATAAATAAATTCAATAGGTGTTGCAAATTAAGCTTAACATTAAGCAGCCATACTTTACTTTAACCAATAACTTGGACTTGACTTCGACACACATTTTTGGTACCCTAACAAATCTGAAACGCGTTCCATATTTTTGATCCATTTGAGTATGATTAAACAGAGCTATCGATCAGCGAAAATTTTTAAAGGTCTTCGAATAATTACAATTGATCTTTGCTTCACGCCGCCTTATTGTGTTTGTCGCACAGAGCGCAAAAAACTTTATCTTTAGTACCTAGGTGACATGAGTAAATCTAAAAGGAGTTCTTTAGCTCAGTGTATACCTAGCATGTCTCACGCTACATCCGGAGGCATTAGTTTGGTGCACCGGTGGTATGCAAAAACGTGAAGCTTCCTACATGCTAGGTTGCATGCCAACTTACTTTTCAATATAAAGTTTAGAGAGAAACGTACGGTACCCTTTAACAGATATTTAAATCTAAAATAACGCAGAACATAGGTAAGCAGGTAGGTAGGTAAGTAACAAAGAAGGGAGAGAGAGATTACTGACATTAGGATTAAATTTGTAGGTATATACTATTATATAATCTGTGATATTGGTGTCTTTAGGGGACGCGGCTGGATAAATAAGATACATTTGACGGGTACACTTAGACATGATCTTAACTGGATCACCGGATAACATTCTGCAGACCAGCACAGTATCCAACTAGTTTTTTAACTACAATTCCATTATTCTTCACCTGTCCAATTGTAGTAAATAGTAGCTTGGTAAGACTCATAGCGCAGCGTTGCGTTGATAATCGGTCTCACCGAAACGAGAATGTGTTACCTATATGAGGGTGTAAGGGAACTCTTCAGACCTTATAAGCGTACTACTCACAGCGAATTTACTATTTTCATTTACAAACCAAGCATTTGCATTGCTATTTTGTGTAAGCTTAATTGTAGGTAGCCGTCAGGAGTTAAGCCTATGCTATGGGAATATGCACTTACTGTAAAAAAGTCTTAATTTTTGCCGATACACGGTCTGGTTGTCACTGAATCGCACAACTCTCCAAGATATCCCTAACAATCAGCCATTTATGTGCAGTATGCAGTGCATACACCTAATAAACCCGAATCCCCAGTCAGACGCGACCCAGACTGGGTTTATCTAAACGGGGTGCGCTTTGGCCCCGCGCCAAAGACAAATAACGGCTTTGTAGTGAAATTTGCGATTGTCAGTGTCGAGTGTTAGTTTAACCCAGAAGGAGTTCTTGAGGTCGCTTGGTTTGCGTGGAAATACTGTTACTTTGAAGATTATATTTACTCAAAATAAAAGTTAAGCATATTCAAATGGTTCGTAGTGGTTAATGAACTTAACTTGCGTACTGTTACGCAGTATTACTTCCTTGTTGGCGTCTAAGTGGTATATTTCTTGCCTGAGACACAGGAGCGGGGTGCACGGACCTGCATCCATATCAAACGGATAGCGGTATTACCACACGACTAATTCCTGCAAAGTTAGACGAATCTTGTTCGATTTCTATAGATTCTTATCAGTTGTTGAAAATATTTCCCGGAAGTGTAGGCAGAGACCACGGATTTCCACTTGCTACGATCCTGACATACCTCTTGCACTTACTTCACTTCCATAACATTCCTCATATACGCTTGCCGGTTTAGGGTGCTCTTGGCCTGGCCTTTCTTCAGGATTTCCCCGATCTGATCAGAGAATCTCCGCCGAGGTCTACCCCTTCCAACGTATATTTATACTTCCCCTTATACACTCTCTTTGTTAGCCTTCTTCCACTCATTCTTCACGTGTTCAAACCATCTCAACATACCTTTCTCAATTTTTACTTACATCTTCGTTCAATCCACACTTTTCCCTTATCACACAAATTACATTATAGCTTAATATATATAAGTGATCATTTAGGTTATATTGTTGCTTTTAATTATTCACAACAAAAACGGAGACTGCAGTGCACCAACGGATGTTGAAAAATAATTTATAAACTTTTGATGGTTTTAGTTTGTACAGTCAACAACAGAGCTATGAATACAGGCAAAGTGCCAAAAATATGTATACACGACCTTAATGTACAGGCAATAAAGTACTGTATACATATTTTTGACACTTTGCCTGTATTCATAGCTCTGTTGTTGACTGTACTCTGAATTTTTGTCAGAAAAACACTGAATTTTTGTCAGAAAAATACCTCCAATTGATCGTAAACAGGAACGCAGTATACTGTTAACCTGACACGTATATCCGTGTACCCGGGTATCCGGTCGTGCGTAACGGATACCCAATTAGCGTTTGTTACCGACCGGCCGCCGGTTGATGGAGGGCACTGAGGGTTCCATTCTGTGGATTCTTGTTCGTTTTATCCTCGTGCCGCCCAACATACAAAATTATAGCCAAGGAAGTTAGAATCTTATTATATTTTCAATTAGGTTGAATTTCATTTGTTCGAAAAATTTACGAGACAAATGAAATGCTACCTACTTTGCTTTAAATTAAGGTTGACATTCCATCGAAACTGAGTGTACATCCTATTGTACATTGGGCGGCACGAGGTTAATTTGATACTATTACCTTTTATGTACGACAAAATCATAATCTCATAAGGGTACTGGAAAGTTATTGTGTATGTTAGGTGCCTTATCGCCTTCGACATTTAATTTGAATGTAATGTTTTCAGGGTTCCGTACCCAAAGGGTAAAAACGGGACTATATCTGAACCGAACATTCGGCCGAATATGCGTATTCGCGGCAAACAAAATATCTTACTGCTACATATTTTTTGCAGACATTTATTCTAACCAACATCGAAACGAAACGAAACTGGCCGCGTATCCAAGATGCCAATCGCTTACGCTCCGTAGCGATCGAAACGCAACTGTCACTGTCACAGTAATATAGAAGAGTGATAAAGAGACATAATGCTTTTAGTTGTCGAAGCGATAGCGATTGTAACCTTGGCTAGGCCAGCCGAGTCGCTTTCGAAAGTTTAAATCATTTCACTCGTAGTGGCAACTCGAAAGACCAATTTTATTGTTCACCGAAACGTTGCAGAGAATGTTTGTTTCTGCACTTGGGCAAGAAATGCTGCCTTAACACCCAGTGTTGACTGGGAATCTCTTTGTTAAAGGATTTATTTTTTACAGATAAAAAGAGCCAACAGGAGTGGTCATTTCTCCATACAAACGTACTCGACTGTTTCCTCCGTGGGTTTTGATGCTAGAGGAATGATTTTTTCAACACAGATTAATATTGTCAATATCTGTGTAGGATCGTTTTGCTTTTTTTGATATTTTTGTTTTTAAGGGCGCTAGAGCCCTTCAAAAATGGCCAAAATGCAATTGACTATGCCGTAATGAGAGGCGTAGTATTCAAAACTGATATCAATTAGCTAAACAAAACGGTCCGACACAGATAATTTCATAATCATTTAGATTTCCAAGTATGGTTAGGATTGGTTAAGTTTTGGAGGATCCCTCCTCCAAAACTCCTTAAAATAAATTAAAAAACAGTCGAGTACGAAACCTCGATTTTTGAGATGTTTACGCGGAATTTTTCGCCTTGTCCTTATCGCACTAGTTTTAGGAGCCGCTTCCGTTAGCGAGACGGGTATATTTACCTAAAATATTTAAAATTCAGCTCCTGTTTCGTCTTAAGGAAAAATACTTGAAGATTTTCCACTTGCATGCTCCAGAATTTCAGCACATTAATTTAACACTGCGGTTTTGCTGACCTCTAACTAAGAAGGGTTTGTGTAATGCAGTATTGTGTGCAATAAATATAAAAGATTATTTGTGTTTTGCTACGTAGGTATTTAAGTAACGTTTGCACCTAGAGTTAGACCAAGAAAAGTCTGCAACGATGTTGATAGCATACTCAGTGCAAGTGTTATTTATATGTATACCTACGTCATAATTTCATAGAAGTTTGGTGTTTAAAATAATAATTGCACTGCGTGTGCTATCAAAATCATTGGTATCGTCTTGAAATAGGTGAATGGCTGAGGAAAATAGAATAGGACTAATTTAAGAACTTGGCAAAAAACGAATGGGACGACCCAAGACGATACCAAGGGCCCGATTCGGATTATGAAATAGACATCTGTTAGACATCTTTTAAACATCACCAAGATACGATAATGATATGTTTAAGATCTAACCTGTCTAATTTGACATTTGCGCGATTCTGGAGATACTCTCGAACGATTTCCACAGGATATGACAGAGATCTAATTCATATCTAATAGATATCTTACTCTATCTAACGTAAAAGTGACATTGGTTCCCCGAATTGCGCTGCAAAAGAGAACTAGTTGATATCTAAACTATAACGTATCTAGAATGGATCTACCTAGTACGTGTCGTCTCTTGTGAATATCTTGAAGTTCGAATACGGCAGCAAATCATTGCAGAATTGTCATGGTCTAAGTCTAGCGCTCTTGCATATTTTATTTAACGTCCTAACACATAACGGAACTCGTATTTTAGTTTTATAAGAATAAATCCCTATTCATTAATAATGGCACATACGCTGCGATAAATTACGGAGCGCTAACATTTACAAACATTAATTAGAGCTCGGGGGAAACCAAACAAACGAAGAGCTCGGGAGCGGAATTCGCTCTTGGTGCATCGAATAAGTACAGTCAGAGTCAAAAAAAGCCCTGACTGTCTTAAAGTCAATGTCTAGCCCAGACCTTTTCAACCCCCTTAGGTGGTTAAAGTTTGTTTATGGTACAAATTTAATTTTAAATTACAAAGTTGAAATTTCGTAAAAAGGCATTTTATTTCAATACAAGGTTGAAACCTACACAATATTAGGAAACAAGAAAAGCAATTATTTGAAATACACAAATAACAATATACAACATTAGAATACAACTAAAGCAAATTTTAGCGATTTGAAAAATTCATCCTTTAAATTAAACCTTTACCAGACTAATGGATGTATATTTCCCACATACGGCACTTCAAACGTGTGTTCTAATTTCTTTCTCTAATTCGATTGTTATTTTTAAATGTCAGCCTGCTAAAGGGTTAAGTGGGTTAAAAAGGGGTTGAATCTCGGAGTAATTAACAATGGAGCCGCCATTAACAGGCGTTCCCCTCTGTCGAAAAAAGGCGGCCAGTGGTCAACTATATGTCAACCATATATATGGACTGACGTTTATCTGACATTTGATGTGCCCCTCCCCCGCAAAAAACGGCAGACTATTTTGTACCGAAAATTTTAGACATGGCGTCTCCGTTGGTTATATCCTCCAAGGGTTGAATGCTTTGTGTCGGGATTTTTTCGTCAGGGATTTGGAATTTTGTAGAAAAACACAATATTTATGGCTATGTGCGCAGTTGGTGATGGAGAAAATACTAGGGAATACACAGAATATACACGCACGAGGTGGTAAAAATATGAACTTTTGGACGCAATCATCATACTATTTGGCAGCTGCCAATTGTCAAATAAACAGTATATCCCACACCCGCTAGGCGGCGCCACAGTCCTGTACGGAGCGAATATCAACGAGACTTGATGTAAAAGGACAAGCATACATCACGTTTGTAGCAAAAGATAGTACCTAAAATTCGCATTGACACCGAATACTTCTGTAAAAGGTTTCCAGAAACCAACAGTTGGATAGGGAAATCGGAGCGAAGTTTAGAATTTGAATTTTAAATCAGTTATGCACGTCAAAAATATGTGTAAAAGTTATTCAATTTTGATATTTTAAAGATCGTGCTTTGCTGAAAAAACTGTCTTTTTACAATATCATCGTGAATTTTCTTTAAATTAAATCATTCATGGTCATTAAAAGTTGAAGTCGGTATGTTTAAGCTATCATAATGTTTAATTAGTGCTTGACCACTGATAATTACGACGACTAGGTACAAAGACAGAGTGGTACCTAAAATCAGTCTGTCACTTCCATTTAGAAAGAAAGAAAGAAAATAAATTTATTCAGGACGCTTACAATTTTGCTTATAACTAATACAACACTTTTATAAAGTAAAAACATAAACGTCACTGAATAGGTCTCCCCTCAGCTTGATGACAAGTTACCTTTCAGGTATCTTGACGCTGGTCTTCCGTGGAGACCTGTCCAAGCGATCGCGTCAGCACGCAAACTTAACTAATATCGAGATAATAAATATATTTTCCGTAATACATCGAAAATATATTGAGTGAGTTGACTTCTTTAGTTAGATTGGCATTCTTTGCGGCGTTACCAATGTGTGCTGGATTCAGATGGCATTGTCATTGAGTTATTATTGGTATACATATTTAATTACACAAACGGGTCTACCGCGATATAGTTTCATTTTTTTTTACCTTTAATTCCCACGTTTCAGCTGAGTTGCACCAGCTGTGGTCACGGAAAGACCACAACGGACGGAGACCACCACCAGACGGAGTCTTTCCGTGACCACAGCTGGTGCAACTCAGCTGAAACGTCGGAATTAAAGGTAAAAACAATGAAATTATATCGCGGTAGACCCGTTTGTGTAATTAAATATGTGTACAAAACGCGGGAGTTTAAAGTGTTTTATTATTGGTATAGATAAGCCATACCAAACAATGAAATTGTCGCAATCACAACTTGTACCACGCGACCAAAACGTCGTTATTAGCGCCGTAAAATTCATGGCACTTAAGGGGCCCACTGATTAACAGTCCGCCGGACAGTATCGGCCTGTCAGTTCTTCGGATCTGGCAAATTTTTGTTCTAACTGACAGGCCGATACCGTCCGGCGGACTGTTAATCAGTGGTCCCCTTTACGCGTTTAGGTCGACAGATTCACGCTCCGCTTCTATTACGGTTTGTTGATGTCAAACAATGCATGGCGCAAAATACTGGTTCCTTGTGCCGATTCAATACGTTAAGTGGCCGAATCGAATTATAGACTATAACACCCTAAATTAATACAATTATTAACCCTTAATATACCACCCTATTGGACTCGATATACTAAAGCAAAGCGTACCGATGTAATATCGACTTTCTTTGACTGTCTTTATCTATTGGGTGAACCGTTGTATCATCATCATCATCAGCATATCAGCCAGAGGACGTTCACTGTTGGACATAGACCTCCCCCAGACAGTGCCACAATGACCGGTCTTGCGCCACCCGCATCCAGCGCACATTGCCCGTAGAACCGATGGCCGTTGGAGCTTCCGCGGTTCTCGAGTGGCGACCACGTACCGGAAGGCGCAGCGTGGGTAGACCCCCCACAAGGTGGACTGATGACCTGGTAAAGGTCGCGGGAGTCCGCTGGAACTGTTGTATAATAGATTAAAATTCCTTTGATACCTATGTCAAAGAATCATATTGTAAGGAAGGGTCGATCCATTCATCATTTCGATCATTTGATTGCCTTGCCCAGAGGCTAACATGCCAATTCGAATGTAGACTGACTGAATGATATGATGTTTGAATCATGTTATTTAGTTCGTATTATCGTGCGATTCACCCGTGCCAATACATGTACGGATAAGTACGAGCGAAATGCACGATTATTCACCAGTATGTCTCGCTCGAACCAATACATGTACGAGCAAGTACTTACTAGCGCATGTACCCATGCTAATGCATGTGCGAATGATAGAAAAGTGACATCGTTTCGAAATCAAAATGTAAGCTCAAAATGGCCTCCCGTTTGTTGAGTCGAACATAAACCGAGCATGCTCACAGCGATTAGAACAGCAAATCATTGCGCGAGCTCAGCTTCTCCGATGAGGGTTCTCTTTGTCATCCAATTTGTGGGTCAAGGGTTCAAATTAGTATTATACAATTATGAATCTTATTTCCTTTGCATAGGTTCCAATATAGAATAATGACTGAAGATCAAAGAAACAAAGTTGAGGTTATTGTCGATATTCTTTGTTATGTGGGATTTTAGAGTTGTACGTACGCGATCAAAAAAAATGTTTCAATAATAGGAATTTATATCAGAACTTCATGATACTTTACCTGACATATGGAGGAAAGGTAACGTTACTTTCTCAAAAAAAATGTCAAGGTCAGACAGCCAAAATATATGACCCTACCAATTTTTTTTTCGCGATTTCGGAGTTGGTCCCATGGTAAAAGTTGCTCAGTATGACCCCGTAAATTATGGACCCTGTATTTGTCTGAGTTGTAGATGTGACATAAGACATGTACCTGGTTATATTAAGTAGTTGAGTTGGTAACTAAGTTGTAAGTATAGTTAGTGTATGTCGCAAACTGTACGCGCAGTTAACCATAACAAACCGTATGTCATGTTATTGTTGTTTCTATTGAACTGAATATGTCCATATTGTTCAGTCAACCAGTCGGCAATAGCGTTAGTTCGGATCGAGGTAACACATAAGTAGTCAGGGGTACTATGAAATCTCGAACTGATTTCAAATGCTAATCATCATCATACTTTCGATCACGGCTACTGATTAATGGGAGTAACGTTTGCAACTATTACAACATGTAATTTTAAAAACAATCGACGGCTCTAATCAATGAATTCTTCGGAATATATGTGCAAAATAACTAAATAAGGTTGACTGGAAGAGATCCCTTTATATAGGGATAAGTTCGCCTTTGTACATTATATATATTTTTTGTTCCATTGTAATTTAACCTGTCTTATGTACAATAAAGTGTTTACATACATACATAAAATATCGTTTGATAAATAACACTACTACAATTTGGTACCTGGTCTACTGGATAATCTATGAATGAAAAAATCACATGGGAATCAAAAAAAGAAGCCGTTTCACATCTGGTTTACACGTATAATTTCTTAGAAAACTTAATTAAAATGCCTGCGTTACAGGATAAAGGTGGCATTCGTTTGGCAACCTGCCGTTGCATTAGAGAATTACTATTGCCGCATTACTGCCGCGAGTAGAAAGATTAATCAATCACTCGTTTCATCAGGGGAATTAACAGTGACATCGCCCGCATCAACACCGCCGCAGTTACACCACAACAGTAGCGTTGTTGCATTCGTTATCCGAATGTCACCTTAAGATAGATAATCAAGCGGACCCATTCCCATTGAACTATTATTACTAAAGGGCCCACTGATTAACAGTCCACCGGACAGTATCGGCCTGTCAGTTGTTCGGAACTGTCAAAATTTTGTTCTAACTGACAGGCCGATACCGTCCAGCGGACTGTTAATCAGTGGGCCCTTTAGTAATACAGGGTCCATAATTTACGGGGTCATACTGAGCAACTTTTACCATGGGACCAACTCCGAAATCGCGAAAAAAAAATTGGTAGGGTCATATATTTTGGCTGTCTGACCTTGACATTTTTTTTGAGAAAGTAACGTTACCTTTCCTCCATATGTCAGGTAAAGTATCATGAAGTTCTGATATAAATTCCTATTATTGAAACATTTTTTTTGATCGCGTACGTACAACTCCAAAATCCCACATAACAAAGAATATCGACAATAACCTCAACTTTGTTTCTTTGATCTTCAGTCATTATTCTATATTGGAACCTATGCAAAGGAAATAAGATTCATAATTGTATAATACTAATTTGAACCCTTGACCCACAAATTGGATGACAAAGAGAACCCTCATCGGAGAAGCTGAGCTCGCGCAATGATTTGCTGTTCTAATCGCTGTGAGCATGCTCGGTTTATGTTCGACTCAACAAACGGGAGGCCATTTTGAGCTTACATTTTGATTTCGAAACGATGTCACTTTTCTATCATTCGCACATGCATTAGCATGGGTACATGCGCTAGTAAGTACTTGCTCGTACATGTATTGGTTCGAGCGAGACATACTGGTGAATAATCGTGCATTTCGCTCGTACTTATCCGTACATGTATTGGCACGGGTGAATCGCACGATAATACGAACTAAATAACATGATTCAAACATCATATCATTCAGTCAGTCTACATTCGAATTGGCATGTTAGCCTCTGGGCAGGGCAATCAAATGATCGAAATGATGAATGGATCGACCCTTCCTTACAATATGATTCTTTGACATAGGTATCAAAGGAATTTTAATCTATTATACAACAGTTCCAGCGGACTCCCGCGACCGCGACCTCATCAGTCCACCTTGTGGGGGGTCTACCCACGCTGCGCCTTCCGGTACGTGGTCGCCACTTGAGAACCGCGGAAGCTCCAACGGCCATCGGTTCTACGGGCAATGTGCGCTGGATGCGGGTGGCGCAAGACCGGTCATTGTGGCACTGTCTGGGGGAGGTCTATGTCCAACAGTGAACGTCCTCTGGCTGATATGCTGATGATGATGATGATACAACGGTTCACCCAATAGATAAAGACAGTCAAAGAAAGTCGATATTACATCGGTACGCTTTGCTTTAGTATATCGAGTCCAATAGGGTGGTATATTAAGGGTTAATAATTGTATTAATTTAGGGTGTTATAGTCTATAATTCGATTCGATTTCGAGATCACATTACAGTGGTTGGTCCGATCTCGACTCGCACTCTCAATGGTAATACACTAACTGATCATATCAACGGATCCGCCAATCAGAAGCCTGCTTGGGCTAATTAGAACACTTTAGGTTGAAGAGACAGTGACTTATGTACAATGACTATTGTACATAGGACAATGACAATACCACAATATGAGGACTAAAGACAGTAGGCTTTGAACATGTCGAAATATACTTTCCAATTTCAGGCTAAATAGCTCTGCAACTAAATTTTGTTTATTGTTGTTGTTGTTGACACACAATGATGATGAATGATGCTACACAAAAAGAATCTACTTTACTAATTCTTAGTTAGGTACTTTATTTTGCCGAGAGAAATGAGGCAGGCAAATTCGCTAAAGGTACAACGTACATTTAAAGGGCAATATAAAACTGTAATATGTAAGTCATAACTGTTAAAACTGTTTTATATTGCTTCCAGTGCCTAATGACAGAAATACTGTGTTCAATGGACTAAACTTTCAGTGGATATTTATGAAATGTCAGCGAATTCAATTCAGAGCCAATTAAAACTACGAGAATTTTCACTTCAGTTGATCAATCTCAACTCAGTGGAACTCAAGCACTGCCTCCACAGAGTACTGGTTAGTTAATAAAAATAGCGTCTGCATTCTACAATTTTTTTTATATTTACTTTCGAACTGTGTCTTATCAAATATGTATACCGTTCTTTTTAACCTAACCGTACTCATAACCATTCTGGAATAACATGTTCCAGTGTATCTACACGCGTACACATCTATGCATGCATCCAGTACGGATATGATGGTCGTTCTTGTCTACGTGACAACGGTATCCGTTACTTTAAATCGCGCTCTGTGTAAATGTGACGGATATTTTGTCACGTGGATAAAGCTATCCATAATAGGCCTGCAGGTCAGTGACAGATGATTTTGTTATTTTTACTACCGTAGAATTCTTTGAGTTACATTTTCGTAAGGCATCTGCCGAAAAGTAAATTATAATTACCTATGTATATAATAGAGTAAATTTATATATTTTGCGTTTGCGTCAAATCCGTTAGTTATGATTTTTTGGAGACTTGGGTTTTTATGATATTGGTCCAATTAATAATCCAAGTTGGTGACCTCGAGCGTCGAACGCAACTTTGTCAAAAATCGAAAAACATGCGAAAATTTTGGTTTTCGTTTAGTTTTGGACGATTCTAACCCTAAAGGACTAGGTTTTGATAGTACCTTCCTTAGACGTTTTGAAAGAAGACTAAATTTGCTATAATACGAGATTAGAACTGTCCCTGTAGATTGAATAGTTTCCGAGATGAAGGCTTTCAAAATTTAGATTTTTTTGTAATTGAGCTCGTAAGCTAAGTGAGTGCAGTGAGTACGCACTTTTGACTCAGGCGATGCCGCTTGGCACGATTGTTCCTAAGGTCAAACAAAGCTGATTTGGCCAGGCAGCTCGAGATCGTACCGTGACTACCCCCCAAAAAGGAAGCGAAAGGGTCGAATCCCCAGGTCCAATCTAAGCTATATTTCTTCCTGCTCTTAGCAACTAGGGCACGTTATATATGATTTTCATATAATTTAGTCTTCTTTAAAAACGTCTAAGGAAGGTACTATCAAAAACTAGTCCTTTAGGGTTAGAATCGCCCAAAACTAAACAAAAACTGAAATTTTCGCAGGTTTTTCGATTTGTGACAAAGTTGCGTTCGGCGCTCAAGGTCACAAACAAGGATTATTAATTGGGCCAACATCATAAATAAGTCTGCAAAAAATCAGAACTACCGGATTTGACGCAGAAGAGCCACGTTACAAAATTCTACAATTTCACTGGATTAATAGTACGACCATGTGCTATGGACCAACCGAAGTGCAACTTTAGCGGACGGACTCTAACAGCAAAATACACACGCTCAGAACCACTCAGCTTAAAACGCATCAATCGCTATACCTATTCAGGGTATGCCCTACGTCCAGCGAACATTCGAACTACAATTTGACTAGCGTTCGGATAGAGCAGATCGCAAAACACGAGTGTGCTAACCGTTCAAGCGTAGTTAAGTGCACACTGTTTCGTAGCTGGAGACGTACCATCACCCACACTGTTAACTGACAGTTCGTAAACCTTATTACAAAAGACATAAGGTCCACCGATGGACAGTTAAGAGTGTTGCTTTTCGTGCGATATTCACAAAACAATCCATCTTTCCGAGATATGCACTAGTGTAAACGCGACATAATGCGGCACAATAAATAAACACGCCACGCCGGCTATAAAATCGCAGTGGGTCGTGTTATCGGCAACATTTACTGGTACGCTGTCTGCTTTGCAATTTTACTGACGATAATAGCCATAAGGCTGCCAAAACGTATACAACGATAAAGTAAGAACTAGTAAATTACTGACTCAACTTAATTTTCGATGGTATCTAAAATATATCGCTGTCGCGTCGTCTAGATTACTAATCAGTCGGCAGAATGGTTATTTTACATCACAATTCTATAGGGTCGAATTTTGATGAGGTCCCATTGTTCTACAGCCTATTTAAATGAATTAGGAAAAACAAAATATACTAATACATTTTGGTCTTCTAATTCCTAATCAGAACATGATACAGAATATGTCCTTAAATGGATCTCTATTTTTGTTACTGCTAGTATACCGGGTGTGGCCTGTAACACGAGCAAAAATATTTAAAACATAGATTGTACTCCTCAAACGGAGACACTTTTGTTCAACAACTGTTAAAATTTATGAAGGATTTAGACTCCCTATTTTTCATACAAAATAAATATTGTCTTCAATGGACGCCATCGCCACGCCATATCATTGTGATTGATGTTGCTTGTCACGCCTTAGACATAACAAAATTCGCAATACATTGCCTCTTAGAATAAACTTTAAAGTGTATTTAAAATTAAACCACAAATTATTTTTAAAGGGCATTGAACAAATGTTGGTCAGTATGAGGAGTACAGCCTACAGTATTTTTTTTTGCTCATGTTACAGGCCACACCCTGTATACGACTTTCAGCTGAGTTTCCAGCAAGTATTGGTAAACGGTTTGCTGAAACTTGCTAGGTAATAAAAATCTTGTAAAAATATATTTTTATTAAGAATTCTAACAGCTGTGACCAATCAACAAACTATACTATCTCATTTATTTGTATATGTCCAATTGTCCATATAAACTGACCCACTTATCTTTGAATAAATAGGATGAAGTCATAAAAGTTGCGTATATTTGAATGTCGCAGAATTTTGTATCAGCTTGTATCTTCGCAATATTCTCTACATTACTGGAAGAAAGAAGAATTTAATACTCACTAGGAACTGTAGGCACTATGAGCTATATATACCTATACATTACTGTTGACCAAAGAATCTGCCGTATTCGAACTTCAAGATATTCACAAGAGACGATACGTACTAGATCCATTCTAGATACGTTATAGTTTAGATATCAACTAGTTCTCTTTTGCAGCGCAATTCGGGCAACCAATGTCACTTTTACGTTAGATAGAGTAAGATATCTATTAGATGTGAATTGGATCTCTAAGACATATCCTGTGGTAATCGTTCAAGAGTATCTCCAGAATCGCGCAAATGTTAAATTTGACAGGTTAGATCTTAAACATCTTCTAAGTCGGTCCCTCACTGCTGAGGATCGTGACTCCGCTTACTAATTTTTCCTATGGCAGCTCTCCACTTCTCCCTGTCGGTTGCTTTGTGGAAAGCGTTGCTTAGTGTGATGTCCATGTGAGATCTTAAACATATCGTTATCGTATCTTGGTGATGTCTTAAAAAGATATCTAATATATCTAGTAGTAGTAGTAGTAGTAGTAGTAGTAAACTCTTTATTGTACAAAAAGACATATTAAAAATAACATACAATTAGCAAGTAGTACAAAGGCGAACTTATCCCTTTGAGGGATCTCTTCCAGTTAACCTTTGAGTAGATATCTATTTCAAAATCCGAATCGGGCCCAATATATTACTCCCTAGGAGCTGTAGGCAGTAGTAGCATTACGTCAGCTAAAAAACACAAGTTGCTGTACGAGTACAAATGCCTTGTGAGGAAACGGTTAAAGATTATTATTAGAGGAATTAATTGTCCACCAAAATAAAATAGTATTCATAAAAAACTCATTTATCATCTCTTCTAGAAAACTCCACAAATATTTTGACAAAATATCCGGTTAAGGAGACGAAGATCAGTCTAGGTTTGTTCGCGGGAAAATTCGTGTTCCCGCGTTTCTATAAAATTGGGAATATCTATTGCTGTTGATATGTATTTTATTTTGACGAAAATGACGTTTTAGTGTTAGCCATGTGATATAATTGTGACCTACTATTTATTCGTCTATTTCTGTTCATTTAAGAAACAGAACACACACAACTTTACCCAAAACTACCCAAAGGTTGTCTGGAAGAGATCGCTCTTTAGCGATAAGACCGCCTGTTGTCTGCCTCTACATTTAATCAATTGTTCTTTTCTTTTGTATCTTTTTACTGAGGTGTGCCAATAAAGAGTATTCTATCTATCTATCTAACTTTTAAGAGGGCGTAGAGGAGGGTAAATTTTCAGATTCTGTCAAATTACCCCATTTCACGCACAAACGCAGCTCACGCACACTACCTCAATTTACTGGGACAGGTCAGTGACCCCTAATGTTTTTTTAAAGGTGCTGTTTCGAGTTTAGTGTTAACTACTGACCTCCTTTGAGGAATTAAAACTGTCAAACTTTCCTTTGTGAGAAGACAGAGAAAAAACACTTTTTATATATAGCTTTCCTTGTTTGTTCATGTCATGTCATAGGTATGTGACGTATTAGGTAATTATTTATTTTCGTTGTTGACTTTTGTATTAAGATAGGTACAAACGGCGACGCTCTTAACTGTCCATCGGTAGACCTTATGCCTTTTGTAATAAGGTTTACGAACTGTCAGTTAACAGTGTGGTGGTGTGCGATGGTAAGTATGCGGTTTGTAGACATAGACCAAATTAAAACTAGGAGTTTTATTATTAAAGATATAAGAAATCGTCTATTTTACCTACTCGAAGTGAACTACTTATATCTAAAATTATGAATGCAGGTACTACGCTTATACTTTTGTAAGCCAGTAAGTGATGCTTACTTAAAACTTATCGGGCAATCAAAAAACTCATAATTACCTATATTAAAATATTTAAATTTACTATTCCATCTCATACGTTCAATAAGGCCCGGGACCGGGCCTTGTCACCTGCACTGACAGAGGGCCTTTTTAGCCCCACATAATATTAAAGAACTGTGTCCCGGATAGTATGGGTTCTGGGCCATGACCATGACGCGTCCCGAAGTAACTTATACAGGGCGTAATCGTTAAGTGTAGCCAGGCTATAATTTCGTAAATATAACAGATATCAGAAAACTTCAAATTGTTATCGAAAGTGCGTTACCCAATGAGTAAAATTACATTAAGGGGTCATCCATTAATTACGTCACACGTTTGGGGGGGGGGAGGGGGTCAAGAAAATGTGACATGTTGTGACATGGGGAGGGGGAGTCACAAACACTGTGACGTCACTTTAACTTCATCACTATTCATCAGTAACCGAAAATTAATTTATATTTTTTTATTCGCAGTACATTTAAATAATGAGGTTTTGGAAGTATGTAGGTAATTTTCGTTCCTAATTGGTTTTGTGTTATAAAATTATATATATTTATTTTACCAAAAATATTTTTTTTTTAAATAATTTGTTATATTTTTTAAGTATTATGACTTGTGAATAAAAAGATGTCGAAATTTTTATGACTCTAGATCTCCGTGTGCCGTTATTTATTTACCCTATTTATTTTGAACACAGTTTTTCACTGGTATCATCATTCGTATACGGATATGAATTTCAAACTGTCAAACTGGGAGATCCTGGTACGCGTCCGCTTTGAACCAAGCCCAGCGGGCATCTGATTGAAAGGAGAATTTGACAGATATGGCGGATGTATGGAAATTTTACGAAAGTTTACGTTTACGATTGAATTTCTCTGTAGCCTTTAAGAGGAAAAATAGGAAAAGCCTGATTCGTTGTAGTCCAGTTATCTGGCTTTCGAAATCACTCGATTTTATAGCATGAGCATCGATTTTTTTATACAAATTTTACTAAACGCTGACACTCGTTCATCTCGTTTTAGGTACAAATTTGCATAGGTGTATTTATTATATTGTAAAATATTTCAGATTTTCAAGGGTGATTCGTTGTAAACACACTCTTTGGGATAATAATGACATTTATTATAATTTTTTTTATCAAGAGATGTGAACGCTAGCGACTAAACGGTGACTGCCTTTTTCGCTGATTTTGCTCGATGCAGTCTTAACAGTTTCAAACACTCATGCTCCTATTATAGTCAGTGTTGGCCGAAAGTTAATGCGAATTGAAAATGTTGGCCATTAACCATTATAAATTGAACCTTAAACCGTAACGGACGATTACAGTTTACGATTCAATTTATAATGGTTAATGGCCAACATTTTCAATACGCATTAACTTTCGGCCAAAACTGATTATAGTAATATCTTTGCATAAGCTGTTTCTGTAAATGATCTCCACATTCCAGTATTTTCTTCCACACGTTACATTAAAGCTATCCAACACACCTGGCTGAATATTCTGGGTTTTACAACGCTGTACGTAATGATCACCTCCATTCATCCCTCGCATTTCACCCCTCACCTCCACTCTCTCACTGAATTGATGCAGCGTACCTCCATTTGAATATAAGTTGCCTGTGTATTATAATATGTATTTACATATAGGTACGAGTATGAAATGAAGGTCGAGAAGGCGAAAAACATATAATGTAGGTTATTGTAACATACTGTGATGTTGGTAAATGTGAGATACTTTGGATTTTTTATTATTATACTGAGTGGGGGGTAGTATGACAGCATTTAATCTAGGTTAATTGTGTCGCTTATCATCAAACTCGGATAAATCCATTCGACCCTCTCAGCAAATATCTACCCTATTACCTTTTCATAATACCAAAATCGCATGATCTGACATAGATTTACCCGAGTTTGAAGTTAAGCGACTCAATTGTCGATAAGTTAAAATTATTATTATGTATTATGTCCCCTTACATAAACTATCATTATTTAATGATTTAATTCTTTGGAGAGCTATGATGCCATATACAAACAGACAGACAGACAGACATTGGTGTGAAATAGCACCCCTCTTTTTGCTTCGGGGGTTAAAAATTAGTATATCTGTCTGTATGCATAATTTGTAACTACGGATGACTGTTAAAGCTGACTGCAAGACAGGGTTTTTCAGAAATCCTACCGACTGCGCCATGTAAGTCAGAAGTTAGAACTTAGATTGCATCTTACTTCAATAATAGTGAAAGTGCTCAGTAGACTTTCAAGAAAAAATATAGCAAATATGAACGTACCAGCTGTTTTAAAATTTTTGCAATTAGATTATTTTGCCTATACTCAGCATGGCCCGATACGCTCTTGGGTTCAATAATTAATTAATTATCCAATTAACTAAGTATTTACAATCTAACACATTATACATACCGATAGTTACTTAGTTATCTTCACAGCAGAAACTTGTGTACCTACTTCAATGACACATATAATTACGATTTTCATCTGAAGTGTACACGCTCAATATTTACAATATATGTAGTTTAAACCCAATCTCTTAATATTATTGCTGCATTGAAACATTGGTTGCCGAGCTAGTAAGGTTGTAAATCAAATCAAGTCTATGAACTAAGTAAATGTATGATATTTAGTCAAATGATATTTTTGTGTAATATACTATACTGAAGTATATATTTTATATCAAATAAAAGCTAAATCCAGGACAGCTAACATCAATCTTGTCGAAAAGAATAAGTTTACCAGATATTAATCTCCAGAATTAAATGTGTGGCCATTTATTTTATCCCGTGAAAATATTTAACAATACGTATGTACTTATACAAGATGTCGTATCAGTTGCACACTGCTTTAGCCTTCATGTATCTATAGATTAAACTTTTCAGACAAATACTAGTTTAAAAAATGTTTTTTTCGGGATACCGGGGACAAAACAAATTAATTGCTCCGTTAAAGTGATATTAATCGGGAGTCTTAATTTTTTCTATTAGTCGTAACTTTTCTTCTTCTTTATATTTATCCTTGCCTTATTCCGTTACGCGGGGTCAGCTTTCCTAATCATGAGGCGCCACTTTGTTCGCTGATAAGCGTCGCCACTCGACAGGCCCAACTATTTCTTGTCTCTCCGGACATTCGTCAGCCAGGTAGTTACTAGTCTGCCCCTTCCTCCCTTTGCTGCAGCCATGGAAAGGCACTTCTTTAAACGTGAGTTTTACGAATAATATCGTAAATGTTTTATCTCTGTATTTAAAGTACATCGATTCGCCTCACGTTAAGGCGGATTCCGCCAGTATGCGCCACTGTGCGGCACGAGCATCTATCTATCTATTTATCTAAAATGAGTTTGCTGTTGATTTATTAGTGGGTATAATGAAATTTATCTTGCTGTTCTATAAACTAAGCAAAGTCTGAGTCACCGACAGCTCCAACGATTCCAGAAATAGGTCTCGATAGGCGTCATGTCTTTTCGATTCTTTAAGTACGAGTATTTTTAACGAAAATAATCATCAAAGAGTTATTTACTCCAAAACTTATCCTCAGACATACAATATTTATTTTATGCCTCCAGTCAACTAGGACCTCTCTTAAATAGCTTCAAGCCGAACATTAAATTCATACGGGCCATTACTGACATGACTGGCTCCATGCGACCAAGAGGTAATCACTTATCTAACGTAATCGAGCTCTCGGGACTAGTCGATTGGCATCGGTAAGGGCGTGACGGGGTTGTAGGGGCTGTATTAAGTAGTTTGGTTCTAATGGCCGCTTTCAGACCGTTACACTTAACTATTATATGATTTTTTTTTATCTGATTTGTGATCACGCATAGCCACTTGGTCACTTTTTCTGTGATTTAGTATTAAAGATGTAGTGTACCTATACTATGTAATTATTTTCCATCGTACTTTCCCAGAAACTTACGAACGTGTCTTGCTATTTCAGTCAGTCTCGGTAAAAAAGTACTGACATTGTTTGAACATGACAAATACGAAAGTTTCTGAGAAAATACGATGGAAAACAATTATGCACTTTCCATTGTTACCCTTTGGGTACAGAACCCTAAAACCCTTTAAAAAGATTCAGACATATGTAATGGGCCCGATTCAGATTTTGAAATAGACATCTATTAGATATCTTTTAGACATCACCAAGATACGATAACGATATGTTTAAGATCTAACTTGTCAAATTTGACATTTGCACGATTCTGGAGATACTCTTGAACGATTTTCACAGGATATGACTTAGAGATCCAATTCACATCTAATAGATATCTTACTCTATCTAACGTAAAAGTGACATTGGTTGCCCGAATTGCGCTGCAAAAGAGAACTAGTTGATATCTAAACTATAAGTATAACGTATCTAGAATAGATCTAGTACGTGTCGTCTCTTGTGAATATCTTGAAGTTCGAATACGGCAGAATTTATATAATAGGTATCGGTGTAACAGAGCGCCAATGACAATCAATAAATCATAATCTGCCAGAATTTGGCGATGGCTGGTTGCCAACTCACCTGTCACAAACATTAACGACTGCTTAAGGTTAATTCTCGGTTATTTGATCACTTTTCACTAACTTATGACAATCGAGATCTGACACTAATAGTAGTTCAAAATTTCCAGAACATTTTTGGGTCGATAAGTTTAATGGCGGTATAAAGCGTCAATATTTACTTGTTGGACCGGCAAGATACGTAGAGTTGTCACTGTCAGCCTAGTGAAACAGATGCCTAAATATACGGAAAATTTTAACAGTCTTTAATTCTCCGCACACAGATTATATTTTAAACGTTTTCGATAAAGTATTGCTCTTGTGAGGTAATAGGAACAGATAGTTCCTATCAACCCGCAAGAATAACATTTAATCGTTTCATTCTAAAGGCCATTAATCGTGAAAACATTTAGTTCAAACACGGATAAGCGATAAGCTGTGCAGCCATTATCTGGCGTCGATATCAGCGCCCACGGCTTAATGGCGGTATCACACAGGATAATGTATTACCGCGATATTGCGGCTAGGCTTTAGCGCGATCGGAGCCTGTCTTACCGTCGCGAGCGGCAATAAATAAATAAATAAATAAATAAATAATAATAAATAATTTCTTTATTCAGACAAATACAGTCCACATAAAGAAATTATTTATTATTTATTTATTTATTTATTGCAATGACTACTTTAGAATGTATATACTAATATTATAAATGCGAAAGTAATTATATCTGTTATTTCTTCACGATTATGAAATTTGGTGTGGAGATAGTTTGAGGCACGGGGAAGGACATAGAGTAGTTCTTGTTATTCCTTACCATCATTCTATGCAGTCGAAATGGCGGGCGCACGCTATTGTATTACTTTATTTTAATTATAGTTTAAAGAATTAAAGTCATGCGTGAATTTGTTTATTCGAAACAACGACACATTTCTGCGCTAAACAAGGATAGTAATTATTGACCCAATGAGAACGAAGGTTTCCGTGGAGACTTTCTGACGCGTTGCATTGCCTTTGAGCAAACCTAGTAGTTTCACAACTTTTAAAACAGAAAACTTAGATACATACAAACTTTACAACTTAAATATAAACATCTACGTGAGTACGTACGTAGTTTTTCACTATGTTACGTATACCACAACTTTGTGGTCTAGAGAAGGTATATATTATCCTCTGAGCTCTCAAGTCGGGTGAAATGGAATTTAAAAACTTTCCTACCGCATAACGAAGCCTTAGAAAAAGTTCTACTTGCGAGTTTTGATGGATTTTGAGTAGAATTTAGAAACTACTTTATTGGCTTTATATCAAAAGATATAGGTACCTATATCTTAAAGTTTAGCATATCCAGAACCTCCCAACGCTTCGATAGCAACAACTTAACAGAGATAATGTATGCCGTATGGATGCCCCCATATATTAGCACTTGGCCTGGCAATGTGTGATATGAACGGTAGTTGGCGTACGTATTTATCTATTGATCTATTTCCACTATCTGGATTCCAGCTCCAGTTTCGGCGCCCGGCTTTAGACATTTACTCTTCCATATAGCACTTTCTTCGGTATCGTTTTTTGTAAGACTTTTGACACACATGTCATCCATGCAATTTCTAGCCAGCATTTCCTGGTTATCTATATATATAAATGCAAGTGTCCTGACTGACTGATTCATCAACGCAGAGCCGAAACTACAAAAGCCAGAAAGTTGAAATTTGCACACCAAATTGCATTTATAAAGTGTACAAGAGATAAGAAGCGATTTTGAGAAATTCAACCCCTAAGGGGGTTAAAAAGGGGATGAAATTTTGTATGGGGTTGAAGTTTTCTTTTAAGCTAGGAATTTGAAACTTCGTAAAAAGATATATTATTAAAATACAAGAAAAGTAATTTCAGCGTTTATGAAAATTCATCCCCTAAGGTGGTGAAAAAGGGGTTGAAAGTTTGTATGCATATCAAAAAATTTTTCGAGTGGTGGACTTGAATCTTTGTATTTAGGGATATTATTAGAAGACAAGAAAAGTAATTTCAGCGTTTTGTAAAATTCATCCCCTAACAGGGTTAAAACGGGGTTGAAAATTTTAATCCTTTAAGTCAGTCAGTCAGTCAGTCAGGTCTTTCACGTTTATATATATAGATATTTGTGTGTGATAAACTGCAGATGTGTGGAATAAATATTGTGTAGAATCACTACTAGGTAGAATCAAGATTGTGTTGAAATAATGACTGTGAGGAATAACGCATGTGATAAACTGCAGATGTGTGGAATAAATATTGTGTAGAATCACTACTAGGTAGAATCAAGATTGTGTTGGAATAATGACTGTGAGGAATAACGCATGTGATAAACTGCAGATGTGTGGAATAAATATTGTGTAGAATCGCTACTAGGTAGAATCAAGACTGTGTTGAAATAATGACTGTGAAGAATAACGCTCGTGATAAACTTCAGCTGCGTGGAATTCATATTGTGTAGAATCGCGACTAGGTGGAAACAATAATGGCATAAACATCGCATAATCCCTTATTGAGTCCCGTGCAAGCGAAAGATTCTATAATAGATTCACGAGCGTAGCGAGTGAATCTAATTTAGAATCTTGAGCGTAGTAAGGGATTCAAAAGCGCACGAGATGTAAATAACTTTGATCTCGTGTAGTACACAAAATTTTTCAACCTAAGCAGTGAGAACATACCTAGAGGGACAGAGATAATAGAACCCAAGTATATCGAACTTGTATTAGACCCCGCATGTTAAAAATGACATTTGACTATAAAGGTCACTTGAATGACATTTTGTCTCACTCAGTGAGCAAAATGCGATTTTGCTCACTCATTTTGTCTCACTCAGTGAGCAAAATGCGATTTTGCTCACTGAGTGAGACAAAACGACTCAGTGAGCAAAATCGCATTTTGCTCACTGTTTTTAAGAAGCAAAGTACCCTTGTTCGAGCTGCTGAGGTGATAAAAAAATTGGTTCATTTTAATATCCAACATTTAACAATTAAAACTTTAAAAAGCCCCGCTAGAGTTTATTTAATACAGTCAAGTGTAAAAATATGGGTGCAGAAAAATTTGTTGTATGATGGGCGCTCGATGGGTTAAGGATTATAGTTAAATACTTACACGGGGTGATTTTTTTACACTTACCAAATAAGATCTTCATGCTAGACTCGGGTTTGCGGACACAAGAAAAGAACTTGTTTTTTTTTTCATTAAAGAAATCTTTTTATATGCAGTCAACACCTGTGGCCTATTTTATAAAGCTACAAGTTACAATTTACAAGCGGAAGTCTCTTTCTAACCCTATGTGTTAGAACGAGACTTCCGCTTGTAAATTGTAACTTGTAGCTTTATAAAATAGGCCACTGATTACACATTTAACGACGAGACACGTATTGTTAAGATATGTGATGTACTACATGAGTATCATGTGTGTTTTCGTTGTTTCACATGTTACTTTTCAATAACGTTTAAAAAACAATGGTATACGGGTTTGCACAAAATATCTCTATGGGTCGAAGTGTATCCGCAAGGGCCCCCGAAAACAATAAGTAAAGACAATAAGATGGTATACGGGTAATTCCGGAAGGAAAAAACACTTAAAAAGTGGCGGAAAATTCAGAAGAGGTACTCTGCTTACAACGGAATGAGTGATTTTTAAATTATTTTCGGGTTTATCTAATTTCTGAAATTACCCGAATACACCTTATATAAAAGTGTAAGTTTCTTCTATTTAATATTAATACAGTAAAATCTAACAGCATAAAATATCTGTGTATCATTTTATTACATTAAGGGATACGATAGTACACCTAATAAGAGTTTAGTAAAAACAAAACATTTTTTATTCAATATAATATTTAAAACTTTCGCGTTTTGCACACATATTAACCTGTGTCGAAACGTCGGTAAATAAAGGTAATAAAGTAAATTCGCGATAGCCCGTCTACAAATGTGAGTTAATATTTTTTATCTACACACATATCATAAACTGTCTATGATGCCTTCAAAATTCGTAAATTATGGCCCACATTACGATAAACTGTTTTGTTACAGCAAATTTCTTATCTGTTAAAATGTGGTAATAGCTTCATTACTATATCAAAATCGATTTGGTAATGCATTTCAAATTTCGAACATCTCTGAAAAAAAAGCAATTTGATTTGACCCCTATTCTAATATCAGTTGAGATGACGTTTTATTCGAAATCAAATGACAATTGCATACAATATTGACAAATCTCGCATGTAAGTTGGTATCGGACGATATGGTAATCGACCCCGACTCTCTGAATTTAAAAAAAACTACGATTGCGTGACGTGCGTGAAAAAAGTTTTCATTTGCCGCCATTTGACGTACAGTTTATCTTTTAATTAGTTTATAAGTAAAAAATATTTTTTTTGTTGTTTTTAAAGGAACTATAACAAAAGTTTCGTATTTTTTCGTATAAAGATATTTCGGAGACGCCATCTCATATCCGCGAGTTCCGCCAGAGAGCAAAGTCGGCTGTAATATGAAGTTAGTGAATATATCATAGAAATTTTATAATATGTGTGTAGATAAAGCAGTGTATGTAACTGTACATAATTAGGCATTAAAACACTCGTGTGATACTATTATGACACTCATTTCATTTGTTTCATAAACCCACACTCGTATTTTAATGCCTTTCATTATGTAGCAGTCACATAAACTACTATTATTCACGATTTTAGGTATGTGAAGCTCTTCAGCTTCTTGAGTCTTCACTCAGGTCAATAAAATAATGGGGATTGGGGATTAAGTCTAATTTAGCGATCAAGATTAGATTACAAATATGAAATGCCACTTAATTCTATCCTGATATTGTTTACGTGGTATTTATGCGTTTTTACATATTCCATTATAGGCAAACTCCTCCTGTGCGCATTTTCTCCTGAAACCAACAAAGTTAAGGTAGACAATAATATGAAATTAAATAATACATAAAATCCTTGAAAAATGATTTTGGTTAACCTTCCTCCCTTTCACAGTCAGTAAAGTAAGTAATTTTGTCACTCGCGGCATAAAAATAAATCGATTAACACCTAATAATTGTGTAATTTTAAGTAAGTATAAGTAACACTTTATTGTACGGAAGAGAGGAATACATCAGGTAGAACATAAATACAGTACAAGGGCGAACTTATGCCTAAGAGGAATCTCTTCTATGGACCGGAAGTATGACGAATTGGAAATAATTTGTCATAACTCTTCCCGTAATAAAGTAACAAATATAGGTATGCTAATACTATGGAATGTGTACGGGACGTTGATGATTATAATGTACCTTACCAGCAGTTGTTGTCAAAAGTGTGCCCAAGGGTAGAACATACGGGAGAATAGAGGAAACTATAACATCTACATTTTTCCGCCAATGTAGATGCAGCCAGCAAGAACAAAAACAACACTGGAACACGACAGATAATGTAAAAACATAATAAAAAACAAAAAAAAATATATTGGACATTTTTACACAAATTGACTAAGCCCCACGGTAAGCACAAGAAAGCTTGTGTTGTGGCTACTCAGACAGCGTTGTATATAATATATAAATACTTAAATACATAGAAAACAACCATGACTCAGGAACAAATATCAAAAACTAGAATTGGAGACAAATATCAAAAATTATAACCGATTTTCTGATAAACTTAACTCTCTCATTTATTCTCTCTATTAAACACAAAACAGTAGTGCCAAAAATATCGTTTAACTGAAATAAATTCAATATTAAGTTATCATTGAAATCATAAATAAGCTGGTGGTATTACTTACCAAATAAAATCCTCATATCGTCAAAAAGCAAACGACTTTGCGTTGGAACCGTTGGAGCGTGAATGATGGTATGAAGTTCCACTTTTATGCGAGTATGTAAAGTGAGATAACATTTAATTACCATGACAGGTAACTACTATCGCAAGTAAGTGCTTTGATACATTTATTAACACTTGCTGTACAGGGTAGTTATGGGATAAGGGATACAAAAAATATTATAGGGAATTTATCACCAAATCAAACTCTGGCATTCATTACGATATCTCCCTTGACGGCTAATAGTCTGCTATGATATAAGTCATAAGACGTCGATTTAGTTCACTCTTCCATATTCATCACATAACCGATCCAAATTGCTAATGATATCAACCAATACAACTAAACTGGTTTCGCTTTAGTCATCTACACTCTAGCAAAAAGAGTTTATATTATAAAGTGGCAACACTGCTGTGTCATCCCTTTCAAACAACTCAATATAAGAAAACGGGATGACACTACAGTGTTGCCACTTTTCTATTTCTACTCTTTTTTGCCAGACTGTATGTTATATTAATGTAAGATAGACTTCTTGCTATGCGTGACCGTATTCAATTTATATATTTAACTTTTTTCAGGAGGAAGTGTGCAAACGAGGACTTTGCCCACAACGGGGATTGTTGCTATAAGTAGTATTACAGAACTAAAGCTCTCTCAATACTGCTACAATACGTACCTACTTGTTTTCTTGACACACACACACTGATATAATAAATTGCTTAAACTAAAGTTGTTAAGTTTTATTCCGACTTCACCGTAGAGTCTGTGCGGAAAGTGAAGAGTCGTGGCAGAAACGGGAACTAACATTTTAAATTTTATATGGCAATCAAACCTTTGACACCTGTCTTGTAAAAAGTAAACAAACTTCTGTCAATGTATATTTTTATTAACAAAAACCGCAAGTTTTATGTATAAAATATTTTCAAAACACGATAAAACCGTACATAAAACCACAAGGAAAATTATATTTAACATTGTTCGGTTTTGTCAGCGGGAAGAAAACGGCTAAAAGCCGACTATCGACTTACAAAAAGTCGCGGAACGTGTTTCCGCTATTCGCGGGTATTGATATTACCTATTTAATAAGCCCCCTAAGTAACTTGTCTCCGGTACATAATCGGTAAGTATATTCATTCTAAATATATTAATTTTCATAAATATGCAGGTCATTCATGATCTTTAAAATAACTGACAAATAGTCTTGATACTTGCCATTTTATGCATATTTATATGTAATTTCTTTTTCAGGATTGTGTAAAAGTACCTACGGTATCTCGAATAAAAGACCGCTAAGTAGGTGATATGCAAGAATTCGTAATCTACGTGCCGGAATCAAGTACATCCAGTTCAGATGAAGATAGTTCTATGAGTGTCCCTGGTTGTTTTGAAGATAGCTCAAACATAAGTGACATTGAATATTTTAATTCAGACTTCGATTACAAAGAATAAACTTTTTCTAATAAATATTTCTTTATTTGTAGGTTCTGTTAGTTAAGAAATTATATTTCATATTTAGCAGTGACTTTTCGGCGAAGTAAAATATCGTGAGATGAGAAAACCGGACATATACCAATAAGGCCTACCTACTTATGCACTATTTTTATTCATATTCATATTTATTATTAATGATGTACACATACATTACAAGTCAAGTTTACAATGGGTGAAATATATCCCAGATAAAATTACAGTTCTATTGCCCAATTTCAACCCGATCTACCCGGTTTTAATAACTGTTGGACTGCACAGATTAGGCAGTACATAAATGAGACTCGTATCTTGTTTGGTACTAAAATTACAGTTGTATTGGGCAGATTCTTAAATAGTTTTAGCAGTTTTGTCAATCGCAGTCACTTTTTAGTATCTGAGATATAAAAACAAGTGTGTTTTAAAAAGAAAATTAGTGCCTGCGCTAAATCAGAGGATTGAGTTGACGAGCCGACACCACCGCCAGGCTCCGTTTAGTAAGCCGTGGTAAAAAACCGGAACAAAAGGGATTCAAGTATCATGACCTTTAGTGTCGTACTATAATCACGTGACCAGTGTTGTCAGCATAGCAAAAACCATAAAATAGCACTGGCGCGCCCTCAAATCCCACGACTCTTCTCTTTCCGCACAGACTCTACTAGGTACGTATATATTATTAGTAAGTATTTGTGTTAAAATGTACTATCTTATATAAAACCACGCCGGCGTTTCAGGTTCACATTTTATTTAAAAAAAAGTACTTACCTATGTGAATTTTTACTATTTTAAATCATACACCAAAAATTAAAAAAAAATATAACATACATATATTCTACCTACCCATCTAGGTGTTCAGAGTTGACGACGTACCAAAAATATACCAAGTTACTACATAGAGTACATATATCTTATTGTTAGTTTGATTTGATTTGGTGATAAATTCCCTATAATATTTTTTGTATCCCTTATCCCATAACTACCCTGTACAGCAAGTGTTAATAAATGTATCAAAGCACTTACTTGCGATAGTAGTTACCTGTCATGGTAATTAAATGTTATCTCACTTTACATACTCGCATAAAAGTGGAACTTCATACCATCATTCACGCTCCAACGGTTCCAACGCAAAGTCGTTTGCTTTTTGACGATATGAGGATTTTATTTGGTAAGTAATACCACCAGCTTATTTGTATAATAAAAATTCCTTCTTTCATAACAACAATATATTTCTTGATCACAATATTCCGTTACAGTTCAATCTCCAATCACCTTACTTCACAATCGTCCTCCCTTCACCTCTGCCCGTAACCGAATGCCCGTTAACCGCTATGCCAGTCGTCTTTTATTCTTTCTTCCAACTACCTTCTATTTACAAAGGTCAACTATCAATAACGTTACTATTAAATTTATTAAATTATAGATTGCCAACGATTACTCAACTCTTTATTTTATTAAATCTGTTTCTAATAATTAGTAATTTTAATGAATCTTACACTCGCCCATCCTGACATTGTGCATGTCCTCATGCACAGTCATACTAATCGCGTCTGTCATCTAATCTTACACTCGGCATGTCAAATCATCGGGCATTCAGTAAGAAAATTATTAATACCCATTTAATACAATTTCTTTGTCTGTCTATATACATTTTTTTTTATTATTTATTGAATTCATCTAGGTATATCTTCACATTATTATTTCAAATCCAATAAATATATCCATCTAGATATATAAGTTTTTATTAATGTTACTCATACTACTACATAATATAAAGTACTTACTTTTTTTTTTAAACAAATCATCACTACATATAAAGTACATTACTTAACATATTAGGTTGCTTTTTTTTTCATTATTTCTTTTGTTTTTTTCTGTTTTTTTTTTATCACTCTCATGACACAACGTGTCTCACAACATACCATTTTTTTAATCAAATTTTATATGTAGCACATTATTCCTCTTGTTTTTTGATTCCATATTTTCTCCATTCCATTCCATTTTTCATTCCATTTTTTTTGTGCTACTTACTGAATCACTCTCATGACACAAACGTGTCTCACAACATAACATCCTCTATTTCCGTCTTTTTTTTCCATCGTTACCATATATCCGTTCGTCCATCCATAGCAAATTACCAATTCAATAATCGAATAATCCAATAATCCAATAATCCAATAATCCAAAAATCCAATATCCAATAATCCAATAATCCAATAATCCAATAATCCAATAATCCAATAATCCAATAATCCAATAATCCAATAATCCAATAATCCAATAATCCAATAATCCAATAATCCAATAATCCAATAATCCAATAATCCAATAATCCAATAATCCAATAATCCAATAATCCAATAATCCAATAATCCAATAATCCAATAATCCAATAATCCAATAATCCAATAATCCAATAATCCAATAATCCAATAATCCAATAACTCAATAATCCAATAATTCAATGATCCAATAACTCAATTATCCAACAACTCAATAATCCAACAACTCAATAATCCAATAACTCAATAATCCAATAACTCAATAAGCCAATAACTCAATAAGCCAATAACTCAATAAGCCAATAACTCAATAAGCCAATAACTCAATAAGCCAATAACTCAATCCAATAACTCAATAATCCAATAACTCAACTCAAAAATAATAACTCAATAATCCAATAACTCAATAATCCAATAACTCAATAATCCAATAACTCAATAATCCAATAACTCAATAATTCAATAACTCAATAATCCAATAACTCAATAATCCAATAACTCAATAATCCAATAACTCAATAATCCAATAACTCAATAATCTAATAACTCAACGCAATAATCCAATAACTCAACTCAATAATCCAATAACTCAACTCAATCCAATAACTCAACTCAATAACCCAATAACTCAACTCAATAACCCAATAACTCAACTCAATAACCCAATAACTCAACTCAATAACCCAATAACTCAACTCAATAACCCAATAACTCAACTCAATAACCCAATAACTCAACTCAATAACCCAATAACTCAACTCATAATTCAATAACTCAACTCAATAATCCAATAACTCAACTCAATAATCCAATAACTCAACTCAATAATCCAATAACTCAACTCAATAATCCAATAACTCAATAATCCAATAACTCAATAATCCAATAACTCAATAATCCAATAACTCAATAATCCAATAACTCAATAATCCAATAACTCAATAATCCAATAACTCAACTCAATAATCCAATAACTCAGCTCAATAATCCAATAACTCAGCTCAATAATCCAATAACTCAACTCAATAATCCAATAACTCAACTCAATAATCCAATAACTCAACTAAATAATCCAATAACTCAACTAAATAATCCAATAACTCAACTCAATAATCCAATAACTCAACTTAATAATCCAATAACTCAACTCAATAACTGTACTCTCTGTAACTCATTCATCCGTAACTCATTAATCCGTAACTCATTAATCCGTAACTCATTAGTCCGTAATTCATTAGTCCGTAACTCATTAGTCCGTAACTCATTAATCCGTAACTCATTAATCCGTAACTCATTAATCCATAACTCATTAATTAAAATAATCCAGAAATTTTATAATTCGATAATATTATACTTATCAGCATATGTAGGTATTTTCATCATATCGTTATATTACTTGCCACTTAAGCGTCAGTTGCACCAACCACAATTGACGAATTGATCAACAGCAATCAGCAGAGCTTTGCTTGCTAGAATAACCAAGCTAAAATATTTAAAATGCAACGAACTTCTTAAAACCAAGGATACTGAAAGCGAATCAATACACGGTTATAACGAATACTTTACTAGTGTAGGCCCAACCTTGGTTATTCAATCAACACCAGCCAAAATGATCCCGCCAACATTATAAGATTTATAAGATTGAAAAAAATTCCCGTCAGTTTGTTTCTCTTATTATTCTAATAATAATTAGAAAATTGTAGATTTCCCGGATACGCGGAACTGTCCTGTCGGGCCGCACACATGTGTTAGGGTTAAAGAACAAGTCGGTAATTTTAAACAAACAACTTTACATATAATGGATTAACTTTGTTTCTAATCTACATTAACGACTTGACTTTCTTGGATCTGAACAATGCAGACGTTGTGCTACGCTGATGACACGGCAATACTATTTCACGGTGCTTCCTGGGATGCAGTAATCGCCTTCACAGAAAGCGGTCTAGCTTTGGTGACGAACTGGCTTCAATACAATTTGTAACTCTAAAAGCAGACTAAACGAGATATATGTGTGCGTGTATAAAACAGCTGCTTCCGCCTCGTGGTCTCTTAAATGTGTCAAAAGTTTATTCATATTTAATATTAGGTTAGGTACCACTGGTACCTACCACACGTCATGTAATTGTAAAACAATAGAAAAACTTCGTCTATAAAGTACTTAGGTGTTATTCTGGATGAGCAGACTGACAACCGACAGAGGAAGATGAGAAACTCAACTTTACAGCGTACATTCAAACCACAGCTAAATAGTGTCAGGAAATAACCTAACACTCATTTAAATATCTTCGAAATGTCATGGATATACCACAGCGCAAATCAACCTATATTGCCCTAGCTCAACCCATTATTACGTAGGTAGGTACTAATATCGGTGTATAGCGTATAGCGCATCGATCGTTATTGTTGTTTTTTTTTTTCTTTTTATATACCTACTAAATTATGAACAAATACTGAAGAAACGTAACTTAGTCTTTCCTTTACCAGCGTTAACGGCACATTTTGCCAAAAGAGGAAACAACCAAGATCAAAACTTATGAATTAGGCTAACGAGCCCCATACAACTAACTTGAGCGAACTACAGGACACCACAGCATTGCCTGGACAACGATTCCACCCCCATAATCTGTGAACCCGTACCTCGAGACAACTTTCGTCAATACAAATAACTTTAAGGTACTGTACCAAAATATTCGCAGTTTAAGCAATAAACGACATCTATTAAAATCTACAACTGAAGATGACAAAGATATACAAGCCATCCGTTCCTGTCCTGTGCGGCTTCCACGTGAAAGCGATCCTGGCCGTTGTCCTTCCGTGTTGATCTTCGAAGCCATCTCTCATTGCCTCGGCCGCGTCTGCCGCTGCTGCGGCTTCGACGGTTGCGACTCCGCCTGTTGTTCCCCGGGGACTGGCGGCGGTTGCGACTTCGGCTTCGACGTTCTTGTCCATCATCAGATTTCGATTTTCGGCCACGCTCAGGAGTGTTCAAGCGCCGCCTGGATGTTTTTTCCTCATGGTCCATAGTCTGGAACTCGAAAACAACACCAGCAATGGAAGAGTTCTAAATCTTTGGATTGTTAATAATAGACAAATATAAATTGTTCTTATTAAGCTAAATTCAACTGTTTTATTTATTTATTTAATTTACGTTACTGCTTCCGGGGTAGAATGCGGGACGTTTAAAACAGATCTTAAATCCAAAACAGATCCGTATCCCGGTACGGATTCGGAACACAGGCTTTTCGAAACGGGAAAATTCTAGAACTGGTACAGAAACGGAATCTAGAACAAATTCGGGATCCGGCACTGATCCGATACCAATCCGGCACGCATCCGGTTCAGATCCGGCACGAATCCGGCAAATGATATACATGCGGTATTAATCCGGCACAGATCCGGTACCAATCCGGCACAGATCCGGTACCAATCCGGCACGGATCCGGCACCAGTCTGGGACGGATCCGGTACGAATCCAGCATGGATCCGGAACTCATCCGGCACAAATCAGGTATGCACCCGGCACGGTTCCAGTATCCGGCACGGACCCAAATCCAGAAACGGGATCCGGAATACGAAACGGGCCGCGTAGCCAAGATGCCAATCGCTTACGCTCCGTAGCGATAGGAATGCAACTGTCACTGTCGCGCTAATATGGAGCCGAACTATTCAAAATAAAACGGTGTTCCAAAGGTTTCACGCTACCCGCGATGTAATGAATGCTTTAATTATATTATGGATAGGCATTACAGCAAACACAAAAAAAAACCTAACTGTTGGTCTTGAAGAGAAAACTTGCAGTATAATTGCTCTCGAGTGAACGAATAGGCCGAAATGGGTTTACCCAATTATTCTGTTCTTGATAAAATTAACGGTGTCTTTGTTTCTAAGCGCCCGTTAAACATAAACTTCCTAACATAGGAAATATGAAATGATAATTAATTTCAACAAAACAACAACCAATATAAGTGTTACTAATATATGTATAGGTAACTATATAATTATAATAATTTTACACCACTGTTACTATTGTAACAAATTAATTGGGTAATTAAGATTTAACTCGATCAGTTCTAATATTAATACCTACATAATATAATACATTCAGGAATACCATAGTGACTTGTAGGTACTTACCACTTCTGATGTATAATAAAAATTCCTTCTTTCATAACAACAATATATTTCTTGATCACAATATTCCGTTACAGTTCAATCTCCAATCACCTTACTTCACAATCGTCCTCCCTTCACCTCTGCCCGTAACCGAATGCCCGTTAACCGCTATGCCAGTCGTCTTTTATTCTTTCTTCCAACTACCTTCTATTTACAAAGGTCAACTATCAATAACGTTACTATTAAATTTATTAAATTATAGATTGCCAACGATTACTCAACTCTTTATTTTATTAAATCTGTTTCTAATAATTAGTAATTTTAATGAATCTTACATTTATGATTTCAATGATAACTTAATATTGAATTTATTTCAGTTAAACGATATTTTTGGCATTACTGTTTTGTGTTTAATAGAGAGAATAAATGAGAGAGTTAAGTTTTTCAGAAAATCGGTTATAATTTTTGATATTTGTCTCCAATTCTAGTTTTTGATATTTGTTCCTGAGTCATGGTTGTTTTCTATGTATTTAAGTATTTATATATTATATACAACGCTGTCTGAGTAGCCACAACACAAGCTTTCTTGTGCTTACCGTGGGGCTTAGTCAATTTGTGTAAAAATGTCCAATATATTTTTTTTTGTTTTTTATTATGTTTTTACATTATCTGTCGTGTTCCAGTGTTGTTTTTGTTCTTGCTGGCTGCATCTACATTGGCGGCAAAATGTAGATGTTATAGTTTCCTCTATTCTCCCGTATGTTCTACCCTTGGGCACACTTTTGACAACAACTGCTGGTAAGGTACATTATAATCATCAACGTCCCGTACACATTCCATAGTATTAGCATACCTATATTTGTTACTTTATTACGGGAAGAGTTATGACAAATTATTTCCAATTCGTCATACTTCCGGTCCGTAGAAAAGATTCCTCTTAGGCATAAGTTCGCCCTTGTACTGTATTTATGCACTTCCTCCCATTGAAAGTGCACCTCACCAACATCAGGGGGTTGCACTCAAATATCGATCCGGTCCACCACCATCTTGAAACCGAAAAACCGCACCTATTCTTTTTGACGGAGACGCAAATCAAAACCCCAGCGGACGCGTCGTACCTCAACTACCCAGGCTACTCACTGGAACATAAGTTCAGAGCACGTGCTGGGGTCTGTGTGTACGTCCGCGACGACATTTGCTGCAAGCGTCTCCGTTGCTTTGAGGCTGCCGGGTTTTCCACTTTGTGGATTATGGTCGACTCGGGCTCAGAGAAAACTCTGTATGCCTGTGTCTACCGATCGCACAGCGGAAACCAGGAGACAACTAGGCTCTTTGACCACCTTACTGAGATGGCAGATAAAGCCCAACAGCGGTACCCCGCGGCTCAACTCGTATTCCTTGGGGACTTTAACGCCCACCACGAGGAGTGGCTGTTCCCGTACAAGAATACTTGCCACGCTGGGAGGGAAGCGCGCAAATTTGCTGTATCCCTAAACCTTACCCAGCTGGTAAATGTTGCGACGCGGATACCGGATGTTACTGACCATACACCCAATTGCCTTGACCTTCTGCTGACAACTGATCCAGACAGGCACTCGGTTTCGGTCTCAGCTCCGCTAGGATCGTCCGATCACTGTCTGGTGAAATCCATGTCGATCCACTCTCCTCCTGATCTCTGCCCTAGGGGCACGAGGAGAGTATGGCGATACGAGTCAGCGGACTGGGATGAGATGCGGCATTTCTTTGCGTCTTTCCCCTGGCAGCAGGTCTGTTTTTCTTCGGGTGACCCCTCCTGTTCTGCTGAGGCTGTTGCGGATGTGATTCGGCAGGGAATGGAATATTTCATTCCGTTCTCCGACCTATCGCTCGATCACAAGACCCGAGCATGGTACAATTCGGACTGTGCTCGAGCCGAGGCTCTTAAGCAGTCTGCATACCAGGCTTGGGTACTAGCCCGCGATACCAAAGCTGGAGCACAGAGGATTCGCGCGAAGAAAAAAGCCTTTAACTCAGCTGCCAAGTCCTGCAAACGGGTGCTTCGAAAGGCTCGATTCGACCACGTCAGTCGAATAGGGGCCAAACTCGCCTCCTACCCTCCTGGTAGCAAGCGGTTCTGGTCCCTGTCGAAAGCGGTCGAATCCAACTTCTGCCGACCCACATTGCCACCTCTGCAGAAACCTGATGGGACACTGGCCCACTCCGCGACAGAGAAAGCTAACTTGTTTGCTTCTCTGTTTGCGAGCAATTCACGTCTAGATGCAGGCTCAAAACTTCCACCTACGCTACCTCATTGCAGTTCCTCTATGCAGAGAATTGCTATACATCAAAAAGAGGTACGCCGAGCTCTGCTGAATCTTGACGTGAATAAGGCCAGTGGACCAGACGGTATACCTGCACGTGTACTAAAGCAGTGTGCGCCTGAGTTGTCTCCTGTACTGACACGCCTGTACCGCCTCTCTCTCCAAACAAGAACGGTGCCGAAATCCTGGAAGCTTGCAAACGTGCAGCCAGTACCCAAGAAGGGTAGTCGTGCTGATCCCTGCAATTACCGACCAATCGCCATTACCTCCATGCTCTGTAAAGTCATGGAAAGGGTACTTAACGGCAAACTGCTGGCATACCTCGAAGCAAATGATCTGCTCAGTGACCGTCAATATGGCTTTCGCCGAGGTCGGTCTACTGGGGATCTTTTAGCGTATGTCACGCACTGCTGCGGCGAGGCCATCGAGAGGAACGGTGAAGCGCTTGCTGTTTCACTGGACATCTCGAAGGCCTTTGACAGGGTTTGGCACGCAAGTCTCCTTAGCAAGCTTCCTGCTTACGGCATCCCTGCTGATTTTTGTAGCTGGCAATCTGATTTCTTGAGTGAACGGTCGATCAGAGTAGTTATTGATGGCTGCTCTTCGGACCTCATGGCCATTGACGCCGGTGTTCCTCAGGGGTCTGTTCTCTCCGCAACCCTTTTCCTGCTCCACATTAACGACATGCTGCAACCCAGCATTGTAGGTTATGCAGATGACAGTACGGTTGTTGAGAGATATTTGGCTAGTGCAGGGGACAGCAGGGAGGATATACGTTCACAGAGAGAGGCCATGGTTGAGCGAATGAACTTGACCCTTAGTCTCGTTTCCCAGTGGGGTGATGACAATCTGGTCACGTTCAATGCCTCCAAAACGCAGGCGTGTCTATTTTCCGCAAAACGGAGTCCATTCGACCTGACTCCTTCTTTCCGGGGTGCATCTGTACCTATTACCGACAGCCTGGAACTCCTCGGCATGGAGCTGAGTTCAGTCCTCGGCTTCGGCAGCTTCATTGAGTCTAAAGCACAAACTGCGGCCAGAAAGCTGGGCGTCCTAAATAAGGTGAAGCGATACTTCACACCTGGACAGCTTCTAACACTTTACAAAGCTCAAGTCCGGTCGTGTATGGAGTATTGCAGCCACCTGTGGGATGGCTCAGCTAAATACCAACTCGCCGCTTTGGACTCAGTGGAGCGCAGAGCCAGGAGGATGATTGGCGACAAGAAGCTAACGGCTAAGCTTCAGACTTTGGCCCATCGGCGGAAAGTCGCCAGCCTGTCGGTATTCTACAGGTTGCACTTCGGGGAGTGTGCCCAAGAGCTACACGAGCTCATTCCACCGTCCCCATTCTACCATCGGACTTTTAGACGCACGGCCGGTTTCCATCCTTACTTGGTAGATATTCCGCCAATTCGCACTAAGCGCTTTGCTTCTACTTTCCTTATGCGCACTGCCAAGGAATGGAATTCCTTGCCGGCGTCTATATTTCCGTGCTCTTATAACCCGGCAACCTTCAAATCAAGAGTGAACAGGCACCTTCTGGGCGAGCTCGCTCCATCGTAGGCCACGTCTACGCCTCGGCTAGTCTGTGGCCATGAGTAAACCCATGCATAATAAAAAAAAAAAAAAAAAGAGTTCCTTACGTGCAATTGTTTGAAAAAGTGTTTCCATTCGTAGAACATACGGGGGCGAATATTTTAGTACATATGCAGCTCTCTGCCACCGCGAATGCGCACCCCAGCAGTGTGGTGATCAACGTCAACACTGAAACAAGTTCTAGGGGTTAGTAAAATGTTTTAATGTCACTAGTAATGTCTCTGTAGTAGTAATGAATCATCGGTGTGAATAAAAAAATCGCTATGTGTTTTTTTACGATTTTTGCATATTTGAATTCCTTTTTGAATTTCCCGTCGACCCACATAAATATTTTTGTTATATCTTTATCAGTTTTAAAAATATAAATTCCGGTATGTGAACACAGAACAACATTTGTACAAAAAAATTACAGAACAGAAACAAAAAAATAGCTATGTGATTTTTTAGCACATAACGATATTAAATGCCTTGTTTTCCGTCGAGGGTGATGGCGATAATGTTGCACATGGCGATTTATTGTAAAATGGATTACCCGACAGACCCTATAATCCGCTATGTATCATATGTCACACTATGTTACTTTGGCAACAAATCGCTATGTGTGACACATGACGATTTTTTCCAACCAAATTTAAGTCGCTATGTAGCAAAATTTGGTTAAAATAATCATATTGTAAAAAATTACAAAAAAAAACTGTTTATATTCTTCTTGAGTATCATGTAAAAATCATTGATCTATCAGAAAAAAAATACAGGTGCAACAAATATATTACAAACAGGAAAATAAACAGTTATTTTTGTCTCCTGAAAAGTAGCTTAAAAATACATGGCGATTTTTTTATTCGCACCGACGGAATGTAGTCTGAGTTCTACGATATCTATCTCAAGCGACGAAGGAAGATAAAGATTGAACAGACTTTAATGTCTTTAAAAATATTTGGAAAGCCCCTAGCTATATATGGGCATACCAATTTAAACAAGTTGATCTTCTCTTGCTGATAAAAACTCTTATTTTCTTAAAACTTAAACTTAAAACCTCTTATTCTTTCAATTACCGCGTAGTTACAGATCTGACAATGGTCTCTCGATAACTATAAATAGCATGATCCCCAATAATTTGTAATTATTATAATAAAATTTTAAAAATATTGATCCTCTTACCAAGTAAAATTCTCATTTTATGTGGTGCACAGTACCTTTTCAGATATAAAACTAATGTGTTTATCGAAATACCTCTTTTATACCTTTTATAGGACTCAGTACAACTGTGGGTAAATACGAGTAAGGCAACATTAAAATACTACTAGCGACCCGCCCCGGCTTCGTACGGGTTAAAAAATTATACACCTAAACCTTCCTTAAGAACTATTGACAGATGAAAACCGAATGAAAATTTCACTGATCAAATGGCATTTACTTGTTTACGTGTGAAAGGCCGCGCTGAATACAGCCACGTACAAGATATATGTAATAAGGATGACTCACGTTAGACCGGGCCGTGTCCGAACCGGAGCTTCCGGAGCTTTGTTTACTATGGAAAGCACCACGTGATCACCGATCAGCCGTCATAGAAAATGACATGTCTGACGCCCCGGTCCGGGCACGGCCCGGTCTAGCGTGAGTCATCCCATATGATAAAATGCACTTACAAGAGGATAAGCTGAGATATAAAACGATTTAAAAATTTCAGCGAGAAAAGCCTCTGAGCACAAGCTAGTCTTAAAAAGTATGAGTCAACACAAATAGCGATAACAATGCCTGTAGGTACCAACTGCATTTATTGTTTTTCATCGGCAAACAACAATCATCTGTTAATGTGCCATACATGTAAACGTTACTTTAAGTTATCCAGTTAATGAAATATTTCATTTGTGAAAAAAATTGTAACAATGAGAATCTTTCTTGGTAAGTTAATTCTAAAAGAAAATAATTACTAACTATGTGCCTGGCTCAATAGATAGGTTCACCGCCAGCAAAAGTGCAAGTTTTGAATGAGAAACGAGAAGGAATATTTAATTTCTTCATACTATTCTTATTAGTCTATATGGGCAAAGATAATAATTAAGAGTAGAGGAATGTTGTCAAAGTAAATTATGTAGTCAGTACATTCATCGCTCGAGAAGATGTCACCATAAGTACCTTTGGCCTATCCTCGAGTATAGTCCGTTTTTTTTAGCATTAGAAAGAACTTCGCAGAAGTTCGCTTGTGGTTCTAAATCTGGCATTTTTAGCAGTACCAATTTGAAGTAAATTATATGTATTGACCATGCTACATTAGATAATTCAATAATTATTAACAATTAACGAGCCTGATAAAAACTGCACGCTTACTTCTGCGGAGTTCTTTCTAATGCTAAAAAAAACGAACTATAGATGGCGGTACTTTTTGACATTTAACACATATCAGTGAAAATCAATGGCGTTCTAAAAGTTTTAACCATTTGTGTCGAAAGATGGCAGTACATATACTGACTACATAATTTACTTTGACAAAGTCTTTATTTTATATGAATGTAACCATTAAAAACGTGTTTTTTTTAATTTATGTTTATATTTAATATTTATCTATTTCCAACTATCTTTGATATGGGTAATAAAGTGTAACTTTGTGTAAGACCATTACCTGATTTCAGCCCTTTCATTAGTCTATCTAACGGTAGTGATAGAACCAGTGGTTGGGTTGTGCGCATGTGCCGAAACCGAGACTGTTTGGAGACCTGTTTGCGGCGCCAGCGGCAACACTTACACCAGTAACTGCACGTAAGAATCCGCCATTTTGGAATATGTTTTTTGAAAAAAAAAATTACAAATACCTACTCTGGACGACTTTGCAATATCTAACGTCTAAGAGGAGAGCTGTGATAAGAAGGACCTAAATTAATTTTTAAGAGAATTTAAAAGAATAAGAGAAACTAATCGAAATATCTTCCACGTTTTACATTAATAACTAGTGTCACACACAACATATGTTTTTCGGTATCTGGACATATATGGCACTTTAGTTAATAATGTATTAAAACATGGAAAATATTTCGATTAGTTGAAATTACCCCGCAGTCGTAATTGGCCCCATGCACCTTAGAGTGACATTCCATTTCCAACTGCAGCTGCAATACTGTTCATTTTACTATGGAAACGCGTCGCTGTCATTGTCAATTTCCATAGTAAAATGAACAGTATTGCAGCTGCAGTTGGAAATGGAATGTCACTCTTATTGTATTTTCAGAAGAATGTGTGCCATCCCTCGTGACCCTTACGTCCACGATGGTGCATGCGATGAATCAGATATGAGTACCAGCGTGGATTAGAAATAAGTCATACTCTTAGAAATTATTTATATTAACATAATACATATATCAATTACAAACTCGCATTTCAATTTCAAGTAACCGAATAAATACAACTACATACATTTTTATTTCTGTATTTTATTTGTATCTTTGATTCACAGTTAGAAAATTCATGCAAGTTGCGGATTTAACGCCGGAGCTAGTTAGCAGCAGATTTAGTTTGTGACACAGTCATTTGATTTTGATACTGTTCAGAATCAGTTACATAGATGATAAGAGTAAGTACATTTACCACACGGGATTGTTATGCCATTAAGGGTTCTTGGTAAATTGGAAATTCTACATAGAGCGTAAGTACTGAACAACAAATTTAGCTAGGCGCCTAAATGGCGCAACAATCGCAGAGCGTGATGTTTGGTACATCAGTTTTAGTGTTATAAGTAATTGTGTCGTATCGATGAACTTATTTTCTCACTAAAGTTAGGTAAGCATGTTTAAAAATGTTGCATAGAAATAGGTAATCGAGTAAAATTTAGATCAGATGTTATTTATTTAGTTCGGTTTTAAATTAAATAAAGTACCTTCTAAATTTTGTCGGTTCTGTCAAGAAAATTTAATAAGTGGCTTTTTTAAGTTCCGACGATTTCCACCATGACAGTATGATTGAATTATAGTGTAAATTCAGGTCGGGGTATCATCCCCATTGTAGCTGCACATTGCCAAAACTTTAAATCAATCGCATATTTGGCAGCCAGCCAGCGTTCACATGTGAGATATGTAGTAGTTGAGAATTGCGAAACATGACGCTACTTGTGATGAATAACCTGTCGATGTATCCAACTTTGTGCCGCCTTCGTATACTTATAAAGTAAAGCCAACCTTTAGGTCTAGCGCCTGCATGTTTCCGCCAAGGCAAGATATGTGGAATATGTAAGGAATAGGTATGAGTTGAGGGTGTTTCAGTGCACTTTAGCTCGTTGGTTGAGCGCGTGCCTCCTGGATTGCGGTTTGCTACATATACAGAGTAAGGCGCTGTATGAATATATGTACACCAGAAGACCGGCTATACGCTGAGGATATTCCAGCTTCGATCGCGGCTGTTGCTGGAAACCATCGCGAGCGCGGACTTCTGGCTGAAGAGTGTTTTGATGGTCCTCCACCAGAGCAGGTGAAACAAGAAAAAATGATTAGGTCGCCATAATGATTTTTATTTTTTTAAGATTATAATTATTGTATAGGTATTTTTGGTTTGTAAAATATATCTTTGGGTCTTCGGTGCCTTACAATACCTAAATTTTTGATTTTTAAATAGTACCTAATCTTATTTAGAAACGAAACTTTGATAACAATAATAAGTAATGATATAAATTTAGTGATAGTCGTTTCAGTGAACGGTCTAATAGCGAAGAGTCTCGACCGACATCTTGAGAGACTCTCGCTAGGTGGTTGGATCAAGGGTCAGATGCAGAAGGCGGTGATCTTGGACACGGCGCGGATAGTCCGCCGGTTCCTCTCTCTGCGGCCCTGACCACCGGCAGCTTGGGCCCTGCCCCGCTGCTGGCGGCACCCTAGGTTAGGTTTTTTATAATGTGTTTATTATACTTATTTTTTGTTGTTTTTTATGTGTTTTTGTATTTTACTTTTATATTCATGTTATAAATGACCTAGCCTAAGAAGAAAAATAAATAAATGAGAATAATGATATCAATTTGAATTAAATTATCAGTGTCTCTTACCCGAACACTACTTGCTTCAATACGTTTAATGATATAATCTAGTCGACGTTTACATTTTTTTATTAGTTTAAAAAGTTAAATGCAAATGCTAGTAATCTATATGTTAGGTCTTAGCTATGACCCTCAACGAAGGAGGCACAAGCTCTCCAGATTTTATTAAGGCCCTCCTGAACTTTATTTAAAATGTTTAACTCAAAAACTTTACTAATCCAAATTTTTACGAAGCACTTCACAACTTCGCGAACTACATAGATTCGAAGAAGCCGTTGCTTAGTCAAATGAGATTGTAGACAACCTGCCGTATTCGAACTTCTAGATATTCACAAGAGACGACACGTACTAGATCCATTCTAGATACGCTATAGTTTAGATATCAACTAGTTCTCTTTTGCAGCGCAATCGGGCAACCAATGTCACTTTTACGTTAGATAGAGTAAGATATCTATTAGATGTTAATTGGATCTCTAAGTCATATCCTGTGGAAATCGTTCAAGAGTATCGTCAGCATCGCGCAAATGTCAAATTTGACAGGTTAGATCTTAAACATATCGTTATCGTATCTTGGTGATGTCTAAAAGATATCTAATAGATGTCTATTTCAAAATGCGAATCGGGCCCAACGTTCGTTCCGCCGTAAACCGGTTTAAACTGCTTTGGACCGGTTCAAACCGGCGGAAACTCGCTCAGGCTGGTTATTTGATTTGATTTTGCCTTCTGTTTGAGGATTGGAGATTGCGATTGACGATTTGTCTTTTTTACTCGGCTGGCGAAGTCTGGAGGATAATGATTTTCAAGTATAAGTACAACGAGTTGCAGTATTTCATTTATAATCTTGGTATGTACTTTTGCAGCTGTGTTTACGGTCAGCTGCAGAGACAGCTGACCCTCCTGCATAGAAATTTGTTTGCAGGGGGGGGACAACTATTTCTGTTGCTAACTTTACATATACCTAGTGGTATCCCTAGTAGCATTTTCGTTGGGGCCCACGGTGCCAACGGTAGGGAAAACGTTGGGATGAGGTTCGTTCCGTAGCCAACGTTAATTTTGTATTGGCCCACCATCGCATTTACCAACATTCGCTGTGGCACAGATGCCCAACAATGGGCCTATGTGTATTTTGGTACCGTTGGCTAAACAACGATAATATTCGTTGGCCCAATGATGACATATATCGCATTTACCAACTTTGGCAGTGGCAGTGATGCCCAACAATGGGCCTTTGTGTATTTTGGTAACGTTGGCTAGTCAATGATATCATCCGATGGCCCAATGATGACAAAAATCGCATTTACCAACATTGGCTGTGGCACTGATGCCCAACAATGGGCCTTTGTTTATTTTGGTAACGTTGGCTAATCAACGATATCATCCGATGGCCCAATGACGACAAATATCGCATTTACCAACATTGGCTGTAGCATTGATGTCCAACAACGGGCCTTTGTTTATTTTGGTAACGTTGGCTAATCAACGATATCATCCGATGGCCCAATGACGACAAATATCGCATTTACCAACATTGACTGTAGCAGTGATGGCCAACAATGGGCCTTTGTGTATTTTGGTAACGTTGGCTAATCAACGATATCATCCGATGGCCCAATGATGACAAATATCGCATTTACCAACATTGGCTGTGGCACTGATGCCCAACAATGGGCCTTTGTTTATTTTGGTAACGTTGGCTAATCAACGATATCATCCGATGGCCCAATGACGACAAATATTGCATTTACCAACATTGGCTGTAGCATTGATGCCCAACAATGGGCCTTTGTGTATTTTGGTAACGTTGGCTAGTCAACGATATCATCCGATGGCCCAATGATGACAAATATCGCATTTACCAACATTGGCTGTGGCACTGATGCCCAACAATGGGCCTTTGTTTATTTTGGTAACGTTGGCTAATCAACGATATCATACGATGGCCCAATGACGACAAATATCGCATTTACCAACATTGGCTGTGGCACGGATGCCCAACAATGGGCCTTTGTGTATTTTGGTAACGTTGGCTAGTCAAAGATATCATCCGATGGCCCAATGATGACAAATATCGTATTTACCAACATTGGCTGTGGCACTGACGCCTAACAATGGGCCTTTGTGTATTTTGGTACCGGTGGCTAAACAACGATAACATTCGTTGGCCCAGTGAGCACAAATATCGCATTTACCAACATTGGCTGTGGTACTGATGCCCAACAATACCAGTTGAGTTTGCTTGTGGCGTCACTAGATGGCGTTACTGTCTCCAAACATCGAAGTTATAGTTATTTTCTCGATTATTCCGCATATAATCATAATATTTTTTAAAAGTAACTTATAAATCTAATAGCTATAACTATAAAATTTATACATAAATTTAAAAAATTGTATTTTACCAACATTTTCTCAATTTAAATCTCAAAAAACATAAATCTCGCTTACGAAGTTTCGAAGTGCGGTTAGTATATATACAAGTTAGAGTGTATAGTAAGTGTACTTGCTTCGGCAGTACATATACTAAAATTGGAACGATACAGAGAAGATTAACAACAACTGCTGCCTAGGGCCTTCATGTGGATACAACCAATGCCTACCGTAGTGTAATTATAATATTTATCAGCAAAGGCCCAACGTCGTATTACACAACCACTTAACGTAGGGTAACTGTAGGATTCGTAAACAAAAGCCCATTACATAATTAGACTGTAGGCACACTATAAATTACACAACTATTTACCTACGGTAGTATTGTAAGAATCCTACACAAGGCCCAACGTTAAAGTTACAATGTTGGCCCTTTGTGGGACAAGCTGTGTTGGGCCTTCAACCTGGTGCACGACTACCTACCGACCTACCTGACTTGCCGATGGGTAATTGTTGAATTTGCAAACAGAAGCACAACGAAAAAATTGCCCTTTTTTATTTTTTTGCAGTTGGCCCTACAGCAAGCCATACGGCCAAATGTAACAATTAACCAACCATGAAACAAATGAGTATAGGCCCAACCACGGCCCAACCAAAACCACCACCGTTGAATAATTGTATGATTTATTTAAATAGGTCCAACGAAAAAATTACTCTAATGGCCCTCTGTTGGGAATCTTTGGGAGGGCCTTTGTCGAGGGCCCTCCAGCAAATCGTACGGCCAAATGTAACAATTAACCAACCATCAAACAAATGTGTATAGGCCCAACCACGGCCCAACCAAAACCACCACCGTTGGATAATTGTATGATTTATTTAAATAGGCCCAACGAAAAAATTACTCTAATGGCCCTCTGTTGGGAATATTCGGGAGGGCCTTTGTCGAGGGCCCTCCAGCAAATCGTACGGCCAAATATAACGGTTGCCCAACTAATACGTAAACTTAAGGCCCAACAAAATCCCTACAAGAAAATGCTATTAGGGATGTACGTATCAATATATTAATATTTTTGTGGTAAGTATACTATAGGCCAAAAAACTTGATGATCGACCTTTATTGAAATATCATTAGATTTGTATCAACCATGGAAGAAACTTACGCACATACGCCTAAATCTGTTAACATTATTTTTAGTATACAACTATTAAATACTAGAACGTATGTTCAAAATAGTTAGGCAAGTACTTAAACGCAATATTTTCTTAAAAACGTCTGGCAAACGTCCGCTCTTTAAAATGCTCAGCATTCTCAGCGAAGACCCTAAAACGAGATATAAAGGCTGCTCTACACCGGTCGTTATTTACGGCATGCAATACCGGCGCTCGACGTGTGAACGACACCTTATGTCCATGAAAGCTGACATATTTCACTCGTAAATTTTTAGGGTTCTGTGCAAAAACGCTTATTTCACAGGGACATGTTGTAAGTGGTTTGAGTATGTAGGTATATTATTGCTTTCAAACCTTTCAGCACTTTCTGTTGTGTGAATGGGTACACCGATTTGCAGATGAATCAGACATTGGAAAATATTATACTTCCGTTATATTGATGACTGTCATCTATTATAACATCGAGCTGTTGACGGAGTCAAAACGTGATACAGAATTATGCTCGACAACCACATTACAGAGATGCTGACAATCATATTAGAGAGATGTATTTTAGAGTAATATAAGAATGTGCTAATGAAGATATTGTTGGCGATAAGAGTGCATATAGGCACAGAAGAAATAATAGTACTACCGTACAGGAAGGACACTTCCTACAAACCCGAAGTTTGACAGCGGTTCAGGGTCGAATCATGCTATCCCTTTCTAATATGTGGCAGTATCCCTTTCAGATATTTAGGGTTGTCAAAATTCATGTAATTATCTTATCTGTGCTCGTGCACGCACAAGGAAGTCAAGTGGTGCCAACCATAATAATTGCTCGGAGCAATGCTGAGCCGAACGAAGCCGAGTTCGACATAAGTCAGGAGTGTCTCCCCACTGGTATAGGTACCTCTAATTACAAATAGTTTAATTATTAAAATACATATAAAATTATCGTAATTCATACATGTACATTTACACTATGCAATAGCATAGTGTGTTCTACCACAGAATAAATAATAGTACTAGGTACAGAAGACTCACTCCCTAACAAAACACTTCTGTTACGATCAGCACAGATATGGCCGCTAGATGGCAACAGCGCCACGCGCGGCTTATGGGAAACCCCAAAATTGGGGCCGAACGGATGTACTTTTAGCTACCTGTAGCAAAGCGACGAAATCGCGGAGTGAGCCACGCCTGGTTCTACTTTTAAATCTACAAAAAAATGTCACACACAATCTCGCAACGGCATGATGACCTGCAAAAAGCATATAAGGACTTTTGACTCCTTTTTCAAATTCAGACGCCATATCGCCATGGTGCTCATTACACGCGCGTAGCCGTATTCCGGTTATAAAAATCTTAAAAAAGTGTCACTTTGTATAAAACATTCCATAGGACTCATGATGTGCAGGAATTTCTCCCCTACCTTAAACTTACAAATAACTTACAAGTCATGGAACATTTTGAAGGCTTTAAGGGCCGTTCAAACCTACGTTATCTGACAAAGCTCGAATAGATTACGGACACGAAATTTGGCATAAATGCGTCAAAAATGTTTTTGAACCAATTTCTCTGCACAAATTTATCACTTAAAAAGCGTATCAGGGAAGCTGCCATGTAAATCACTGTGACGTCTCATCCATCATGTATTCCATACACGTCCGTGTTTTAATGGCCTGCTGACTAACGCGTTTTCTTTGGAATTATTAATTTGACTTTAATGATACGGTTTGTGGTAAGGTCATATTTTCATTGAAAGAGAGCAGAGTGAATGCTAATCCAAATTTAAAGATATATAAGTAAGTACGTTGTAACATGGCAAACCTGCATGTACAGTCACCGCGCACACTGGCCGGTTGTAAATAAAAAAACTAAGGGTATCGCCGTCTTTTGTTTTTTCTTCGTAAAATTTTCCTTTGGAAATGTTGTCAGATATGGCACAATTCTGTAATTATTATTTTAATGCGACTGTATGATTATAATTAGTGATAAAGTTTAATACTAGGGCTGCCACTAATGCAGCCCTTTCTTCTATTTTTAAATTGAAGAGCTACTACTGTTGCTGCTTATTATTTGAATAATTGCTGCTGAAGCTTTCCTCTCTGTGGACCTTGCTGCGTGGAGCCTACATTGCTAAAGCTGATTCCTGCACCCGCAGCCACAGTTGATCGTACGGTTCGACTAAGAATGCATGGGATTCAACAACGTTAAGGCCGGTGACGATATTTATTTGGTTTAGGTTCAAGTACTGACAGAAATTAGTTTATTTTATTGTACATATTTTCATATTATATTGTTTACTGTAAAGAACCTGGTTTTCTTTTACCGCACTAGCTAGCCGGTTACAACGTTTAAAATGCTCTATCAAAATAAAGGAGCTCACAAGGTTCCTAATAATTATTATAATAATAACAAATAACAACTCAGCCTATATACGTCCCACTGCTGGGCACAGGCCTCCTCTGGGATTGGGGACTTCACAATATACACCTTTCAATTTCTTCGCAGATGTATGCAGGTTTCCTCACGATGTTTTCCTTCTCCGAAAAGCTAGTGGTAAATATCAAATGACCTAATAAATATTAACATTAAATGAGTACTCGCTTTTGTAAAATAGTAACCGTACAGAGCTTTTTTATAAAATACCTAAGACACTGGAACTAAAAAGTCATGCTGAGACATAAAGAAGAGACTAAGTTTAAATTAAAAACATGTTTTTAAATGAAATCTTTATTTGCCGTCGCTAGTTTTTGCAATTGTAAACACTTGTGTAATCAAGAAAAATAATAGGTAGACATGTTTTTCAACGTCTATTTGCAAACCCTGATAAGGCAGACACTTTTTCATATCATAATACATACATAGTTATGTCTCGGCGTCTGCTTGATTCCTTATTTAAAGTTTGACTCACATCGTGGTTTACAATTGTGCTGGATTATATATATCTATACATATAATAAAGCTGAAGACGGTCGAAAGTCTGTACATGGAAGATATTTGAAAAAAAGTTGGCTGGGGATACTTAGAATCGATAACAGAACACGTTCCAACAGTTTTTAGATTTTTTGTCTGTTTATCTGTTTATCTGTTTGTCTGTTTATCTGTTTGTCTGTTTATTTGAACGCGCATCACGTGAAAACGGCTGAACGGATTTTGATGAAAACTTTACTAATCTGTCGAGAAAATCCCCGGCCAGGTTTTAGGCTATAAAAATTCAACCCGTAAAAGGGGGGGGTAGCCACAACACTCGATTGACCTAAGTTTGCCTCTGAATCTTATGGCGCTACTTAGGAAAGAGGGGCAAACTCTTTTCAACTATTGCTCAATAGTTGTGATACAACTATTGAGTATCCTGGTAAACTAACAGATGGCGCTGAATTTAATACATTGTGACATGAATAAGCCACCGAGGAAAGATTTTGTCAAATTAACTCTAAGTTTAGAAAGGGGGTACGGATATATCAACAAAAATAATGGAATAATTATGTTGAATTAATAAATTAATAATACAACAAAATTAAACGACAGTAAATTAATTGCCCCTCATTGCACAGTGCCATCTTTTGGGGAACATTAAGTAATCAAGAAAACTAAAAATGAGTTAACATGGTTACGTAGACGTAAAATAAACACACATATCAACACGCGTATAATTGCATAGTTATTTAAAATTATTAATTTTCTCTATCATGAATTATACCTAATCGTAATTATATCGCACCCATATCAAATCTATATTCATACGTATCGCCTACTTTATGCACTTAATAATAATGACCACGAAGGTGGGTACTTTGAAAAAAAAAACATTGACCTCTGACATTTGCAGTGCCGGATTAACCCTTTTAAGCAAAATAAGAACTTGCTTATGGCACCAAAACCGTAGGCAAAAAAAAGCGCAGGCTGCATCAGCACTGCAGTCGTCGTGGAGTAGGTACCTACATGAAACTTTTATACGTGTACAATTGTACATACAAGTACCCATCTAATAACGAAGGGCCGTAGGGATCAAGTAAGAGAGTGAGGGTACGTAAGAACATCTCCAACGTAGGCTTTCGATTTGACCTTACGCAGAGGCCCTTAAAGTCATGGAAAAAGATCTTGCTTTCGGGCTTGCGGCCAGCCGATTTTTTCAACATAGGTTACCGATTTTATAGCGAATTTTGCTCTCTTGCACGCCAGATTTGTCGGCCAAGCCGAGTTGCTCCTTAGCCGCGATCCTGAGACCTAACTGTCAAAGTGTTATAAGGGGCCCCGTGAAAGCCGAAAACTAAAAGCATCCTATGAAGTAGCGCTTTCGAGTGAAGCCAAAGAGCGAGCAGTAGAAGAGTCGTGATTACATGCATAGATTCGATTTCAAGCCACTCTTTTGCAGTCCGGCGTAAGGTCTTACGCGAGGTCTTCTGCCTTATGGCAAAGTTGATCCTCTCCCTTAATTACACTTGGGCGTGGATCCAAATCCAAGCTTTCCTCTTTCGCAGCTGGGCCTTCTGCCTAGCTCACACTTCGCCAATTCAATTCACTTGGTCAATTCAATGCTTTGCTTTCTTGCATCTTTTCTGTATGAAAACAACCTCGCTGAGACCCTTAAATGTCGAGCCCCGAAGCTAGGCTGATAGAAAACTGTGGTGATAGAAAGGGACGGGTCCCTTCTCCGTATGAAATCCTGGATTCGCGCCTGGTTGGGACTAAAAGTAAAAAATAATGTTTAACTGTCTATCAAATTGCGTTTTTTATATCGATAAATTTTCGCGCTCGCTTCGCTCGCGTTTACAATAACATTATAAGTTATGATAAAAGTGACATTCGGGTGGCGACTGCAGCAGCATTACTCTGTTAAACGTTACTGCTGTAGCACTGTCGATTTTCGTGATAAAATGATGTGCTGATTTCCATACTAAACGTAAAAATGCACAACTATCTATCAAATTGCGTTTTTATATCGAAAATTTTTCGCGCTCGCTTCGCTCGCGTTTTCAATCACTTTCTAATGTATGGTGACTACAGCAGCATTACTCTGTTGCAATGCAACGTTACTGCTGCAGCACTGTCAATTTTCGTGATAAAATGATGTGACCGATTTCCATACTAAAAGTAAAAACGTACAACTGTCTATCAAATTGCGTTTTTATATCGAAAAATTTTCGCGCTCGCTTCGCTCGCGTTACCAATCACTTTCTAAGATATGGCGACTGCAGCAGCACTACTCTGTTGCAACGTTACTACTGCAGCACTGTCAATTTTCGTGATAAAATAATGTGACTGATTCCCATACTAAAAGTAAAAGTGTACAACTATCTATCAAATTGCGTTTTTATATCGAAAAATTTACGCGCTCGCTTCGCTCGCCTTTTCAATAACTTTCTAATGTATGGCGACTACAACAGCATTACTCTGTTGCAACGTTACTACTGTAGCACTGTCGATTTTCGTGATAAAATGATGTGACCGATTTCCATACTAAACGTAAAAATATACAACTGTTTATCAAATTGCGTTTTTATATCGAAAAATTTTCGCGCTCGCTTCGCTCGCGTCACAGAATAATTAATACTACTAAGTGCAGAAGACTCACTCTCTAACAAAACGCGTCTGTTACGATCAGCACAGATATGGCCGCTAGGTGGCGACAGCGCCACGCGCGGCTTATGGCAAACCCCAAAATTGGGGCCGAACGGATGTACTTTTAGCTACCTGTAGCAAAGCGACGAAATCGCGGAGTCAGACACGCCTGCTCGCGTTTTCAACAACTTTCTGATGTGTGGCGACTGCAGCAGCATTACTCTATTACAACGTTACTGCTGCAGCACTGTCAATTTTCGAGATAAAATGATGTGACCGATTTCCATACTAAAAGTAAAAATTTACAACTATCTATCAAATTGCGTTTTTATATCGAAAAATTTTCGCGCTCGCTTCGCTCGCGTTTTCAATTACTTTATAATTATGGCGACTGCGGCAGCAGCCCCAACCCTATCCTGTGTGTGATAGCGGACAGACTTGACTGCCCGTATATGAGACACTGCTGCGAAATACATGTTTCCAGCAGTGTATATATATTGTAATAGTTAATTAGGTACTAACATTAGGAACGTAAGTCTACTAACAAATCTGTATGAGTCCATAGTTGCTCGAAATAAATATTTTTCATTTCATTTTCATTACTCTGTTGCAACGTTACTGCTGTAGTACTGTTGATTTTCGTGATAAAATGATGTGACTGATTTCCATACTAAAAGTAAAAATGTACAAATGTCTATCAAATTGCGTTTTTATATCGAATTTTTTTTTTATATCGCAAAACTATTGATTTTGGATTGTACTTTTATTTTGTGGTACCTAATTGTAAAATATTGTATCTGGACTGCAGTCCTCTAGCATATCCACCTCTCAACTATACTTCAAGTTCCGCCTCCAGGGGAGAGGGAGAGAAATTAGGATTAGAAATTAGCCGCTTACTGACACAGATCGAATTCCACGCGGGCGGAGCCGCGGGCACAGCTAGTATATATATATATATATATATCTATATTATGTCTCCTCCTGTTTTGAAGTCAATTAAAAATTCTGCTGCTTCCCTAAGGCTCATTTTGTATGAAAATAAACGTAAAATAAACCTTACAATACCCCAAGCAATACAGAAACTATGCATAAAACTTTATATTCATAACATATTCAAACATCGTTTCTGTTTCAGGTAAGTACGACCAACGGGAGTATGCATGTATATGCAAATGAGGTGGACGCCGTTAATAACACGAAGCTTGCATGTATAATATATATGCATAATGTGCCATGTTGTGGGTAAGTAAATGAAGCTGTAGGAGAATAAAACACTACTTAATTCACCGCGAAGAAATATTGACCGAATTATTATTAACGAAAACGGAACCGCGTGTAATTAAAGTTAATTTAATAGAAGCTACCAATCGCTGTGCTCGTGGTTCAATTTTGGAATCTTTCACTTATTATCAATAATACGGGGGGTTAAACTAAAACAACGACATGCTCCCTTGCCCTACAAGCCCCCTAATAATTTATATTCTAATTTAAAACATTTTAACTATGATACATAGCTATTTTGTTTATGTAGCTTTAGATACCTATTATTTGAATGAATGCAGGATTATGTCGAACCAAACATAAATCTAGATACTTAATAAACACTACTGTATACATACATAACAATAGCGGCAGAATTCACCATTTCAATGCATTGGATTTCCTGCATCTGCCTGTAAGCAACACACTTGGATGTATTTCTATACAAAAGCATTATGTATTTATATATTGTATATTAGTTATGAGTATGTATGAAATATGTTGTAGTATATTAATTATATATACTTATTCTAGTATTTTTATTTGTGTATTCTATATGTAGTTTATCAGAATTATTATTTGTTCAGTTGTTTTCCATTGTTCTAATAAATTCCTCTGTTCTCCTTGCACCTTTTTTACATATGTCTCTGTTTGGCCCGATGGTTGACTGGTAGAGAATGCCATTAGGCATTAAGTCCGCCATTTGTACATTATCTGTATGTTTTGTGCAATTTAAATAAATAAATAAATTCAATAGGTGTTGCAAATTAAGCTTAACATTAAGCAGCCATACTTTACTTTGACCAGTGACTTGGACTTGACTTGGACTTACATTTTTGGTACCCTAACAAATCTGAAACGCGTTCCATATTTTTGATCCATTTGAGTATGATTAAACAGAGCTATCGATCAGCGAAAATATTTAAAGGTCTTCGAATACCTACAATAAATTGATCTTTGCATCACGCCGCCTTATTGTGTTTGTCGCACAGAGCGCAAAAAACTTTACCTTTAGTAGGTGACATGAGTAAATCTAAAACGAGTTCTTTAGCTCAGTGTATACCTAGCATGTCTCACGCTACATCCGAAGGCATTAGTTTAGTGCACCGGTGGTATGCAAAAACGTGAAGCTTCCTACATGCTAGGTTGCATGCCAACTTACTTTTCAATATGAAGTCTAACGAGGAAGGTACCTTTAACAGCTATTTAAATAGCTGTTAAAGGTACCTTCCTCTAAAATAACGCAGAACATAGGTAAGCAGGTAGGTAGGTAGGTAAGGTAAGTAACAAAGAAGGGAGAGAGAGATTACTGACATTAGGATTAAATTTGTAGGTATATACTATTATATAATCTGTGATATTGGTGTCTTTAGGGGACGCGGCTGGATAAATAAGATACATTTGACGGGTACACTTAGACATGATCTTAACTGGATCACTGGATAACATTCTGCAGACCAACCCAACTAGTTTTTTAACTACAATTCCATTATTCTTCACCTGTCCAATTGTAGTAAATAGTAGCTTGGTAAGACTCATAGCGCAGCGTTGCGTTGATAATCGGTCTCACCGAAACGAGAATGTGCTACCTATATGAGGGTGTAAGGGAACTCTTCAAACCTTATAAGCGTACTACTCACAGCGAATTTACTATTTTCATTTACAAACCAAGCATTTGCATTGCTATTTTGTGTTAGCTTAATTGTAGATTAGGAGTTAAACCTATGCTATGGGAAAATGCACTTACTGTACAAAAGTCTTAATTTTTGCCGGTACACGGTTTTGTTGTCTCGTGTATCTATCAGTGTTGGGCAAAAAGTAATTGAATTACTAATTAACAATTGCAATTACAAATTGTAATTCCAACAAATAATTTCCATTACATGTAGAAAGTAATTAAAATTTTAATTACTAATTACAATTGCAAAATGTAATTAGTAATAAAATTATTAATTACATTTTGTAATTAAATTTTTTAATTTAATTACTTTTTTGAATTACAATTACTTTTATAGAATGCAAGTTTTTGATCATCTTTATTTCCAAAATCAGATGAACATTTTGAATGGTTTTCAATTTGACTAAGCAACATTGTCAATGTTAACTTTGGTTGATTTGGTTGGACTGTAGCAAAGGGAGGGCTGGGACTTAGAATTTTTTTCTGATAAAGTGGTGTCATTATGATACTATTTTTAAATGATTGTAATGTGTAAATCACGTCAAAATAAGCATCTTTTACTGAAAAAACTTTTCTCTAAAATAAAAAATGGCTGAGTTAGACGCCTCCAAAGATTGATGTTTTTAAAGGGAGCTGGGACTTAGAAAATTTTCATCGCGAGTGGTGTCATTATGATATATATTTTAAATGATTGTAACGTATAGAACTAGAAGAAATTTTCTAAGTCCCAGCTCCCTTTAAAAACATCAATCTTTGGAGGCGTCTAACTCAGCCATTTTTTATTTGAGAGAAAAGTTTTTTCAGTAAAAGATGCTTATTTTGACGTGATCTACACATTACAATCATTTAAAAATAGTGTCATAATGACACCACTTTGTCAAAAAAATTCTAAGTCCCAGCCCCCCTTTGCTACAGTCCAACCCGAAAGGCACCTTAGGTCGGCGCTTACGTCATTATTAGCGGCGCCCCAGTACTAATGCGGTGCTACGCGACGTAAGCGCCGACCGCCATATTCAACGTGGTTTGTCACATAGTACCCTGTAAAGGTATGATTCCAGGGATAAAAAATATGTTATAACGTTATCCAGCGTATAATGGAATTCATAAAAGTTTTTCTTTATGATTACTCCAAGTAAATTTGTTCATATTTGCATATTATTTAAAAGGTAAATGAAAAGTAATTGAGTAATTCAATTACTAATTAATGTAATTACAATTGCAAATTACACAGAAAATTTAATTACATGTAATTAAATTTTATGTAATTGAATTACATTGTAATTCAATTACATGTAATTAATTTAGTAATTAAATTACACGAGTAATTAATTACGCCCAACACTGGTATCTATGTCACTGAATCGCACAAATCTCCAAGATAATCCCTAACAATCAGCCATTTATGTGCAGTATGCAGTGCATACACCTAATAAACCCGAATCCCCAGTCAGACGCGACCCAGACTGGGTTTATCTAAACGGGGTGCGCTTTGGCCCCGCGCCAAAGACAAATAACGGCTTTGTAGTGAAATTTGCGATTGTCAGTGTTGAGTGTTAGTTTAACCCAGAAGGAGTAACTCCAACAAAAATTTATTACATTAAAACAATCATAAGTACATAGGCAAAGGGTTAGGTAATACATATGTGGGTAGGGTAGAAAAGTGGTTTCAATCGATGTGTGGAAGGGCGGCACCGTCGTCGAACCCAAGCCACCTGGCGGTCGACTTAAAACGGTGGCGTGTGCCTCGGATACACATGCAGAAGGAGTTCTTGAAGTCGCTTGGTTTATGTGGAAATATTGCTACTTTGAAGTTTATATGTAGCTCAAAGTTAAGCATATTCAGATGGTTAATGAACTTAACCGAACAGTACGCAGTAGGTATTACTTCCTTGTTGGCGTCTAAGTGGTATATTTCTTGCCTGAGACACAGGAGCGGGGTGCACGGACCTGCATCCATGTCAAACGGATAGCGGTATTACCACCGACTAATTCCTGCAAAGTTAGAAGAATCTTGTCCGGTGTTCATAGATTCGGTATACACCCACTTGCCAGAATTTCATTTGCCATAATTTCATTTGCCATAATAGTCAACAGCCATTATATTGTTTCCCATAATTACATATGCAATACTTATTGTTTACTATATTATTAACGTGCCAGAGACTTTGTTTCCCATAAAATCAATTTCTATAATATCATTTGTCATCATCATTGTAAGCCATAATTATCACTAGCCATAATATAATTTTTTTACAGAAACCAAATGCTACTAGAAAAATGGGTTAGGTTAGGTTTGAACTGCGACCCTTACAGAAAAGAAATGCTACTGAAAAAGTGGGTTAGGTTAGGTTTGAACTGCGACCCATACAGAAAATAAATGCTACTAGAAAAGTAGGTTAGGTTAGGTTTGAACTGCGACCCTTACAGAAAAGAAATACTACCTACTGGAAAAGTGGGTTAGGTGAGGTTAAATATTCTATTAAATAGTATTATTATTACAATTAATAATATGGACAACAACACGTATGGCACTCGTACGTTCTGGAATCTAATAATCGGGTAAACAAAGAGTATGTCAGATGATTTTTATGGTAAACAAACAATTCTGGCAAATGAAATTCGGGCAAATAAAATTCGGGCATATGAGTATTATTTTATATAATTTTCGGACAAACAATAGACAACCCATAGATTCTTATCAGTTGTTGAAATAACATTATACATACATATATATTATCACGCCTCTTTCCCGGAGGGGTACGCAGAGACCACGGATTTCCACTTGCTAAAATCCTAACATATCTCTTTCACTTCCTTCACTTTCATAACATTCCTCATACACGCTCGCCGGTATAGCGTGCTCTTGACCTGGCCTTTCTTCAGGATTTCCCCGATCTGATCGGAGAATGTCCGCCGAGGTCTACCCCTTCCAACTCATATTTATACCTCCCCTTATACACTCTCTTTGTTAGCCTTCTTCCACTCATTCTTCACGTGTTCAAACCATCTCAACATACCTTTCTCAATTTTTACTTACATCTTCGTTCAATCCACACTTTTCCTTTATCACACAAATTACATTATAGCTTAATATATTTATGTGATCATTTAGGTTTTGTTGCTTTTAATTATTCACGACAAAAACGGAGACTGCAGTGCACCAACGGATGTTGAAAAATAATTTATAAACTTTTGATGGTTTTAGTTTGTAACTACTCACCAAAACACTGCATTTTTTTTAGGAAAATACCTCCAATTGATCGTAAACAGGAACGCAGTACACTGTTAACCTGACACGTATATCCGTGTACCCGGGTATCCGGTCGTGCGTAACGGATACCCAATTAGCGTTTGTTACCGACCGGCGGCCGGTTGATGCAGGGCACTGAGGGTTCCATTCTGCGGATTCTTGTTCGTTTTAATTTGATACTATTACCTTTTATGTACGACAAAATCATAATCTCATAAGGGTACTGGAAAGTTATTGTGTATGTTAGGTGCCTTATCGCCTTCGACATTTAATTTGAATGTAATGTTTTCAGGGTTCCGTACCCAAAGGGTAAAAACGGGACTATATCTGAACCGAACATTCGGCCGAATATGCGTATTCGCGGCAAACAAAATATCTTACTGCTACATATTTTTTGCAGAGATTCATTCCATCCAACATCGAAACGAAACGAAACTGGCCGCGTAGCCAAGATGCCAATCGCTTACGCTCCGTACTTACGTAGCAATCGAAACGCAATTGTAACTGTCACACTAATATGGAAGAGTGATAGAGAGACATAGGTAATGCTTTTAGTTGTCGAAGCGATAGCGATTGTAACCTTGGCTAGGCCAGCTGAGTCGCTTTCGAAAGTTTAAATCATTTCACTCGTAATGGCAACTCGAAAGACCAATTTTATTATTCACCGAAACGTTGCAGAGAATGTTTGTTTCTGCACTTGGGCAAGAAATGCTGCCTTAACACCCAGTGTTGACTGGGAATCTCTTTGCTAAAGGATTTATTTTTTACAGATAAAATTTAAGAGCCAACAGGAGTGGTCATTTCTCCATACAAACGTACTCGACTGTTTCCTCCGTGGGTTTTGATGCTAGAGGAATGATTTTTTCAACACAGATTAATATTGTCAATATCTGTGTAGGATCGTTTTGCTTTTTTTGATATATTTGTTTTTAAGGGCGCTAGAGCCCTTCAAAAATGGCCAAAATGCAATTGACTATGCCGTAATGAGAGGCGTAGTATTCAAAACTGATATCTATTAGCCAAACAAAACGGTCCGACACAGATAATTTCATAATCATTTAGATTTCCAAGTATGGTTAGGATTGGTTAAGTTTTGGAGGCTCCCTCCTCCAAAACTCCTTAAAATAAATTAAAAAACAGTCGAGTACGAAACCTCGATTTTTGAGATGTTTACGCGGAATTTTTCGCCTTGTCCTTATCGCACTAGTTTTAGGAGCCGCTTCCGTTAGCGAGACGGGTATATTTACCTAAAATATTTAAAATTCAGCTCCTGTTTCGTCTTAAGGAAAAATACGTGAAGATTTTCCACTTGCATGCTCCAGAATTTCAACACACTAATTTAACACAACACTGCGGTTTTGCTGACCTCTAACTAAGAAGGGTTTGTGTAATGCAGTATTGTGTGCAATAAATATAAAAGATTATTTGTGTTTTGCTACGTAGGTACTTAAGTAACGTTTGCACCTAGAGTTAGACCAAGAAAAGTCTGCAACGATTTTGATAGCATACTCAGAGCAAGTGCTATTTATACGTTAGAATTTCATAGAAGTTTGACGTATAAGTTAACACTTGCACTGCGTGTGCTATCAAAATCGTTGCAGACTTGTCTTGGTCTAACTCTAGCGCTCTTGCATCTTTTATTTAACGTCCTAACACATAACGGAACTCGTATTTTAGTTTTATAAGAATAAATCCCTATTCATAAATAATGGCACATACGCTGCGATAAATTACGGAGCGCTAACATTTACAAACATTAATTAGTGCTCGGGGGAAACCAAACAAACGAAGAGCTCGGGAGCGGAATTCGCTCTTGGTGTATCGAATAAGTACAGTCAGAGTCAAAAAAAGCCCCGACTGTCAATGTCTAGCCCAGACCTTTTCAACCCCCTTAGGGGATTAAAGTTTGTTTACGGTACAAATTTAATTTTAAACTAGCAAGTTGAAATTTCGTAAAAAGGCATTTTATTTCAATACAAGGTTGAAACCTACACAATACTAGGAAACAAGAAAAGCAATTATTTATAAAGAAATCCCTACACAATATTTTATTAGAACACAACTAAAGCAAATTTTAGCGGTTTGGAAAATTCATCATTTAAACCTTTACCAGTAGCTCTACTATGAGTTCCGTGAATGACAGTCGATAGTGAGAAAGTTAAGGAAAATGTATGGAGTAATTGTACAGAGCCTCTACCGGTCACGTAAAGAACTAAAAATTTCAATTTGTACCATGAGTTGCAAACGTTTTTACGCGAGTTTTCCATACTTGCCTAACTTCACATCTAAAACGCTCTCTTTCTAATTATATAATGAAAACTGAGCCAGAATTATTCTGCGTAAATACTTTACGCGAGTAAACGTGACAGATGTTATGGAAAAATACGTGCGTTTCCAACGTGACATTTCTGTCAACTTGTAAACACAACAAATACGCAGATTTTTCACGAATATTAATGCAATTTTCAACGTAATATGTATAAATTTATAACAGTATGTGAACTTTAAGCAAAACTTTAAGGGATAAATCAATTAATAGTTCGATAAAAGGCTGATTTAGTACAAAGGTAATGAGTTATACTTGACATCATATTTTCCTATTTCTACTGCTACATTTGCGAAAATCACATTGCTTACGAGCAATTTTTGGTTTTAGGCAAGAAGCTAATTGAAAACAACATTTCCATGAAAACCCGGATTGCATCATGTATGCATGCATATGCATGTACAAGTTACATATGTATTAAGAATTAAGGCTCAATACAAGGAGCGGTACATAGACATGTTGCTGTTTTTGTTGCTGGGTGCACATAACACATAGTAAGAACATACCGCAAGACCTATTATAATATTTACACAAGAATTGCTACGTATTTTATTAAGCATTATTATCTTAAATTTTCCAGGCGCGACAGGAGAAAGAAGTCCAAAGACGCACCGAAAACGCCTGGAAGAGCTATTGGTCAATGAAACACCTGATGAAGGGAGACCTACCTCTATCACTCAAGCGTAGGCTCATGGACATGTGCGTACTTCCAGTTCTCACCTACGGTGCTCAGACCTGGTCATTGACGGAAGCTCAGAAGTCCAAACTCGGGGTTTGCCAGAGAGCTATGGAGCGCAGCATATTAGGTGTAAAATTAAGGGATCGAGTCCGAAACACCACGCTGCGCTCTAAAACTCGAATAATAGACGTAGCTCGGAAAGCGGCCAAGTTAAAATGGGACTGGGCTGGTCATGTCTGCCGAATGCCGGACGACTTGTGGGCCAAGTTAACCACAGAGTGGGAGCCCCACGAGTCTAACCGGGGAGCCGGCAGGCCTCGTCGGCGATGGCGGGATAACTTGGACTCCTTCTTGAGAGGCTGGCCAGATATTGCACTAAATAGAGACGAGTGGAGAAAGAGGGGGGAGGCCTTTGCCCAGCAGTGGGACACAGTGGGCTCTGAATAATAATATATATCTTAAATAAAATAAAACATACAAATGTCCTGTGAGTTTATTTATTTTTCTTTAAGTACTAAGTAAGTATTATTTTATTTCCCGTTGTTCAAATTATTGTGTTTGGTACCTAGGTAATCGTTTTTTATATCAACTTGGTATTGGTAACAGGAAATATAAAACTTTCTTCAAAAACTTTTGCTGGTGGTTCAGAATCTGAAAATTTAAATAAGATTTAAACACATTTATTGCCAAAAACCCGCTGCGTGGGTTCATTTTGTATTGGAAATGGGGCGCTTGGCACTGAAATATACTCGAGATCATATAGGTACTATAAAATTAAGATCGCTATTACGGTCATACGTAGGGTCTATGCGGAAAGAGAAGAGTCGTAGGTATAATGTATGGGCTCCCCTAAATTTCACGACTCTTCTCTTTCCGCACACTCTATTAGATAATGTTACTTAGCAGTAGGAGACGGCCGCTGTCATGATGCGGACTGAAGCGGACCATTATAATACATACCTATTTTAATATGTTAAGATTTCTAGGTGTACTATTTTCGTCATAGGTAATAAATATGTAGCCAAAAGTAGCCTGTATAATCGCGCCGTATACTTTGCTTCCTATTTTTTAACACGCAAAGTCATAATTTTAACTCGATTATTAATGATGTTTACGTAATTATCATATTTTGCAATTTTTGTCTTGATTACAATATATTTTAATTTATACATTGTTTACTAACATTGATGTGTTTATTATTTTCGTAACTATGGCAACGTCGAATCTTAAAAAAATTGTAAAATGAAGGTTGAGTCAGTAACAAAGTGACAAAATTGGTCTTAGAGCATTTAATAACAGGAGTGGCCATTGAGTGCTTACTGTTAGGATTTAGGATTAGGGTTCCAAGCAGGAAAGAAAAGCTTTTTTTAACACCATATAGGTAATGTTTATTAATCTCAAGCAAGACTACATAGTAATGGCGTCTCGTACGAGAAGAAAGAACACCTACGTTTGTTTTATATTAACAACCGAATAAATCAAATATCATAGTCGTAGTAGTCTCGAAGGTATACTCTTTATTTTTTTGTTGACATTATTACTTACCCCTCTGCCGAAAAACTTGCACAATTGTGCAAACTTTTGTATGGACTGACATGGCTATTTGTACGTTACGTACAAATCATGTAGAAATAGCAATACATTTGACGTCCCCTCCCCCTCAAAAATCGGCAGACTGTTTTGTAAAGAAAATGGCAGCGATGACATCTCCCTTCTAAATGCTCTTAGTGGATGGTAGAGGTAAGGAATACAATCTCCATGTAATTAATAATGAAAAAGTGTCCGTCAAAAACCTTAAGAGGGAAGTATACTACGTAATCGTCCATACAAAAAGAGAAAACGTTTTTCCACTTGTACACTTGTCATACGAGTATCTTCCATTCTCCATGATTTTTAGTACGGTATTGATACAATGAAAAACTAGGTTTATGGGTTTTCTTTTTTTCGCTACTCTGGAGAGATTTAGAAAAATTATAATAGCTGACAAGCGTGCCCAGTTTTTACAAATATTCTCCCATAAAAGAGTTTTCTCATAAAGTCATAAAGGATTCTCCTTACCTCTAACCCTCCATATTCACGGCTACCATCAGTATATGTAACATCACTTTCTGTGCATCTCACTTGCACTAATATGCGAGAGCGAGATGCATAGATATTAAATTACGTAGACGTGAGAAAATGTGTCAATTTTGTTATTTAGTTCTTTAGGTGAATCCTAGAGGCGCTGTATAAAACTCCGATATAACTCTTGCTCTGTTTTTAGTATACTTAGAAAGGGACAGCATCGTTTGGAGTGGAGTGAAGTTAAGTACATAATACCGTAAAGAAACGTAAAACGTGACTCACGGCACGTTTATTCACTGAAAGTAAGTGAAAAATACTCTGCTAACTGATGGTAGAGGCACAGGCATTGAACGTATATAATATTTCCCACATACGGCACTTCAAACGTGTGTTCTATTTTACAAGCTTTTATTTAGTTTCACCTGACCGTTGTCTGTCTGTCTGTCTGTCTGTCTGAAATCAAATCTTGCAAGTTAAATTTGATCCACTTTCCGGTTTCCGATTGAGCTGAAATTTTGCATACATACGTAACAATGCAATATTATGGTGTCATCGAGCTGATCTGATGATGGAGACCGGAAGTGGCCATAGGAGAACTCTGTGATAAAACAACGAAACCTAATTGTGTTTGGGGTTTTTAGAATTGTCCCGATGAGTATTAGTTGCCTGTGGAAAGAAAAGTACAGTCAGCGATAAAAGCTTGTACCAAAAATGAAATTTTTGCCAAAAACTTATTCGATGAGTAAGATTGACATTCGATTTTTATTTTGAAATGTCAGCCTGGTAAAGGATTAAGTGGGTTAAAAAGGGGTTGAATGCTTGTATCGGGATTTTTTCGTCAGGGATTTGGAATTTTGTAGAAAAACACAATATTTATGGCTATGTGCGCACAGTTGGTTGGTAAAAATATGAACTTTTGGACGCAATCATCATACTATTTGGCAGCTGCCAATTGTCGGCGCGAAATATTTGGCGGCGCCACAGTCATGTACGGAGCGAATATCAACGAGATTTGACGTAAAAGGACAAGCATATATCACGTTTGTAACAAAGGATAGTAAAATTCGCATTCAAACCGAATACTTCTGTAAAAGGTTTCCAGAAACCAACAGTTGAATAGGGAAATCGGAGCGAAGTTTAGAATTTGACTTTTAAATCAGTTATGCACGTCAAAAATATGTGTAAAACTTATTCAATTTTGATATTTTAAAGATCGTGTTTTGCTGAAAAAAAACTGTTATTTTACAATATCATCGTAAATTTTCTTGAAATTAAATCATGGTCATTAAAAAAAGTTGAAATCGGTATGTTTAAGCTATCATAACATAATATTTAATTAGCCCTTGACCACTGATAATTACGACGACTAGGTACAAAGACAGAGTAGTACCTAAAAACAGTCTGTCACTTTTCCATTTAGAAAGAAAGAAGAAAGAAAATAAATTTATTCAGGACGCTTACAGTATTGCTTAAAACTAATACAACACTTTTATAAAGTAAAAACATAAACGTCACTGAATAGGTCTCCCCTCAGCTTGATGACAAGTTACCTTTCAGGTATCTTGACGCTGGTCTTCCGTGGAGACCTGTCCAAGCGATCGCGTCAGCACGTAAACTTAACTAATATCGAGATAATAAATATATTTTCCGTAATACATCGAAAATATATTGAGTGAGTTGACTTCTTTAGTTAGATTGGCATTCTTTGCGGCGTTACCAATGTGTGCTGGATTCAGATGGCATTGTCATTGAGTTATTATTGGTATAAGTAAGCCATACCAAACAATGACATTGTCGCAATCACAACTTGTACCACGCGACCAAAACGTCGTTAGCGCCGCAAAATTCGTGGCGCTTACGCGTTTAGGTCGCGAGATTCACGCTCCGCTTCTATGTCAAAACAATGCATGGCGCAAAATACTGCTTCCTTGTGCCGATTCAATACGTCAGTAATAATAGTTCAACGGGCATGGGTCCGCTTGATTATCTATCTTAAGGTGACATTCGGATAACGAATGCAACAACGCTACTGTTGTAGCGTAACTGCGGTGTTGATGCGGGCGATGTCACTGTTCATTCCCCTGATAAAACGTGATTGATTAAACCTTCTAGTCGAGGCAGTAATGCGGCAATAGTAATTCACTAATGCAACGGCAGGTTGCCAAACGAATGCCACCTTTGTCCTGTAACGCAGGCCTTTTGATTAAGTTTTCTAAGAAATGATAGGTACATATAAACCAGATGCAAAATTGGGCCTCTTTTTTTGATTCCCATGTGTTTTTTTCATTCATTGATTATAATGATTATCCAGTAGGTACTAAATAGCAGTAGTATTATTTATCAAACGATATTTTGCTCATATATTCCGAAAAACTCATTGATAAGAACCGCTCATTGTTTTTAAAATTACATGTTGTAATAGTTGCAAACGTTGCTCCCATTAATCAGTAGCCGTGATCGAAACCAGCCAGGACAGTATGATGATGATTGGCATTTGACATCAGTTCGAGGTTTCATATTACCCCTGATCATACTACTTATGTGTTACCTCGATCTAAACTAACGCTATTGCCGGCTGGTTGACTGGACAATCTGGACATATTCAGTTCAATAGAAACAACAATAACATGACATACGATTTGTTATGGTTAACTGCGCGTACAGTTTGCGACATATACTAACTATACTTACAACTTAGTTACCAACTCAACTACTTAATATAACCAGGTAGATGTCATATGTCACATCTACAATTTAGACAAATACAGGGTCCATAATTTACGGGGTCATACTGAGCAACTTTTACCATGGGACCAACTCAGTAATCGCGAAGAAAAAATTGGTAGGGTCATATGTTTTGGCTGTCTGACCTTGACATTTTCTTTGAGAAAGTAACGTTACCTTTCCTCCATATGTCAGGTAAAGTATCCTGAAGTTCTGATATAAATTCCTATCATTGAAACATTTTTTTTGATCGCGTACGTACAACTCCAAAATCCCACATAACAAAGAATATCGACAATAACCTCAACTTTGTTTCTTTGATCTTCAGTCATTCTTCTATATTGGAACCTATGCAAAGGAAATAAGATTCATAATTGTATACTAATTTGAACCCTTGACCCACAAATTGGATGACAAAGAGAACCCTCATCGGAGAAGCTGAGCTCGCGCAATGATTTGCTGTTCTAATCGCTCTGAGCATGCTCGGTTTATGTTCGACTCAACAAACGGGAGGCCATTTTGAGCTTATATTTTGATTTCGAAACGATGTCACTTTGCTATCATTCGCACATGCATTAGCATGGGTACTTATCCGTACATGTATTGGCACGGGTGAATCGCACGATAACTAAATAACATGATTCAAATATCATATCATTCAGTCAGTCTACATTCGAATTGGCATGGCCTCTCGGCCGGGTAATCAAATGCTGGATCGACCCTTCCTTACAATGTGTCAAAGGAATTTTAATCTATTATACAACAGTTCACCCAACAGACAAAGAAACAATTGAAAGTCGATATTACATCGGTACGCTTTGCTTTAGAATATCGAGTCCAATAGGGTGGTATATTAAGGGTTAATAATTATAATTAATTTAGGGTGGTATAGTATAATTTGCCCCAGTGGATGTGAATCGAACGGGTAGCTGGGGGTCTAAGGTCCACCACCTTGCATTTTGGAGACAAAGCAAACCGCTTGGAACAGGTGTTCCTGGGGGTGATCTGAGCCGATTAAGCCCGGTTGCCAAGAGGTTCCACCCAGCAGGTGGGCAGGGGAGGGGGGGGAAAAGTGGCTCCGGCGCGCCTCACTCTAAGCTATATATCTGCATACATCTAGCAATTATATCAAGTTTGGTGTCTTTTTCGTGTAATTCGAGGATGAAGAATTCATTTCTGTGACTAAATTTTCACTCTTCCATACAAAAAAATCGAGCAATTAAAAATTCCAAAAAAATCATTTCACTTTTTTTTTCGAAAATCCTCTACTCAATTAAACCTATGAGGATTTGCTCTAGAAAAAAAATACCTGTGAATAGCCCAGTTATCCTACTATATAGAATAGTAAACTTGTTAAACATTTTTTTTTCATAACTCTGATAAAAAAATGTTTTGTGTCACGCGGCGTACCTGCATTGTAAGAGCGGTATGCAGCGTTTAGGATTTTTAAGTATGTTTCGATGGTTTCTGATAAGTTGTTATTCTTCTGGTTGTAGAAAATTACTTCTGGACGTGATATATATGTCGGCGGCCGATCGTAAGATCAGGCATATCGTGAAATTCCTAGGCATATCGTGAAACGTGAAAATCTTTGACTCGTTCCCTGAGCCGACGGAGCCCCGCTACGCGGGGCTCCTATTTCTGGGCAGTTTGCCCTTCGGGCATCTGAAGCAACCTAACGAACCTATCTTACCTATACATTGGTTTAATGTGACTATCCTCAAAACAATACACAGGAACATTACGATCTGCCTGATCTTAGGATCGGCCGCCGACATATATACAAATATAAATTAAATGTATAAATATAGATGTTGGGAAAACTTTCGCCAATAGAGTTATTATAAATGTGATAAAATTAACAAAGCAGATGTTTGATTAAAATGCGGGTTAAAATACGAGTAAGATATATATTGTTCGCAATTGCCACTACATGCCCATGGGTCCGTGCATTTTAGTTTTTACTTAACGCAGTTGCACCTCCCTGCGCATTTTGTTTTGCAGCGGCAACGAATAAGCTCTAAACAAGCAGCAGCCGCCGCAGGTAGGCTTGTACATATGGGCTCCCAATAACCATTTTGTTTGGACCAGCTCCAGTCAGCAGGACATGGTAGCTGTTGCTGAGGGGCTATAATCTGTCCCCAAACATAGCCTCCTTGGTAAACTGCACGGAGAATATGTTTACGTAGGTAGCGCATCTTCCATTGGAGGCAGATTCTCTAACTGAAGATTTCTTTTTGTAAAAAGTACTTTTCGGCACTCTTTTACACTTGTACTTGTACCTGATCCGAACACTGTAATACAATACATAGTATCAAAATAATGTCTAAGGACCAATTCACATCTCGTAATTCAAATCTGTTCAGATTTAATATTGTAAGACTCTTACTTGTCATACAAGACAATATTTTTTTTTTCCAAAATTGGCTGCTCTATGTTGTTTTGTTTACCGTATTTAAATCCCTCCGGAACATTACAAGGACCACTAAAACCAGGTTTGTCAGATCCCTCATATTTCCCACTTTTCTGTATGCTGTATGTCTCACATGGACACTAAGGGCATCCGAAAAACAGAAAGTGAATGCACTAGAGATGTGGTGCTGGAGACGAATGCTGGGCATATCATGGACTGAGCATCAATTATTGAGCAGCTTGGCATTAAAGAGCGGTTGCTTTCTACGGGCAAAACTCGATACTCAACTTCTTTTGTGTGTCTCGTCGAGACGGAACATCTACAGAACGTCTAGTTGTGCAAGAAAGAGTAGGAGGTGACAGGGCTAGAGGAAGATCTCTAATGAGATGGACTGACCAAACCAAATCGGTGTGTCGGTCACAGTAAGCGAATGCTTACGGAAAGCAGCTCTACGGGAGGAATGGCGTGTCGTTAAATGAGTCGCTCAAAAGTTTTCGTAATGGCCACGACCACCCTATCAAGAGTGTAACGAAGAAGAAGGCCCTCCGTTACAGCAGGATATGCGCTTTAAGCTTGAAATACGCTTTTTTTTCCCTTTCCACACACAAAAGAAACTGTGTTGTAACCTGAAAAGGCGTGGAAGAATGGCAAGACTACTATCCTTTCTGGTCCTGTAAAATAAATCATATATCTATGAGTTACAAATAAAATCATATATTTAAAGAAAGTTTGCAGCACGTGACCATTAGCCCAGTTGACCTGTCTCTTATTGCGGTGACATATTTATTTATTTTATTTACAATTAATGGAAGAACTACAAACGTTACCTTAAGAAAATGCAATAGCATGGCACGAGAGGAACAGGTGATTCTTTCCTGTGCCAATCCTCCATTAATTGTAAATAAAATAAATATGTCACCGCAGTATACGAGACAGCTCACCAGGGCAATTGGTCAAGTGCTGCAAACTTTCTTTAAATATATGATTTTATTTGTAACGCATAGATATATAATTTATTTTACAAGACCAGAAAGGTCAGACGTCTTGTCATTCTTCCACACCTTTTCAGGTTGCGACACTGTTTCTTTTTTGTATGGACAGGGAAAAAAGCGTATTTCAAGCTTGGAGCGCATATCCTGCCGTAACGGAGGGGTTTAAATACGGCAAACAAGGCAATATTGAGCAGGCATTGCCAATATTGATAAAAATTGTTATTGTCTTGTATGGCAAGTAAGAGTCTTACAATAGTAAGTATGGACAGATTTGAATTACGAGGTGTGAATTGGCCCCTAGACGTTATTTTAACAAAATGCATAGTATTTTGTTACTAATTTTACGAGTAGATCAGGTACAAGTACGAGTGCAAAAGAGTGCCGAAAAGTACTTTTTACAAAAAAAATCTTCAGTTAGAGAATCTGCCTCCAATGGAAGATGCCCTACCTACGTAAACATATTTCTCCGTGCAGTTTACCAAGGAGGCTATGTTTGGGGACAGATTATAGCCCCTCAGCAACAGCTACCATGTCCTGCTGACTGGAGCTGGTCCAAACAAAATGGTTATTGGGAGCCCATATGTACAAGCCTACCTGCGGCGGCTGCTGCTTGTTTAGAGCTTATTCGTTGCCGCTGCAAAACAAAATGCGCAGGGAGGTGCAACTGCGTTAAGAAAAAACTAAAATGCACGGACCCATGGGCATGTAGTGGCAATTGCGAACAATTAGGGTTTGCACGACGGATCCGAAATGTATGGGAAGATCCGCGGATCTGGATCCAGATCCGGATTGCAAACCCTACGAACAATATATATCTTGATTTAAACTTTCACGATTATTAAACATCATCAAACTGCACAACGGGACTTAATCGCGTATTTAAGTTTTAAGATTTACCTCGTCCTCGAAACGTCGGAGGTAAATCTTAAAACTTAAATACGCGATTAAGTCCCGTTGTGCAGTTTGATAATATATATCTTACTCGTATTTTAACCCGCATTTTAATCAAACATCTGCTTTGTTAATTTTATCACATTTATAATAACTCTATTGGCGAAAGTTTTCCCAACATCTATATTTATACATTTAATTTATATTTGTATATATATCACGTCCAGAAGTAATTTTCTACAACCAGAAGAATAACAACTTATCAGAAACCATCGAAACATACTTAAAAATCCTAAACGCTGCATACCGCTCTTACAATGCAGGTACGCCGCGCGACACAAAACATTTTTTTATCAGAGTTATGAAAAAAATATGTTTAACAAGTTTACTATTCTATATAGTAGGATAACTGGGCTATTCACAGGTATTTTTTTTCTAGAGCAAATCCTCATAGTTTTAATTTTGTAGAGGATTTTCGAAAAAAAAAGTGAAAAGATTTTTTTGGAATTTTTAATTTCTCGATTTTTTTGTATGGAAGAGTGAAAATTTAGTAACAGAAATGAATTCTTCATCCTCGAATTACACGAAAAAGACACCAAACTTGATATAGTTGCTAGATGTATGCAGATATATAGCTTAGAGTGAGGCGCGCCGGAGCCACTTTTCCCCCCCCTCCCCTGCCCACCTGCTGGGTGGAACCTCTTGGCAACCGGGCTTAATCGGCTCAGATCACCCCCAGGAACACCTGTTCCAAGCGGTTTGCTTTGTCTCCAAAATGCAAGGTCCCCTTAGAAAACGGGACCTTAGAACTTCTGCTAGGGTCTCTATTGTTTCACAAATAGTTTTATGTCATAATGTATTGTTTGTCCGAATTTTCGTTAATCATAATTGGTTTTCCTCAGAAACGCGTAACTTTTCAGGATTGCCATAAAACAAACCTAACCTAACCTAACCTGTCTACAGAATAATCTTACGAAAATCCTGAAAAGTTAACGGTTTGTTTTATGACTAACGATAATATGACAAACAATACATTATGACTTAAAACTTTATGGGAAACAAAGGGACCCCGAATCGAACATTAGTGTAAAAACGATTTCGAGATCACGTTACAGTGGTTCGGTCCTATCTCAACTGGGTGTCATTCTGAATCCCTAACAACGTTTGTCCTAAAGTCACTTGCTCTAACTGGTTTGTCCTAATGGGCACATGCCCTAACGATCAATTGTCATAACGATTATTTTCCGTAATGTAATGGTTAGCCTAAGAATCATTTGACCTAAGCATTTATACCATAACTATCAAGATCCCTAAAGTATTTTACCATATTTTCGAAATCCCTAACAATGTTTGGCATAAAATAACATGCTCTAACTGTTTTGACCTAATGGCTATTGCCCTAATGATCTATTATCATAACAGTTACTTTTCCTATTGATCAATTATCATAACAATTACTTTCCATAATGAATGGTAACGAACTGTTGCCACAAAAGTGGGTTAGGTTAGGTTAGAACTGTGACCCTCGAAAAAACGAACTGCTGCCACAAAAGTGGGTTAGGTTAGGTTAGAACTGTGACCCTCAAAAAAACGAACTGCTGCCACAAAAGTGCGTTAGGTTAGGTTAGAACTGTGACCCTCGAAAAAACGAACCCATGCCACAAAAGTGGGTTAGGTTAGGTTAGAACTGTGACCCTCAAAAAAACGAACTGCTGCCACAAAAGTGGGTTAGGTTAGGTTAGAACTGTGACCCTCGAAAAAACGAACTGCTGCCACAAAAGTGGGTTAGGTTAGGTTAGAACTGTGACCCTCAAAAAAACGAACTGCTGCCACAAAAGTGGGTTAGGTTAGGTTAGAACTGTGACCCTCGAAAAAACGAACTGCTGTCACAAAAGTGGGTTAGGTTAGGTTAGAACTGCGATCCTCGCAAAAATGAAATGCTGCCATTGGTTACATTGGTTAGGTTAGGAGGGAAATTTAAATTAGGACATACGCGTATTAGGTCAAGAAACGATAGGCTAAGTAAAATTAGGTAACATGATGGTTAGGATATATAATTTTTAGGCCTAACAATAATTAGGCAAAAAAAGAATTATGCTACATAACATTAGGATAAATACCCAATATGGAAAGTGCCAGTAGGGAAAAACATATTAGGACAAAAAAAATCGGCCAGTCGATAAAAGGGAAACCAAAATTAGGGTATACGAGTGTTAGGACAACTGATCATTATGACAAACAATATTAGGGAATGCAAAGATAGGAGAAAAAACTTTAGGGATTCAGATATAGATCCATCTCAACTCACTCTCTCAATGATAATACACGAACTGATCATATCAACATTCTAAAGGCCATTAATCGTGAAAACATTTAGTTCAAACACGGATAAGCGATAAGCTGTGCAGCCATTATCTGGCGTCGATATCAGCGCCCACGGCTTAATGGCGGTATCACACAGGATAATGTATTACCGCGATATTGCGGCTAGGCTTTAGCGCGATCGGAGCCTGTCTTACCGTCGCGGGCGGCAATTACTACTTTAGAATGTATATACAGGGTGATTCATGAGACGTGAGCAGGACTAATCCTGCACACTCAGTAACTGATAATTGATTGATCACCGTCGTATTTAGGTGAAACAACGACACTTTTTCCTATTTTTAACTTTTTGGTGAGGGCAAATTTAACTCTCTACAATCATGATCCTAGAAGACCTAATTAATAAACATAAAACCTCTTTAACCGTAATGACAGTATTTTGATCACGAAGAAAATAAACTGTCAAACTTGAGTGAGATACGAGTTTTCAAAAGTAACCAAGTCGTGATGCTGATGACATTCAATTTGACACATATCGGTATAGTTTAGTATTCTAATTGTAGGGTGACCATGCATGTCGTAAATAAATTTGTTAATTTTTTTTTCAACACGATTAGAAAATTAACGTTAATCTCACTAATACTGATACGAAACAGTTGCTTATAATTTACAAAATCCGCAGTGTTAGCCCTGCTCACGTCTCCTGAATCACCCTGTATACTATATGAGGCAATAACTACTTTAGAATGTATATACTAATATTATAAATGCGAAAGTAATTATATCTGTTATTTCTTCACGATTATGAAATTTGGTGTGGAGATAGTTTGAGGCACGGGGAAGGACATAGAGTAGTTCTTGTTATTCATTACCATCATTCTATGCAGTCGAAATGGCGGGCGCACGCTATTGTTTTACTTTATTTTAATTATAGTTTATAGAATTAAAGTCATGCGTGAATTTGTTTATTCGAAACAACGACACATTTCTGCGCTAAACAAGGATAGTAATTATTGACCCAATGAGAACGAAGGTTTCCGTGGAGACTTTCTGACGCGTTGCATTGCCTTTGAGCAAACTTAGTAGTTTTGCAACTTTTAAAATAGAAAACTTAGATACATACAAACTTTACAACTTAAATATGAACATCTACGTGAGTAGTAGTGAGTACAGTCACCTGCAATAATATGTTACTCTTTGAAGGCTGCAAAAATATGTGACACACTCTTATAGCTCTACAAATAAGTTTGTGTCAGATATTTTTGCAGCCTTCATTGTGTAACATATTATTGCAGGTGACTGTACGTAGTTTTTCACTATGTTACGTACATCACAACTTTGTGGTCTAGAGAAGCTATATATTATCCTCTGAGCTCTCAAGTCGGGTGAAATGGAATTAAAAACTTTCCTACCGCATAACGAAGCCTTAGAAAAAGTTATACTTGCGAGTTTTGATGGATTTTGAGTAGAATTTAGAAACTACTTTATTGGCTTTATATCAAAAGATATAGGTACCTATATCTTAAAGTTTAGCATATTCAGAGCCTCCCAACGCTTCGATAGCAACAACTTAACAGAGATAATGTATGCCGTATGGATGCCCCCATATATTAAGGCTCCTCTTCACGTTAGGCCAACACCAGCGCCAACGAGTGACGCATTTATGCGTTAGAGGGAGCAAGTGATATTGCTATCTCATCCTACCGCATGGCTGCGTCCCTCGTTGGCGTTGGCGTTGGCCCAACGTGAAGAGGAGCCTTTAGCACTTGGCGTGGCAATGTGTGGTATGAACGGTAGTTGGCGTACGTATTTATCTATTGATCTATGCGACTATTTCCACTATCCGGATTCCAGCTCCAGCTTCGGCTCCCGGCTTTAGACATTTACTCTTCCATATAGCACTTTCTTCGGTATCATTTTTTGTAAGACTTTTGACACGCATGTCATCCATGCAATTTCTAGCCAGCATTTCCTGGTTATCCTCCATATATACATATTGGGACTAGGCGCAAGCTGATAATAAAAACAACATTAAAATTAAAACTACAATTTAACAGATCTTAAATTAACTTATAGGTTTAAAATGCTCCGCAGGTCACTTTCGTTTGTTATGGTGCCCAGGAGGCTGGCAGCGTTTCCTTTTTGGATGGCCAGGCTTATTCTCTGGCCGAGGTAGCTGCCAGCCCTCTGGCGCAAGGAATATAACCAGACATTGGTTACCTCGTTATTTGGCGGTTTTTGCAAATGTGTAGACAGCAAAGGCACTTGCATTTTATCTACTATGTCTAGGATAAGATAAGGTAAATTTTAAGTCTACGCCACGCCGTTGACTAACCCTACTTTTGACTTGTTGCCTAAATTTTAGCCAGTTGAATACCTTTTTATGTATCTATAGAAAGCCAAATTATCTCCGGCTTTCCTAGAAATATTGTTAACCCACCGCCAACCTGTTTTCAATAAAGAAAAGTGCTTTTGTTGAAAACATTGTTTGAAGTTCGGCTGAACAGTTCGTAACTCGGTTGCCGAACGGCCCTCTGACGAAACTAGATAACTTTAATCAACTGTAGGTACTTGTTTAGCATAAAAGGGCATAAGTGACGCAGTTTTTATGCGAAGATACGTCAGTTATTTTGGTAATGGCCTATAATTTGAGAGAAAACTTTTCTTTTACAAATTCGATTTTCAAGATGTGCCTTGTGATTAGCACTTTCAGCGATTACATTAAAATATGAGGGCCTCTGGGTATGTATTATGTCTGTTAACATTTCGTAGTTTTTTTATTTTCCTGGAGCCTTTGTGTTCTCTTTAACTTACCTACTATGCAAGCAGCTGTATACTGTGTAGGTATATTCTGAATGTCGTTCGTTTATCCGGCTGCCATGAATGTTACATTAAAACACAGGATTTTCAGAAAATTTATTACCAACATACTTGATACAATTTTTCTTGTGCTGCATTGACAGACTGTTACAAAGTAGCTCGTAGTGCAAGATATGCAGTTTTATGTAATATTTATCTAGTGGTTCCCAGAGGATATCAGAGTAAAGCTCGCTATTCCGATCATGAAAAATGCTAGCCCGTAACAGTCTTACACATTGAAGATGTTATTGCATTTGTTGTTTCTCATAAAGTTACGATTTTCATTTAGATTTATGTGTTGCTAGTTTACCGGTACTTTCAATACGTGAAGAAGAGTTATAAGAGCAAGTTTTATTTAGTTTAATTTTGATTAGATTTGTTGTCGTTAGATTTTGTTAAAATTTGGTTGGTTTGAAGTGCTTCTAATTATGGGTGGAAAAAATACAAAATCCCAATTTGAGAAAAAAGAACATGTATCTATGTCATTTTTAGTTAAAAATACCTACCTTACGTATTCGCAAATCAGTGGAAGATTTTTTAGAACATACGGTGAAATTGAGCTTATTGGGTACAGAACAGGCCGCGTAGCCAGAATGCCGATCGCTTACGCTCCATAGCGATCGAAACGCAACTGTCACTGTCGCACTAATATGGAAGAGTGATAGAGAGGCATAAAGCTTTTCGTTGTCGAAGCGATAGCGATTGTGACCTTGGCTAGGCCGGCAGGGAACTCTATTTATCTACCAAATTTTATCGAAATTCGACGAAAAAAATCGTCAAAATAAAAATCTACCCATAAACCAATGTTATACTTAGTAAATGTAGTACCTACTTAGTTTCGTATAAAAAGACCCCTTTTGTCTTTTTATACGAAACTAAGTACCATTTGTATTGCAGTGTAACTAGTCATATTACGTCTCCATCAATGGCTTGACATGGCAACTTTACTCACTGTTTCCGAGCAGCTTTATACGCTTGTACAGTCGCCATCAGATATATCGGAGCGGCCAAGGTGTTCACAAATATCTGAACACGCCTCTATTAACTCACATTATAGACGAAAATAATAAAACTAAAAAAATAATGATGTTGAATATAATTCGCGTTAGACCCGTCTATAATGTGAGTTAATATGTATTCAAAACGCGAAAGTTTAAAATATTACACGCCTCTATTGTCAGGGCGTTAGAGTGCGTGTTCAGATATTGTGAACACCTTGGCCGCTCCGATATATCCGAAGGCGACTGTACCATCACGCTCCGCGATTGTTGCGCCATTTAGGGTCTTAGTTAAATTGGTCGTTCAATACTTACGCTATAGTATTTCCAATTTAGCAAGAACCCCAAATGGCATAACAATCCCGTGTGGTGACTGTACAAACCGCTAAGGTCAAAACATTACCATTCCACGAACGCACTGTACCGCAAAACGCGTAAGATTTACCGTCCTTAGTAATGAAGACTAGAAACAAATGAGGAAGGTACCGGAATACCAACGCGGGAAACCTTTTATCTCGGCCATAGACTAGGATGCAACCGATGATGCCAAAAATGCGGGGATGCGCGGGACGAGGTGAGCGAAGTCCCGTGCCGTGATTGGTCCATTCAAAGACACGGACGTCACACAAAGACACTTTCGACTCGAACATGGAGTAAAATTACCGTATGCGTGGCAGAGAGGGTATTATGCTCAGACTGGAGGATGTTTTGTCTGTGATCTCGGCATTTTGCGTTCATTTTTCTTTTATGGTGCGGAAGCATTTACAAGCGGATATAAAGATGGATGCCGGGTTTTACTTTTGCAACAAATCATAAAGTAGTGTCATAATGTTTTTAATACATACATACAGCCTTTTGCTTGAATTTGGAATATCTTGCGCGAGAATGACCTGCGGCACACATTTTACCGAGCAAACTGAAGGTCTCCGTTTCAGTTTTGGCAAAAAAATTATAATCGGTAAAGTACATGCGTCGGTACAAAGTAACATATACATAACGACGGCCCGAATTCAGTACAGGTTACCGCTAACCCTCCACCGTTAGTGGGCAATTCCACAATAAGTGGACATCAGCTGCGTAGCCGACGGGAAGATGAATTGCTTTTTGTAAACGACCAGGCGCTCGATTAACCCAGTTACTAGACTGATAGTTCCTATTAGCGGTTAACAACTTGTACTCTCTGTTTACGCTACTAAATTTCAAATTACAGTAAAACCGGTAAGAAGATTCTGAGAGACCACGTAAGGATCTAGTAAGCAGGACATAGCGTATTAACCTTGAAAAATGTATGAAACTAAAACCCTCTGCTATGCTTGGTCCAACTAGTACTTGGCTGGACTTCAAGGTTTGATTTAATAGCTCTTTAAAAATAATATAGACCTTTAACTGTCACATTTAGTTCCACGAAGTACAGTCTTCGTCATAAAGCTTTCAAGCACAAAGTTGTACGGAACTTTCATTTCAAAAGCTCCAGTTCCGGGCAGCCGTAAAACTAGAGCTTGAAGCTAAAATGGCAGCTTTAAAGCGCAGCTTTACATTCCCTGTCCGTTATTCATGAGCTTTGTGCCTAATTATAACGTCATTAAATTTGTAATTAAATTAAATTTGCAGAAAACCCTTCACGGAAAAGAATTGTTACACCATTTTTACATAATTTTAACAGAAGTTTTGGATAATATGAAGTATTAATTGAAACCGTTTATAACACACTGAGTAAACTTTTTCCAGAGCAAATATTTTACGTTTGTTAACAGTTGCATAAGAAGATTCAACCGATACGATTTTCTACGATTTTGCTACAACCGTACAATTATTTGGAACAGAAGTTAGGCCTTCCGCACATTGCAATGCGCAATTTACCTCCTAAGACCCGGCGTATAATTTTTTGTACATATTTCACAATCTATTTAAAACTTTTGTGGAGTAGTTACTCTTCTAAAGGGAATCGACAACAAATCCCATATTATTATAGTACATACCTGCTCAGAAAATTTCACGGAAATTGCTTAAAAAACAGCTTGCGGAGAACAGTCGGACATACAACAGCATTTTTCCCTAAACTGAAATGGAGACGCTTCGATCGCGCTTCGCGCTCGCTCAGATAATAATCCGCCTCCTTCGGATAAAGTGTGCAATTTGTTACATCATACAAACTATATTGAAACTTGTTCGATATTGCTAACAAGTGCTTGAACAACTTTATCCCGCTGATGTTCTACCTGCTCGCGTGGTCAACAAGTGGGTCAAACTTTTACAACTTTGTATCCCATTATCTATACCTTTGAATGAGAAATCCTTGTATAGGTATATATATATTTGTATATTTCAGGGATCTTGGAAACAGCTCAAAATTTTTCGATGAAATTTGCTAAGCTAGCTAGCTAGGTCTTATCTTTGGGACAAACGCGCATTTTTGAATTTTTATGTTTCCCGAGCAAAACTCGGTCTCCCAGATATTGGTCATTAGTACATTTATGTTATACTAACGTCTGCCCGCGACTTCGTCTGCTGGGAATAATGTTGATGATGATATAAACTATCGTACATCCCTAGACCGCAAACTATCTCCATACCTTTCACCTATATCGGCCCAGCGGCTTAAGGATGAAGATGTAACAGACAGACCGACAGAGCTTCATTCGCATTTACAAATTTTACAATACTAGTAGGTACGGATGTAAGTTCTTGGCCGCGTCCAACAACTACCTATTACTATCGTAACCTTTAATCCTTTGTAACCTTTTATCTTTCCTTGTTTCAGGTAAGAATAGGACACCCTACTCAAACATGCTGCTATGCTGCTCATGTCGGTGTGGTATATTGATTTGTATTCATCGACTCATTGGGATTCATTTCAAACTTTAAGGGCTCATATAGACGGTGCGAGAACTCGCATGCGAGTTTCATTACATTGCGATATTTGATCGGTCGGCTGAAATGGATATCACCTCAATAGTCCGCAATGTAACTAGAATCGCATAGGAGTTCGCGCGCCGTCTAATTGAGCCCTAAGTCAGTACAAACAATCGCTTGACTTTGAAAATGGAGAATATTCTCAATATGAATGCGTAGTTGTAATGTAAACTTGAACGTTTATTATACAGCAATATTACAAGCTAGTCTCCTTTACGTTTCCAGGTATTCCTTTACTTACCTACCTGCTAAGTGGGTTAAACCAACCGCACAACTTTGAAGTTTGTGTTGGCAAGTTGTTACCAGCTTTTATTCGCTCTTGCGCGAATGTTAATTAATATATAAATAATGCAAGTTAATTTTCCAAGCTTTATGGTTTCAGTTCTCTCATAACGTATTATTGCAAGCTGGTAGTTAAAATTGAGGCGGACGTTTAGCAGTAGCTGTTGTGCTTTACGAATTAAAAATGTTACTATTGTAGAGGGTATAAAGGGAAGATGTATCTGTATCTCCTATGTTTTTATTATTATCCTTTCTCTGAACTCACGCAGCGCAAACGTCTATTGGTGGAGCCAGTGAAGTTAACAACTGCTTTTAACGTAAAGCTTCGAGAATGGAGAACTCTTCGAAATAAGGTGTCTGGTCCGGGCACCATTTTACCTCTAAGTACTTGTCGTATGTTTAAACTTTATTCGGTAAATTCGCTCGTTACCTACACTGATTTATTGGGGAAATTAAAGGCATTATTGAAGAATTTGTAACCATCCAGTTAGGATCGACCATTTAAAGCAAAAAGTATGAAAAAATTTAGGTACACTGAGAGAAAAGTACAACAAAAATACACTTAGAGTTACAAAAATAAACTTAATCCGGGGACAAGGAGAGTTAACTAATAGGAACAAATTGATTTTTGCAATTTCTATTAGTTCTTGCAATTTCTATTATCTGTTTGTTGAAATTATATTTGGGATTACTGAGCTGTTTGTAGAAATAAATAAACTTTACAGAAATAGTGAAACGTCCATAATTATTACTAAAACTTCATTTTTTCCCCCAGTACAGAAGTGTTTTTTAATTCCTGGTGATGTTTTTTCTCTCAGTGTATATCATAGCAACGACATTGCATAACTAGGTATCATGCGTTAGACTTTAATATTTTTACTATAAAACTCCAGTTTAATTAATACGTGAGTGACCCGAGTAAATGATTTTAAAATTGATAATCTAATTAATCAATTTTGAAACGTAACCTTACCTACTCGTTAAGCTGGAAATCTAGTTGTCAATCACAGGTATTATGGACTGACCAGCTATAAGACAAAACGCCTCGGAAAGATCTATTGTCTGCGAGAAATGAAAGGGCTGCCGGGCTAGCACGTGATTGGCGCGACAGTATCTCGCGGCGAGATAGACTACCCGTCCCTCTTTAATTGACATAGTTAGAAAAAGACGGGCATCTGCTGTCTATCTCGCCGCGAGATACTGTCACGCCAATTATGTGCTAAGCCTACTGTACCGATAGAGAGAGCGCTTTTACTCAAAAGACGATCAATCATGTTTGTGCATGATTAATCGCGATAAGCCAGACTAAGGACTAATAGACTAAACCCTTTTGGAGATAAATGGGAAACATTAATCCGTGTGCTCAAACAGTGCACCATATACAAACAGCTACACTCTTAACTGTCCATCGGTAGACCTTATTACAAAAGGCGTAAGGTCTACCAATTAACGTTAAGAGTGTGGGCGATGGTGCATGGATTTGCATATCGTCGGCCTAAATCGCAAACCTCGTAACTCCATTTCAAAGAAATTAGTAATTGCTACCTTGGACAACAATACTTATAGTCGCAAACCCCGTAACTCCCCCGGAGGAGTTACGAGGTTTGCGATTTAGGCCGACGATATACCGTTTTCGTTCAGTCGGTGGTAAAAATACCTTCTTATTAAATTGTTTTACCTGAGAAAAAATAAAGTCGATAACCTCAAAATCTAACTCAACTATGGAGAAAGAAGAAGGTACTCATATAATATTATCCCCCTTTCCAGTGTAAAGTTTCTAACCAAGGATCAACTACTGTCGACAAATTGGTGATTTTCTAAAAGTGCATAGTTCAATTTAGTCGTTCAATATTGAATCTAGTGCGGATAAAGTTAAAGTCTAATTTAGGCAACTCGATGATGAAACAAGATCACTTTAAGTCGATTTGAGACAGAACGTGACTTCGTATTAAATGCAAGATAAGAATGGAAAGCTACGACCGCAGAATACAAATAAAAGTACAATAGTTTGAACTTTTGGATACAGGAAACTTTTGAAAAGGCAATAATATTTAAGTACATAAAATGCTTATTAATATTAATGGACAAGATAGGATTTAGGAATCGTCATATAGTTATTAAACTAGTATTTAATAATTTTGCATAAATATTCGTTGATGTACCAATATAAAAGGAGTTTTATATTATGGTGTGTATCTATGTGGTGGCTATATCATCGACTATTTTAATGAAAAATGTCGTGTAAATTTAAATTTAAAATAACCTGTTACTACCGACCTTTATAACAATAACACCGCATTATTTTTTCATTTTTAGTAGCAGCAAATTGAGAATAATATTGTATCGAAATCGATATATTAAAATATAGAAAAATCATAAAAAATCCAAGAGAATTATTTATGTTTTAGTTATCCGGGTTATAAAAAACGAAAGGCAAATTCTAGAAAAAAACTAAACAAGACTCATTGTAAAACAAAGAAGTGCTCTAGTAAATAAAAAGAGAGTGCTTGAGCAGCGCCAAGTCAGCGTGATATAGGAACGCGTGGAGAGAATGGCAAGGTGCGTCCGAGGGAGGGGTGGGCTTGATACCGAAACCATAACGGGATTAGGAATTAGGAATTAGGGATTAGGCATTAGGAATATTTCTAAAATCAAAACAAAATTATTGTTAATGTTTAGGATTTTATTAATTAACTAATTGAATTTGCTGTAATGTATTATTTTGATTTAAACTTTCACGATTATTAAACATTATCAAACTGCACAACGGGACTTAATCGCGTATTTAAGTTTTAAGATTTCGAGGACGGCGTTGTCCCCGTGGTCTCGGAGAAGACTCCGAGACCACGGGGACAACGCCGTCCTCGAAACGTCGGAGGTAAATCTTAAAACTTAAATACGCGATTAAGTCCCGTTGTGCAGTTTGATAATGTATTATTTTGTTGAGTGTGTTTGTATGATCCCAGATGGTCTAAATATATGATACCCGTAATTTATTTATTTTCACTTCCATGTAACATTGATCTAGTTAATTTTTATTATTTATATCTCAGTATAATTTCTGAAATATAAGAATGTACGATTATTTAAAAAAGGTACTTAACGAAACGATATAAAGTTCCTTTTTTGCTATTTTGGATAAACTCTAGAAAAGCTGAATATATACATACACAGGTGTAACCTAATTATCAATCGCAGCTCTAATGAATCGCATTACACGATGTTTCCATTCATCAAACCGTGCACAAGAGGATAGGTACCATCGCCCACGCGGTTAACGGTACATAGGTGGACCTTATGCCTTTTATAATAAGGTCCACCGATGTACAGTTAGAAGTGTTGCTGTTTGTACATCCGTCCATTTTCATCAGTTCAGCGATAAAATTACATCACATTAACATTACCCAATACTCATCGTTGATGATTTCCAAGACGATTTTCAAAACTTTTTCAATTAGGCACTTTGCTTAAAATTAAGTATCCTCAATCCGGAACCAGTTATTTGGTATCTACGGTCCTACCCTACACTACAGGTGGAATTGAGTTTCCGTGTGAAATATTAAGAACCTCGTAAACGGCCGTTATTGCTGCGTCAGATATAAAGATAAAAATATGCCGTGAATAGCAAGCAACTTCCAATATCAGTTTTATTATCCACACTGTAAACTGAATATTTACTAACATCTATATGAGCTGTATCCCTCAAGAACTCCCATGGTTTCGCCATATTGTCGTTTTCCAAAAACTAAATCGACAACAAAATTACATAATTATATTATAACTATCGAATTTCCCCACAGTATTTCTCGACAATCAATTGAGAATCTACCTGCAGGCCTATTATGGATGACATTATCCACGTGACAAAATATCCGTCACTTTTTAACAGAGCGCGATTGAAAGTGACGGATACCGTTTTATCACGCTGTCACGTAGACAAAAACGACCATCATATCCGTACTGTACGGGAAAACAGCCGGACTGCTGGACATATGAAAGCGTTTTGGGCCAAGCTCAAAGGCATCTTCGGTCTAGTTAGGTCATTTAGATACTAAATAGAATAGTCGCTACATAATTTTGCAGGTAAATTATTTTCTTCGCAAAACGGTCCTATTTGCAGAGAAATGACAAAGAAATAAAAATGTAATTGTGTTTGGCGCTCCCCAATGAGACTGTGTTAATTGGCGACGAACGAAGCCCGGTAATTACCGGACAAACGATCCGGCGCCGTGACCGGGGTCGGGGTTGGCACATACCCAATTTATTAGACTGAACTGAAAGAAATTACAAAATACACAGATCCAAAAAAATTCAAAATTAATTATTGTACTTTCATGTTACTGCCAGGCCAATACACTAGTTTAAATCATTTTGTAATCACATTTTATTTTACTGCAGAGCGAGCTTTTTCGAAATAAGTACTAGATCAAGAGATTGTTCGCAATATTCAATCTCATTTGTTACAAATGAAATTCCAAACCTCAATAATACAATCTAGAAGATGATTCACGAAGATGAAACACATTTCAACATTTCTAATAAAAAAAAAATCATTTATTTTATATTATTCCAAATTAGGTGACAGCCCTATGGACCGGCGGCCGGATACTGTTTACCGCCACTGGAACCGATAACGGAAACGACCGCCTATTTGAACTTTACAAATTGATCTAAATTTAATCTTCTCTTGACGTTGTTCTTAGTGTATATCAATTCTCGCAGTGCATATTATAAATATGATAGAACATGAAACCTAATCTCAAGGTCGTGGGTTCGGGCCCCACGTTGGGCGCCAAATTGTCACACGCGTTATCTTCACCCGGCTTGAGGAATTGCGTGTAAAATCATGGACAAATTAAAGCTCAAAAAGTACCTGAAAAAATCTCGCAGAATGCAATGTAAACTTCTGCCAAATTGAACCTAGTCCTAGAAACACTAAAAGTTTCAATTGGTGCTATAAGGTATTTCTTTCACTTTCAGGCAACGCTAGGAGAAAATAAGATGAAGAGAGATGATTAAGGTCCAGTTGCACCAACCACAATTAACAGACTGATCAACGTCACGTAGCAGAGATATATGAAACTTCCCATACAATAAAATTTAGCGAACGCTTTAACGGTGGCAGACGGTTTAGTGCAAACCGACTAAGTAATTCTACGTTTATTCTTCAGTCTTCATTATATTGGTGCAATCGAGATACGAGGTAGGCAGAATAGGTTTGTAAGCGCGACTCAAACGAGTATCAAGTTCAACGGACCGTGCTACAAACATCTACCGTTGTTGACGGCAACAATTCAATAACAATATAGCGTAGTTATCATGTATTTATAAGTAGACTAATATTATTTTATAAATACCACATGTAAGTATATGCCTTAAATAATCGTTCAAACAATAGTTCCTGAAGAAAACTTCATCGGCGGCGACACGATAAATGAGAATTTTAGTAAAAATATAGTTAAAATCAGCATCAATACAACACGCCAAAAGGATCTACCACTCTGGATAACTTTTTCAAATAGGTACAGATAAATCTTTACGGTTTTTATATGCGAAATGAAAAGTGTGAAATACACCATTTCACTCCGAACTTTTGGCGCTCTCACTGTATTTCATCACCACTACCTCGCCTGAAATGAGTTCTTTTTTTCTGTTGCTAATTAATCTACAATTTGTTCGCTGGCAACCCTAGCCGGAGACACCGACTATCAACAGTCAGTATCTAGTCCGGAAACAACAGCTATTCGGATTAACAAAGAGAACAATGAAAAACCATTACTACCCTTTTAGGTGTACCGGTCATTTAAAAAGCTATCTGTGCTATTTTATCAATTTATAAGCGAAATGGTGTAGGTATCACATGTTATATATACTGGATCTATATCCAGCCTCTTCTCATTAGTACCTATTCATAAAAATATACCTTTAATTTTTTTGTACTTACCTACTTACAGCTTTGTTTGCATTTTATTTCACAAAAAAAGGGACTGGTAATTAGTTACAATTTTATAATTTTTTACCTATAGGTTAAGTATTTAATAAGTTTTATTATGTTTGTTTTTGTTTATTTCATTTAGTTTTAATAAATTCATTTCATAATGGCATAGTAGAACCGGGGCTGAACATGAATATATAATTTCAATTTTGGAAGCCGCGCTTCTGTACTAATACTTATCAACGCTCTTTGTTGGCCATCTGTGGCCTTTTTATCGTGCCAATAAGGCTTATGAGATAATACTATACACCTTTCTTAAACCTAGCTTACTATTTCACACGTAAAATGTCGGTTAAGGCTTACTAGTAGTCGCAATAATCCCAGCTCCCACCTGCGATGTTTTCTCACCGAAAATCCATTTCAATCTACAGGAAAAACGCCGCAAGTATATACAAGCTTCATACGTAGTTAGGGCGTTTTTCGACTGAAATTGAAAATCCACTTTTGTTCACATCCAAAACGGTGTAAGTGCGTATAAACTTCATACGTAGTTACAACGTTTTTCGGCCCAAAAGCAGTGTAATATTGAGTCGCGTTCGCATTTCGTGGCATCGCGGGAGTGTAGCTTAGCTCGTCTCTTGAGACCACTCGAGTATTGCGATGGATGTTTACTAACAAATGTAAGCTCATCTGACAGACGAAGATGTTATAGTTGATAATCACTATCACTACTTCTTATAAAACATAGTCCCCGATAAATGTTCGTGATAAACTCAAAAATTATGGAACGGATTTTCATGCGGTTTTCACCTATCAAATAGAGTGATTCTTGAAAAAAGTTTAGGTGTAGGTATAATTTTTTAATGTTTTGTGTAACCGTGCGAAGCTGGGGCGGGTTGCTAGTGTATATTATATACCCTACCTCCATATTTACCTTGAAATAGTCATATAAGTAACTCTTAAATAGCACAAGACCCAAGAAAGATTTGAGTTTTAATTCCTTGTATTCAGCTAAGTTATCCACCTCGATAGTAAACTTGTATTTCACTTAAATCACACAACTAGTCTGAAGGAGCACAACCTTTGAAAGCTGCAGCACTATCGGCTTTGATTACTATCAAAATAAAAACGTTGCTATTCTAGCATACGGGGTTTCAATTTGTTTTGAATGTAAACAGTGAAGCATTGTTTACTATTGGCGGAGGAATATTATTCCAGTATCCTGAGGCAGTCTACCGGAATGTTCTCAAACTGTGTTGTAATATACCCTTTGACTATTCTACACGATCCGTAGCCAGACGATAGTAGAGGTAATTACTCGCCCATTCATCTCCTACATATTTACGAAAAGCTATGCACTGATTCACGAGGTTCAGCGAGATGTTCAGTTCTACCAGTATATACTGGCCTCTAGTAACGCATAGCCAGTATGAACAAGAAGTTCAAGGGTTTCTGAATGTTACTGACGCCAAAATGTTTCGTGAACCAGATGTCTGGAAGCTACCAATTAGCTGCTAGACCCGCCGGCCATTACTGAACTGGGACTCGTTTATTAATGCCTGCTGTGCAAGATACGGAGCGATGGAGTATACGTGGTATATGACATATAGCTTAAGGCGCATCCCTACCGCAACGACCCGATTGGCTATAAAATGAAGACCAATATTTTGTGTTGTTAATAACATCTTTACAATTCCCTTGGTAGTCAAATCTATTAGAGATTACTCCTATACGCTTAAATTATGTTTAGCCGTTGCTGATAGCTTCGAATAGAAGTTAAAATATCAAATAATATCTTGCAGTCACTGCTCGGAAATATGGCAATAGATGGTCTAAATCTTGACTCGAGTTGTACACCTGAATCAACAATCCACACTTAAACTTTCCATTCACTAATTGGTTGAGATTGATTCACCACCACATTTATAACGTCAGTGCCATAAAATACATCATTAATATTACAATTTACAATAGCATTCCAAACTTTTTATTTATCTATCTTTTTTTAAGTACCTAGCGAAGCTGCAAACTTTCTGGCTGAGCTAATAATTTACTTGCAGTGCAATGTCCAAGAAAATTCTAGTAAAGTTTTTTGTTAAAACCGGTTTTTCCTGCTGAGTAAGCATAGATGCCATATACTTTATATCTTCAAAGAAGCAAAGAAAATATTTAAACTGTATGATTTTTACAAGACTAAAGAGGCGATGAAGCTTAAGGGCTTACGTTGTGTTATTTTTTAATCTGGACCGTGAAAAGGTTAACTTATTAATTCGCTTTTTCTCGGTGTTAGCTGGGAATAATTCTGCAGGCCATTTGTATTTGATATTTTGTCGGCAGCCGCAGGACCTTGGCGAAAAACGTCCGACGCATTGCGGGCTAAGCGGCACGTGCGTTTTGAGGTCTCCGGGGGCGTTCTCTTTTGGAATTTAATACAAGGAACTGTGAGTGAAGGTGGGCTTACGTGATACAGATACTTATTTAAAAGGAGGGTCCCAAACGTAACAAAGATAATATAGATTTTTTTAGGTTTGTCGTAAGGTTATTTTATTTTTAGTGTTCCGTACAAAACTTTGTTCACGGAACACTTATGGGATCACTTCGGTCTTGCAAATCAGTTAATTTAGTAGTTTTTTACGTTTATTTGCCGCACTAATGCTATTATGGCCTGGTTTCCTCTGGGTTGGAAGGTCAGATGGCAGTAGATTTTGTAAACACTGAAGCCTGATGTGACAATTCTTGGAATTAGGTTCCTAAATGTACCCCAAGCCCCCCAAATGCAAGCAAAAAGCTTGCAAAAAGTTTGGATAACAAGGAATAAGATTTTTGACAACAAATGGAAAGTAAGAGCAAAAATAATTGCTTTAGGTATAGCAATATTTAGCCAGATATCTGTTAGAATCGTGTAGTATACCCTTTACATCTCATTCTATTATTACACAGGCAACACCTACTTTAAGATCAATGTTGCCACTCTACGCCTATCTGGTTTCTCTCTTTCGTTTTCCCCTCCGCTCGAAACGTAATGGCTCCGCATAAGTCAATTTTATTTTATAACTTTCAAGTTAAGATGTGATATTTAATAATCCGATTTAATCGACCCTTTGACATGGACGAAATGTAGTTTGATTTATTGCAAATTAAAACTACGATTTTGTTGAGTAAAAGAAGCATTTTATTTTCGACGACATCCTTCGCCGCAGTCCTACGCAAGGCCCTGCGCCTTCATCCTGCACATCAGTTTATGTACCCAGAAGAGAGTGCTGCGAGGATACTGAAAACAAAACCGCAGAAAGGTACGTCGGAAATAGTGTCATTTTTTTGAGGTTAGAATTGCACTTCTCTCGTTGCATATAACCTCACTTTTCTTCGATTGCTCAACTAAAGTCACTACAAATTAGTCCAAAATGTCGTCAAACAGTGAAAATAACGGGCACATTCCAGTTGAGAAACTGGATGGCTTGGCAAACTATTCAAATTGGAAATTTGCCATGAAGATGCTACTAACGCTGGATGGTCTATGGGGCTGTGTGGAAGGTACGGACACCAATGCGACCCACGAAAGCCGCGCTTTAGCTAAGATATGTTTAACGATCAAGCCTGCACTGTACCAGTACGTGCGAGATGCCACGTCGGCAAAGGATGCCTGGAAGAAACTCGCCGATGCCTTCGAGTCCAAGGGCCTATACCGAAAAGTGCTCTTGCTACGTCAACTGCATAAAATAGAATACAACCAGTACAGCAGCATGTCGGAATATGTCGAGGCGGTGATGCGGCTCGTTCAACAGCTCGATGATATAGGCAAGAAGATAGACGATGATGAGGTAGCGGAGATCCTGTTGAGTGGTTTACCGCAGGAATTTGACAACCTGGTGTCGGGTCTGGAAACCGCCTGTCTTACAAGCAAACTCACGGTGGAGCTTGTGCGTGCCAGATTGCTACAAGAAGAACACCGGAGAAGTGCCAGTGACCAGGAGGGTGTGAAGGCCTACCTAGGAAGCAAGAAGAAGAAGTCATCGCCTATGTTTTGCCAGTTCTGCAAGAAGAGCGGACACACTATCAAGCGTTGCTTTAAGCGCAAGAAGGAGCTGAAGAACAATGAAGAGAATCACACTATGCTTGCATCAGCCATGGTATGCAGCGGCAGCAGCTGCCATGATTTTGTCGTGGATTCCGGAGCGTCCCAACATATGGTTGCTAATAAGGAGCTACTAGAAGAACCTAGAGGTAAAAATTCTACAATTTATATAGCTAATGGTAATAAATTACATAGCAATTGTAGTGGTAGGGTCCCTTTGTGCTCCAATATTAGCCTTGTAAATGTTCTCCATGTGCCTGACCTCTCCAGCAATTTACTGTCCGTTAGTCAAATCACTGACAAGGGTTATACTGTCGTTTTTAGTAGGGATCATTGTAAAGTCTTTGATAATGTTAAAGTCACTGGCGATCAACTGTTAGTTCCTTGTAAGGAAAATGGTTTGTATAAATATAAGGCTCAAGTGCGACACATCCTTGAGGAGGAGTCTTCCAAGCTCTTGCAAACCAGGCAAGAGACAGTGAATGCTCACGCTGTTTCGACAGTGCCAATGGATCTAATCCATAGACGTCTAGGTCATTTGTCTGAACCAGGTATGAGGATTCTTGGTGATGGGGAGAAATGCATGAACTTACTTTTTCAGAAAGAAGACACCATCAGTGGTAGTTGCGAGCCGTGCTTGACAGGCAAGATGGTGCGAGCACCGTATCCTGCTGTCAGCACGAAGCGCACTACCCAACCACTTGAACTCATCCATTCAGATGTGGCCGGACCGATGCAAGTCCAAACTTGGGGTGGAGCTCGTTACCTTTTGACCTTCACAGATGACCATACCCGGAAAACGTGGGGCTACCTTATGAAGCATAAATCACAGGTGAGTTCACATTTTATTAATTTTAAAACTATGATTGAGAAACAATCCGGATTTTTAATAAAATGTTTGCGCAGTGACAATGGCCTTGAGTTTACAAACAATAAACTGGCCAATTATCTTAAAGAACATGGTATTATACATCAAACCACTGTCCCTTTCAATCCTGCTCAAAATGGAACAGCGGAAAGGGCTTTTAAAACGATTTTTGATAAAACTAGGGCTATGCTGCAGGAATCCGGCCTGTGTAACCGCTACTGGGGAGAGGCAGTTATGACAGCCATTTACCTGAAAAATAGGTCTCCTACCAGAGCGCTTTCAGGTGGAATTCCCGAGAGCTTATGGACTGGGTCTCCTATAGACATCAGTCATTTACGTGTCTTCGGGTGTACTGCTTATGCACATGTGCCTAGTCCAAAGCGTCGAAAACTTGATGCAAGAGCAAAAGCGTTAATTTTTGTTGGTTATGGTGAAACTTTTAAAGGATACCGTTTGATTGATCCCACTAAACCTCATAGAGTTATACAGTCCAGATCTGTTATTTTTAATGAGGATAAATTTATAGGAAAACATGACAGTAGTAAAAAGACTTGTGTAGCCAATTTTTATAATTACTATATTGATAAAGACAATTTTAATAATTCAATGACTAATAATGAAAATAATTCTTTTAATGCATTGAATAATTTTAATAATGACTCTCATTTTAATGTTAATGATGTCATTCAAAATAATGAAAAAGATAAATCAGCTGAGTGCTCATCCTCTTCAAATACAGTTTCAGATGCAGAGACCCTGACGCAACCGGCGTGGTCACCGCTCTCTGAGCACTACTGTACGGGCGATGAAGGTGCAAGTGACAGTCCCGGTGATGAAGATTGCGTCCCAAGGGGCGCTTTGTCTTCTCTGCCGGAGTCATCATTTGATGATCATGACGACGGTGATGAAGTGGGTGCTCCAAGGGGTCCCGTGTCTTCTCTGCCAGAGTCTGCACCAAGTGAGCCGACGCTGCCGGCTGTTTCCGACACGTCTCGTTCACGTCCCGTACGTAAAACACGAGGTAATGTGCCACAGCATCTCAGAGACTATGATTTATCTATGATAGCGGAAGGATATTCGCCAGATGAGCCTGCATCATACCGCGAAGCCATGCAATCTTCTGAAAAGGAAGACTGGCAGCAGGCAATGCAGTGTCAGTATGACTCTTTAATTAAAAACAAGGTATGGATCTTAGTAGACAGACCTGCAGATGAAAACATCGTCAAGTGTAAGTGGGTTTACAAAAAGAAACTCGACACCTCAGGTAAGCCTGCCAAATTTAAAGCTAGGTTGGTTGCCCGTGGGTTTAGTCAAGTAGAGGGCATTGACTATACGGACACCTTTGCACCTGTAGTGAGGCATAGCACACTGAGAATATTGTTTTCTATTGCTACTGAATTAAACTTACAAATAGACCATATCGATGTTACAACTGCATTTTTAAATGGGGAATTAAACGAAAAGATTTATATGGAGCAGCCTTTAGGCTTTAAAAACTGTGATAAGGTTTGTTTGCTTAAGAAGAGCTTATACGGCCTTAAGCAAGCAAGCCGAATGTGGAATATCAAAATACATGATTTCTTAGCACAAAATAATTTTACTCAGAGTAAATGTGAGCCATGTATTTATACAAAGAAGACAAAGACTGAATATATTATTATTGCATTGTATGTTGATGATTTTTATGTATTTCACAATAATTGTATTAATAATATTTTACAACTTTTACAAAATAATTTTGAAGTCCGTCATTTGGGCAAATTGAATAATTGTCTAGGAATGAATGTTTATAGAGAAAATGGTATCACAACCTTAGATCAAACTGAGTACATAAAGCGTTTATTATTCAAGTATAATATGTCAGATTGTAAATCTGTTTCTACACCTTTACCGGTTAATTGTAAATTACAGAAATCAAATAAGATATGTTTAGATGATGAAGTCTATCAGTACAGACAGTTATTAGGAAGTCTAATGTATTTATCAGTCTGTACTAGACCGGACATTTCTTATGCATGTAACTTAGTATGTTTAACACATGTTTTGATGAAAATCATTGGCGCATGGCGAAGCGTGTGCTACGTTATCTAAAAGGTACTATTAATTATGGCCTTTGTTTCACAAAGAGCAATACTTTTAACCTTACTGCATACGCTGACGCAGACTGGGCCAATGACCTTTCAGACCGCAAGTCCTATACTGGCTTTGTGATTAAGTTAGGATCTAATGTAATTAACTGGGAGGCAAGAAAGCAACAATGTACTTCTCTTTCAAGTTGCGAGTCAGAATACGTAGCTATTGGAGATTGTTGTAAAGACATATGTTTTGTACGAAATTTCTTGTCAGAAATTATCGATAAAACTTTTGACACTGTCATTTATAATGATAGCCAAAGTGCTCAAAAATTACTGTTAGTTAAAGAGCACTCCCACAAAAGAACAAAGCATATAGACCTAAGGTATCACTTCATTAAAGATCTGATTCAAAAAGGGAACTTAAATGTAAGGTACTTGCAGACTGACAAAATGGTAGCAGATGTATTAACAAAACCTTTATGTGCTGAAAAACATTGTAAATTTATGCAGGGACTTAATGTTAAACCTTTAAAATGTTAATTAAGAGCCACTTCTCTACCTATGATTTTTAAATGTGATATTCATTCCTGTTTTACCTAGTTATAGCTGCATGTCTATATTTTACGTCTATGTGTTTTTACTAGACTTAAGTCTGCAGCATGTAATTTATTCTAAGTATGCTTTATGTAGAGCCATACTTAGAGCTTTTCTAGGCATGTAAAGTGCAAGGAGGAGTGTTAGAATCGTGTAGTATACCCTTTACATCTCATTCTATTATTACACAGGCAACACCTACTTTAAGATCAATGTTGCCACTCTACACCTATCTGGTTTCTCTCTTTCGTTTTCCCCTCCGCTCGAAACGTAATGGCTCCGCATAAGTCAATTTTATTTTATAACTTTCAAGTTAAGATGTGATATTTAATAATCCGATTTAATCGACCCTTTGACATGGACGAAATGTAGTTTGATTTATTGCAAATTAAAACTACGATTTTGTTGAGTAAAAGAAGCATTTTATTTTCGACGACATCCTTCGCCGCAGTCCTACGCAAGGCCCTGCGCCTTCATCCTGCACATCAATATCACACACGCAACTAGACACAGTCCTCCAGTACTCTAATAATTTGCAGACCATAACTCATTTCAAGACTAAGAAGAACTAACACTGCATAATTCCCATTTCAACACGTCACGTTCAAACCATTTCTTATGAAAACACACATTGTTATTACATTACTTACTGAATAGCTTTTTGCTCTTCAAATTTTGCTCTTTTGGTCATTGCTAAAACCACAGACTATGTAAAGGTTACCGATTTGCCCGTATACTAATGTCATTATGTTGACGTTATGGGTGAAAAGCGAGTTCATGATCACTAACAGACCTATATCTTCGGGAACTAAAACATAATAGAATGTAGGAAGCCACATGACCTCTGCAATGTGGTTCGGTTCCCTTCCAAGTTGATTCAAGAGAGATGACATTACGCTGTGCCGTAAATATCTAATTTAACCCTTAAACAGGCCTGACGCATTTTTTAATTTTGATTACAGATTCGGGTAGGTAATAGCTTTATAAGAAAAATAATTTCTTGTTTTTTTTTTATTATCACTAATTCATTAAAAAACCCGGTGGTTGTTATATGCCCACTGCCCGTTACCGATGGTGTTAAAATTTAAGGGTAAGTCACGAGCACATCACATTTACACTTGCGGTACAAAATGCACTAACTCCCAGCACTTCCATAGCTCGCGTGGATGTCGTGGCTCATAAGATTGACCGTTGAATAAATATTTAATTTAAAATTCAAAAGAAAATATATTACTTTTGCACTATGAGGGCTCGTTCATACTAATAAATATTACCCTTAAATTTCATGTAAATCCCCTCCAGGGCAGTGGTCACATAGAAACCACTTGAACGTGCCCCAGACAGGCAGAGGGTTCATACGAACCACAAACTTTTAAAGCGCATATTTTATCAGAAAACAATAACTAAGGTAAATTATGACTTACTACACATACATTATCTAATAATCTACCAAAAAAAAATACAACGCAAAATACGTACACAGTATTTCTTTTCGGTGTAATAAAGGTTTATAGCAGGGGAACTGCCATTTGTGGTCGATTTGAACTTGACAACTAAAAAATGTCAAAGAAATTTGTATTGACACCTCCCATTTTTTTACGTTTGGAAATCACCCACTTTATAGACTTTACGACTAATTACGACAATGACATTTTGCGGTCGTTGTATTTACTCAGCTCGCCAAAAAAAAATCATTTGCTATGTGGTACTTATAAATACACAACCTGTTTAAGGGTTAAACCACTAGTTGATACCTGTATTACGTATAAATTATGCAGTCAAACAACTCGCAAGGTTTCAAATAAAGCGCAATTTCTTCCAAAAAACGCCGTGATCGATCGTTTGGTGACGTGATTCATATCTAAAACCCACCGCAGGGCTCTTTTGCTATCTCTCAACGAACACAGATGTGTTTCAGGGGAACCAGCATTAGTGAGAACTCGCGGCACTTATCAACTATGTGACCACGGAGATCACTTTAAGCGGATTCTAGCTCACAAACGAATGGAACATTAGTCAGATTCGGCCATCCCGACCACAGTGAGCGCCCTAATGCCAGCCTGACTGACGGAATTAGGTGAACGCAGATATCGGAGACATTTGTACTGAAAGAGAGAAATTGCAAGGATAAGTTTTAAGTTAGGTTTGTTCTGTCTGTGGATCAATGAATGGTTCAACGGATACCTATACTTAGGTACATACTGCTGTGGCGCAACGACGCGAAGGTGATCTTGGCCTCTGAAACCAAAGACCGCCATGCTACTTTATCCAAAGTTATTTCTGTCCAGTCGATGGCGCCGAGTTCGCTAAGGTCTTTTTGCACTTCGTCTCTCCAGCGGTACCTATGGCATCCAGCTATCTACCTATATCTACCTAGTAATAATAGCTTTCCCAAATTAATGTCTACGAGTATCACAATGACCATTAAATAACCTTCTCAGCATCGGTATCGTAAGTGTCCCACACTTGATTAGAAAAAGAACCAATCCTCCTACCTATATTCTTTTATATCGCAAATAGACATGATTTTATATTATGTCGCAATAACCCATATCATTTCAACACACTGAACTGTAAATGAGACTCGTTTACTGAGCCATCACCGAAATAGAAGAAACGAAATCTACGGGACGAAATAAAAGAAGCTTTTAAGATGTCTAGACATTGATGTACTTTGTTAGGATTTCGTGCCAAAAAGGTGTACCGTACCAAAAATATGATTTTTGTCACAAATTTCATTGACCGTAAGTACTTTTCTTTCAATAGGTAGGTAATTATACTCATCAGGCAATTGTATCAAACCCAAACACAAAATAATTAGGTAGCGTAGTCTTTTCACAGAGTTCCTACGGCCACCTCCCGTGTTCATCATCAAATCAGCTGACTCAAATCAACTTGAGAAGTTTCAGCTCAATCAAATAGGTAATAAGAATTGGGTTTAGCTTACAAACATTGGCCCGAACATACAAACATTGCAAGTTAACTAAAAGCTTGTGAAAATAGTGTGAACTTTACACATTAGGTACCCGGGCGCTTTACAAGATTAAATAAATGTGATCAGGGGCGCAATTCTCAAAAGCTTGTAACTTGTAATACAAGTGGATGACACTTTTTAACAGCTTTTGTTAGAAATAGACTTCCACTTGTACTACAAGTTACAAGCTTTTGATAAACGGGCCCCTGCTTGCGATTCACAAAACGCCGCTGAGCATTAAGGGCGATTTACATAATAGACATACACCTACTTACTTACAGAGATATTCAAAGTTTTAAAAAGCTTGTTCGCTTAACCGTACCACTCCGTGTGTCCATCGTCTTACTGTTCCGTGATTACATATCGATTCGGTTAGACAGTCCACTGAGCTGGGACGACGTTGGACTTTTAATTCTGCAAGCCTTTCTGTGATTGGGAATCGAAATTGGTTTTCAATTGCTGATTGGGAGAAGGCAATTAATCGTGACTAAATCAAGTCTTGATGCAACGATGTGGATTTATGTGGATTTTTATTGCACTTGCTTGTAAGGGTGTGATACAGACTTTCTATATACACCTGTGTGAAATACCACTACGTTTTATGATTTACTCAGTAGAAATTTGCAGTAAACTTCCTTCCTTCTTTCCGGGGTGCATCTGTACCTATTACCGACAGCCTGGAACTCCTCGGCATGGAGCTGAGTTCAGTCCTCAGCTTCGGCAGTTTCATTGAGTCTAAAGCACAAACTGCGGCCAGAAAGCTGGGCGTCCTAAATAAGGTGAAGCGATACTTCACACCTGGACAGCTTCTAACACTTTACAAAGCTCAAGTCCGGTCGTGTATGGAGTATTGCAGCCACCTGTGGGATGGCTCAGCTAAATACCAACTCGCCGCTTTGGACTCAGTGGAGCGCAGAGCCAGGAGGATGATTGGCGACAAGAAGCTAACGGCTAAGCTTCAGTCTTTGGCCCATCGGCGGAAAGTCGCCAGCCTGTCGGTATTCTACAGGTTGCACTTCGGGGAGTGTGCCCAAGAGCTACACGAGCTCATTCCACCGTCCCCAATCTACCATCGGACTTTTAGACGCACGGCCGGTTTCCATCCTTACTTGGTAGATATTCCACCAATTCGCACGAAGCGCTTTGCTTCTACTTTCCTTATGCGCACTGCCAAGGAATGGAATTCCTTGCCGGCGTCTATATTTCCGTGTTCTTATAACCCGGCAACCTTCAAATCAAGAGTGAACAGGCACCTTCTGGGCGAGCTCGCTCCATCGTAGGCCACGTCTACGCCTCGGCTAGTCTGTGGCCATGAGTAAGCCCATTCATAATAATAAAAAAAAAACTAGCGGTATGACACACCAAAAGTAGAACACGGAAGATTATGTTTGTGTAATAAGCTTCGTCAACTTTCAAGTAATCCCAACACGTGCGAAACTTAGTTATAAGCTTATAAGATATACTGCATCGAAAACTTTGACTTGAGGGCGACAAATTTTGCCATGATTGTCGTTTTTGGAGGAAGTTTTAACATTTTTACTTGCGTTGCTGCCATTTATGCTGCTATTATTAGTGCTATGGCTTGATGTTAATAGTTTGTTGTGATTAATTTAAAGGTGCAGCAAAATACGGAAATAATCAACATACTGCAACATACGAGTAGGTACCTACTTACATGCTTTTCTTGATATTTTTTATTAATGTTACTAAGGCGTATGGCAAAGGTGTATGGGAGCATTCCACGGGCTGTCCCGTACAAAGGTGTATGGGAGCATTCCACGGGCTGTCCCGTAGAAAGGTGTATGGGAGCATTCCACGGGCTCTCCCGTACAAAGGTGTATGGGAGCATTCCACGGGCTGTCCCGTACAAACGCTCTGTATTTTCGGTGTCGCGACTTTTTTATCGGCATTTAAAGCAGGCGATTATTTTTCTGTGCATATTTTTGACCATTTGTCATAGAAAAGGAAACTCTTATACCTTTAAATCTTCAGAAACTTCGCGTTTGTACGGGACAACGGTAGACAATTTCATGGAATGCTCCTATGGCGACAAGAATAAAGTGGGTGCATTTACTGCGCATAGTTTATATCTGATAAAGTGAAAAGGTTAGGTAGGGTAAGTAAGATAAACATTGGGACAAAAAACACTTTTATGGAATCATGGCCATGGCCTTATATTATCAACAAATTAGCTACAAGTCCTACAAGTTGTAATAGATGTTCTTTCGTAACTAAACTTTACTAGGTAAATATCCTGTCCAATTTTCTGTAATAGTGCTGTAACACGATCCAACCAGGAAATTACGTCGTAACTCCACACTGGATTAAAAATGCAGGTACGGGTGGTATTCCACCTGTCCAATTTCTTGGTCCAGTGTCATTGTGTCTCACTCTCTCTTTAAGCAATATGTGAGACGCACTACACATTGGACAAAGATATTGAACAGATGGAATACCACCCTAAGCGCTAGAACAAAGCTCTGCAAATTCATCTTTTCTAGGAAAGCAATAAAAAGAAATACCATTCTGCATTACGGGATTCAGGGTTCCGTAGAATTTTAAGGGCTTCATAGAACACGAATTAAAGTTGAAGAAATGATTGAAGGAATGGGTCAGGCATTAAAACTAAAGATAGGTATATACCTTGTCAGTGCACCTATATACAATTGGTGCTATCATAAACAACGAAGACCGCAAAAGTATCTAATGTAATGTAGGCAAAGGCTATAGAATTCTGTTTAAGTTATTTTTGAACATAATTGACTGAGCCAAGGTGAAGGTATCCGATTCAGCTTAGGCGAAAATGCTTTTAGCATGTCTGTCTTCTCTACTGATACCATTTATTTCTCAACCGATTCTCATAATTTCTTTGGAGCTTTGTATGTTTTTTAGGCAATTTAGTTATAGAAAATAATTCAAAATGGCCATTTTCTACCTTGTCACAGTGGCAACAGTATGAGGTCGCCAGCGACTTTTATATTGATTATCACTATGACAAGGTACGAAACGGGTCATAAATATATATTTAAATAAATGTGTATAGCTAAAGCTAGCCGAGAAATATAGCTGTCGTATTCAACATACAGTCAGCAGCAGAAGTTGCTAAGCGGGGGAGGTGTTCAAAATTTTTTTGACACGCACTTATTCTCTTAACAATAATGTCGCGTCAAGATCATTTTGAACACCTCGCCCGCTTAGCAACTTCTGCCGCTGACTGTACAATAGCGTACACTGAATACCCCATTTGCCTCTCCCTCTAACATAATACATACTCAAATTGGAATCGCTATAGGTATTTGAATCGAATTCATATCCAGCGTCAAGTTATGAGTATGATAATGCAATATCTTTGTTATATGTTACAGGTCAATCCACAAGAGCTGGCACGAATGGAACGAATGAGTGAATGAAAATATCTTGTGTTTATACTGTGTATGATATTACCCAATAAATAATACATGTGTACCTAACTCAAAGAATAAAAGTTTCGTTCATTTCATTCGTCGTTCCTGCTTTCGTGAAACGACCTGCATTAGGACCTTAAGCGCCACTAACCCAGTAACCGTTAACCCAGTGTCAAATTGTACTGATAACCATGGTAACTCTAGGTTTAACCGGTTGACCCCGGGTTAGTGGGATGGTGCAAGTGGCACTAAGTTTCACAACATTTATAAGTGCATCGTAATATGCTTAAATTGAAGAATAAAGACCTTTACTATCACAAGATGGGATTTGAGCTTATAACCTCCGTAAAAGCTGCACAGTTAACAGCGCTGTTTCAACCTAATTTATTTGGTATTTAGTAATATTATCTTCTCACGGAATCCTGCCGGCCAGCGAGTGTATTGCGCTGAAATATTAATCCTCACCTCGACAGTAGGTAATACAGTTCGCGGGAAATGCCGAGTTATGTACGGCCGATGATGGTGGCTTGCATAATTGAGTCAGCACTTGGTTTTATCGTTTGTTTCTAGTATGAAAATTGTATGTGAAGGTTCCTTTAGTTTAGAAAGTGGGTCTCGGGAGGGACCTACGACCTAAAAAAATGAGTACTAAATAATTATAAAGTTGGACATTATTGCCCAGCTTTTGTTTAATTTAGGATACAATACAGATAAATTAGGTAGCGCCATACTTATTAACAAGTCTGTAAGTAGCGTCTTTTTTATGGAGATTTCTAATAAGTAATTTCATAATCTACAACCATTACGTCCCAAAAATGTTTGTATTCAAAAATAATAATATCAATATCTCACCAAGAATAAAATTTCTTTATGGATAGCAGATCTTCTACTCGATTTCAGTAGGCCAATAAAACATCAGTAGCCAGATTTTGGGCAAAAGGCACTCTGTTAAAACTAATTGAGACGTAACGTTATTGCCTCCAATCCTCCGTGCTATAAACGAATGATGTCACGCGTGCCACAGTACAAAAGAATAAATGTTTCCACGTCACTAGATTTCAGGAAGTACCTATAACCACCGCAGTGCGTCGCAGTGTTGCCAACTTGGCATAAATGATGCCAGATCTGGCATATTTACACTCGCTTTGGCACCAAAATTTTCCATTTAGCATCTGGCATAATTTAGTCTAAGCCAAGTTTGCACCAACTTGGCAGCAACAATATGCGCCATCGCCTTATGTGGTTCATATTTTCATATGAATTTTGACTTTTGTGGACGGATATGGACGTCAACGGACTATATAAATTTGGTCAAGCAGATCTTGTCAGTAGAAAAAGGCGGTAAATTTGAAAAATGTATGTGCTTTAAGTGTCTAATTTCAAGTGATATTTTAGCATTCTTTTAGCATAGGTGTTTCAGAAATCTTTGGCATAATTTTGGCATAATCTAGACATTGGTTTAGCATTTATTTCAAAATCCGAGTTGTCAACACTGGTGCGTCGTATTTACGGCTTTAAATTAACATAACAATGTAAGATGTGACTGGACTTAATGAATTGCGTAACTGAGGGTTTACGTCTTTATAAAGAGCGCGCGATTTGTAGGGGGCAGCACAGTAGCCCCTTCTTCGTTGGTGCGAAGTGTCAAATTCAAGTTTAAGTTTCCGGTTTAACCCGCAAGATGGCAGGTCCACCAACGTGTACGGTTCCTCTTTACCTAAGTACTTTACCCACGATTTTTCACCGCTGTGTTAAAATAATCGAAATATTAAATGTGCATAAAAATGCTTTACCTATTTTATACGAATACTTTCATAATAAATCATAACCTTAAATGCTTATGGCATTATGTCAGAATCTCGTGTGTTGTGTGTTCAAACATTTCGGCTGATGTAAAGCACTTGAATTAGTTATATGGACGATAAAATTCCATTCACATTTGCAAAATCACTCAGACTAACTTGAAACGTTTTACCTAGATCTTATCTTGAAACATCTTTCACAGGTTTCACAGACGAGGTAAAGTGTGGCTATCTGTATGCTAATCCGCTCTGTCTAGTAAGAAACTGGTTAAGACTTTAGGCTGATTGCGTAGGACATTATCTTTGCTATTCCAAGATTTAAATTTTAAAACCAGTGATAAAATTTCGATTATGTGGTCCTCTGATTAGGATAAGCCATGAGCCAGGGTGAGGAGAATTATCTTAAAACAATTACTGACGTATGACGAAACGTTTACCACATTTTATTAACTACCTAGGATCAGTATCGCCGTTATACGCGCCACCAGCATGTGCATCCGAGGCACACACCACCGGTTTAAGTCCACCGCCAGGTGGCTTGGGTTCGACGACGGTGCCGCCCTTCCACACATCGACTGAAACCCCTTTTCTACCCTACCTACATATCTTACCTAACCCTTTGCCTATGTATTACTAATGATTCTTGTAATAAATGCTTTAGTTGTCATTAATTATCTATAATTGTACCTAGCGGCATTGTATAGTTAGGTACCCACAAGATAGCTAGGTACAAATAATATTTTCAATGGTTATACCCGTCACTTACTCAAATAAGTGCCCAAAGACCCCTATGAAAATCCTATCCGTAAAAAAAATATCAAATTTCTTAAAAAAAAATCGGGACTAATATAGATATTCATAAGAAGTTTTCCTGTAAAATAAATAGATATTCAGATCTGAGTTCACATTAATAATACCTACATATGTTTCTGTCAGTTGATTATTAGTTCTGAACAGTTTTATCTGATTCTCATTTACAAGGCCATTGACTTGACAAAGTACTATTAAGTAGTTCTGAAGTTGGATGAGTTGGGGACTAGTTTTCGTGCGATCTGTCATGCAATACTTTTCAACAATATAAGGAAATCAGAATACGAGTAATCAAAAGCATTTTTATTTAGGTTTCTCTTAATTGAATTCCTGTCGAAGTGGCCGAAAAGATTAAGTAGGTATAAAACAAATGTAATTATTTTGAAGTGAAAGCGTTTATTGCTATTCAATAGGAGTGAATTTAACACCGATACACATTATATTATTTAAAACTCAGCTTATCAATCATATCTTCTTTTTGAAAAGTACTTATAAACCTAATCGTTCTTAAAAGACGTTGATCAATTGAATTTTAGAACAAGCTAACCCATATCCTAAAACACGTAGTGACCACACAGTGTGATTTGTTTCAAAAATACACCAAAAACATCAAACTGTTTTATAATTTGTCTATGGAGTTTTATACAAAAAGACACTCATAATTCCTAATATAATTCACATAACCATTTGTCAATAAAAGCATAATTTCCCATGAACTATGTTTAACAATAACATCCGATATATTATCATCATTCGTCTGTCATCCCCTCATCTCGTCTGTCATCTTGCTGTTATTCCAGACACTGCCCGAGAACCAAAGACATATATAACTTCGTATGAGATGAATAAAGTCTAAGAAAAAAACGTGCCCCGGAAATCAAGAAAAAGTAATTCTCGGATAGATGGCGCACACACCTTTGGCCTATCCTCGGCTAGATGGCGTGATGACACCGTTTCATATTTAACAATTTTAACACGTAGATATCAGGGAATAAACATGAGTAAAAATGACATAAAAATAATAAAATCATTTATCCATATATACACATTTTTTTGATAATTGTATGCATTATTTTGAGTTTTAGTCGTGTGTCGATAGATGGCAGTAATTATACAGTGACTACAAAATTTACTATGACAGGACCCCTCTATACTATCTATTTTCTCTTTGCCGAGAACTAAATAGTCCATTGCTAGAGCAAACCAATACCTGTGAGCACTTTTCGAAAGCGCAAAGATACACTACAGATTTTGGGATCATGTTACAAAAGGCCGATCAAATCTCGACTCGAAATATATACAGCCAGGTAAATGGATGTCACGGATAGACGACATCCGCAGCGTATTAAAATGGCGACATTTTATGCGATTCCAGCATTGCGTATTTCAGTTTTTCCTGCTTATTTTATGGATAATGAGCTTTCGCGGTTTTCAGTAGTCTCAGGGGAGCTGTAGTGGGAAAATATAATGTATTTTCTGATGGTTTTAAAGCAATATGTCTGCTTTTGTCACTAAACATTTTTTAAATACATTGTCCACTTATTAAAAATATATATCCATAGAGATGGATTTTGAAGGAATAGGTAATTATTTTAGGCATGATAACTTTTTCCTAAACATCCTGGAAGGCAGGATTGAAAAGACAAAAGAAGAAAGGAGACCTAGAATTACTTATCTCAGCCAAATAAAAAATAATGCGTCGTACCTATGTGGAAATTAAAAGACTGACACAAGAAAGAAATGATTGGCGATTACTCCACCGACAAGAGCAAAGCTCTTAAGTTATGATGATGATGATGATGAGGTAATTATTTTATAATGTGAGTGCTATATTTGCAGCAAATACGGAAAATAGATGCAATTGCTTTGAAAACTAATTATCTGGTTCAGTTTGTCTGAAGCTTAATTGCGTCAATTTTGATGATTTACGACAATAACCATTTTTTCTTAGGACGATTTTGTCTTTAATTATGGCTAACGAACCCTTATTTATGTTTGTTTTATTTGTTATTACTTATCAATAACAACGAGTGCATTTTACTAACTCTAAGCTGATCACAAACCCCTGAGTTTTAGGTTGATAATTTTATTAGAACTTTATCGCACCGGTGGACCGGTGGTAAATGTATCTTTATTTTTTATAGCCTAATTTGTGTCCCACTGCTGGGCAAAGGCCTCCCCCTTCTTCCGCCACTCGTCACGGTTTTGTTCATGTTCCCGCCAGTCGCTGCAAAAAGCGTCAAGGTCATCCCGCCATCTCTTTCAAATGTATTTCTCTTTGTCAAATGTATCTTGAATAACATTTATTATAAGTGCATTGTTTTACTAACTCTAATTCTACTTATTTAGAACGCCTTCACACAACGCGGTGATTAATGTTCGTTTGGACCTAAATGGAAAAACTTAAATTGAGTCCAGATCATCTGTTTACCAATTTGCTAAACAAGTCGAGATAAGAATGAAACTTGGACTTTTTATGGTTTATGTACCTAGGAATATTTGAGAAGTAATTCTTAAATCTGAAATGATTTACCTACTCGTAACTCATACACTCCAATGTGACATTTAACGTGGTCAGATTCACACTAAAATACAAACAGTGTTTTAATTGTGTGTGCTCGATTGATTGTTGTATTATTATCATTCTCTAAATCATTCACCGTAAGTCAAAAGTGTAGCGTGCTAATATCTAAATCTTTATGCTTAAAATAATTATATATTTTATATTAGGACAATTTGATACAGATCGGCCTAGTCCCGCAGTAAACTCAATAAGGCTAGTATTGTGGGTACCTAGACGTCGAAATATATATAATATACCTACACAATAAACACATATACATAATCATACATAGACATTTCAGTCATGACATCATCTAGAGTTACACCAAGTAAAGTCTGCAACTTTTACTTAGGTACGTCATAATTTCATACAAGTTTGACGTTTAAAATAACACTAGCACTGCGTGTGCTATCAAAATCGTAGCAGACTTTCCTTGGTCTAACTCTATATTGTCACTATCATCGTTATAATGGGTGTCATGTTAATTTCTACATTCATAGTTTAACGATTGCTATATTATTATAAATAGATCTACCATTTCACTGAGGCTTTTGGAAACATTATTATAATTGTCGATTTGTATTATGTTAAGTAAGTAAGTAAAAATAAAATATAGAAACTAGTTTTAGACTCAAAACTTAACGGCCCCATTTTCTAGAAAATCACCGCGCGACTTATTTTCTAACCGCCGGAGATAAAGTGGTATACCGTATACTTACCCATTATTGTTAGTGTCATTCTAATCACCAATTCACCACAGTTAAGGTGACAGTCTATTTCCAACGACAGCTGCACTACTGTTGCGACGTTACTGTCATTCGTTGTGTTGTCATTCATTTTACAATGGAAATTGACAATAACATCGACGTGGCGGAGCAGTAGTGCAGCTGAGCAGAAATGGAATGTTACCTTCAACCGTCTATGTATTTGAAATCTTTGGCTTCATGAACTGTATCATGACGGTGACGTAGTTGGTGATCAGCGATAGAAAGGAGAACGGAGTGGACGCGTCGATGTCGACGGAGCGCCAAATCACGCAGCGGAATCGACGCGTGCGCAAGTATGTCAGTGAGTCTTGCACCGCTTCATGGACCTCCTTTTCTGCAACGAGCATTAACGTCATTGTAATCGTCGACGTCATCATTAATGTGTTTATCATCATCATAGGTGTCTAAAGGGGCCCACTGATTACCAGTCCGCCGGACGATATCGGCCTGTCAGTTGTTCAGAACTGTCAAATTTTGCGTATAACTGACAGGCTGATATCGTCCGGCGAACTGGTAATCAGTGGGCCCCTTTAAGCGTTATCAAAAATTTACATGACAATCATTTTATTAACCGACTTCCATTTCATAGAAGGAGGAGGTTCTGTATTCGGTTGTGGCTATTTTTTTTTTCTATGTACGTTCACCGATTACTCCGACATCCGTAGTCCGATTTGAGTAATTCTTTTTTTTGTAATTGCCAAGAAGCTGCCATTAAAAATTACACATAATTTTATTTCTGCTAATACTTTAATTATTACTCTAGGCGTTTTTAATGAACTGAAACTCGATGTGATTGTGGTTTTACGTTAAGTGCCTATGGAGTTCGACACCATCCACCGGCATCATCAGATCAACCTTATGTTCTATCCACCTAAAGGCCCAGCCATACATATGGAAGACTCATAATGTGCCACAGAAATTGAACCTTTAGTGCAGAGAATAGAGTTGATTTTGGTTTTGTTTGAAAATTGAACGAAACAAAACAAACTGCACACTGTGATGATGATGCCAATTTGACACAAAATTCTCAGAATACGAGCGATCGAACGAGTACGATCACAATACATGATTCGTCTAGCTCTAGTTCCGAAGTATCCGTACTCTCCTCCTCTGGAATATAAGTTTCATCGGCCGGATCATCACATTCACTAGAGACGAGGAGGCTATTGTCACCAAAATTACAGAAGTTTGAATTTCGGACTGATTAGTAGTCTGATTAGACTCTAGCAAAAGAGTTTTGTACAAGGTTTTTGACAAATAAACAATGTACCGTTTTAAGGAAAACAAGGGGGTGAAGTTAGTAATAAATTACTTACCCGGGTTTGTCAATAGCTGATTAGCTAGAATGGTCCTGATCTTATCAACTTCATCAGCAGAAATTTCGGCTAGCACCGACGGCAACACGGTCATCATGGCACTTATCAGTATTTGGAAGAGTTCGCTGTACTCTAACGTCCTCTAAAGAAGACAAAATTCATTACAAGAATTGGTTACATTGATTACCAGCAGCTTAGCCAAAGTCATACAAATTTTGGTATCTAATTGAAGCCAATGTACCGATCATACCGACGTAGAAAGAATGAGTGAATGAAGGCTAACAAAGAGAGTGTATAAGGGAGAAGTGGAAGTGGGAGTTGGAAGGGGTAGACCTCGGGGGACTTTCTCTGATCAGATCGGGGAAATCCTGAAGAAAGGCCAGGTCAAGAGCACCCTAAACCGGCGAGCGTGTATGAGGAATGTTATGAAAGTGAAGGAAGCGAAAGAGGTAACTATGTCAGGATCGTAGCAAGTGGAAATCCGTGGTCTCTGTTATGTAACATGTATACACACGTATGTACCGACCATGTACCTATTACTTGTTGTCTTAAAATAATACTTACGGGTTCTCGTTTTTGAATCAAATCGTCTAAAACGTGATAGATAAAAATCATGCATATACGAAAGTCCGCTGCATATTTGACAGCAATCTGAAATAAAGTACATCTTAGACAAGATTTTACTGTGATACCTACCTACTCAATAGTTATTAGTTTTACAAGGACGCAAAGTAGTTGTTTAAGCTCTTGTGCTAATATTGATACACGAGCAAGCGAAAGATTCCAAAATTGATCCGCGAGCGTAGCGAATGGTTCGAAAAATGGAATCTTCAGCGTTGCGAGGGTTTCAAGGCACGAGGGTTAAACAATTTTTTCCACCGCGTGAAACACAAAATTTTTCACCACACCAACACAAGGAAAATACTAACTGTAAAAATATCAGACAAAATCAAAGCAAATAGATTCAAAACGAATGTTATTAAATATATATCATTCAAAATCATAATTTAAATGTCAATTCTACCAGCGAACATTAGAAAACAACCTAAAATTTACATTTTATTACTTTGCCTCACATGTGAATAAAATGCTAATTTCTTATTTTGATCAATCAAGAGAGCCTTTACCAGTTGGTGTGGTGAAAAATACTTTCCTATACTTTTTGTGTGTACTTTTTGTGTGTGTGTGTACTGTTTGTGTTTTTGGCGAAAGTCTGCTAAGTATAGTGAAATTAAATAAAAACCTTACCATGAATTTCAGTACACTAAACTTCGATTCTATTACATTGTAGAGATTTTTGTAAACATATACGATTTTCTTTATTTTCGATAATTTCAAACGAATATTCTCCTTTTCAAACTGCTCGTCTCGTAAACATTGCTCAGCTGAAAGTCTTAGTAATTTCAATCGGTTTCTAAATATTTCCAACATGATAATAACAGGTATCATCGCTATATCTTTGCTGTAATAGACAAACATGCCCGTGAGGACAGGTAAAATATACTGGTATCGGTTCTCAGCGAAAAAAAGAACGCATGTGATGAAGACTGATGATATTCTGGAATATATTAACAGATTGATGAATCTTGTTAGAAGAGTTTCATCCCCAATATACGGAGGGAGACGCATCGTAGCTTCAACTCTGTGCATGTCCGACATATAATCAGCGAAATATTCCTCGTGAGTAATAATAGATGTCAGAACTAGTACATAGTGCTCGAATATTTCGCAGTAATTTGTAAAATAGAAAGAAGAATGCGAAGGTGTGTTCCACAGCATAGAGAGAGGAATAAAAGTGTTTAACAGTATATTGTAAGCAGTTAAAAATCGCGTCATGTTTAAGTTTTCCGTGACGTTTTGGTAAAATCCTAATATAAACCTAATAATCATTAATAGTTTTAAGGAGAGCACAAAAAGGAAGATTTTTCTAGATACACTCTTCGAATCGGAAACTACATTTAGCATAACGTTTTTAACTCTTAGTGTGAGTGCAAAGGCTGCCGCGTTAAGAGCAACTGAAGCCCTTTCTCACTTTGTCTGCTCTGAAAGTTTAAATAATTGGGTTCTTGCTGAAAATAACTTGTTGTGACTTTCAGTTCCATGGTGATCTGCATTTATTTCGGTTAAGGTCAATTATTGGTATGCACTTTAATGATTTGGTGATCAATAGTTACAACTAATTACACGTTGTAATTACTTACTTGTTGAAAATAGTTTGTTGTGATCTTTACTTCCATGGTGATCTCATTTTAGTATATAAATAAAGATGAAGATATATTATCATAGATAGACTAGAATATTTTACAGATTACGAAGAAAATGACACTCAATAAAATAGGTATGCACATAACAAAAACATAACTAAAAATACTTAATATTATAAAGGCCATAGTCGGTTTTCCATAGTAGTCCCTTCCCCATAGTGGCCCTTAAATCAATTTGATTCGGGTTTTTTTTGTGAGTACGTCTTATGGTGAAGGATATTTTGACTTATGATTTTATAATTTTTTTTCTTTAATGTATTGTTTTTCGGGATGTATTCAAGCGATTTGCTTAGTGTGCACTAATATAGGGTTAAGTACAATAAGCAGGTTCAATAGGCACAAATCAGTTAAGGGAATCATAAAAGCCAAGTCACATATAAACAAAATCACAAGTAGGTACTATGTACCTACCTTAAAAAGTGAAAGATCATTTGAGAAATATATTAAGTACTTAGGTTTACCCATTATACTACCTATTGGCTTTGGCTCTTATTTGATGCCTTTAAATGAAACTCTCAACTTACTTAGTTTTCGTCATTGCCGCGTCATCTTATCCATGCGCACGCCAGACCTCGAATTTACAGCACATTCTGGGAAGCCGCGGACCGCTTCCGGATATCCTTTTCCGGTCCCTTGTGGGGTACCGTCTGAAATCTGCTGGAGTTTGAGAGGAAATTGTTAATCTTGCGAGGTGAACCGGCGCTTTCCAACAACACTTCAGGGCTCTTACTTTTTAACCGTATTCGATAAAATATGAAATTCGTTGGTGAGTATGGGACCGATTCGGATTTTGAAATAGTCATCTATTAGATATCTTTTAGACATCACCAAGATACGATAACGATATGTTTAAGATCTAACCTGTCAAATTTGACATTTGTGCGATTCTGCAGATACTCTTGAACGATTTCCACAGGATATGAGTTATAGAGATCCAATTCACATCTAATAGATATCTTACTCTATCTAACGTAAAAGTGACATTGGTTGCCCGAATTGCGCTGCAAAAGAGAACTAGTTGATATCTAAACTATAACGTATCTAAAATGGTTCTAGTACGTGTCGTCTCTTGTGAATATCTTGAAGTTCGAATACGGCAGTTTAGCTTTAACGTTTTCACCCGTGATAAATATTAAATATGAACCAAAAAACGATACTTAAATTAATTAATTAGGGTGTGCATGCCGTCGGGCGTGTAGTATGATTAAAGCCTATGTCCAGGTGGGCGAGAAATCTTCGTTGATTGCTCGTATTTATAATTACAACTTTTTTTTGTTGCGGGTGCCTGAAAAGTCAGAATAATGAATGAATAGGCTAATCGAGTTCACGTCTAACAACAACTACAGAATATAATTTAAATTACGTTGAAATAGTTATCAATTTAGTTTTAGGTACATTCTACGGTAAGTTATTGGGCGAGTGTTTGAAACGCACGGCAGGCTCTTTGTTTAAACAACTATTTTCAAATGTACAAGAGAGTGGGCAGTTAATTTTGAGCACTTCGCCCGCTAAATTACTTCTGCTCCTGATCGTACTAGAAAATATTTCAAAATATAATTGGGCGTGAACCAGTAACGCCATCTTTATGACAACTTGTGAACTTTAATGCTGAAACACTGAGGCGGGATGTACACGCCATCGCCATCTAGTGAAGGGTAGTATACACCGCGTTACAACGTAACCTCCGACTCAGTTTCTCGTAGTGACTCCACCTTTATTGGTTAGATGGCGCTGAAATAAATGTTTGAGAAACGTTAAGTACAAAGGCTTTCAGAGTACTCCAGTTTTTGAAAAATCAGAAATACGTAAGAAAATAGTAGCCTAGCTAACACGTTAAGTGATTTCCCCGTAAATCACAATAATTTTTTAAATACATCGACCACTCCTATGTAGTACAATTTGCTAGACCTATCGACTTTGAACCCTAATGAGCCAAGGATCAAAGGTCTACATTACTACGTTCGCCTGGACATTGGCTGTCTCTGGGAGGCGTCACGTCACTTCAGAATTTTTATTCCAAAAAACCGTAAATCTTCCCTTTCTTTTATTCTAAATTGAACCTTAAGATTACTGGAAGAACGTTCAGTTTCATGCCAGCAACGTAAAAGAACAATCACTTTTTCAATGTAATCCTCATTTTGTTCGAGTCTCAAGATAAGGCGTGTTTCCGATTCTTAACAAGCGTTCGTTTAGCAGTTTTTTCCTCGTTCCGAATGTTAGGGCGCGCGCACGCTGGAGTGGATCTCGAAATTCTTGAATCATCAAAGTGTCAAGTTTTGTAATGAAGATACTGCTTGAGGCGTAATTTAAAAATTAGGTCATGGGAGCTTTGTGTTTGACTATCTTATGTTATGTTATTGATATGTCGGCGGCCGATCGTAAGATCAGGCAGATCGTAATGTTCCTGTGTAATGTTTTGACGATAGTCACATTAAACCAATATATAGGTAGGATAGGTTCGTTAGGTTGCTTCAGATGCCCGAAGGGCAAACTACCCAGAAATAGGAGCCCCGCGTAGCGGGGCTCCGTCGACTCAGGGAACGAGTCAAAGATTTTCACTTTTCACGATATGCCTAGGAATTTCACGATATGCCTGATCTTACGATCGGCCGCCGACAAATATACTGATGCGAGTTGATACAAAAAAAATATCCAAACGGAATATTGTCTTCGGTTACCGTGATAGTTACTCAATAATCTCATAAAATAAAACTATTAATACGGATTATATCGCATATAAATGTATACTACATCCCGTTGTTTCGAACTCTGTACCTACAGCGTTCGTGGTTCGTGGTTAAGTCATTCGTTGACCACGAACGCTGTAAAGGGTTCGAAACGTCGGGATGTAGTATAAATTCAATATACCTACGCGATATAATCCGTTTTAATAGTTTTAATTCATATCCAAACGGAGATTTTTGTGTTTTGTATCTGTATTTTGTATGTAATTCGACATTAAGAGACCATATACTTCTCTTAGTAATTGTAATACGTAAGATTGAATTGTTAGTTTTATTTTATTAAATTGTTGATGTTATTATTTTTGCTTGTATGAAAATTAAATGTTGACGTGTAAAAAGTGCCCTTGTGACCTATTTGCTGAATAAATGTTGATATTTTTATTAATTCAAAATCGAGAATAGGTACGTCTTAAAATAAACCATGTTTGAAATTCGATAAGCCTTAAATATTTTTTAGCTAACCATTAGATTAGTCAGTTGCCGTGCATTAGGCGTATTTGCACCACAATTTCAATCTTGCTCTTGGCTTTGAGTAATTTTACGGTTTAGACTCACTTGTTTTTAGTCACTCGCGCGACATGTTTCGGAGAGCCTAGGTCTCCTTTCTCAAGCACTAACAGTGCGAGCAGCGTTCACGACGGCCGTGTATCGCGTACTGCGTAAAAACAAGTGAATCTATACCGTAAAATTACTCAATGTTAGTATGTCTCACAACAGTTTAAATTCGATTATTGCTCTTGGCTCTTTAGTATTTTATTCTTCTTGAATCAAGCTCACGCACTATTGATTTGATGGCAACGTTTACATATGTTAATTAAATATATGTATGTATGTATATGTGTGTATGTGTATGTATGCATTTCTATAGTAATTAATAACTTTCGCTCTATAGAAAAAATCGCGCCCATAGGTCAAAAACGCACCATTAAAAATTTGTAGTTTTTGCACAAAACCTTCTAGAGCATGCCAATTGCCACTTGTCTCAATCCTGCGCAACTTCCTGCCAGTTACTGACGCCATAGAGAAATATAGTAAGACAAGAGTGCTCACTCCATACATCAGTTTTGGTACCAAAAATATTAGTATTTTCATAGAAAACTCTAATCTCAACAACATAAGACTTTCCGGTCGGTGCTACATCTATTGTCACTTGACAATACTACTACTACTTAAAGTACTAATAATTCCGCTACTCGATGCTAGATGTCGACTGTGAAAATACTAATATTTTTGGTACCAAAACTGATGTATGGAGTGAGCACTCTTGTCTTACTATATTTCTCCATGCTGACGCGAAGCCGAAGCAGATCCGCCGTCACACTGGCTTCCCAGCGGTACCTGGGCCGACCCATCGAACGGCTACCAGTCGGTTTTTATTAAAATTTACTAAACTAACCAATATTAAAATAATGATATCCGCGATCCCGAACATGCACGTCCATCCGCTCAGTGCTCAGCAAGCTGCATTCGGAGAATAACCTAGAGTCCTAGCCAAGATAATCGTTAAGGGATAAGTTCGCCTTTGTACTAATGATGTGTGCTCTTTCATGTTTTATGTTTCTTTTTGTACAATAAATTATTTTACTACTACTACTACTACTAATCGTTCGCAGAGAAACGAAACGGGACGCTATCTGTCTCTATTGCACTAGTACGGAAGAGTAATAGAGAGACATTAGCCTTTCGTTTCGTTTTCTGCAAACGACAGTCGCCTTGGCTAGGCCCCCTGAACTCACGGCGTCAACTAGTGCCCTTATGAACGCGAGTTTACACTATCGGAACTTTTTGAAACGGCGCCATCATTAATGATTGTAATCAGTAGACATTTGAACTTCCACTCTGAGTCTCCAACAAAATTCGAGGAGTTTCGAAAGTCGAAATCAACTCCACTACGTTCGTTATTCGTGTCGCTTAACTTCAAACTCGGGTAAATCCATTCGACACTCTCACCGAATATCTACCCTATCTTCTACCTTTTCTTAACACATTCACTGCCCCCGACGCACATGTGCGTTCACCGTCATACAAGTTTGTTCCTAGGCCACGCCCCCTGACAGTGAATGCGTTAAGGGTCAATTTCTGAACACGATTTTTTTTCTGTCCGTGATGAAAATCGCGGGTTAGCATCAAATAATACTTACCATTTTTTTTTTACATAAAGAAGCCACACTTTCACACCGGGTTCCATATGAATTCACTGATTAATTGGTTTTTAGAGTACACTTAAAAATACCTAAAGGCTCAAATTACTACTCCCGTGCCCTGTCCGGAATCTACTTTTGAGCATAATGAAAAATCCTACGAAAAATTCTACATTAGTATCACTAATTTAGTGTCAAATACTTAAACTAGATGATATTTACTATCACTGAGCGCATACACTATTAACTTCATTGTGGTAAATAACTCGTGATCGAAGTTTAAATTTTGTCCGAGCGCGCGAGTAAAATTTCGTCGGCAAAACTCAAAGGGCTCTCACAGCCGACGTCTGTATCTGAACCGCCTCGTGTCCCGCCTCACCTGTACTGGCAGTATTCGGCTGATTCTCAAAGCAAGCGGATGTACGTCAAGCCGCGGCGTGTTCGAGCAAATCGCGTAAGTATTTCGGAATCCGGGTGGGCGACAATTTTTTTCTAATTTCGATGCCCATTATAAATTTTATTTCCCACATAGCTTTTCAAAAACAATTGTCATATTTAGGAGCCCTTTATGTATCTTTATGTAAGCGATAACATAACAGTTTGGTTAAACACGATTTAAATTTTTGGCGAATATTTTTATTACGAATTCTAATTTCCGTGCCCTAATTCCCATAGAATATTTACCTAAAACAGCTGATTAAGTGGCACGGGAATTAGAAAGTATTACATTTATTGTCAACAATTTTTTTATTGGGGGCACTATAAGTTAATTGGCAATGTTTACGTCATATTATTATTACATATACATATATATTGGCATTGAATATATATTATATGTAATAATAATATGACGTATATCTTTCTATTTTACATTTAAGGAAATCTCAGAGAATGCACAAAAATCTATGAACGGTTTTTTAGTATAAGTACTATAGTACATACTTACAGGGTGGACCCGAATAACCCGGGCAATTTTAATACGTAAGGTAAGGTGGGGTAAGACGACGCTGGGGTAAGACTATCACTTGTATGGAATCCTCGTACTGTTAGTCTTGCGCCACCTTACCTTATTCATTTATCATATTATAATATTAAAATATTATATTATGATATAATACACTGCAACATTATGCTGAGGCAAGCTCCTATTTAACACTCATGAATATTTCTCCCTTAGATGTGCAACTCAATTTCTTAGTTTTTAAGTGTAAATTTAAGATTTATCTGTAAAATGTGTTACACTATTTGTTAACTCTGTCATTTCATGTGATGTTGAATAAAATTGTTCTATGTCTATGTCTATGTCTATAATACATATTTGGCATGGAGATAGTTTGAAGCCTGAAGAAGGACAAAGGATCTGGGGGCACGGCAGTGCCGCCGCCAAGTCGAGCAAAACAAAGTGGCACGGCCGTACCATCAAATCTCAATAACATTATATCTAAATAACATTTAATTTGAGCATGTAGTCTAAGAATTAATACACTTTAAAATCCCTTAGTTTTGTCACTGGCACAATCACTCTCAATCAATATTATTTTAAGGTACTTCTAGCATACCCACAAGTTCCAAATTTGAAACGTAATTAGGTTTTAGCTTTTTAAGCCAATAAAATCTAATAATACTGCAATATTAGTCACGTTCTAAAGATAACTGCATAATTAAGTTCCTATAATCCTATAGAAATATATGCGATAACAACGTTACCTTTTAGTTCTTACAATTATTAGGGAAAGTAAAGGTACACTACGATGGACGATGTGAGTATGAATAAAGATGTTTTATGATATGTATATACATAGTATCAGTATGGTATGGGTATGTTTACCCGAAAAGAAGGACAGCCTACAAAAAGAGATGGGATCATTTCAATTCATGTAAAAAGATGCAAATCTCGCAACGCAGTTCTTCTACTCTACTACAAAAAAGTTTTGGGATGTAATGTGAAACCAAGTCGGTTATTTTAGTCAGTGCCAGGGGGTATTTTGTAAGCAAGTTTTTTTTAGGAAGATTATGATATTTTTGAGAAATTACTTAACCAACCTACACTTTGAAGATTTTCCCGCAGGGCAGGGACACCCCGTATACCTATGTGTAAAGTAAGGCGGGGTAAGACTAACTTAGTTTATTTTGATCGGGGCAAGACTAACAGTATGAGGATTCCATACAAGTGATAGTCTTACCCCGGTGATAGTCTTACCCCACCTTACCTCATATGTGTTCAAACAATTTTTTGGGTTATTAATTTATGAAGGCAGCATATTCGATTTCTTCAGATTAACTTACACAATAACTTCTTCTCACTGTGCCCCTATTTATTTCTTAGTATCATTTCCTATAAGACCATATACCAGATCATACACCTTGTACCTATCTACATGCAGATACATAATGACACTTTTTAATGAATAGTTTTGTATGTAAAGGCGGACCAGTTTACAAAACTACTCAAAGTATTGTTTTGAAATATGTACATTTTACTAAGAAAGAGAGATTAGTTGCCATTAAAATAAAGGAAAGGATTAGTCATATACGTAGTTTTTAGTGTAACATACTTTCGTAGATTTGTCGTTCGAAACTAAAATTAAAGAAGGTATATGTCCGATGCCACTTCAGTATGGTTGCAGTATATTATTGTAGATTAAAATATACATAAATAATAGTTTTAAGTACCAAAATAAGTTAAGAAAACAATTCCCGTGCCGTGTTTTAATTTCCGTCTTAGTAAAATCTAATTTCCATGGACACACTAATTCCCGTGCCCTGACCAAAATTTTAAATTTAAATAACTTTTATAGTTTTATGAATATTTTTATCCCATAAGAAAATTAATATGTATTATATTTTTTATCAAATTCTCAGCATATTTTTTTTTGTGTAATGTTGGTATTTCAAAATTCCATGGAAATTAGACAAAAATGCTCGTTTGGTGAAATTGACCCTTAACTAATACCTATCATAATCGCATAATCTGACAGATGGATTTACCTGAGTTTGAAGTTAAGAAGAGTTGATATTTACTTTTCAATCTGTTATTTACAAGTTTTAGACATTATCACAAGTCAGAGTCTTTCGGCAATGTTTGAAAGCATTCCAAAAATAAAATTAATTGAGTTACATCAAGTTTGTTTCAAACTTTTTGTTTTTGTCAAAGTTATGAAACTTTTGGCACCGACTGTGCTTTTATTTAGACAATATCTGTTTGGGTCGATTTTTTTCCCGAGACACTCGTGTATAGCTGGCATAAGAGTCATACCATTCCGCCGCCAAAAATTCGCTGCCATACAACGGATTTTACATTCTCATTTCAAAACGACAGGCTTTTTAAGTTAACTACTAGACACTTGGCATGAACATTTAGGTACGTATTATAATTACAATTATCTACATTACCTAAGTCGCACTCATGTCATGTTGTAAAGATTTGGCATATATTTTGACGATCGGCTGCCTGACATCGACCCTCCTTGGGATTCCTACGTCGAAAAGGATAGATAGACTGGAGGAGGGAAATAGATAGATAAGGGTAAGGGTTTGGGATACTTGCGTCACGGAGACAGAGGGGTGTGTCACGGTGTGTGACACTAGCATCAGCAAGAGCAGTCCGGGGCCGCGCCGCGTACCCGTAGTGATTCCAACCGGTTACCGGACAGATATTCTGGCGGATCCACCCTCTGGACCCATTACCTAAGTACTTATATCTGCTACTAAGAAAATAATAGAATAATAGAATAGAATAGAATAGATAGATTTATTCGTAAGCACAAACAATCGGAACAGTACATAGCATAAAAGAAAACACAAAATAAGATTAAAGTGCCACGAAATGGCCCCATCTCAGCATGTTGCTGGTGGCTTCCAGCGCTGATCTTCTGATGAGACCAATATATTAAATAGCGCTCTAATAACTACAATTTGTAGCAAGGAAAACTAGTAAGTTATCAAATTTCTTGTTATTTCAGAATGTCGGCGTAAATTCCATTGTATGGCGGCGTTTCAATACGTTCGTTCTTAACGACGGAACTCCGAATACCATTTAATTTGGCTTTCACATTAATAAACGTCAACCAGGCAATGCTTGCAAATCTGATTATTCCCCATTTTCCCGTATTCTTACCGTTCGGGAGGAATAAATAGGCTTCTTATATAGGCGGGTGCGAGGCCATGATTTTCGGATTTGTAATATCAATGTACCTATTCATACCCTGCTAACTTCTAACCCCCTTATTCATAAACCATTACGGGCCTGATTTGATTAAATTATGTTTTATCCCTTTCTTACAAATACATAAGTCAAAATGACAGATAAAATACTAACGATTCATAGCTAATTCAGCAAGCCTATTATGGATCGCTTTATCCACATTTATCCACGTGATAAAACAACTGTCACTTTTTAACTCTGCGGGATAGAAAAAGACGGACACCGTTTTATCACGCTGTCACGTAGACAAATACGACCATCATATCCGTACAGGCCTGGGGGCCAATTTTTGAATTTCGATCGCTTGATTTTGTCACTCGAATATCGGTGGAAAATAGGGAAAAGCAAATTTTTGAAATACGATCGATCGAAATTTGGAATCTAGTGGTATTGACCACTCGATTTCAATTCTATTAGTAGAATTTTAATGCCTAGTAGTGGAGATATTATTTAACGAAATACACGAAATCGAGCGGTTGAAATTAAAAAATCGGCCCCAGTATCGCGTTTGTAAATAGCACCGTAAGTGTACAACTTTGGGCAGTTAAAAAGAACTTTTGGATAAATGGAGTCCTTAGCGTGAAATGATTTATTAAGTATGCATTTATTAGTTTCATAGTTTTAGTTATCTTAAATTGCTCTATGATTAATGCAATCAAAAAATAAACCTACATACTTTTATCAAGTATATCCCATATCTTTTTAATGACTCAGTAACGATTTATAGAGATAGCTTTTACTGAACTGAGAGTCGCTACTCGCAATCCAAATTAGGGAGATTTTAATCCACGAATAATGAGGGTCGTACATAAATCTATTATGATTGGATTATAACTCTTATTCTACCTTTTTGGTACTACCTACCGATTGCCTTTCTGTACCTACTTGCTTCATTTTTACTGTTACAGAATCATTTTGCAGTTGCACTGCAGACCAAGTAAAGGTGTATCATAATTAAAACGAGATTTTTGGTACCTTTGCAACATTTAATCTATTAATGCTGGCAGTAAAGTTAAAGCTGCGTAAAATTCTAGTAAAGGGCATGGCACACTGCGACCGATTCGCACGTCGCTCCGAAGTTTGAGTGAACCAAACGCTATGTGCGTATTATAGAGATATCCCGCTCGTATGACGTGCGAATCGGGCGCAGTGTGCCATGCCCCTAAAATGTACAATTAAGACAAATTGCCTCGACGAAAAATGGGCCCATTTGCACTCTTAACGTGTCCCTCTTTGCCTCGTAACCTCACAGTAAGCAGTAAGCACCTCCAGGAGAGAACCTTTACTGTATATTTACCTACCCATCTATGTAAATGCGTATGTTCTGACTGACTGGAATCGACCACAAAAATGCCTAAGACGACATAAAACGTTAACATGGTTCCATTTTATTCAACCCTTTGCCAGGCTAAGGGATATATATTTCCCACTTACGGCACTTCTAACATGTGCTATATTTTCGATGAGTAAGACTGACATTCGATTGTCATTTTTGAAATGAGAGCCTGGTATAGGGTTAAAATTTTGCTAAGGTGACTTTTACTTTTAAGGTGAAGTAGCTTACCGTTTTGCGGAAATAAATATAAAACAAATATCAACATTCAATCAACAAACTCTGACACGGTTTATTTTGAATTAACACGAATTTATTTTTAACCATATTTCAGGAAATGATATAGGTACCTATGTATAAACTTTGATAATATCCATTCGCTTTTTACTGAATCTTAAAATTGAAATTCCAAAGTCGCTTTCCTAAAAACAAATAGTGCATGTGCCGATTCTAGTGGACATCGTAACATCTAATACCTTTAAACGAGCAAATCTTGTTTAATTATTTATATATTTATGTAAATATTTCGGGGATCTTGGAAACGGCTCGGACTAACGATTTCGATGAAATTTGGTGAAATAAGGTTTGATGAAATAAGGGTGTTTTCGGGGGCGATAAATCGATCTAACTAGGTCTCATCTCTGGAAAAATGCGCATTTTTGTGTTTTTATATTTTTTCCGAGCAAAGCTCGGTCTCCCAGATATTATAAATAATATATCAACAAAAGGAACCCTAAAATTCAAAATGTAGGCGTTAGATAAGAGGCTCTCAACGCAATGTCGCCTCTTCTCCCAGATTGGGGTAAAATACGAGTGAAGTGACGTGCCAGGCCAAGGTTATTCACTGCTGATGACAGGAGGAATTGTCGGATGCGTACTTTAAAACAATCATTGTCACTTGTGGGAACGAAGTATTCGAGCAAAGGGCACAGTACAATTTCAAACCGCTTGAATTTAGAGCACTCTAAGAGGCGAAGTACTTAGGGTATGCTGAAAATTCCTGGAGTGGCCACTTAGAAAAAATAAGTCGTCTCATGTCGTCGGCGGCCGCTGCTGGAAACCATCGCGAGCGCGGACTTCTGGCCGAAGGGTGTGGTGTTTCGACGGTTCCGTGGGAATCTGCCAAATCCTACACCCGACCGGAACATGCGACACAACTGAAAACCGTCGTGTCGCCGAAATAACTTTCTAGCTTGTAAGATTTTACTATTGTATGTATGTTAGTTTGTAAGGTATGTATCTATGGGCCTTAGTTGCCTGATAATAAATGATATTTGATTATTTGATTTGATTTGATATATTTGATATATTAGAATCCAGAAATTTTCAGCATGGCCTACCAGGATTGTCTACAATGTTATCTGTCAATTTACAATTCTTAAGCCGACCACTGACTAACAGTCCGCCGGACGATATCGGCCGGTCAGTTGTTCGTAACTGTCAAATTTTTGTTCTAACTGACAGGCCGATATCGTCCGGCGGCCTGTTAGTCAGTGGTCGGCTTTAGGCGAGAGAGAGACTGCCTGATGTTTGAGTACGGAACCCTCGGTGTGCGAGTTAAATGAATTATTTACTATGCAGAATACACTGTATCTTACCTCATTATTAACCAAGAAAACATGACGTCTCGGATAGAACAAGATGTAAAATTACTTAAGTTGAACTTACAAGTTACTTAATTAACAAACCGCCGCAAGGGTTAAGATTCTCCAGATAAATTCTCCAAATTAATTCGTTGGAACTATACGAAATCGGGGGTCTGACTTAAATGAACGGAATATCATCGCCTTGGTAACTTTTTACAGCAAGTTACAAAGTTTTATGAGTTAGGTACTTATTAAGAAAGTAGAATAACTGCCCGAAGTATTTTTCTATATCCCATTGAATAACATTCATTCTAAGAGCTCACGGACTGTATTGGAGTTAAAATGACACTATCACGAGTGACTATGAGACCATCATTGTTAGATATATCATATCTAGTGGCGTATTCGTACTCGTAATAGCGGCAATGGATCTCATTAGTATAGTCCGATAAAACTTAGTGTAACTATCCTAAAATACACAATCAAGTAATTGCGTTATTCTGAGTAATTCAATTGTGTCTCACTGTGGGTGCGTTGTAAGAAATGTTTAATGAAACATTCTGTGCTGTTGAATACCTACATTGAGAAACTTGCAACGTTTTATCAGTAAAGTACGAGTATGCCTTATCCAGTAGTAAAACCACTGTTTAGTGCCCGCGGCGAACGTAAATTGCAGACCACGGGACAGTTCGAAGTTGATAGTTCGCAATGAGGGCAGCTTAGCTTTACTGGTTCCGATAGTACTGCGAAGTTTAAGCCGAAAGTTGGACCCATTCGGGTAAATACGGCTGCTTTCGACAGATGAGAGATAACAACTACCTATCAAACCACAAAATCGTTGAAGACGGTACAAGTTTCGGATAAAAGGTTGTTAGTGCACACGGTTTCTCAGTTTTCTGTAATGCATTGTACCTATAAATGAAATGGAATGAAATGAATGAAAATGAAATGAAATGAAAACTATAAGTAATGTAACTCACCAGTAGCGCTCTAATTTTAAATTTTAAGTATATTTTGTCTGTGGCATCGTAACTCCCAAACGGATAAACTGATTTAAGTGCAGTTTTCGATAATGGATAGTATTACATCCGATGGATTTTCTAGACAGGTTTTGAACTAAATGCGATTTATAATTTTCTGGGTTTTAATTTTTTTTATTTACATTTATACTTTTTTAAATAAAAATAAGAATTACATATAGATTCCATAATACAGTTTGCCACATTAAAACATTAAACAAAGTTTAAAAGTCGGTGTCAGCTTACCGACAGCACGGACCAATGATTCACATAAAACTTCTTCCACTTCTGCTAAATACGTGTCTCTATCTGAACACTCTAACCTAACTCAAGGATACCTGACTCCACAGTCAAACTAAATGTAGTTTTGTAGAGCTTTCTCTATAACAAAAACCGGGCAAGTGCGAGTCGGACTCGCGCACGTAGGGTTCCGTACCACAATGAAAAACAAAACGGAAAAAATGCAAAAAGAAGCGGTCACCCATCCAAGTACTGACCACGCCCGACGTTTGCTTAACTTTGGTCAAAAATCATGTTTGTTGTATGGGAGCCCCATTTAAATCTTTATTTTATTCTGTTTTTAGTATTTGTTGTTATAGCGGCAACAGAAATACATCATCTATCACGATTCGTGAGATACAGCCTGGTGACAGACAGACGGACGGACGGACGGACGGACGGACAGCGAAGTCTTAGTAATAGGGTACCGTTTTACCTTTTCGGTACGGAACCCTAAAAATGGTATCTTCTTGTTGCAATAAATAATTGAAATAAATAATAACCCAACTCTTGACCTAAGGCTGTCGAATGGAGTCGGCACTTTAAAAAAAAATTTGAAAAGTACAGGTCGACTCTACTTTAGCAAAGTCAAGCCATAGTAAGAATGACGACCATAATCGATTTGGAAATGTGAATCTTCTGTCTTGTGATAATGGTCTCATAATAAAGTTGCATAAGTTACGATGCACGGAAAAATAGGAGGGTATTCCACCTGTCCAATTTCTTAGTCCAATATGCATTTTGCGTCTCACATTTTGCCTTATGAGGAACGCAACGGACATTAGACCAAGAAATTGCCATCCTCATTAGACAAACTGTGAGAGTGTGAGACGCAAAATATACATTGGACTAAAAAATTGGACAGGTAGAATACGACCCTAATGGCTCCTCTACACAATGGACCAACGCCGGCCACTCCAAGGGACGCATTTATGCGTTAGAGGGAGCAAGTGATATTGCTATCTCATTCTACCGCATGGCTGCGTCCCTTGAAGTAGCCGGCGTTGGCCCATCGTGTAGAGGAGCCATAAGATACCGTACAACATGTTATCGTTTGTGTACATTAATTTTAGATTAATGGAATAGAGTACTTATAAATATCAGATTCGTTGGCTTCTCAACCAACTCCTGATCTGTTCACATGGTAATCCATCGTAACAGTGTCAGAGGAGGGGTAATGCACGTAATCTGTTAACGCCACCGCCACAAGTCACGAAGGGCGACGACCTTACAAACTTGAAGGTTTTATGTGCGGCCATGTTTAAAAAGTTTCCATAGAACTTGTCAAAGTGTGATCATCGTTGTAATTTAGGCGTGGGTATAAAAAGTTATTAAAATTATTGTTACGAAAACGTTTGGTGGCTAAAGTGTGCCCTGAGATTAATGCCCCGTGCGGCCCTCCTAAGCTAAAAAGCGGTATTTGCATAAAATTTTCATTGAAAATACGTCCTTCCCTAGAAGCTAAAAGGACGTATTTTCAATGAAAATTTTATGCAAATACCGCTTTTTAGCTTAGGAGGGCAGCGTGGATTCAGGGGCTTCTTCTCACACTCTCTTTGAGCGTATAGTTCGTTGATTCGTAACTGGCCCCGACGGCTAATCCTTTTTCTATTTTTAAGTAAAACCGCACGTGCTACTTACCTGCAAAAAACTACTACAAATCGACAGACTATACGTGTGAGCGAAATAGCTGTGCGTACCCGAGATCGCGGAGAGATGTTTTTAAACCTATTCAAAAGCTTCATCAATATAAAGTGATTACCTGCGGGTGCGGAGCGCCGCACACTCAGAGTAATTAATAAAATAAAATTGCTATAAATATTTGTCCAAGCTTGTAGACACGATGCCAACTGTACGGAATATTAACGTTTATTGCCTTTGTTGGTTATAGGTACACTAAAAAGTAACTTTTAATTAAAAGTTTACATGCAACAGAGGAACGGAATAAATCTGGATCTGCTCCCCCAAAACAAAAGCGCACCGTTAATGGCATAAATCGCCCAAATTGCGTTGAAAAGTGTAGGTATTTTCATATTCTTGCGGCAGTTCGCATCAAGCTGTGCATCCGTAGTTGGAAGATAATGCTATAAATGTGCAGATATGACAGCTCGAGTGGTTATCCTAGGGGTTTAAACGTGTTACCTTTAATCCTAGATTCGAATTCCTTCAATGAGGTTTTCATTGAAGGAATAGATATTGAGGAAACTCTCTCTCATTTTATTTATTTCGGTTGCATCCTCCGCTATTGCTTCGGAGCCTTGTTTTCGACATCCTCTTTAATAACACCATTAAAAATGCCCACAGCTTACCAGACGATATCAGCCTGTCAGTTAAAAAAGGTGACAGTTCCGAATAACTGACCGGCTGATATCGTCCGGCAAACCGGTAATATGTGGGGCTCCATTACGCAAGTCATCCCTCGCAACGTCCAGCCAGTATAAGGGACCGATTTCTTAATTTTGACCACTCGATTTCGTGTATTTCGTTCAATATTATCTCCAGTACCCGGCATTTAAATTCTACTAATAGAATTGAAAACGAGTGGTCAAACTACTTGATTCCCATTTTCTATCGCTCGTATTTCAAAAATTAGCATTTCGCTGTTTTTCACCTATTTTCGAGAGACGAAATCGAATGCTCGAAATTCAAAACTCGGCCCCCAGGAATTCCCCTATTTCCAGATTCAAGAAACTGATCTTCTATTGTGGGTAACATCAAATTTTGGCAATAAGGTAGTGAAATAGGTTCCATAAGAATGCAATGCAACCTAGGAATAGAGTAACATACAACATGTCTTAAATAAACTTTAATAAAAAATCTAAAATTTACTTCAATTGTTTTTTTTTGTAAGCTCACAGTGTTCCAGTACTTTTATAGAACATTCTTCATTCTTCTTAAATTATCTCTAGCAATGCAAAATGTGAAACGAAACTTCGTCCGTCATTTCAGATGTTTCGCAATAGTTTGAACACAATGCTGTGTCTTGTATATGCAAATAGGTTCTAGTGTGCCGGGGTTTGCTTTGCAACTTTTTACTGACAGCAAAAAAATAGCCGAATATATTTTTCTTTCGACAGTCATGTCTATTTATTTAACCTATACATGCTTACTAACACATGAATAAGTAACTCCTTCTAAGTAATACGATAAGTTCAATAAAAGCTAAGTGAAATGCAGCTATGAAAACAAAGAAATTCAAATAAAGGTTTTTGAAATTCCCTTTTAACACCCCCAGAACTGATACTAATCTAATTAGGTACTTTATCCATCGTCAATGCGGAAAAACCTTTTCATTTTATAAGTCGGGCAAAGGGCGGGTATTTGCAGCGAAGTAATAAATCCATAAATAACAATTTTCTATACAAAACAGTGACCCGTCTGCGAAAATAGGCTCTCGCGCTACGCGTCGGGTGTCACTCTCGGCAACCCGCGCGTACCGACAGCAAAATAAAACCTATAAATAAAGCGCCATTCAACGGAAAAGTCGAGGTTTGGAAAAAGTAAATAAAAAATACGAGTATTGCGCTACATTTTGCTGGACCATAGCATGCCAAAAAGAAGGGCTATGTTATGATGTTATCAGTTTTGAGTGCTCCACCGATTTTGATGAGTAATAGATATTACGATGATCTGAGTTGCACGACTGCACGTACAACTAACAAATCTAAGGCAAATTAAGCTCTATGCTCTCAGTCTCAATCTGTTTCTGTAAAATCCTCGGTCTCATTTTCAGGAAAAAAGGAATGCAGGAAGCGTAGAAAAAGAAAAGTCCGATAGGATGCATTCCAATCTGATAGATCGACCAGAGGCTATTTCATTGGCACTATCAATTTCATAGGAAAAAGTATACAGTAGGTAGCAGATAATTTAATTACTAGTCCAACCAAATACATATATATTTTTTTTTATTATGAATGGGCTTACTCATGGCCACAGACTAGCCGAGGCGTAGACGTGGCCTGCGATGGAGCGAGCTCGCCCAGAAGGTGCCTGCTCACTCTTGATTTGAAGGTTGCCGGGTTATAAGAACACGGAAATATAGACATAATCAAATATCGCAGCTAAAAGTACTTGCCATAAGTTTAAAGTGTAAAAGTAAAATGCTATAAATCGCATATTAAATAAGCGTCTTTTCATTCCAGGTAAGTTCCAGCCTGATGCGATATCGTAATCGCATGTCAGGTACGAAGCGTGTGACGTCACGAATGTGACATCGCAAGATTGATCACCAGGCGAATGCAGGTTGCCTGCAGCCAGAAAGGTCGTAAGTGCTATAATTTCTGATGTGATTAGTGGTGAGAAGTATTTAATTATTCATGTTATGATACCTATAAGTTGAAGTTACTGTTTATATACTTAGAAGGACGCTAACGCAGCGAGCGTAGTGGGACCTTTTGCGCCTGGAATGACTCGGGGTGGGTTATTTGATTAGTTTGGTTTTGTTTTTTTTTTTATTGATTGCTTGTGTTTTTGTATTTTATGCCTATTTGTATGTAATGTTTATGTATGGTTTTGTTGTGTATTAGTTTTATATTAAGTGATGGAGGTTAGATTAAGTATTGTTTAATAAATGTAAGTGACATGTTTAAATATTAAATTAATATTTAAAATGTATTCATTAATTACACTGCTTAGAAGGATACGTAATTAGATGGTTATAAGAAAATAATAGTTACAAACATCAACTGTGCCCCTTCAACTTCATCAATTTTGTCCGCGAAGCGTCACTAGAAATTCAATTGACAAGTCATCCTATGAAAAAAGGTTAAATAAGGTTTTAAAATTCTGACATACAGACTCGGAAGTTAAACAAAACATTGTAGAATGGTCGATAGCCGTCTATAATTTCTTTGGACGTACTTTAATTAACTCAGCATTTTATGGAAAATTCAGATGGTTACATTGGTTACCTATTCCATTTCCGAAAATTTTAATCCGATTATTAAAATCCCAAAATGTTCATTTGACCGAACACGTTTTTTTAAACCGTTGAATTTTTAGAAGAGTCACCGATCTAATCTAACCTAACCCGATGGCTTCTATATACTTAATGCCATTTTCGAATACTTGGAAAATTGATATAAATTTCCTATATAGCAACAGAAATATAAATCAAAACAAGTGATAAGTCCACAAAAATGTGTTCAAACCTAAAATCACAAGTATAAAGTATAAACATAACGCCAAATTTCAGCGTAATTTTGTTAAGTTGACTAACTTACACAGTTACCACTTCACACCTCACGACAGAAAAAGGACCCTTCAACTCAATGTACCTAACGACTGAATAATACAAATGAAAAATGCAATAAAAATAGTTAGCATGTTTTTGCAAACGCTCCGTCGAGGGCGGGCCGCCCAGCGGCAGTGAGACGTCGCGAAGCGCGCTAGATGCACGTCCGCTTACTAGCGCTAGCGGTACTAGCACTCGTAGCGTACTAGCACGTAGTACTTTCTAGTACTTAATAGCTGATGTAGTGTAGTTTGTGTTTTTAAATGAATAGTGACGTGTTTATATTGTAATTTATATTTGACAACAGTAAAACCTGTAAGGACACAGTCAGCTGTTGTGATGGTTACAAACATGGGTGTTAAGCTGAGATTGAATTGACTAAAAATAACGACAAAAATAATTTAAAATGTTATAGTAATTAAGTGTGTAGTTGTTGTAACTAACCTCAATGTCAGTGTTAGTGATAATTGTAAATTAAATTAAAATTTAAAAGATAAATCCAAAGGGTTTGTAATCTCGTGTGTACATTGTTAATACTAATTTTCATTACTAAGATATGTCTTTGAAGTGCAAATTAAGGATATCTGTAATTCCTTAACGATAACTTATGAGTTTTTATTTTTGACGACCTAATAATTATTCAATTGAAATTGAAACTAGAGATAATATTAGCTATTTAACTCATGATTTCATGAATCGTGATCGTTACAAATCTTTAGCACTTCATACATTATAAATTAAGTAAAAAATATAAGCTGTAAGCTGCAAACCTTGCGAACCCCATAGTTACGTCATTTAAAAAATATATAAACTGTATGGATAAAAAAGTTTCAATTTACAAATCTGCTCACAAAGGACCCCGCAGCAAACATAGGGATAAAGTGGTTTCAGTTAAATCTCACGAAATTTTAGTATGATGTTAATTTGGCTCTCCTGATTATTTTTTTGTATGAGCACAACTCTCTCAGAAGTATACTTTCAGAAATAATCAAGTATATAATTTTCTATTTACGCGACGTGTTTTCTAAAATCGATGTATTGTTATGACACGCACTGACAGTTACTGATGTTATAAGGTGAAGCCACCAACTGTCAAGAGGAGGAATTACGTAAAGATGGCTAACAAACACATATTTTGTACAAAACAATTACATTGATTATTTCTGAAAGTATACTTCTGAGAGAGTTGTGACCATACAAAAAAATAATCAGGAGAGCCAAATTAATATCATACAAAAATTTCGTGAAATTTAACTGAAACCTCTTTTTCCCTATGTTTGCTGCGGGGTCCTTTCACGAGAATCGGTTGAGAAAATGCGACCTATAGAGAACAAAAGGCGGACTACCGGACAGACATACGTAGGCATTTTTTACGAAGCAGAAACGGAGACGCTTCGCTCGAACAGCCTGCTCTTCTTCGTCAAATTAATGAGTAAAGAGATAGCTAGCTAGCTAGAGAGTGCTAATGTTCCAAACAGAACGTAATTTGATTGAATTGTCTTTCTAAAGTTGACTCAAAATATTAAATACCTAGTTCAACGCAGGTCTGAAAAAGTTGATAATGCAAACCATGATTGCAAGCATTATATATATATATATATGAAACACACAATAATATTATTATAAAGTTCAATAAAAATGCTACCTTTCATAAAATTGGTTTAAAACGAAAACAAACGCAAAACAGAAAGGGTTTAAGAAATAAGTGAAACAAAAAGCGAACGTTGAAAGAAAAATGGCGGACGGGTCGCGAAGAGAAGTCTTCCGCTTTTAGAGTTCTTTTGTTTCTGCGATCTCTATAGGAGATTTTATTTAATTTCCCGTTTAGGGCATAGCTCTGTTGTAATTTTTGGGTCAATGCAAAATTTCCGCCTTATAGGCATGAATGTATACTTGTATAGGTTACACATAAGAGGTCTTAATAGGTCTTATTCTCACAAAATCCATTTTTGACACAAGCTTTTATTGCTGATGGTACTTAAATAGTTATCTTGTTATTGGGGCGGTTCTGGCGAGCCCTTCAATGTTCCTAGTTTCGTTGTTTTATCACAAACACCTACATATGGTTACATTTGGTTTCATCGTCAGACCGACTCAATTATGTCTATTGGAGCGTCATCGATCTTTCATAAATACTTATGGTATCGATAATACCGGAATCACTAGCACTGATACGTTTTTGCCCACGAAAAACCTTGCTATAAACATAAAACCGGTACGGAACCCGCTCATTTTAAACCCGTGGCACTTAAAACTTGTCAGTCTTTTCAAAACGCGGCGCTAAGAGGATGATAACAGTCTTTGGGATGGTAATGAAAAGCGGGCTGTTCACGTCACGCTGAATGGGAGTGGCTTTCCGGCTGACGAGCTCGCCACGATGACGAGGCAGGTAAGCCACAAAAGGGTTCCAATTAATTCACTGATTTTTGCACGAAAAAGCACCGGGTGTCCGTCACGTTGATGTAGGGCGTGGATGCCGGTCACTACAAAATGACGTAACGGCCTTGGGTTGTTTCATAAAAGTATGTAACCGGCTATACAAAATATGTCAGTCGATTAATAACAATTTGAGTGTTACAAAAGCGGGCTATAAGTGCTTCTTTCCCAAATTGATAATGATTACCTTTTTTTTAACGTACCTAAACTACTTATAGGTTTTTGTGTGAATGTCACCACCCCTGCTTAAAATAAATTAAGTAGGCAATATTTTCTTTATTACTACCCTAAATACTTGGACTATAAAACATGAAACTTACAATTGTCTGTCCTTTTCGAGTTTTTGATAAGAAAATGATAACGTTTTCCTGGTTCCTTTTCGTAACATTCCTGGCTTTTCGTAACCGTGTCGTGCCCGTAAAGAATAGAGCAGTATTCATTGCTTAAATTACGTAGGTATACTTATCATAGACTGATTTATAAGACGATCCGGATGGAGTCCCAAATATAAATTGGTCTACTTTGCCAGATTATTTATTAGTAGACGTGGGCCCTCTTTAGCTTAGGTTTGTATATCATAATCTTTTATGATTATACAATGATATACAAAATGACTAGAAATAGTTACAGTACAGTCTCACTCTTCTCTAAAAAAGTTTAAAACGAATACCTTGGCTAACTTTATTTTACTATGCTAAAATACCAAAATATTCAAAACCAGTGTTTTAAAATAATACCTACATAAAACCCGCTCTTCATAAACGCAACATAAACAAATTCATAAGTGTTAAAATAAACATATCATAAAGAGTTTAAAATCTACGACACGTGGTTATTCTCCATGAGGAGAAACAAACATAAATTATCGGCTTCGATTTTGGTTTGGAAAGAAATGTTTTCATCGTAAATCTTAAAGTCCGAGTTTACCGTTCGCGCTTCAACCAGCAAATAAACATGGATAACAACCGGAAAGAGTCCGATGAACACTTGAAATTCTAAGGGTACCATCGTCTACTAGGAACCCTTATGGGAGTTATGGGCTCGACAATATTCGACATATCCAACTGTCTGATGATTGAAATATTTATACTTAAATATCGTTATTTATAGTTGGTTTTTCTAGTATTTTAGAACTTATAATATTTTAAACTTTCGCGTTTTGAATACATATTAACTCACATTATAGACGGGTCAGCCGCGACCACGACCAGTGAAACCTGTGTCGAAACGTCGGTAAATAAAGGTAATTGAATATAATTCGCGTTAGACCCGTCTATAATGTGAGTTAATATTTTAGAACTTGCAAGAAAGTAAGCGATCTTGACAAGTATTTTAATTGAAAACCGCTTTTTAAAAATTAAAAACTATTACTTATGAAAGCAGGAGAATATAAATGACCGTATAAGATTCATAATTGTTACAATATTTGCCGTAACTTATTTTTAAAATGTGTTTTTCAATTAAAAGGCACATCAAATTTGTTTACCTTTTTTCTAATGCTAAAAAAACGAACTATAAGAATGACAGGACTCTGCACTGAGAAATGTCATTAGCTAGATATATCTGGCCCGCGACGGTAAACATCCTAGAAAGCCTTTGTGAGTTTTGCATTCATTTTTTCATCGTACTGCGTAATATTTTCCAATTACAACCATGACCTAAATGATTAGTGATTTGCTAACGATTGGTCTTGTATGAATGTTATTTATCATCTTTCATACAGCCATTGTTGTTTTTACAAGCTTTTATTTAGTTTCACCTGACCGTTGTCTGTCTGTCTGTCTGTGTGTAATCAAATCATGCAAGTTAAATTTGATCCACTTCCCGGTTTCCGATTGAGCAGAAATTTTGCATGCATGTACAAATCGGATGACAATGCAATAATATGGTACCATCGAGCTGATCTGATTATGGAGACAGGAGGTGGCCATAGGTACTCTGTGATGAACGTAACCCAATTTTGTTAGGGGTTTTTAGAAATCTCTCGGTGAGTATTAGTTGTCTGTCGTAAGAAAAGTACAGTCAGCGATAAAGCTTGTACCAAAAATGTAATTTTTATCACAAATTTATTTGCTATTAAAAACCTTGCAAACCCTTTAGATTTCATAACTAAAATGACAATATAGCGAAAACCAAAAACAAAATGGCGTCCTCGAACGGCAAAGACTCTAAAATGACGGCGTCAATAGACAGCCTGAAGCTGTCAAGTAAAAATACGTCAGTGTGCTCTTCGAAGCATGCATCGTCGGAGTCCGTGCTGTCCAGGAGAGACAAGGACAGCATACAGATGCAGGAGTGTAAGAAGAAGCTGTTGAACGAGCAGATTATCATAAGGGATGAGAATGTGGTGCTGCGGTCGCCCGCGCAGAAGAAGATTGTCATGCCACCTACTGTCAACCCTGAGGTAAGCTTACATTAGATTAACTCTTGTTGTTATTCTGTCCCATCATCCAGGGACAATATAGCATAGTTTCTTAGAAGAGCTGCTGTACCATGTTTTACGAACGTGCTTAGTAGACGTCCCATTATGGAAAGGCCTTTTATATCAAATTTAAGTTTGGTTCAGGTAAATACGAAATAACTAGTATTTTAAGAGTGACCCAAGAGACCGTAACCATAGCAACTAGTGACAAGAAAAAGTTGATTCACCCAACATCAGTTGAAAATCAGGGTGCATGTTGTAACCTAAGATATATAAGACCTACTGTAAACACATGTATGCAATAAATGATATGAATATGAATATGAAAAATAAACATTATTCGCTCCTTATAAATATGACTGTTACGTCGCCCTAGTTTGTGTGAGACATATGTATTGCTTATGATATTTGGCAGCTGCCAATTAGTATAAAGATGTCATCCTACGAATCATAATTTTACTACGTTGTGAGACTTGTGAGCCTAGTGAGTATTATATTCTTTGCTTGGGAGGTATAACATAAGTATTGCCGACTCTTTAATAAGCTGTACAATCCTTTCTTGAAAGCCTCTCTGCCTCTAGTCCCTAGTGTAATCTTTTCGTAAGTATGCGTTAGGTAGACCAAATTATAATTTTTTATACGTAAATCTACATGGTTACCTTTATTGAATGGATATAATTAAATACATAATGCGGCTATATTAGATTATATCTTCAAGGTCTCGCTGTAAACCGTACTCAATACTAATGGCGCGCGTCTCGTTAATGCGGGATAATCTCATTTATTGGCCGGTTTATTACTTTGCTAATATAATTTTATATAGTTTCCTAAAAGAATTTCAATTGAATGCTGAGGCAGCATTAAGATGAAACAGGAGCTGAGTTTTAAATATTTTAGGTAAATATACCCGTATCGCTAACGGAAGAGGCGATTTTGGCCATTTTTGAAGGGCTCTAGCGCCTTAAAAAACAATAATATCAATAAAGCAAAACGGTCCGACACAGATATTGACAATATTAATTTGTGTTGAAAAAATCATTGCTCTAGCACCAAAACTCACTGAGGAAACAGTCGAGTACGTTTGTATGGAGAAATTACCACTCCTGTTGGCTCTTAAAAACGTTCCACACCTTGTTGCTTCTAATTTAATAATTTGTTATAGTTTTGAGCTGGTGTTGATACGACTAACGGCTCGATTCTGAAAATGTATTAGATCTCTACTAGACCTCAGCAAGTTACGATATGGATAATTTAAAGATATTTGTAAGATAGATATGTCAAATTTGACGTTTCCGCGATTCTGCAGGTCCTCTTGAACGATTTCGACAAGTTATGACTTAGATATCCAAGTCACATCTAGTCGATATCTAATGTAAATCTATTAGTTGATCTCTATATCATTTCTAAATCTTGTGCTTATCTCGTTTCCCGAATACGCGTGCTTGACGATTGTGTTGGTGATTGCCTGCATCTTACTGTTACTATTTAGGATTCCGTATCCAAAGGGTAAAAACGGGACCCTATTACTAAGACTCCGCTGTCCGTCTGTCTGTCTGTCGGTCTATCTGTCTGTGTGTCTGTCTGGCTGTTTGTCACCAGGCTGTATCTCATGTACCGTGATTGCTAGACAGTTGAAATTTTCATAGGTAGATGATGTATTTCTGTTGCCGGCTATAACAACAACTATTAAAAACAGAATAAAATATATTTTAAGTGGGAGTGATGGGACTCCTATACAACACATGTAATTTTCTTGCCGTTTTTTGCGTAACTGTACGGAATCTTTCGTGCGCGAGTCCGACTCGAACTTGGCCGGTTTTTTTACTACATTTCGCATGCACCAATCAGCGAGAGCTATCTCCAAGATTGTATCATATATTCGTATTTGTAATAAGATCAAAACCATAACAAATGATTAAATCAGAATCAGGCTCCTGTAAGTAGGTAGCTATTTATAGTGCCGTGTTTCATAGTAATTACTAAAACTCCACCAAACTTTGAAAATACAGTTCTGCTGATTAAATAGGTTTTTTGCTCGATCCAAAGACGTTTTTACATTAAAAACTTTCAATGTTTGAAGCAGTTGATTAATTAGTAACAGAAACACTAATTAATAAGTGAACCTAATGTCCTTGGATTATTCCAAGGTTAGGTTACGTAAACCTTATGGTTTACGTTATGTAATTAACAGTGTAGGTGATGATATACAGGGTGACTTCTGGGTCGTGATCCAGAACCACTTTTTCGGCCCCTGTAAATGATCCACATTATCATATGGTAACATTGGATTAAAAGATAATTACTTTAATTATTCTTATTTTTCAAGTAAAATTAATGCTATACTAAGTAATTATGGTCACCCTATGACTTTTGACATACGCTGTATGGAAAGCGACAAGACGTCACATTGAGTAGGGTCACCAAATTGTATGTGAAAATATTTTTTCCTACTTGTCATCTGGAAAATAATCATCATTATTGGTGATAAAAAATAATTAACAACATCATTAGGCTCATCTTTGGATTCTGTATGATGTCTGGCTCTCTTGCTCCACGACCCCGAAATCAACCTGTATATAAATCATTAAAAGATGTATCTTCTACTTGCTGTAGTGACAAATTTTAAGAACGCAAATCAATTACAAACTGGTGTCGACGTCAAAGTTATCTATACATTTTTGCACCTTATTCCTTTGTAATAAGGCGAAAAGTGTAAACATATCTTTAACGTCGACTGTACATAATTTATTTATTACTAATATTTAGTGTACCTACTCTAAAATAAAAACGGATATTTTTTACGTCGTAGATGGTCGTAATTGCTACGGCGTAGGCCCTCGTAGCGCGTAGCGATTGAGAATGCTTGGTTTAGTTTTTCTGGCCAATTCGAACGTATTGACATCAGAGGGCCTACCGTGAACCACGTTCGACGTGTTGCCTTTCTGTCGCACTTGTAAATTCGTACATAAGTGTGACAAGGAAGAATTTTATCGTGCGTCTCGTCTGCTGCAATACATGTACCATCACGCTCCGCGATTGTTATGCCATTTAAGGTCCTAGCTAAATTGGTCGTTCAATACTTGCGCTATGGAATGTCCAATTTAGCTAGAACCCTAAATGGCTTAACATTCCTGCGTACTGTACGTACGAGCGAAAATGCACGATAATTGAATGACATAATAAAATTTAGATGTCAGTGTACACTTTCGTTCAAAAGTGCATGGAGATGTTTGGACCGTAATGAATGAAAACATTTATTTCCAGGCAACTATTGGCCCATATGGAACCCGGGTATATCCTTAAACTACGTCCAGGACCCGGGTATGTCCTTAAACCACGTCCAAGACCATCGGTAGACGGGCAGGAGCGTCCCTCAAATTCGGTGTACTCGACTGCGATCGCCAACCCGCCTGCCAAGCGTGGCGATTATGGCATTCACCCCCCCTAAGGGGGAGATGGGGATGTTCAGCAGTGGACGTCTTATGGCTGAGATGATGATGATGATGATTAGATAAATACAATAAAACTAGCATACATATTATTACAAAATATATCTTAAAACTAAAAACACAATTATGGCTGCGATGCAGTTCGCAACCCCGCAGTGTCAGGGAGCGGGAGTGGGAAGGAGGGGGGGTGTAATATTAAAGCATTACGGTTGACATCTATCCATGCACTTTTGAACGCCACTGTACATCGCATTGGCCTGTCAGTACTTATTAATAACCCATCCATTTTTATTTCATATTTTTACGTATATTAGGATCAAAAAATAGTGCCAAACTCTAAAATTGATCGAAGTAACCCCGGTTTACGATAATGACAATGACACAAAACTGGGGACTTTATGTAGTATTTGTAAATAATGTAAATAACTCGACTGCATGTAGTTAGTGCATGATATTAAATATTGTACACCATAAATGGGTCAAACAGAAGAAGAAGAAGAGAGAAAAATGTACAGTTCGCGCGAACACGCTAGTTTTCTCCTCCTGTGGGCAATAGTTAACAGCTTGTGGGCATGTAAGTAATGATTTTATCATAGTTCTGTAAATAAAAGGAGGACCTTTTTACGTGGGTAAGGGTTAAATAAGAAAATTAAGCTTTATAGCCCTTAACTCTTGTGTATGTCTACAGGAAAGAACGTAACACAGTGATCTGTTTGACCCAAATATGGTAGACTGCGGAAAAGGACTTGTATCACCATTAACATCTTTTATATTTGTACCTGTGGTCTGTCAATAAATAATTTCATTTCATTTCACGTACGAACATTGTAGATAATTCGAAATTGTCTTTTTTACAACCATTTAAAAAACCATTACAGTGAAAGGCCTTTATAGAACATTTTCCCAGGGTTTTTTGTAAACCCGTAAAACAAAGGGAGACAAATGCGTCAGACGGGGCACCGCCATAAATCCCTTGTTTTAATAAAACGTCGTCTGAATGATATTACTCGGCCCTACATACCCGTCACACGGACCCTCTCAGTTGGGAGAACAGGTGGCTAGTTTAACTACAGTACGTCAACAATTTAAATTAGAAGAATCTAAAATCTAACATTAGAATTACGCTGCAGATTTAGTTTTTATACAGATTTATTTATTTCATGGTACAGATTATATTATTGACACACTAAACTACATGTAACACAAGAATACTACAACAAAAACTGCTTCAAGAATGTATATTATAATCATCTATTTGTTAAATTTCTAGGAAAATAATTCGTGATAGTTTATAATCTATAAGAAGAATGGCTGCAGACCAGAAATTAATCACCACTAATTTTCACGCGGAAAGTCCTACGCTTCTTGTTTTCCTAAATATCGAAGTAAAACCATCTTGCTAATCGACATATAGAATATATACTTAGAAATAAAGAGTTATGAATAGTAGATAGCTATTAGAATAGGGCAGAGAGGTGTCTCTTGTGTCAGAGGCTAAAATCCTTTTTGGGTCACAAGAAGGATGGCTCAGTAGCAAGTGTACTAATTAAGTAAGATAGCAATTTGAGAGTTCCAGCTAAAAGTTTAGATAAAACACATACTTTCGTACTGTTTCAAATCACCCGCCTACGCCCAAGGGGCCGAAGATGGACCAAGTAGATATATAACGGATCGGGCGACCGATGTTGATAATAAATACGAGAATACCTGCAGGCTATTCGAGCTCTTTCCCACCTATTCCAGATGATGAAGATTTTTGATAAATGTAGAAGATGACATGTAGGTATTTATAACAAATAATAAAAAAAAATGCCTTTTATTTCTCGCCAATATAACGTACAAACACATACAATTTAAATAATAAACACAAAAAAGACATGCTTCGTAGAAAGTCGCAGTACATTTACATATGTCCCTATTCTATCATGCTATTTTTGATGAATTCCTTATTATTATTTATTAATTACTCATTAAGTTTAAGACATTTAATTGTGTTCATATACCTACTGAATATTTAAATGAAATCTTAGTATAACTTCGTGCGTGCCAAAAAAAGTAAATAAAGTAAATTAAAGTGACATTCCATTTCCAACTGCAGCTGCAATACTGTTCATTTTCTATGGAAATTGACAATGACAGCGACGCGTTTCCATAGTAAAATGAACAGTATTGTAGCTGCAGTTGGAAATGGAATGTCACTCTTAAGGTAAACGTACTGGTGCTCAACGCGGTCCCTGTACATCTCATCTTGCAACTTAAGTCATTGTCAATAGAGGTGACAGCAAGGTGTCTTCTATTGGGCATTAGCATGTCGAGCACTAGTACGTTTACCTTATTTACATTTCTGATAGTGTTAAGATTGGAACTGAATACATAAGAGGTTTGTAGCAGGGCATCGTCATGATAGAGACCGTGCGCGTTGGATGCCATCTTGTGACCTGATTCGGAAACGTAAACCTACATTGCCAAAGTAAGTGCTACCAGACGTAAGTTTTCTTGTGCACAGTAGGGGCCCGATTCGGATTTTGAAATAGATATCTATTAGATATTTTTTAGACATCACCAAGATACGATAACGATATGTTTAAGACCTAATCTGTCAAATTTAACATTTGCACGATTCTGGAGATACTCTTGAACGATTTCCACAGGATATAACTTAGAGATCCAATTCACATCTAATACTCTATCTAACGTAAAAGTGACATTGGTTGCCCGAATTGCGCTTCAAAAGAGAACTAGTTGATATCTAAACTATAACGTATCGAATGGATCTAGTACGTGTCGTCTCTTGTGAATATCTTGAAGTTCGAATACGGCAGTAGATTCTGTCTGTAGTTGTGTGTTATCGGAAGCATAAACTTCACATTTACGCCTCGCGCCAAAAATTTGGCGGCCTCTATGCGGCCCCCTGCTGCTCCTATGCTGTTCAAGCATACTGCCTATTACGTTCCGTTCCTCCCTAAATTGCTCCTACAGGTCGCAATTCTCAACTAATATATGAGAAAATTTGTGAGCAGGTTCAATAATTTAATATTTTTCTTGTGGATTTCGTTTTTGGAAAGTTTTATGTTATGCTCGCGAGGCCTACATCTCATAGAGCCACTAATCATAATTATCAATTGCAATAAGCGCACGCGAAAGTAGTTATATTAGGATGGTGTTTAGCAAAAATGAGTCATCCTACATCCATATTGCAAGAAAATGTCAACTTTAAGCGTCTATTTTTTGAGTTGATTTCTGATTGAAAAATTAATGTGGGTTGACACATTATTGCGTATTAGCATCAAATTATTTCAATCCATCCAACAGCATAGATTATCTAATGTATCTGTTGACTGGACTACATTAACGGGTCAGTGAGTAGGACAAATAGGCACTTCAATACATTTCGACGTGGGAACGTGTCTTGCAATGTACTTGAAATATAGGGCCGAGGCCGGTCAATACAGCAGGTACAGTCGCCATCAGATATATCGGAGCGGCCGAGGTGTTCACAAAATCTGAACACGCACTCTGACGCCTTGACAATAGAGGCGTGTTCAAATATTTGTGAGCGCCTTGGCCGGTCCGATATATCTGCTGATGGTGGATCTACACAACTTAGTAATACAGTGGGTTTCTTGTTAGAACGCCGGGGATACCATTTAACACGTTCGCTGCGATATAAGGCTTAAAAACCCGATGCATGTACTCCCACTCTGTGCGGAGGCGAGAAACGGTGAACTTCCCCTGGTGCGGCGGCTGTATAAGGAGCATTTCTGTATGTACCAAAGAGACAAGTATAGGTTTGAGTTCACGACCTTAAGGGCTACTCAAAAAAGCATGAAAATTGTGCTAAGGCTTTCCGGCCTGATAACGCACTAAGTAATTCTTTTTTCGATTCCTTGCGGGTAACGGGCCGGAAGGCCTGTCATAGAACACAAGGTCACTCCACCCCTTCCCGCACTGTTATAGGTGATGGAATTACTTACTTACGATTAGTGTTGTGTCGTAATTAGCGGGAACAGACGTAAATACGATAGTGCATTATTCGAGTGTTTGTTTACGTTTTTACATGGTGTTATTGAAGTTTAATTGTGTATTATGTCTCGGCCAAATAAACGATGTAGAAAAATACTGGAACTATCGTTTCAGCAAGATAGAAACCTTGAAAGTGAACATTCTGATACAGACAAATCAAAGTGGAGAAAGGTGTTTGTGAAAAATGATTTAAAAAAGAATGACTCGCAGCAAAATCGCTCCGAAATTAATATCACCAATCCTTGATATTAAAAATATTATGTCGATAACTTATTTCCCAACACTAATACTTCCTGGAATAAACCTGTAATTCGGTGCGGTTTCGGGTTACAAGACCTTACATATACTTTGGCATATATCTCTCAAGTAAATAGTAGGAACCCGGGGCGAAGCCAGCACTATGACCACCAACTCGTCGACTATCGATATTGATAGGTAGGTATCCATTTTTTTACGTTTTCGCTTAGTTATAGTCATTTATATCGGTCGATACCTTACTAGGTCAATAAGCCTCATATCGCCGCGGCGGAGAGTCTAAGCACCAGGCCAATCGGCCAGTTAACGCACCATATAAAAAACCGCCAGTTTTGGTCCCGCAGCGAACGTGTTAACAACTTGCTAAATTTATCTCATAATGACCAAAGTTTGACATTCAGTAGTATTAACTATTTATCGATAATTACCGGGTAGGTACAAAGGCATCTCAAAACGGCTTTCTGATATCTATTAATACAGGATTTCTAAGACTTGAATTGTCTGCAGAAATAAATCATTTTCGACCTGCGGAGGATTGTAATTTCATCATCATCATCATCTCAGCCATAAGACGTCCACTGCTGAACATAGGCCTCCCCCTTGGACCACCATACGTGCCGGATGGGGGGGGGTAATTGTAATTTATTAAAATAATTTAAACATACCACCCAACTAGATACTCTAGAATAGAGGTAGATAATTGATTAACCGACCTCTTTTAAAATAAATTTTCGGTGATAGCAACAAATTATACTCACATTTCTATACTTCTACTCGTATATTTAAAACTTTTTTGATTTATGTTCCACCATTTGTCCTTTATAGCCACAAAACGTAGCATAATCTAGTCTAGATTCTGTCACTTCAATATGAACCTCGACCATTACGATATATTTAGTAGTTTACAATATTCAAGGCAATAAAGGATATCAGTATCACAGACATATACGGTCAAAAACAAAACACAGTTTACACTGCGCTAAAGAGGAACATTTCGTTAAAGCGTCTTTATCAAACGAACTGCCAAACGCAGATTAAGTCCGACATTCAATGAACCGCAGTGAAATTTTCCATTACGATTAGACACGCCTTGCTGATGAAAGACTAAAACAACAGCTGCAATATTAATGTTCAAGATTCATCTAATCCAGATGACATGAGGCGCATTTAAACTACAATCCAAGTAACTTGTAAAAGTGTAGTGAAGAATGTTCAAATTTAAGTTTGTAAACTTGTGCCCACAAGCGGCCATATATCAAAACCAGCGGAGTAACTCACAGCAGGAGAAAAATGTTGGTGAAAACATTTTAGAGACTCGGTTGGGGTTACTTACGCTCCTGACTCTTGAGCCTGAGGTCTCCGTGTCCGGCCTTGCGTGATGTATAACCGGAAAGTGATAGTAATAGTTACATATTTCAGGGTTTCACCTTATAATTGAGTCATAAAAATGTACCATGTAAAATTTCATCATCATATCATGTCAATTCTCGGGACATGTTCAATCTCGAGTTCTTATAGGCGGTCAAGCAAGTTTGTCAGTAGAAAAAGGCGAGAAATTCAAATTTTCTATGGAACGATAACCCTATACGCACCTATATTTTTTAAATTTGCCGCTCTATTCTACTGATGGAAATAGCTTGATAGAGTATAGTTGACTTCCGTTAAGAAATCTCCCTCATTGCTCAATATACTATTAATGAAGACAACAAACTTTCAGCTTAACTCGGCCATTAGCGGCGCATTTCATCATCCGCCGATTGTTTACTCTCCTCTCGTCAACCAGAGATCCGCACAAATGGCTGCTACAGAACAAAACAGAGGGACAACTCAGATTTTGAAATAGATATCTATTAGACATCTTTTAGACATCACCAAGATACGTTAACGATCTAACCTGTAAAATTTGACATTTGCGCGATTCTGGAGATACTCTTGAACGATTTACACAGGATATGACTTAGAGATAGAATTCACATCTAATAGATATCTTACTCTATCTAACGTAAAAGTGACATTGGTTGCCCGAATTGCGCTGCAAAAGAGAACTAGTTGATATCTAAACTAATGACGTATCTAGTCTAGAACAGGGACAGGAACCGGTTACCTTAACCGGGGTTTTTCATAGGGTTATTTTAGAAGCGGTTGTAAAAACCCCTATCATAACGGTAACCGTATGATAAGGTAACACTTTGATTCGGTAACCGTATCAGATACGGTTAACCTCTGTTACCGGTAACCGAAATAAAAACCCAGTCTATTCAGTTACCTCATTATAAGGTTTTTGACTAGTTCAAACGATTGCAATCTTTACGCCCACTTAAATTCAACTTGTTATTGAATAACCGAGGTTGGCATGGGCGATCTATGAAGCCTCCAGCACAAACAAGTTTTTTTGCCGTTCCTTTGCTTATCTTTATACCTACCCGTGTGGTGTGTTCTTATTTTAAATCTTATTATATTATAAATAAAATAATTAAAATAAATAAAGTAAAAAAAAAAAATAATGTTAATAAATAAATAATTTAAATAAATAAATAAAATAAATAAAATAAATAATATAAATTAAATAAATTAAATAAATAAAATAAATAAAATAAATAAAATAAATAAAATAAATAAAATAAATAAAATAAATAAAATAAATAAAATAAATAAAATAAATAAAATAAATAAAATAAATAAAATAAATAAAATAAATAAAATAAATAAAATAAATAAAATAAATAAAATAAATAAAATAAATAAAATAAATAAAATAAATAAAATAAATAAAATAAATAAAATAAATAAAATAAATAAAATAAATAAAATAAATAAAATAAATAAAATAAATAAAATAAATAAAATAAATAAAATAAATAAAATAAATAAAATAAATACTTCCGGTCCAGTAATAATAAAATTATAGGTCGTCCGTTTAAAACGAATCCTCAGCCCGCAAGTAGCTACTTCCGAGCCTCGACAATAATGTACTAAAAATGTAGCAAACCAATAAGCAACGGATAATAAAGGTTACCATAACTGAATGAAAACCTGTTAAAAACCCTTAACAATGTTAGGGTTACCGTTTCAATAAGCTTACCATTACAATCAGGTAACCGTAGGGTTACCGAATGATAAGGTAACCGAAACGATTGGGTTACCGAATTGATAGGATTAAGCGTAAAGAGGGGTTTTCCGGTCCTTGATCTAGAAAGGATCTAGTACGTGTCGTCTCTTGAAGTTCGAATACGGCAGAGAGAGTTCACACTTACATCATTGTAGTTTGTATTACCCGTCTCATTATTATGTACCAATTTTAATTGTAATTTTATTTTATATTGTGATGTCCGGTTCTAATTCTTATTATTATAAAAAACGATCATCATACGACAAGTAGTACAAGCTGAAATGTATATTTTACCTCTGTGAAATTTGTATATTGAGATAAATAAACTTAACATTCACTTGGATATTCATGAGCAATCCTACCTACCTTATTAGCTTGCATAATGCGAACTGTCAGGTACAGATATCTCGTCCGCTCTCCTAGAATAAAACCTAGGTAAACCCATGTACGAGTATAATTCTCCTGTCTTTTTCTCGGAGGCTTGAAATTGAAATTGAATTTATTTCAGGCACAAATCCCACGTAGTTCAGTTAGTACAAAAAATATTATTTAACTATGTACCGCTGGTACAGTCAACGGTAAAATAATGGGTGTACAAATCATTTCAATATGTCCCATAGCTCTTATGTCAGTGAATTAAGAACTATGGGACATATTTTTGGGTAAGTTGTCTACACCCATATTTTTACCGTTTACTGTACCTATATCTACGAGTATGTTAGTGTAAAATTGGCCTTGTACGTACATGCAAATAAAGTAATAGCTAAAAACCCTTCTAGCCTAAACAGTAAACACATTTGGAATTTTCAAATGACGGCGTGGTAAATGTTTACGCATTCACCAGCGTAATGAAGGGAGAAATATATTGGATAATTTTTCAAAGTGAATTATTTGCACAGTATGTATTCTTCAACACAGCGTCTATCTGGGTCAAACAGATTATTGTGTTACGTCTCTCCTGTAGACATACACAAGAGTTAAGGGCTATAAAGGTTAATTTTCTTATTTAACCCTTATCCACGTGAAAAGGTCCTCCTTTTATTTAGAGAACTATTATAAAATCATTACTTAGATGCCCACAAGCTGTTAACTATTGCCCACAGGAGAGAAAAATGTACAGTTCGCGCGAACACACTAGAACACACAGTTCTCGGAGGACCTTTTCACGTGGATAAGGGTTAAATAAGAAAGTTAACCTTTATAGCCCTTAACTCTTGTGTATGCCTACAGGAGAGACGTAACACAGTAATCTGTTCGGCCCATCTGCGTGCCGCTAAGCTGTGGCTATTGAAATGGCTGTCACTGCAGATTAAGCCGTAATAAGTTTGGATTTAAATGCGGGGACAATATAAAACTGGCCAAGACAGTATAATACGGCTAAAGGACGGGGTATCTTGATACTTGACAATAACTTTTTGATGAAGGTTAGATGGGGGGCCGAAATGTCAATGTTGGAATCTATTTTCTGTTTAGCGAACTTAGCCCCCCCCCCCCCCCACACATCTAGCGTCTTTCGAGCGTCGGCGTCTGTCGGTGTCTGGTCAGCGCTATGGAAAATGACGTCGCTGCGCAGTTGCGTCGAGCAGCGGCCATAGAATTGTAGACGCCGACGCTCGAAAGACGCCAGATGTGGGGGTAGCGTTGGACATATACTCTTCGGCCCACATAAAATTAAGTAACAAGTTTTAAGTGAATTAGTAATTTCTCGGTTTTCCATTAAGATGTAATTAATTAATTTTGCGAGTGTACAGTGGTTCAGTTAGTACCTTCGGTAATTTATATAAGCTTAGGTATATTAAGTAGCGTTGGTAGCTGGTGGTTCCAAACCAACGGTCGTAGGCGCTTGTACCAATGAGTTTGACGAAAATTAGGGCTGATTTAGACGGCGCGCGAACTCGCATGCGATTTTAGTTACATTGCAGACTGTTGGTTACGTCCAATTTAACTGACCGATCAAAACCGGCAATGTAATGAAACTCGCATGCGAGTTTTCGCATAGTCTAAAGAAGCCCTTAGATACGCCCTATGCCCGTAATGCCCAGACTCGCTCCGCTGATCTTAAACACTGACTCATCTTACATTCCGTTAAATGTCGTCTTATTAGGGATCCAAGATGGCGAACTATATCCTTCGATATCTAGTTTTGGTAAGAACCTAAACTTACGCTTTTGCGAGTGGCTTTGTGAGCTGTAGACCGCGTCATACCGCCATTTTGAAAAAAAAAACACTAAATATACAGTGAAGTTCTGTATAGATCCTGCTCACTGAATTTCTCTAGAATTGGTTAAGGAATATGTCCTGCAGAGGAGAACAGCCAAAGCATTTTGCCTCAGATGAAATGGAGGAATTTGGGTATCGTCTTGGGTCGTCCCATTCGTTTTTCGTCAAGTTCTTAAATTAGTGTGTGTCGCTAGTGCAAGTCAGACGTCAGTAAGATGTGTCTACGCAAAATAAATATGAAATCGTGGTTAAAATGACAATTCCGATCTCTAAATACTTTAATAAATCAGTATAACGATCAATGTGTCTAATGGTGCTATAAACAATAAAAATAACGTGTAATATACGTGAAAAATCGACAAAAACTTACAAGTGTTAAACGTTATAATTCTTTAAAGTGAACCCACACATGTAAACAACAAGTGCTTACGCAAAGTTCGGTAGTGCTTCGTTATAACTCGGCAGCCAATTAGCAATCAGAACGTTAACAGTAAGAACTGCAAACTAGTGATGGCTTATTTCGCGCCGGCGAGCCTCGTATGAATGGTCTAATGGATACAGCGTGCGCTTGCTAAGCAGAGTGTCGGAGTTCAAATCCTGCATGAAGATTTTTTTGCTTTTTATTTTTTTTGCTTTCTTCTTTTTATTTTATTATTATTTTGACGATACGCGAAACATCTGGCAAAACGGAAAATGGCGCCATTATGTGCGAAGTGCAAAAAGAGCGTACCAAGTCAAGCATTTCTAAAATGTTTTGAATGTAAAAAAATATTCGATTTAAAATGTGCAAGAAGATCCTCAAACCTCTTCAATTTAATGACAAAGGAAAGGAAAAAATTATGGGTATGCTTACCATGTCGATCCAGCTCTACTACGCCGAAACAAACATGTGATAAAAATCCCACTAGCGCTTCACCGGCCGCTATCGCTAGCACCGCATCCGTGCTGAAAGAAATTCAAACCAATACCTCTACAAGTACAGAACATTGCTCCGAGTCTGAAGACAGTGAAGACCCACAGAATAATGCTCCTCAGACACCGAAAGCATCCTTGGACGAGGCCCGCGAAGTTCAGATATCGGAAAACGACTCTCATGAATTACATATAGATACTATTCGTTCGGAGCTTAATATATTGATAAGTGACTCTCCCAAACCTCAAATTGATAACGTTGTAAGTAGCAGACCACATTATCCTTCCAACAATATTAATTCAAAGCAAATATATACCGAAAATAAACAAAGTACTCCCTCAGAGTCTTCAGAGGAACAATATTTAAACACATCGCCCGGACCGGATGCATGTTACCACAGCTCCATAAATGAAAAAAATTGCTCCGAGTCCGAAGACGTTCAAAATGCTGTCCCTCAGATACCAGAATCATCATCCTTGGGAAATAATAACCCTGAATTCGAGACATCAAGAAGAGATTCTCCTGAAATCGATAACATAACCAGGAGAAAACCAATTATGACAAAATATGTTTCAACAGAAAATCTGTCAAACACAGGAATTAATGAAGGCTCTTGGAAATATGATAGCTTGTCGTCTCCAAACAGCTTACCGAATTTCTCTGTACTTGAGACCACAGAAACGCAGCAAATGAAATTTGCGGTGGATGCATTATCTGTCCAACTTTTAAGTGCTCATGACGAAATATCCAGATTAAACCAAGAAGTCTGCGAATTAAAAAAAGTTATAGAGATATGCCAAAAAAAGATACAATCCTATAAAAAAATTCTAGGTAACACAACTGCTAGCAAAAGTGGATTGGTATCTAACAGAAAATCAAAAAGAGGCAAAAATAGAGACCAGCAAAACTCCTCAAATGTCCAATTCACGCCGAGATCAGAACGTTTTCACGTAAGTAGCACTCCGGTACAATCTACTTCACCTACCGGCTGTAATATAGCCCCTGGAAATAGCCTTCATCCAGATGGCATTAAGGACCAAACGATTCGAAAACAAGCAGCAAAGAACTCACTGGGAAAATTAGACTCCGTTTCCAATATGAATCAGCCGTCTTCTACCGACCATGCGAAACAACAAAACAGCTCAAAAAGTATACTCCAGTCAAGTTACACGAACGATCAAATGAATCGCACGTCGGAGAAGAAATCTTCCTCAAATATAATTAATAATAAACTGCAAAAAGTAGTTATTTTGAGTACTAATAATAAAAACAAAATATATCAAATCTCACGTAAAATTCTCCCAGATAATTTACAGATCTGTCATTACATTATGGCAAATGCTGATATTAAGGGAATGTTGCGGAACATTCAGATAAAAACAAAAACTCTAACCCCTGATGATTACTGCGTTATACTTATGGGACAAGATGATTTTGAATCTACAAAAGACTACCATAATCTTATCCATTACATACGTGAAATACTTCAACCGTTGCAACACTCCAACTTCATCATCTGTTCACCAACGTATAAGTGCAATAACAGAAGCAACCTATACAATGGACGTATTGAACATTTTAACAATCTACTATATCTGGACATCGAAACACATCAGCATGCATTTCTTATTGACTCAAATCAAAACCTAACATATGACCAGAACATGTTCAACATGAAAACGGGAGAGTTAAAAAACCAAGGTATTAGGCAAATTATGAAAGACATTCACAAAGCTATTGAACACATCAGAAGTTTCATCGAAAACGAACACAGAGTTACAAATGACCCTGAATGCCTATATGAAACAGAAACAGCCTCTGGCATACCCGAGACAAACAATGTATGTGATGTGGAATCGCCGAAAGTAGACACGGGAAACCTATTTTCACAAAAAGTAATCCCTGACGTCGCTTTTTTAGACCCAACTCTCCAAGGTCATCCATCGTTACAGACTCTAAGTTAAATATTTTCTATCAGAATGTTTGTGGGATTTCTAATAAAAAATATGAGTTGGAACTTTACCTACAAAATCTCTCTAATGTGCAACACTATATTTGTATAACTGAGCATTTTCTGAACGCAACATCTGCACCTCTTTTTAGTTTGGCGGAACATAAACTTGCCACATTTAACGTTAGGTCTAAAAAAATTAGGGGTGGCTCTCTTATTTTGAGCCATGGAAATAGGAAATTTGAGGAACTTTCCGTTTGTAAAGAGTGGTACAAAGATGAATGCTTTGAAGTTTGTGGTATCACCGATAAGGAAACAAATGTAAACATAATATGTTTGTATCGTACTCCAAATGTTGCAAACTTGGACATATTTTTTAAACAACTCGAACTGCTTTTTCAGCACTTCTTTAACAAGAAATGTGTAATATGTGGTGACTTTAACATTAACTTGTTAAAGGAGGATAATAGGACTGAAGAATTCTTGTCATTGCTCACATCCTACAACTTCAAATGTCTCATTAAATCAGTTACCTTTAAAAGAAATAACTCAGAGTCCTGTCTGGATAACATTATTACAAATGTCCCTGAAAATGATATAATTGATCCTTTGGTCGATCATAACGGCCTAGCTGACGGCCATGCAGCCCTTCTTGTTGCTGTAAACGGAGGAGACAAAACAAATAAGGTGGCAAAGAAATATATTTGGAAGGAGGTAAGAAAATTCAGTCACTCAGAGAATATGGAATTTAGACAAAGAATATTGACTGAAAATTGGACACTCCTTGGTGTGAATACATTTATTGCAAAGTTCAACTTAATATTTGAAGAATGTTTTAAAAAGAAAAAGAAAAGAGTAGACATATCAAAAGGGAATCATATTAAGTGGATCACCAAAGGGATTAAGGTTTCAAGCTGCATGAAACGCGTCTTGATGGCTGGTAAAAAATGTGGCTCTGAAACAATAGGACACTACACAAAGAATTACCTAAATATTTATAGGCGGGGCATGCCAGGAAATTGGCGGTTCAGACTCAAATAAAAAAAGCAGAGAACTCATCAAAACAGATTTGGAAAGTGGTAAACAGACACCGCAATAAAAGTAGCGTTAGATCAGCTGAAAATATGCAAATAAAAAATGAAGATCCAAATGGGCAATCCTCAATTGTTAACGACCCCGGCGCTATTTGTACAATGTTCCTTGAGCAATTCTGTCAAGAAAGTGATTCAGGTTACACCGGTAACCTTGCTCTGTCAATACTTCGTTCACATGTTAAAAGAGTAGAACATGACATGGTGTTTGAGCAAGTGAACTCACAGGAAATTAGCGTGATGGTTAAGAAACTAAAATCCAAGACATCGAGCGGGTATGATGATATCCCAATCACGATTATCAAAGATAATATTGATATCCTAGCGGGTCCACTAGCATATCTTTTTAATCAGTGCATTGATAATTTTGTTTTTCCAGACCAGTTCAAGATAGCAAAAATTTTTCCTGTGCATAAAAAGGGTTCGAAAACTGATAAGAAAAACTATAGGCCCATCTCACTTTTACCTACACTATCCAAGCTGCTTGAAAGAGTTATGAAAGACAGGCTCACCAGGCATCTGTATCTGAATAAAATCATAAATGAGAGACAGTTCGGGTATCAGAAGTGTAGAGGCACAAACGACGCTATTAGTACTCTCGTTGCGGATGTAGTTAGCCAACTTAACGACAAAAAAAAAGTGGCAGGAGTTTTGCTGGATCTTAGCTCCGCTTTTGATATGGTCAGCCACAACATACTGCTATCGAAACTGGAGCACTATGGAGTCAGAGGCAACTCGCTGGCCCTTTTTCACGCGTATTTAACAAATAGAAAGCTCTTTGTAGAGATACGGTGGACCCAAGACCAACACGAAAAAGCCTACAGATCACGCATTGCTGACGCATACAGAGGGGTTTCCACAGGGCTCTATATTAGGCCCTACTTTCTTCATTGTTTTTACCAATGATCTAATTAAGTACATTGAAAATAATGTCCCCGACACCTCCTTAGTTGTTTTTGCAGATGATACGAATGCAGTTATATCAGGAAGCAATATATCAGAATTAAACGTGAAGGTGAATTATGCTCTGGGAACTTTCACGAGGTGGTTCCAGGCTAATAATTTGAAACTAAATGCCAAAAAGACCAATGTCATGTTATTTAGAACCACAGCCAAAAATAAAGATTCATTGCAGATTTCCCTTGCGGGTGATACAATAGAGCAGGTTGAGGCTGCCAAATTTTTAGGGGTGTATATTGATTCCTATTTAAACTGGAAGCCAGAATTATCCGCTGTGATAAACGCAGTAAACTGCGCATGCTATGCCCTCAGAAGTCTTAGGGATGAGTTGCGTCAGACTCAACTTAAAATGGTTTACCATGCACTGATCGAATCCAAATTGCGTTACAGTATCCAACTTTGGGGAAACAGTTACAAATATAATGTGCAGGCTGCTCTCATTGCGCAGAAAAGAGCTATTAGAATAATGGCAAGGGTACCACAGGAGACTCCATGTAAACCTTATTTTTTAGAATTCAGAATCTTAACTGTTCCCAGCCTATACATATTGATTGTTCTCGCGGACTTGGTTAAAAATCTGCACTTGATTGAAACCATAGAACAGAGGGATAGACGTATAGCTTCTAGACGTAAAGATTTACCTCAGACCATGAGTGCCAAGCTTAAAGTAGTCAAGCACGCGGCTGGTTACCAGGCTATTGGACTATTTAATAAGTTACCTGTTGAGTTAAAGTCACACACGAATAGCCTCATTTTCAGAAACAAGTTGAAGTCTTTCTTGCTAGAGAAGTGCTACTATTCCGTAGAGGAATTTGAGAATGAACGAATTTTTGACATATAAAATTAAATTACAATGCAGTATTATTAATGGCTAAACTTACAATTTGACATCCTATGTTTATTAATTCAATCCTAATAGGGTATTTGACTGTATTTAAAATAAATTATTTTACACCATGCATGAAATAAAGCACAAGAAGATTAATAGAGTAGATAGCAGTTACTTTTAGATACAATTTCTATTTTTAAACCCGTATAAGACTGTAAAGAGTGGGTAATTTTGATTGTGACGTCACGTGCTAGTGTTTCATATAAGTAATTTCCATAGTAGCAAAATTGATTTGACGGTTCGAGGAGGGAAACTGATCTGACTAGTGGTCAAATACCCTATTCCCATTCCCATTTTATTAATTTTGTGTGTTTTTATGTTTTAATTTTAATATTAGCTGCATGTTTGTTTGTTGTTGTTGTTCTTGTAGTTTTAAGTTATTTATAACATAATTCAAACACAATGTAAAATTGTTTTATGAATAAATGAATAAGAATAAGAATAAGAATAGTCCTATTCTGCTTTCGTCACCCATTCTACATTCGTCACAATCGTCGGTGGCTTTCGATGTAGAATGAGTGACGAAAGCAGAATAGGACTAATTTAAGAACTTGACGAAAAACGAATGGGACGACCCGACGAGTGATAAAGAGACAAAGCGATTCGATGGCGGCAGCGATCGTCACCTTGGCTAGGCCGCCTGTATGACAACCGCCTAAATATTCCAAACACACTGAAAGTATTCCAACAAAAACATTACGAAACGTACACCTGATTCTTTTATTCCCGATTCCCAATAGTATTAAACCACTGACGGGCTTAAAAGGGCTCAACTCCCTTCTCCAATTATGTCGCTTAGGCTGTTTAGCGATTCCCATTTTATGCCAGTTTCCAGTGTTTACGCCGAGTTGTTTATGCGGGTTCGATTCCCCGCAGTAAAACGGCAATCAAACACGCTCAGACACCTGCGAGCTCCGTTTACTGGGAATAGGATATTTTTATCTCATCTAAAAGGTATTAGCTTACTGGAAATTGATGAATTGATGACGGAAGCTGAATGCGGAACTGTCGTAATCGAATCGAACGCACTTGTCAGCAAGTAGACTTATATCGACCGGGATATGAACCGTGATTACCTTTTGTTTTGTTTTCGAATATCGGGAGCTCGAAAACAATGCAAAAGGTAATCACGGTTCATATCCCGGTCGATATAAGTCTAGTAAAACTAACCGTGAATCATTCAAAACTGTTCTTGTCAGCAAGATCACGTGTCAGATGATCACGTGTTTATTACATATCTGTACTTGGACATCATCAGGCGTACGAATGGAAATGTGCCTTCGAATTTCTTACGGATCTCGAGGTCAGGATTGTTTCACTTAATTTCTCGGCTCTCAAATTCTCGTACAAACCATGAAAATACATAGCCATTACTACTCGGAGCCAAGTGTGTTGGCCATTACGGCCAGCTGCCGGGTCCCACGGGAACGCTAACATGCGTTTATGCAACAATGCCTTACCATTAATTAATAGAACGAGTTTGTTTCTTCATCTAAAATGCTATAATGCTGGGTAAACTTGACGAAATATAAAATGAGCCGATCTTGTTCAAACTTGTTATAGAGATCGGGTCACTTTATATTTCGTCAACCTTAACTGCTGTTTAATATAAAAGTTAAATATCCGTACTTAGAGACATACTAACGTACTTATTTTTGGGGGAAAACTAACCAGCAAATCCTCGCCTCACTAAGCACCACTAACTGGCATACATACAAACTACATTCGCTTCTAGCCTTCATACGAATAACTTTATTAAAAATTTAACCTCTAGTACAAAAATATAACAGCACCAAAACTTTTACATCTATCTAAGCCGGTCATTTGTTTTAGACATATGTCGACAAACACAAACTGCCTCTCGATTTAAACGATTACACCGTATCTTCGGTTCCATTGATAGGAAATAAAAATAAATAGTGTAAGTTCGGTAACAAGCCATAGAGTAGTCGAAGCCGCCAATCTTGTATCACGAGCTCGGCTGGAACTAGGTATTACTGGGTATTATGTGTCGGCCATAATGGCCAGCCGTCGGGTCTCACGGGAACGAACGCTTGCTTTTATGCAACGATCCCTGGCCAAGAATACTTACTGACATTTTCCTTTAGAATTAAGGTGACTACTTGATTAGGATTACAGGGACGGTCTTTACGACTGCCCAGAGATTACTCCAATCACAAACAAATGAAAAATTACCCTACTCTACCCTACTACAAAAATAACGGACGGAAAACAACTTTGAATGACAGCAATATAAATCAGGATTTGTACAATCTTCGACGTCATTAATTTTCCCTGCCACGTCCTAAAGTATAAAGACAGCTTCCATGTACTTAGATTGACACAAGACAAACAACCGACAAACTCAAACCAGGGCCGATCGGTTACCGTAGCCTATGGAGGCCTGTGACGTCAGTAACAGTGATGTCGACAAATGTCACGTTGGTGGCCCTGGTGACCAGAGGGCTGGCCACTATTTCGCCCAGCGTATTAGCATCGCTATACAGTGGGGAAATACGGCCAGCCTTCTGGGCACCTTGCCCGTTGACGGCGATCTGGGGCAATTTTTTTATCTTATAGATTTTTAAGTTTTATTGTGTTTGTTTATTTTTTCCTTGTTTTTATCAATAAAATCGTTCCTAGTTCAAAAACATACATTCCTAGTTGATATTATACAGTCATTCTTAGTTTTGTTATAGATACAATTTGTTTATTGATAAGGTAGATACAGTAAAGGGCCAAAAAGAATGCACATCGGCAATCATCGCATTTCCGAATACAAACGAATGCTCATTTCCATGTACATCAATTATTAGGTTAGTCGTTTATCAGAATTTGAATTTAGAACTAAGTACTTTATTGTTGTTTTGTTTTGATTTCACGTGAAATATATAGAGCTGTAAAACACGATGTAACTATTTTTAATTATTGCTATATTCTTGTTAGGGAAAAATAATCTTCATAAATATATATTTTATATAAGATCGACAAAAAGTGTAATATTGTAATGACAAATCTCTGTTGAACCTTCTTAAAATAATTACTTACATTAACATCATCATGTCTTTTAAATTGGTTGGCTTCAGATAAAAAATATTTATAAACATTGTGGATAATTTCGCGTGACTGGTAGAGTAACGGCTTACCTTTTTGCCCTATAGATGCCATAGTACAAATTTAATTTTATAGGGGTTTTAGCAGCTCTATATGTATATTGACTTAGATAGGCGACTGCACTCTCTCGCATTTGAACCATGACTGACAAAACAAACGTCATGGTGTGTGCGACACAGATATCGCTATACGAAGTCGAAATTAGCCGATTGCCTCTTTCTAAAGCTCGATGTGCATTCTTTTTGGCCCTTTACTGTACAAATATTAAAAATGAAAATAAACTAACTATCTATAAAATAAAACTAAAAACTTAAAGTTTTGTTACATAGATTTTTGTTATGTTTAAGATAACCACCAATATTAAAATTACACAATTATATCCACTTAATCACACTCGCAGATAGCCAAAAGACATGCTCGGCCTAGTTTGGTCTCTATCGGATATCCACATTTTTGTATACCGAGTGTGGCCTGTAACATGAGCAAATAATTAAAACATAGATTGTACTCGTCAAACGGTGACACTTTTGTTAAACAACTTTAAAAAATTATGAAGTATATAGACTCCCTATTTTTCATACAAAATAAATATTATCTTCAATGGACGCCATCGCCACGCCACATCATTGTGATTGACGTTGCTTGTCACGCCTTAAACAAAACAAAATTCGCAATACATTGCGTCTTAGAATAAATTTTAAAGTATATTAAAAATCAAACCACAAGTTATTTTTCAAAGTTGCTGAACAAATGTTGGTCAGTATGAGGAGTACAGCCTACAGTTTAATTTTTTGCTCGTATTACAGGCCACACCCGGTATAACCTGTATTTGTGATTGTGGACACAAAACAAACAACTGACTGACAATCTCAAACCAGGGCCGATCGGGAAAATCGAGGCAAAATCAATTAAAGGCCGTCCCACACCAATCACTTACGGCCGCCCTCGGGAAATTACCACAGATAAGGGACTTGAAGATAGTTGGCATAGGCATACAGGGTGGACATGGACAGGAGGCAAATTTAGGTCGTCAGCATGACAAGTCGAGTGGTGGCTATCCCTACTTACTTAATTATTAATGCGAAAGTACCTAACTATAGGCAATCAACCTCTTCAATCGCTGAACCGATTTAGATAGCATTTGGTATGGAGATAGTTAGAAACCCAGGAAAGAATATATGGTAGTTATTATCAGTCATCATTCTCAGACCTGAGCCCACGCAGACGTAGTCGCGGGCAAAAGTTAGTTAGTTTACTATACCTAATGCTTAAGTATGACGAAATGTACACCTGGTGCCAAAGGACCACCTGGGGGCCGAATCTGTTTTACCAATTTGTTAAGGTGTTGATCCTGTTATGATACGACCTTGACACAATTCAAAGTGGGTCTTCGACATGACTTGCAGTAAATTTCGCTCGCATCAATCAGCTCGATTGCATATGAATGATATGGTGGAAAAATTTGCTGTCAACGCCGTCTAAAGGATAACTTACACGGGCGGGGTCCGGACCGGAGCCTCCGGCGCTTCGTTTTCTATGGAAAGGGGTCATCCATTAATTACATCACACGTTTAGGGGGAGGGAGGGGGTCAAGAAAATGTGACATATTGTGACATGGGGGAGGGGGAGACACAAACTTTGTGACGTCACCTTAACTTCATCAGTAACCGAAAATTTATTTAAATTATTTTATTCGCTGTACATTTAAATAACAAGTTTTTAAAACGATAATCGTTTTTATTCGTTTAATTTTCTTTCCTAAGCAGTTTTGGGTTATAAAATTACTAATATTTATATCGTCAAAAATATTTTGATAAAATATTAATAATACTTAGGTACTTATTTAATTCGATTTGGCGATTTCGTAGGAAAAATGTGACGTCACACTATGGGGGAGGGGTTTGCCAAATGTGACCAAGTGTGACAAGGAGGGGGGGAGGGGTCAAAAAACCTAGAAATTCGTGTGACGTAATTAATGGATGACCCCAAAGCGCCAAGTGATCACCGATCAGCCATCATAGAAAATGACATGTCGGACGTCTCGGGCCGGGCACGGCCCGATCTAGCGTGAGTCATCCTTAAGTCTATGGTAGCTTAGTTGGTAGAGCGACGGGCTGGTATCCCAGAGTCGCAAGTTCGAGTCTCGCCCGAGACAACGAGTTTGTCTCTTTTCCTTTGCTTATAAGGATTGTGGTATGGTTTCCCAACATTTCTGCTTAACACAACATTAAGTCGTTAATAAAATATATTGAAAGGAATTGAGACGCTACAAGTCTAATTTAAAGAAGAAATTCAATATGATTCCACCCTGTATACTCTAGGCAAGTCTAGCGTCAAGTCGTCAGGGGACAAGTAGGACAGATACATTATGCTGTCGACCGAAATATTTTGTGCATTTTTATATTTTCCCTCCGATGTCTGTGCCTGGGGCTATATAAGTACTTTGAGTTGGGTTCCAATAAATTTATACATTATTTGGCTACAATGATATACATACATAGGTATACACATATTTGATACGGTCTAGTCTCAGTCTTAGCTTAACTAAACTTATAAACCCTTCACTGTTTTGGCTCTTCCAAGGACCGGAAAACCCCTCTTTACGCTTAATCCTATCAATTCGGTAACCCAATCGTTTCGGTTACCTTATCATTCGGTAACCCTATCATACGGTTACCTGATTGTAATGGTAAGCTTATTGATACGGTAACCCTAACATTGTTAAGGGTTTTTAACAGGTTTTCATTCAGTTATGGTAACCTTTATTATCCGTTGCTTATTGGTTTGCTACATTTTTAGTACATTATTGTCGAGGCTCGGAAGTAGCTACTTGCGGGCTGAGGATTCGTTTTAAACGGACGACCTATAATTTTATTATTACTGGACCGGAAGTATTTATTTTATTTATTTAATTTATTTAATTTATTTAATTTATTTAATTTATTTAATTTATTTAATTTATTTAATTTATTTAATTTATTTAATTTATTTAATTTATTTAATTTATTTAATTTATTTAATTTATTTAATTTATTTAATTTATTTAATTTATTTAATTTATTTAATTTATTTAATTTATTTAATTTATTTAATTTATTTAATTTATTTAATTTATTTAATTTATTTAATTTATTTAATTTATTTAATTTATTTAATTTATTTTATTTATTTAATTTATTTTATTTATTTAATTTATTTAATTTATTTAATTTATTTAATTTATTTAATTTATTTTATTTATTTTATTTATTTTATTTATTTAATTTATTTTATTTATTTTATTTATTTTATTTATTTAATTTATTTAATTTATTTAATTTATTTAATTTATTTAATTTATTTAATTTATTTAATTTATTTAATTTATTTAATTTATTTTATTTATTTTATTTATTTTATTTATTTTATTTATTTTATTTATTTTATTTATTTTATTTATTTTATTTATTTTATTTATTTTATTTATTTTATTTATTTTATTTATTTTATTTATTTTATTTATTTTATTTATTTAATTTATTTAATTTATTTAATTTATTTTATTTATTTTATTTATTTTATTTATTTTATTTATTTTATTTATTTTATTTATTTAATTTATTTAATTTATTTTAATTATTTTATTTATTTTATTTATTTTATTTATTTTATTTATTTTATTTATTTTATTTATTTTATTTATTTTATTTATTTTATTTATTTTATTTATTTTATTTATTTTATTTATTTTATTTATTTTATTTATTTTATTTATTTTATTTATTTTATTTATTTTATTTATTTTATTTATTTTATTTATTTTATTTATTTTATTTATTTTATTTATTTTATTTATTTTATTTATTTTATTTATTTTATTTATTTTATTTATTTTATTTATTTTATTTATTTTATTTATTTTATTTATTTTATTTATTTTATTTATTTTATTTATTTTATTTATTTTATTTATTTTATTTATTTTATTTATTTTATTTATTTTATTTATTTTATTTATTTTATTTATTTTATTTATTTTATTTATTTTATTTATTTTATTTATTTTATTTATTTTATTTATTTTATTTATTTTATTTATTTTATTTATTTTATTTATTTTATTTATTTTATTTATTTTATTTATTTTATTTATTTTATTTATTTTAGTTATTTTAGTTTATTTATTTTATTTATTAACATTATTTTTTTTTACTTTATTTATTTTAATTATTTTATTTATAATATAATAAGATTTAAAATAAGAACACACCACACGGGTAGGTATAAAGATAAGCAAAGGAACGGCAAAAAAACTTGTTTGTGCTGGAGGCTTCATAAATCGCCCATGCCAACCTCGGTTATTCAATAACAAGTTGAATTTAAGTGGGCGTAAAGATTGCAATCGTTTGAACTAGTCAAAAACCTTATAATGAGGTAACTGAATAGACTGGGTTTTTATTTCGGTTACCGGTAACAGAGGTTAACCGTATCTGATACGGTTACCGAATCAAAGTGTTACCTTATCATACGGTTACCGTTATGGTAGGGGTTTTTACAACCGCTTCTAAAATAACCCTATGAAAAACCCCGGTTAAGGTAACCGGTTCCTGTCCCTGGGCTCTTCTATGACATGTAAGTGTACCTAGGTACGTGTTTTTGTGTACACAGTATTTTTTATACTATGAGTATTTTTTCCATTTTGATATTTTTGAAGAAATAATGGATCAAGAACAATTTATTGTATGCGACAAGACATTTATTTTGTCAAGTATTAATTAAATTCATTCTAGGAATTTCTAATCTGTTTTTTCCCCTGACACCGCTTAGCACAACACAATAAATTAGATAGTTTAACGGAGTAATCCAACTTCATACAGAAATTAATGTTAAAGACGTTTAAATACTCGTACAAAAACAAGTGAAGAAAATAATACTATAGTTAAGTTAAGGGTAATGGTAACATTCCATTTCTAACCGCAGCTGCACTCCCGGTACTGAGCGCGTCGCTGTCATTGTCAATTTCCATACTAAAATGAACAGTAATGCAGCTGCGTTTAGAAATGGAATGTTACCCTAACATTCCATTTCTGACCGCAGCTGCACTACCCCCGGCCACGACGTTGCACAATCAGCGAAGGCGGCGGCGTCAACCATAGGTGGGTGTGCTCCAACCTATGGTTGCCGCCGCCGCCGTCTCCGGTCGCGCAACGTCGTGGCCGGGTCGTAAACGTTCATAAGATAAATTGCTGTCTTTGCTTTTACTTTTGGATAACAAAGCTTTGTCCTCATCGCCGTAACGCAATTAACGCCGCCGCGATATTTCACCGCGATAAATGTGGGGGCTCAGCTGAGATAATAACGTTTTCTCTGTTAATATTCTCGTATATTATTTTATCTCTTCTGCACCGACACCTCGTGTTTGAGAGCCGTGTCAATAAATACTAGGTATCTGCTGAGAGGAACAGGGAAAGGTAATATAGGTGTGTTATATTTCTGACCCCTTTCAGAACAAAGCTGGCAGGTATGCGACGAAAATGTACGCATTCAACGCCTTCTGTCTGCCTGTCTTAACCCTTTATAAGGCATAATGGTGTCAAAAATTATGCAAAATCGAACCTAATCACTTTGATACAAAGTTCAAAATCATATGGGAAATATATTCCCTCTGCTTTATAATGAAATTAATATTAAAAAGCCTTTTATTTCTTGCATAAATTTTTACAAATCAAATATGGTAGAGTTAGTAACTAGTGTAAGTAAATACTTCAATTTAAAATCTAGGTATTTGTATAATATTATTATGTAGAAGGATATGAATCTATCTAAGTTATTTAGGTACACTTGTTAGAGTGAATCAAAAACTAGGAATATTATAAAGGCTTAAGACGGCATTAATTATAAGTTTTAAAATTTATTGACACCAGAGACAGCCCTCCCAACCCAAACAATTAGTACATGTCGAAAATTTTATCTGATAATCCGAAGTTAAATAAAGACGTTATTTAACTTCGGATTTTCAGATTAGATTTTTTAAATGTTAAATGAACATAGTTACTGTAATAGTAGGTATGCATGTTGATGTATAAGACTTGTAAATAGGCTATGTCTCTGTATCTTGTTGGATCCTTAATTCATTAATAATCCACCAAAAATACAGATAATTTTTTGCATGCTTGTCTAAGTAAATAGAATATGGAGAACTTGTATATACATACTATATTTATACCAACATTATGTAACCCGTATAATAATAATATTTAACTTAAGTATAATAATTTATAAGTACAAATGGCGGACTTAATGCCATAAGGCATTCTCTACCAGTCAACCACTGGGCCAAAAAGAGACGGTTGTTAGGTGCAGGTTTTATAATAGAAAAGTTAAAGCGATAATCACAAAACTACTACTACTATTTACAAAATAAACACTAATTAACATACGATGAAATAATAAACTTACACATATACTTTGTATGATACATTTAATAATTCAGCCTATATACGTTCCACTGCTGGGCATAGGGCCTCCTCTCGAGCGTGAACCCGTATTCCGCAAATAAAATTCATTCATTCTTATGAAATAACATGGCAACTGGTCCACACATGACGTGGCATGACAAATAGCTATTATATTTCTCCCTCGTTATTTATCTGTTGTGGCAGAAACAGCTGCCTTTATTTATCAAGGAAATGAGTATAAGAAGTTAGTTATCATGTAAGGTTTATGAGATCTGCCGGTTTATCCCACGTTGGTGGAACGTTTCATGTTTTCTTTTTATTTATTCTCATTGTCCTACATCATCATCATCATCATCTCAGCCATAAGACGTCCACTGCTGAACATAGGCCTCCCCCTTGGACCTCCATACGTGCCGGTTGGAAGCGACCCGCATCCAGCGTCTTCCGGCGACCTTAACAAGATCGTCTGTCCATCTTGTGGGTGGACGTCCTACGCTGCGCTTGCTAGTCCGTGGTCTCCACTCGAGCACTTTTCGACCCCATCGGCCATCTTCTCTGCGTGCAATGTGGCCTGCCCATTGCCACTTCAGCTTGCTAATCCGGTGGGCTATGTCGGTGACTTTAGTTCGTCTACGGATCTCCTCATTTCTGATATACAATTCCTACATTTGCCCCAAATCATTTTCTTGGACATTTTTTTTATAAGTTGTAGAGTTAATTAGTACAGGGTACAGTAACCAAATATTCCAATAGGTGATATCATCATCATTATCATCTCAGCCATAAGACGTCCACTGCTGAACATAGGCCTCCCCCTTAGGTGATATGAATACCCATAAAACTGAGGTGGTTAGGTTTAGTTTATGCCTCTTACCTGCGGAAATCATTAAATGAACCGACTTTAGATCTTAAGCGCCACTTGCACCATCAGGACTTTTATCATGATAAAACTTCGTATTACTAATTTGTCGTATTATTTTTTCAGGTAAGTAGCTGAAATTGACAGTGTAAAAGGAAGTAAGTCGAAGTAAAAGGAAGTATTGACATACCAAAATGCATTGAAATCCCTAAACAGAAATGTAATAAAACTACACTCTTCAAGAGTCAATTAGTATGAAGATTTTCGCCCCCGTATTACTCGTAAGTTTACCTATATAGTTTAAGAAATTACGGCCTCTCTAAAATATGTGTGATATTATTAAATAATATTATACTTACACATATTATGTGATATTTTTAAGTAAGCCAAAAAAAACTTGTATTATCGTTCCAAAACTATATACACATAAAGTAATCGAACAAACAAGACTTTTCAAGAAATCCAATCATAAAGTTAGCACCAGTCTTAAGTTGATTTGGTTTCAATTTGAGTTATTGCTGCGTTTTATCGTGGGTCTCGTTACAGTTTTACGAGACTTGGCGTTTTGATTATGTGCAGAACGTTTGAAGAGGCTAAATAATTACATTGTTATCGCAAGTTAGGGCGAGGCTGTTTGTTTGTGTGCTTAGAGCTGTTTCCCACTGACGTCCAGTTGTTTGCGGGTACGGTACGGTTTGCAGGATCTCGTTTTAGTAGTAGGTGCTAATATAGTAACTTTCACACGAGGATTCTGTTTGCGAGATCCTGCAAGCATACTACAGAAAACTGGATCCTGCAAAAAACCGTACCCGTACCGCAAAAAATTGGACGTCAATGGGAAACAGCTCTTAGATGGGTTTTAACTTTGCGGCGGACGATATTATACTTTTGCTGGTGATTTTAATAGTAGTCGCGTGGAGGCACAAAATATGTTGTTGTGCGCGTGGCCTCTCTATATTACGCGTACTTGCGTACATATATCATTAAGTTCATAACTTTATGATCTGATGAGCGTGTGCCCCGATGCGATACTTTTCAAATCGCCTGCAAAAGTATAGTATCGTCCCCCGGAAAGTTAAACGCTATCTAAGTACACAAATAACCTCACCATAACTTGCGATAACAACCGCGGAAAATGGCGAGAAATCGTACGGGGAGCAACGTCTGCGCCTGATGTCAGTAGCTGACTACGACACTCCCACGACACTCGACACAAAAAAGAGAGGATACCCATCGCAGAATTTACAGTATGTCCAGCGGCTAAAACCAAGTGAAATACAATTTTATTGAACTTTATACTGGCCGTCATCAGTATTGCAGTTGAATAATTAACTGTAGTAACCAAATGGCACTATCCCACAGTTACTAGAATGATTATTGCTACCAGCGCTCGATACTGCTATTGTATGGTGAAATAGGACAGTCAACAACGATTATGTAGGCATTGACCCTTGACTCGATCTAGATAAAGCCTTAAATTTAAAACCTTTTATTTGTCTACTGCGTGTGTGTTTTTTTATCGAGATTATTAATACAACCATATTTCATTTTTGGATGTTTGTCATGTCAAAATTCCGATTTGGAAAATATTTATTTAGTTCAGAAGTATATGAGTCCCAAGTTGGTCCCATTTTTGTCAAATTTTGCTCTTATGATGGTATCCATGACCATATAGCGATTTTTGTATTTTCATCAACTAATCAAACATTTGTAATATAAAAAGTGCCATTTGGTAAAGTGGAACTGCTAATGAAGTCAGAACGGAACTCTTGAACTTATTTTTTTTGGAGTCTGTTTTCTTTTTTTTTATGCCCACCTCAGTAGAAGAAAATAATACAAGTGCAAATAATACATTGTTCCTACTCTGTCGACTCTTAAATACCAGGGTGAGAATATATTCTTATTTCCTAAAATTTTGCTGAACGTAATTAATGATGCAGACATTGTTTGCCAGCAACCAGCATTCTATTTAAACCAAACAAAATAAAAGCCACCCAAATACAAAACGTCTCGTTTCAATAAGAAAACCAAGTGACTTAAGACCTCTCGTATCTGGAAATCAAACGCCAAGAATATCCTAGCTTTCAACTGCGTTCTAAACGGTCATTAACTTGTTTACGATGCCACGTTACTGGAAAATTCAATAATCTATAATACTTTATCTCTTCTTCTCTAAGCTTGTAAGAAAGAGACAGAGGTTTGACTATTGTTTTGAAATCTCTGGCACTAGTTTTAGGGAGGAGTAAGAGTACAATAAAGCTACTGACGAATGTTAACACATACACACGTAACCTCTAAATTATGTAATCTTGTAACCATACACATACATACACACGTAGCCGTCTCACAAAAATGATGTAATCTTGTAACCGTGTAGCAATATCACTAGGTTTAGAGCAGGGGTTTCCAAACTTTTTTGCCCGAGGACCATATTCGCGCCGCGGGCCCCGGGGTGGCGGGGGGGGTGTATCTGGTTGCTGTTGTAGTGATGCTGATACGGCTGAACACCTGGAGCCTGGCTCCCGTGACACACACACACACACACACACACACACACACACACACACACACACACACACACACACACGGACACGGACACGGACACGGACACGGACACGGACACGGACACGGACACGGACACGGACACGGACACGGGCACGGGCACGGGCACGGGCACAGGCACGCGCACGCGCGCGCGCACGCACGCACGCACGCACGCACGACCGCCCGCCCGCCCGCCCGCCCGCCCGCCCGCCCGCCCGCCCGCCCGCACGCACGCACGCACGCACGCACGCACGCACGCACGCACGCACGCACGCACGCACGCACGCACGCACGCACGCACGCACGCACGCACGCACGCACGCACGCACGCACGCACGCTCCCACGCACGCACGCACGCACGCACACACCTTTTATGAGATTTACAGTAACAACCCAACTACAGTTCAACAACTCGCTGTTTGACTATTATTTAAATGTCGAATAATTGGAAGACATAGCTCAGATAAAACCAATAAGAGTATTTGTATTGATAACGGAAATGAAATAAAATTAAATGATATTTATTATTTATGTATTATTTAACATTTGGTATATTTAAGTCCAAGCCTATTCACAACATTATCGAATGATAGAATCTACAAAACAAAGTACGTACTTACAAAGTTAGCTTAACCCACTGAAGCTAAGTCTCTCGAGTCTATCGCCAGTAATCTGTTCCGGAGACTGCATCGATCCAACTACCTTGCAGTAAAAAGGAACATTTCTGCTGCGGTTTAGTCCGCCTGTTAAAATGGCCGCCAATCACAACGAAGCAACATTTTAAAATTATTTCTGGACAAATATGATGATCGCTGTCAGTTTGAATACGGTGAGTAAGTTGATATAACCCTCCCACGCTGGAGTTTCTCTGGTTTAGAAGAAATTAGTAAAAGGCCTACCTACCTTTAAATCTCAACTATCTAACGTTTTCCCGTGATACATTTTTGAAAAACATGATTATGCTCTTTATTTTCGTCATAGGTCTACAGTGGGTTTTATGCCTGTTCTAACAAGGCCCATTTCTAACACGAAATCTCACATAATTGTTTCGTTGCAGCTTGCTTGCTATTAGTCGCGGTGGACGTGCAGTAACGATGCTAGTCTTAAACCGATGTTACGCTACGGTGTTATTGGCGGCCCGTAGTTCTGCAAAGCGATCATCAGCGAACCTATAAACTCGAGCGGTTGCATTCCGAACTCTTTTTGTTTTGATGCCCTACGAGGGAATGCATTTATATAAACGCTGCAATTGCTTTTCTTGGTTTCTGATATTGTGTCTTACTGCGAAGTTTCAAATTCCTAACTCAATAGGTATATTAGTACCATTCGTACCAGATATAAATCTTAATTTACTAAATTTTTAACTCTTCTTCTTCTTCAACGTGCCATATCCTAACGGATGTCGGCGATCACCATGCGAAAGTCCTCTCTATGTTTCGCCACTCTGCCCAGAGTGGTAGCGTCCGTAATACCGGTCCAACTCCTTATATTATTGCACCATGATGTTCTGGGTCTTCCTCTACCTCTTTTTCCATCAATTTTTCCCTCAATAATAGTTTTTAGTAACGCATATTTGGTGTTCCTGTAGATATGTCCAAAATATGCTGTTTTCCTTCTTTTTATTGTCAATACGACTTCCTTTGTCTTTTTCATTCTGTCTAATTCTATTTTATTTGATATTTTATCTACCCACGATATTCTTAGCATTCTCCTGTATATCCACATTTCAAAGGCATCTAATTTGTTGATTAAAGATTTATTTAGGGTCCATGCTTCTACTCCATACATCAGAATTGGTAATACAAAACATTTAACTAGTCTCCATCTCAGGTTTAAATTTATATCTTTATTTATGTATATTTTTTTCATTTTTATGAAGGCACTCCGGGCCATTTCTATTCTTATGCGGATCTCCATTTCTGGGTCCCATTTCTCATTGAGCCAGCATCCCAAGTATTTATATTTGGTGACTCTTTCCACTGGTTTTCCATTTATATTCAGGGGTTCATCATTTTCATGCTTTTTACTAATTATCATATATTTAGTCTTAGATATATTAATTTTTAATCCGTATTGTTCAAATTTTGAATTTAGTAGTGTTAATAAATAACTTAGCTCATTCATATTATTGGCTATTATTGCTGTGTCGTCTGCGTATCTTAGATTGTTTATGATTGTACCATTAATTTTGATTCCTATGTCTACTTCTTCCAAGGCTTCTTGAAATATATATTCCGAGTATAAATTAAACAGAGCTGGAGACAGAATGCATCCTTGTCGCACTCCTTTTAGAATATTTAGGTCTTTATGATGTTTTTGCCCTACCTTTATGTTAGCTGTTTGGTTCCAGTATAAGTTCTTCAGTATTCGTTTGTCTTTTTCGTCTATGTCAGTACGTTCTAATAGTTGAATTAATTTATCATGTTTGACGTTGTCGAACGCTTTTTCAAAGTCGATGAAGCATACGTAGATGTTTTTCTTGTGTTCAATACATTTTTGTATCAGTACCTGAATAGACACTAATGCTTCCCTAGTCCCAAGACCGTTGCGAAAACCAAACTGCGTAGAGCTAATGTTATTGTCAATTCTGTTGTAGATTCTTTGGTGTATTATCTTTAGTAGAATTTTAAGTGCATGACTCATTAAGCTAATTAGTCTATAGTCATTACAGTACTTAGCATTGGGCTTTTTTGGAAGAGGTAGGAAAGTAGATTTTAGCCAGTCGTTAGGAATTATTCCGGTGTCGTATATTAAATTAAGCAATCTAACCATCACCATTACATTACTATCATCGAGCAATTTGAGTAATTCGGCAAATATACCATCGGGCCCCACTGCTTTTCCATCTTTTAGGTTGTGAATGGCCTTCAAAACTTCCGATTTTATTATTGGCGGACCTTCCACAGCGTCGTTAGCGGTAGTGTCCCTGCGAATATCCGTTCTGTTGTCATAAAATAGCTTTTCTATGTATTGTTCCCACGTTCTGCCCTGTTCATCTCTATCTATAACTAAATTATGTTGATCGTCATATAGTTTACTAATAATATTTTTTCTGTTAGTTTTTGTGAAGTCTTTAATTTTTTTGTATAGGTTAAGACTATCATGTTTGGCATCGAGCTTTTCAATTTCATCGCACTTATTTCTTAGATATGTATCTCTTTCTTTCCTTATTTTGTTTCTAATTATGTTATCCAGTTCTTTATATTTACTCTTATTTGTATATTTATATTCTTTTCTTTCTTTCATTAAATTAAGTATATCTTCCGTGATCCATTCATTAGTATGTTCAGGTTTTTTAGAGTACCCAAGTTGTGTTTTAGCGGTGTTCAAAATTATACTCTTCAATTTTTCCCATTTAGATTCGACTTCTTGTTCAATGTTAAATTGCGAATCGGTAGATACTATTCTTTCTTTCTTTAATTGTTTTAATTTAAACTTGAATTTAGCTACTACAGGGTTGTGGTCAGATCCTACATCTGCTCCAGGATATGTCTTAACATTAATAACAGCGTTTCTGAATCTTGTGGGTACCAGTATATAGTCTATTTGATTTCTAACAATTTGTTCCGAGTTATCTTTTGGCGAGGTCCACGTGTATAGTCGTCGCGGTGGGTGTTGGTACCATGTGTTTGCAATCACAAGTTCTTTTTCCTCACAAAACTGTATTAACCTGTCCCCTCTAACATTTCTATTTCCCAGGCCGAATTCTCCTACCACCTTTCCCACTGATCCTTTCCCGACCTTAGCGTTAAAATCTCCTAATATGATTACTATATCTTGCGACTTTATACTTCTAGTAATTTCCTCTAGCTGTCTATAAAACTCCTCTATTGTCTCATCATCCTTATCTGCGGTCGGTGCATACGCCTGTATTAAGCTGATGTTGAAAGGTTGACCACTGATTTGTAGAAGCATGCATCTTTCTGAAAAGGGCAGGAAGTTGGTGATATATTTTGTAAGCTCCTTTTTAACCAGGATTCCGACGCCATGGTGGTGGTTTTTATCAGATGCCGGGTTCCCCGAGTAGTATAAAGTAGCCTCGTCTGTAATTATAGTACCATTATCCGGATACTTAATTTCACTGAGCCCTAATATATCGAGCTTCAGCCTTGTCATTTCTTGTATTGTGTTCTCTAATTTACCTGCTTTTTTGAGGCTCCTTACATTCCAGGTCGCTAATTTTATGCTTTCATTCTTCCGTCTGGCAAGTTTTAACTTCATAGATTTCGGATTTGCTTCTTCTTCCTCGGTAACATATTTAACATCACTGGGCCCGGAACCCAAGTGACGCCGGGTGCTGGCCGGATCACATTGCTCACTCGTTATTACTTTCGATAGACTTTGCATGTTGATTTTTCTTGGGACTTAAGTTGGTGCAGTGGGGTCCCACGTCCTTCTGCACAGGCTTATTGGTATCTATTTTTGGTTAGATGGCTGGTGGCTGCTATTTTTTTTTTTTTTTTTAATATATAAAGTGTTACTGTTGATGTATGTGATTTCTTGAAATTTGTTTATTCCGGTTGTTCTATGGTTCTATTGTACAGGTAGGGATGGAAGAGGTGATCCTACCTGCCCCCCATCCGCGTTGGTCGCCGCCCAACTATGTTGCTTGGCTTAACAGGGTTCACCCGGCGTTTCTGCCTTCGGGAAGGTGCGGATTTGGAGTTGAGTTGCAGAGGGTAGAGTGTTCTCTTCTGAACACTTATGAGACCCATACAACCCCTTCGAACCCCAACTCCCCAACTTCCAACCCCAACTTTTTAACTCAATCGCTTCGAAAAATTAATTATAAGTAAGTAATTACACTTTATTGCACCACAAGAGAAAAAGTCAATAACAGATTTACAATGTAAATAAAGGTAGCAACAGGCGGTCGTATTACTGGAAGCGATCTCTTCCAGACAACATTAGGGTAGCAGGATATATTGAACAGAAAATTAACATTCTTGCTTGGATTTAATCCGCTCTAATTAAATGTTATAATCAAAAGATCAGCTTTCTTGCACATTTTTGACAAATGGAGAGCTCACAGTTCTCGGCAAATTACTAAAATATTTTTAAGTATATGTATAGATGAAAATAGTTAACTAGACTGACATACGAAGCTGCTTAAGAGCTTTTCCTTTGAGCGAAGTTCGCGTTAGCAATAACTGCATTAAGTCCGCGAACTATTTACATGATACATACTGTCACAGTGAAAAGACTAAAGACAGTAAATTATTTCTATACATTCAGGACTTATGTTCGAAGCTCAAAACTTAACCCTTTACCCCATACTTACGTATCTCTATTATTCTATTGACATCTATTAAAATTCAAATTTAAACAAATATTTTATGACATGTAAATATTTAGTATGGGGTATAACATCTCCTTTCCTACAAATGACATCCTTCCTCCATCTCATTTATTTCACATAAGGTTATGATCCTGTAATCATTGAATTGATATGAACCTACTGTTAGTATCGCCACTATAGTTTCTTCGCGCAGGCATGTGACCGAAACTTAAAATTAACTTGGCAGTAGAAAGTTTCCAACGTGAAACCGGTGGGGGGTGGTAAGGCAGAAAGGAAGGGAGTTGAATTTCACATAGGTACATCAAAACTTTGTAACATTTGGAATTTAATGTATTTTTACACCCGCTGGAAGGGAAGTCAAAGGCGGTTTGTTTGCGTGTTTGGGCACACAAATTGATTTCTCATTTAATGTCCAAAATGGCTTGAATTGATACACCAGCGCCAGCGATTGTTCTTGAATAGGTAGCAAGTCACTAGTTGCTAATGTATTAATTTTGTCATGATTTTTGAAAGTGCTACCAAGTCGGAAGTCGCTGGTCCGTACCGATGTCTCTTCATCATTCGGGCTACAACAACAGACATGGTTCTGAACATTTATTTTAAAAGTTAACGTTGTATTGGCAATGTTGTTTGTGCTGGCCTGTAACTGTAATCCATGCCCTACGGCCCGGGATAGCTCGTTCCAGTTTTGAGATCCGTGAGATTGGCCGCGAGCCCTGACGGCCGGAAATTGGTATTCCCCTCCCGATGCAGCAGATTGGCCAGGAAATCGGTACTTCGCTGTGAGAAAATATTGTTGGCGATATTGCTTGTTATGCTTATTAAGGCGTGGACGTCACTAGCGCTGAGCCCAGATTGGACCTATAAGAAATACCAAGTCCAAGAGAACATTTTGTTTATAAAGTAAAATGTTGGAATAAGAACGTTTTCCAAAAAAAATTACATTTCATCCATGTCTTCAAAATATTGACTTCTAGGGCTCATTTCACTCAGAATAATTTGTACATTCACGCCTGAACATACATGAAAAAATGTGTCCCAAAATTTCCTTTCCAGATCGTCACATTTTTTTATGAATATTTTTTTTATTTGTATGAACGTGACGTACTGGAAAAATATACTTTCAACAAAATTTTGGGACACATTTTTTCATGTATGAAGCTTGAATGTACAGTCAAGGAATTTAAATTCCGACCCATTTCGTACTTTGTCACAGTGACAACCGTATGAGGTCTCTAGCGGCTTTCATATTGATTGTCACTGTGACAAAGTACGAAATGGGTCGGAATTTAAATTCCTTGACTGCAATTGATTCTGAGTATAATGAGCCCAAGAATATTTGGAAAACATGAATATAATGTATTTTTTTTGGCAAACACTCATAATCACACTATAATTTAGTTTATATTACTGACAATATGCATTTCATAATTAGCAGTATAGTTAAAGTTGTGAACTATCAATGGAATAATATCAAAACCGTGACAATTTTTTAAATCAGATCGAGCTTCATTAGTCAAGTAATTAAATGGGTCTCTTTACCCAATACACGTCGAACTTTCCGATATAAACACGTGTAGATACGCTTTCATTGTCTCCTTTTGTGCTCATCTACAGGGTGTTTCAAAGGCGAAGTAATTAACCTGCGTGTTACATTACTTTGTAATACAAAGTTAATAATTAATCCGAAGGTTAGAAACATGTAGCCAAAGGCTTTGTGACGTCAAAGTATGTTTGGTTCAATTAGGGAGCAGTTATCGAATTTGGGTATGAAGTGTATATAGCTTCCCTCTAGGAGGTAGTACAGTCAGCAGCAGAAGTTGCTAAGCGGGCGAAGTGGTCAAAATTACCTTGACACGCTCTTATTCTTTTAACAATAAAGTCGCGTCAAGATCATTGTGAACACCTGGCCCGCTTAGCAACTTCTGCTGCTGACTGTATGTTAACTGTATATATGTAAGTGAAGTTCTATTCTATCATAATGAGGGAGCCGACTAAGTATTATGTAACAACATTCCAGTATTTTCTCTCAATTACATAGTGATTATTAAAAATGTTGACATATTTTTATGTTATCACTATGTCATATGTATAAAAACAGTAAGATGTCAGCCGTGTCACCGAGTTTTAAAATATGACGTGAAGACACAGGATAACGGTATAATATAATATAGGTGCTATTCGGGAAATTAATTAGAGATTCACTAGATATGAAATAGTAAAGATATGTAACGTTCCACGGCAAAAGGTACCTTATGGCGGCTGGCGCTTACGCTATTATTAACGCCGCTCCAATATTCAGCCGGGGCAATGGTACCTTTTGCAGTGGAACATCACATATCTTTACTATTTCATATCTGATGAATCTCTAATTCATTTCTCGAATCGCGCCGTATGTCTCCCTGCCTATAACATTGAAATACTCAGATAGAATGTGCATTAATTATTGCCCGGGCACCTTAAACATAAATCTCCTTAGACTCAAACTTAGGCACTACCTTAATTAGCCCACTCCAAACGTCATAATTCCACAGTTAACTTCAACGCAAGATACCTCTGCAACATTAATCATCGCGAACACGCCAAGTTGCGAGATTAATTGCCGCCATAATTGCCCCGAACTTGGCGCTTGTTTTGCGGACTGGCAAAAAGTTGGCAAATATTGAAACTAGGGCGCGCTAGACATTTGTCAACTAGGTAACTTGGCATACAGGCGAAAGAGTGTTATATTTTATTTTTATTTATTTACTTTTTTATTGATTTATTGACAGTTAAATTGACGTATTATAGTCGGGGTGGCGACTCCCAAATCGTCAAAGATTAAATATAAAACCACTCGCTCTCGGATTAGTTGCTTTTGATTAATACCTACTAATGTAAAGAACTCTTACGCAGCGTACTACGTAGGCAAACAACACGCGAACGCGAAGCGAAGCGATGCGGCGCGGGGTGAATCAATCCTTTCACCCCGCGCCGCATCGCTTCGTGTACAAAAATGTACAGTTCGCGCAAACACGCTAGTTTTCTCTCCTGTGGGCAATAGTTAACAGCTTGTGGGCATGTAAGAATGATTTCATCAAAGTTCTATAAATAAAAGGAGGACCTTTTCACGTGGATAAGGGTTAAATAAGAAAATTAACCTTTATAGCCCCTAATTCTTGTGTATGTCTACAGGAAAGACGCGAACACAGTTTTGGTTTTGACCCACCTGTAGAAGTGTCCTACGTGGGCGACCTCGTTGCGAACGCGAACGCCTTGGGCCCGACGCGCCGCGCCGCACCGCGTCGCGTCGCGTTCGCGTGTTGTTCGGTTATACTGGAGTCAGTTATGTAACGCTGCCATACATGACCCAAAAATTTTTTATTAAGCTATGAGCTTCATCACATCTGATATTTGAGTAATTCTAAGCATTTCTAGCCTGAAGTGGGGGGGAGGGTGGGGTACAAAGACGGCCGCCATCCGTCATCTTTAAAAAAAATCTACTCTGATCCTGGTGGGTACTAGGGCAAGTTTGGTATCATTTTCGTATAAACCAAAGACGTAGAATTTATTGCTGATATTTGTTTTTTCAATTTCATAGTAATTTTACAAGAAAAACGTAAAAAGGTGAAAAATTTGGTTGGAGATTTTTGCTACGCGGAGCCGAAACTACAAAAGATAGAAAGTTGAAATTTGCACACTAGATTACATTTATAAAGTGTACAAGAGATAAGAAGCGATTTTGAGAAATTCAACCCCTAAGGGGGTTAAAAAGGGGATGAAAGTTTGTATGGGGTTCAAGTTTTATTTTAACCTCTAGCGGCCCACCATACAAGGAAAATTGGTAGTCAAATTTGAATCAATGATAGTAAGAAATAGAGTTGATTTTGCTTTGTTTTAAAATCGAACGAAACTAAACAAAAGCAACTCTATTCCATTTCATTATGATTCATTATTATTCATTGGAGGTAATTTGTACTAGTATTAGGACATTGAACCCCAAGAGGTTAAGCTAGGAATTTGAAACTTCGTAAAACGATATATTATTAAAATACAAGAAAACTAATTTCAGCGTTTTTGAAAATTCATCCCCTAAGGTGGTGAAAAAGGAGTTGTAAGTTTGTATGGATATCAAAAAAATTTTCGAACGCGGGACTTGAATCTTTGTATTTGGGGATATTATTAAAAGACAGGAAAAGTAATTTCAGCGTTTTGTAAAATTCATCCCCTAACAGGGTTAAAAAGGGGTTGAAAGTTTGAATCCATTACAAATCCGAGTAGACACACATTTCTTATTGGCTCCCAGGCTTGAAATGCTTAGAATTACTCAAGGAACATATGTGATGAAGCTCATAGCTTAATAAAAAATTTTTGGGTCAACTTTATAACTGCTTCCGCTATTACGTAAGACGCAGCGTTAAAGATCTCAAAGTCACATAAAGGATGACTCACGGAGCTCCCGCGCTTCGGTTTCTATGGAAAGCACCACTTGATGACCGATCACCCGTCATAGAAAATGACAATTCGGCAGCCTCGGCCCAGTCTAGCGTGAGTCATCCTTAATATACTGGATAGCCTGTGAACTCGACTCCTCAGTCTCTCGCCTATAGGAACACAAGCTTCAGGTTCACAATAGAAGTCGGATAGCGACTGAATAATACGCCTTGTTCAGCTTTACGGGGCCTTTGTTCCATATAACATATGAGGAACGCTATATAGACAGCTGTTAAAAGATACGTATGAAATAGAGGTCGGGTAATGAAAAGCTGACTGACACGTGGAAAGTATTAATCGAATATACCTATGTGTGTATACAAATACATATACAGCATGTATTTATTACATAACCGCAAAGTTAAACAAGACGTAGGTTTTATAACACTCTCGCGTTTTGTACACATAAATACCTAATGAATGTCATTAACGGGTCTAAAGCGATTAAATTTCATTATATAACCTTGCTGAAACGTCGGAAAAAAGGTAAAATAATTAAATTTAATTACGTTAATTACGTAGGTTTTAGTCGTGTATTTTTAATATCACTGCAAACTTAAAGAAGACGACTCTCAAAGACAATTTTAATTTACTCTTACTAGCCAAAGCGTAATTACTTTTTTATTAGGGCCTAAACTAACTTAAAATAATGCGATTGTATAAAAACTACACGCTGTATATGTCTTTATTCGCATTTTCTTTGAGATGCTCTACCTACGACTCGTCTCTCTTCTTAATTCTTACGGATCTCTAATTAATTCGTATGAATATCGCCAATTATCTGCCGCCTCTCGTACAAACGCGAAGTAATTTATTTTTTAATAAACCCCCACTCGAACTGACATTACGGAAATACTCGTCATTCATGAACCTTCTGTGTGAGGCACCGAAATTAAAATCGTGTGATATTACTTGTAGGGGGTCATCCATTAATTACGTCACACGAATTTCTAGGTTTTTTGACCCCTCCCCCCCTCCTTGTCACACTTGGTCACATTTGGTAAACCCCTCCCCCCCTAGTGTGACATCACATTTTTTCTACGAAATCGCCAAATCGAATTAAGTAAGTACCTAAGTATCATTAATATTTTATCAAAATATTTTTGACAATACATATAAATATTAGTAATTTTATAACCCAAAACTGCTTAGGAAAGAAAATTAAACGAATAAAAACGATTATCGTTTTAAAAACTTGTTATTTAAATGTACAGCGAATAAAATAATTTAAATAAATTTTCGGTTACTGATGAAGTTAAAGTGACGTCACAAAGTTTCTGTCTCCCCCCTCCCCCATGTCACAATATGTCACATTTTCTTGACCCTCTCCCTCCCCCTAAACGTGTGATGTAATTAATGGATGACCCCTAGGGTTCCTTGTGGAACATGTACTTAACGTCATCATAATGTATTCATGTGAACAAATGTGTCGCTTAACTTCAATCTCGGATAAATCCATTCGACCCTCTAAATATCTACCGTATTACCCTATCTTAATACCAAAACCGCAAAATCTGACAGTTGGATTTACCCGACTCATATAATATGTATACTACAAGCACTAGTTAGTAAGGAATAAATTATTTAGTATACATTTACCATCCAAAGACGTATACAGGGTGTATACAGTGTTACTGACCATCGGGCTTTAAATCCTGGGCTCGATTCCACTCGCTAAACTGAGCTACTTTTATTATGGCACCAACCCCGAAATCCCGAAATTTTTTTTTTACTTTTTCATACATTTTGTCTGATCAGATGTCGACGTTTTCTATGGAAAAGCCAAAAATTTTTCCCCGATTTTAGGGTTGGTCCCATAGTAAAAGTAGCTCAGTTTAGCGAGTAAAATCAAGCCCTGGAATTAAAGCCCCATTGTCAGACACATATTGTATATATACTCGCCGCTGCCTCTTAGAGTTTCTCTACTCCATTTGGATTAAACACCATGCCGCGTAGCCAAGATGCCAATCGCTCACGCTCCGTAGCGATCGAAACGCAATTGTCACTGTCGCTCTAATATGGAAGAGTGATAGAGAGACATAAAGCTATTCGTTGTCGAAGCGATAGCGATTGTAACCTTGGCTAGGCCTACTGTATATACTAATGGTCGATCCGTTGCACATAATCATATTGATACAGACAGCATCAAACTCTCATAGATAGCGACGGCCAAAATTGAAAAATATACTGTAACCACTGACTATACACACACCACATTATGAAACGTTTTTAACCTATTAACCGCCGTATAATTTTTCATGAGCGTGCTCGTGTCACCGGCGGTACGTAGTTACCAATACACGATGTTTTGTCTTATTTTATCGGACCGCGGCGAAAGAGCCCGATTTAGTTTGTCTTATATATATATCAGTTATTGGCGGTTAAAGGGTTAAAGAGCACCAGGTCACCACCCATACTTACATGCAATTACACTTGTAATAATACATTTTGTTTATGACAGCGCTTATGTGCGGTGACTTCATAGTCTTAAGCCCCCTCCAGACTATGCGCGTGAATCGCGGGCGAAGCCGCGAACGCGAGTGTGGAGTCGATTTCGCTGTCTGCGAAAATCGACGCCACACTCTCGTTCGCGGCTTCGCGTCGCGATTCGCGCACGAGTGTGGAGGAGGCTTTATGTGCTCCGACTAGTGTGTTACGGTCACAGACCACCATCCGTAAAGCCGGATACTCATTAGCGTACCAAAAACATAGTGTGTACGTGGTTCGTAGGTTTGCGAACGTTTTTTTGTTTACAGTACATGCAACGGTTACGGTTACGGCTTGCTAATGAGTACATTCGGCTTAACATGCAAATAAGGATGTTCCGATGTATTTGGCCACTTACGGCAAACTATCTACGATACGATGCTGACTGTACATCGTGAGTCGTGTGTCGTGTCCACTTATGCAAACTGCCCGGGGACCCCCACCGGGCTTAACTCGGTAAACATGAATGGTGGCTTTAAATCGCACCGATGTGTTCACAGCGAATATTTAGTTATGTACTTTAAAGAATAAACGCTGTTTCTACATAAAACAAACAGTATGTATTTACTAGTGTTTAACTTGTGGAACACCTCTCATATTTTAGCTTCAGTTAATGAGTTGGATAATGAAATTGTTGGTTACTCTGTAATAATATTATTAGTTCAGAATTTACAAGACTCAAGTCAGCAAATAGTTGAAACGAGACCCATGATGTTAATGTATTATTTTATACTTATTCTTAATTACTTATTCCAATTTACAAGAAGTAATTTTTCTGAGTCATAACTTAATGTTTAAATTAATCGCCAATCTTCTTTAGGTGATCCTAATTAACAAATAACCTAATAAGTAAACAAATTCATGAAATTGAAAGTGGGTCGTGCATGGTAACTATCATATGCGTTTCAATAGTATATCCGCTGGTTCCGCCTATTCATTCAGCCAGCAGCGTTTTTCGCTCAAGTGCTCCCACTGCAATCTATTTCATGTAGCTGAATCAACGCAATCGTTAATATTGACGGCGGAATTAACGAATCGCAAATTGGAACCGAATGCTGCGGCGTCCGATTCGAATCATTCGATACAAGTTACGAGTGTGTTCGAGTGATGGACAATTGTTGAACACGTTTGTGCAGTGGGTACGTTTCCACTGCATTGAACTTGTTGTGTTGATAAAATTGTTCATTGGCTTTAAGTTTATAATTATCATTTCAGTTTTACCTCTGCTAAAAACAAGCTGAATCGTAAACGCTACACTTGCGCTTCGCTCTCGCTTGGTCTATAAATGTGGTACCTAATTTTGTAATCACAGCCACGCAAAAACTGCTTAAAAGATAGTGATGAATTTTAACAGACAGAAGTAATATGGAATAAGACAATAATTATGAATTCATTTCCCAAAAGGGTGAAATGGGGTTGAAATTATAACAGTACCACGGGGTGAGGGATAATCAGAGAAGTTTGGACATATTATCGATTTCTTCGAGAATTAAGTCGCGGCGAGACGCTACTTTAAACATGAAATCGCTACATAGGTACTTAAATCCTAACCATTCCTTTTGACTATGGAGTCAAGTCCTTCTTCCTAGCGTTATCCCGGCATTTCTCCACGGCTCATGAGAGCCTGGGGTCCGCTTGACAACTAATCCCATGATTTGAAGTAGGCACTAGTTTTTACGAAAGTGACTGTCATCTGACCTTCCAACCCAGAGGGTAAACTAGCCCTTATTGGGACTAGTCCGGTTTCCTTACGATGTTTTCCTTCACCGAAAAGCGACTGGTAAATATCAAATCATATTTCGTACATAAGTTCCGAAAAGCTCATACTATGGAGTCAAGTAAAGATGGAAATGATTTCATTCGATTAAAACACAGTTACTATATCTAGTAGCTACCTATACGAGCTCGTCTCGAGTTGTCGACCCGCGGCGACGCGACGGCGCCGCATATTTCCCCATTAAACCACGCCTTGTTCCCGACACTATGGAAAGCTTCGACTCAAGGTACCATCACCCACACTGTTAACTGTACATCCATGGACGTTATGGCTTATGTAATAAGATCCTCCGATGTACAGTTAGGAGTGTTGCTGATTGTACGTCCAGGGACCGTAGCAAAGATGACAATCGTTTGACAAACCCCAAAAAAGTTGCCTCAGAAGCTTTTTTTTATTATATAGGAGGAAAACGAGTGATGCCTGAAGGTAAGCGATTTTTGTCTTCCATGGACACCCGCAACACCAAAAGGGGCATTTAGAGTACGCTTTTTTATTAGTTCACATTTTTAACATAGATTAGTACATTTCGATGCTAGTGCGGAAGGTATGTCATTACTTCACGAGTACCGAGATATCTTGCCACGAGCCGCAGGCGAGTGGCAAGACTCGGGACGGGTGAAGAATGACATTTCCGCACGTGTATCGAACGACGTTTTTTAATACAGTTGCGAAAAAATAAGAAAAACATTGTTAATCGTACACTAAACAAAAGTGGTAACAGTGACAGCTCGGTTAGACGTCGTCTTTAAGTATATTATATCTATGGGCGTTTGACAGCTATTCCGTTCCATTCAGTCAACTTATTAAGAACGGAATTTTCAATATTGAATATTAAAAATTAAACGTGTTATAATGATGAAGAGGTAAGTAATTAAATATGAAATATGTAATATTTTTCGTATTCTTACATTAACGGTAGGTTTTTATGCTGATTACGACGTTTAAAGGAAACTAATATTAACACTCATCAATAAGTAGTCGTGAATTGGAACAAGTATAAATTTAAAAAAATTGGAAAAGTAAAAAGCACTAGTTCGAGATAACCAACTTTCCGCACGCTAAACAGCTACGTAAAGTAGCACTTTTTGAGCAACTGTATTAAAAAATTAGTTTTTTCAACTTGGTAGTTAAAATAGATTCGTTTAATATGTCAACACATTTGTAAAAACGTTAATACCTAGGAATAATGGGTTAAAAACGGCCTCCAAACACCACTATACATACCTACAAGCATCCAAAGTTTATGGTTTCAGTTTAGATAAAAGACTTAAGTATATAGCGCGTGACAGGGAATGAGACCGGTTGTTTCAAATGGGAGCATTCGTTTCTAACTTATGAGGTCAACTATTGAAATAAAGTTACATTACAACTACGTAGGTATAGGTACCTCAAGTATATTTATAGAAGCTCCCTATCTCGAGCTCTCCGACTGTAAAAGTCATCGTAACTTAGCATTGCGATATTTTACGTCGGACCGATTCAACTATTCCCGACTTACCCCATTTTACGAGTAAGGTATGTGGTATGTCGGTAAGGAGACTGCTGCATTTTAATGTGATCTTGATCTACGTTAATATCATAATTCAGTAGGGGATCCGTATAAGAGGTGCAAGCACGTACCTAATGTTCGCTTTTAGAGTTAGTCGAAGACGTCTATATAATAGTCTTCCTAAGGTTGCATATACTCGAGAAATTAAATTACTATACCGCAGTGACGGGGTAGTCTAGAGATCCAAGGCGTTAGCCGAAGACGCCTGATGTAATCCGGACTCCGTCACTACGGGGCTTATATAATTAACCTATTGAAAGAGAATGAACCATAAAAATATCCTCTATAGTAAAGGTTAAAAGAAAACAACGACGTATGTACGAGTACCTACTCCATTGAAGCACATAAATAAGTGCACATGCTACAGTCATGATTCGTGATGTAGCTGACATTTTATTATGCGTTCGTCCCTTTGTATGTACAAACTTACTTTGTGCTATAAAGTGAGATAGACCAACTTGAAACTTATATAACCGATTATTACGTTAGTTCAAAACCAACAAAGTAGTCCACAAACCCAAAAAGTTCGTAAAACTGTCAGCAACCGACTACAAACGAATAAATTGAATTGTTCAAAATGTAATTACAGCGAACGTCTCAGTCCCCTCCGTAGTAAATGTCACCGTAACTGTACATTACAGTATTTCAGCACGTTTCAGCGATTCCCGACCTACTACAGTTTACGACGGAGCCGTTTGGTTTATGAATGAATGAGCATAGAAAATGAGTTAGTTACTATCTAATACTTTTAAAACATTGATACTTTGAAAATTTAGAAAAACATTTTAGTTTAATTTTAAGTTATTTTTATTTATTGTTTTTTGACTTGTTTTTGTACCATATATATGAATAAAGATACTTTTAAACGAGCAATTCTTGTTTATTTGTTTACTTATATGGGTATATATTTTGGGGATCTCTAAAACGGTTGTAATGATTTTGGTGATTGGGTTTTCTGAGGCAATAAATCGATCTAGCATGGTCTTATCTCTGGGAATACGCGCATTTTTTAAGTTTTTATATGTTTTCCCAGCAAAGCTCGGGCTCCCAGATATTTTATGTTAAGCGAGCAATATTTGTATGTAACGACTCAATTTCAATGATATTTACAATATACCTTCGGATATATACGGAAAACGAGATCGAACTGTCTAGGTTTCATTCCTTAAAAACACATTGTCCTAAATATTCACCCGAAAATAACGCCTTATTATTATTATATTAGGGTAAGCAAATTTGCCACAAGGAACTACTCTCACATTTACCTATTTAACAATAATACATTTCTATAACGGTTTTGCTGGCCTGTCACTCTGACCTCCGCTGATAACCGGATACGACGTTGGTTTTCCACTTTCCCACGAGTAATTTCAACTGTAGGTACTCTGGCAATCCAGCATTTTTAGAAGAAAATGGCGGCAAATTTGATAAACGTAGGCGCAAAGGATCATTCGCCCATACAAATTAAGTATTTCGAGCCTTTTTCTACTGACAAATTTGGCTTGCTTGAGTATATCGAGATTTCTCTTAACAGACACTATTTTTATGTGGACTCCACACTCTTTGTATGTACGTACTCGCTCCATTTTGTGCTCGGCCGTCTATTTGTCCACAAGTTGTGGAATAGAAGAAATACGATATTCGCCAGAGTTGTGGACCACAACTCTAGCGAATATCGTATTTCTTTGTTTACCGTTCATCGAACGTAAACAAAGCGTTGTTTACAACAGCCAACGCTTGCGTAACTGACAGATATTTTCTTTGATGGAACTCACATTCCCCTCTCCTCTACTGTCAAGAATTTGGGCATTATCATGGACCAGACTCTTTCCTGGTCAGCTCACGTTACCGAGGTCAGCAAAAGACTTTTCGCTTCACTGCACTCCCTGCGGCGCCTACAAAATTTTCTCCCACTTCGTACGAAGGTCATCCTTGCCCGCTCTCTCTTGCTTCCTCTTCTGGACTATGGGGACATCGCGACCCTGGACCTTAATGAGGAACTCCTTAATAAGATGGAGCGCCTGCAGAACGTCTGCATAAGATTTATATTTGGCCTGCGGAAATTTGACCATGTTTCATCGTTCCGTTCTCAGCTTGAGTGGTTACCTATCCGCCGCCGTAGAGACTTGCACATCTTATCTCTACTTTATAAGGTGCTGTTCTGCCCCTCTTCTCCAACTTACCTTGCAGAACGGTTTAGGTTTTTGGCGGATGGAAGTGACCACCGGCTGCGATCTAGTGCGGATCTATCGCTCGCTATTCCTCCCCACAAACACCGATCTTACAATAAGTCATTCACGATACACTCTGTGAAGCTATGGAACGCGTTGCCATCCCCGCTAAGGCAGTGTCAGTCTGTAGCGTCGCTGAAGGCAAAATTAAAGAGGTTATGGCAATAACACAAAATGTCAATTGAAGGACACGTAGGTAGGATTGTGCGGTTATATATATTTATATATTTGTATGTATTTATATATATGTATATATTTATTTATTTAGAAGTTAGTATTAATATTTTTATGGACATGTAATTGTTTCGTATATCTATATATGTATATGCCTTTGCACCTAATGCATCACATTGTATTAAGTTATGTTCCTAGGGTTAGCTACTTACTTCTTTTAAGTCTCGCCGTCATGTACATTTTATCTTAGTTTGACTACCATTTCATATGTATCTCTCAATTACTTAAAGGTTAGCTGGAAGAGATCCCTTCACGGGATAAGTTCGCCTTTGTACACATTTATTGTATTCTCTCTGTGTTATGTACTTGTTTTGTGCAATAAAGTGTTTACTACTACTACTACTACTACTGACAGATTACCGAGATTAGTGGGGTTTCCCTCGGAAAAAGGGATATTAAGTTTAACATGTGTATTTGCCTGTCTGGTTTTAATATCGTTGCATCCAAGGGGTAAACCGATTTATGTAAATAGCGGGATCTCCTGTCACAGGTATAAACGTACTTATTAGGAGTCTTCATCCATAAACTATATCAATATCTTTAAAACAAAATATTTTTATCCAAAAAATTAATGTAATTACTTTTTTTTATATTAGTATAGTTTTTTCCCGACCAGTTAAAACTGATGAGTAATTAGTTAAATGCAGTCTTGGCAAAATTTTAGTTTAAGGAACTAATTGTAGATAAATATAATATTTATGTTATTTATACGATATTCGACTATTTCTGATTAAAACGTATGTCAATATATAACACATAAATGCAGGTATTCGCATATTTATTTTTGGAAAATACCCTGGGGTTGGTTTTCTTATTTGACTCGGCTGAATGGCTAATGAAAAGGCTGTGAAAGAGATTTCATAATGGCCGCTTCAGCACACAGGGGAGATACAGTAAGAACCTATATTTGAATTCGCCCCACAGGATTAAATCATGCACAAACATAGGGTTACTATCAAGCGTCTCGTAAGCGTATCGTAAAAACGTTAAGAGTTCGAGAGGCATATAGTTCTGAGCACGAAGCGTAAAGTAGCGCGTAAGCGTAATCGATTTATTCACATCAATTACGAAAAAATTGTTTAAATATAAAAGGCTCTTTACGCTTTGCGTTTTACGCCAGTATTACGCTACAACTATCATACTTAATTACGACAGAAATCTCATACGCTTCGTTACGACTACGCTTCGTGTGCGGACTTGATTGAACTTGTTCGTGCTCGTAGTGCTCTCATTCTACGCGCGTATTACGATACGCTCAGGCATGCGTCTCTTCCGTTACGACGCCGTGTGCTGACGGCCTAGTGGCCATATTCCTATTTACCGTACCTAGTTTTGTACTTGACCAGGCAGTTTAACATGAGTTTCGTTCTCGCGCGAATTAAGATAATGACAAGGACTTTAGTTTAAAAAAATATATTTATTTAAACTGACAGAGTAACCACTTAGCTTACAATCAAGATTATTCTAACTTAAAATTACTTAAGAGCTAGTATTTATAATTAAATAATGCAATTCAGCATTGACGCATGTTCCAGTTACGCAATGCTGAATCTTCTAATTAGCTTTCGCTGACAAAAGATATATTAGGGGTGCTGGCACCCTTAACTCCTCCCTCCTTAAGAGAGAAATTATCTGAAGGTGGCAAAGTCGGCTTCAGAGAATTTCGTCTGAAAAATACAGAATGTAGTTTATACGTTAAGTATATAGTTACTATTACAAGTAAAATGGTATATAAAACGATGGTCCAGACACTGACTCTATTACTAATGATATAACTCTCACTGTAATCACTTTCACTGTTATATTTTACGCTGTTGAGAATGTCTTTTACGTCGCTGAAGTCCACGCCTCGCAGATCTACCTCGTTCTCGTTCTTCTGGATCTCTGCTTGCAGTTCCGGCAGTACAACAGGGGGTAAAATGTAGTTGGTAATTGTAGTGTTAGTTACTGCTTTCATGATGATGTCTTCTATCTGCGTCTCACAGTATTTAGCTGGGGTCAATATGTAGGTTCCCTCCAAGTTGTGTTTCGAAACCTCGTCTCCGCATGTTTCGGTTATCACTGTTCTTTTTCTGGTGTAAAGAAGCCAATGGTCAGATGTAATCTTCTGTATAACTGTGTCTTCTGTTTTGATGGTTTGCTGGTTGCATTTCGATATGTTATCTTTAAGTAACATCAGTTGTTCTATGCATGTTGCTGCTGGATGTTGTACTACATCGTTGTCCGTGCAGATGTGTTTGTCCTCTTCGATTTCCTCGCAGTATCTTGCCACGGGTCGGAATTTCAATCTATTCATCATAAGGTAGGGGTATTTGGGAATAATGGTAAGTGTCTTTTTGGTTTCGGGGTTGTAAATTGGAACAGGTATAATTTTGTAGTAAATATATGTGTTTTTCTCAATTAATGGGATATCTAGTATAAAAGTTAAGCGACTATGACTAATAAATGACTTAAGGTCTATACTACGTTCTATCTTAACTAGATTTTCCTTTGACACGGGATAAACTAAGGTTGCATGTTTTTCTACTTCATAAAGGACTTTAATGAATTCAGTTGAGTTTATTATGGATTGATGCAAGGTTGACAATTTACTAAAAGCAATAGCTGTTTCTATCTCTTGTATAATATTGTAAATAGTGCGAAAGTTATTTAGAATCTGATACATGCTATTCATTAAGGAAATTAAATTGAAAAGTTTTGTCTCGTCTTTTTGGACTGTCTCTAGTTGTTTGGTTTTATAACCCAAGTGTTTAACGTTAAAATTAATGTCGCTCGAAACGTTTGTTAATTTATCAAGTGCCTTTTGGAGTAATGTTACCTTATTCTCTACTGATATTTCCTTATGTTTCATATTTTCTATTATCGCATCAAATCTAATAGCATCATTATTATCTAAATTACCTGTTATTACCTTAACTATGGATCCTAATGGGTTGAGAATACCTCTTTTAGTTCTTGCAGTTGGTAAGATCTGTAAAAGTCTATCTCGGGATAGTTCAGTAAATGAATTTATTTGTACTTCTAAACCCATTAGTTCTCTTCTTGTATCTATATTACTATCAATTATATGTTTTAACTTGTTATACTGATCTAAATTTATTTCTAATAGTGAACTTATTGACTCTAAATCTATAGTCTTAATAATGCTCCAGGAGCTAGTCCTCATCAGAGCTGTGCCCATCCTGACTGGAGCTATCCCCGGATTCCGCTCGAGGTTTTGGATGTTGAGACTGCATCCCTGATGTACCAGGACCATCAGTAATATCACTCGCCACCTGTGGAGGTCGTTTGACATTTTTGAGTGCTACACGAGTATTTCTTTTTCTAACTTGTACGGGAATTATGTTTTTGTCCGGTTTACCTATAACTGTGGCTTTTTCGTACCTAGGTTTTTCTTTAGCCTTACGGATTCTAGTATCTTTCATGTAAATGGTATCACCCTCTTTAATTTCTGGTGGTACTTCACCGCCTTTCTTGTCCCTGACTTTAATTTTATCATTAACTAATTTCTCACTCACGTATTCGTACAATACCTTTAACCTTCTCCTGTGATCTATAAGTAATTTCTGCATTAAATTTCGCTCTCTATCCGTATCGAATGTATTTCCTGATTCTGTGTGCCCAAAAACTAATTCGAAAGGGGTAAATGTCGTGGCACTGTGTATTGAATTATTATAAGCCATTATGGCATACGTCATGACTGATGCTGCATCTTGGTCACTTCTATCATACTTCGCTAAACGGTAAATTTCGATTATTGTAGAATGAAATCGTTCTACTACGGCCATTGAATTAGGATTGTTCGGAGTTCCTATGTGCAATTCTATTTTATATAATTTTAATAGTTCTTTCATAAGTTCATTGTTAAATTCTGTACCCGAATCGCAGCTAATCTTTTTGGGAACGCCGTACATACTGAAATATTTAATCAAAGCTCTTACTACTTCCGGCGTACTTCGATTGGGTATACTTATTGCCTGGCCTAACTTGCTAAACGCGTCTACAGCTGTTAAATAATATCTACTTTCGATAAATAAAAGATCTATAAATATTTCCTGAAATGGTGATTCCTGACTCTGTGTTAATTGGATATACGGTTTCATGGGTTTCCTTTCATATTTCATCTTACGACATTGTTCACACGCATTAATTATAGCTGCAATGGTCTCTTTCATATTACTCCACCAATAATCTCTTTTAAGTTTTGCTAGCGTTTCATTAATGCCCCTATGGCATGTTTTGCCCTCGTGATATTTTATGACTATTTGTTTTATGTCATGTTCATCTGTTAATGTTACGATTCTTTCTGTGCATTCGATTAAATTTTGTGTACCTTTTTTATAAAGTTGCGTTACGACATTACTGAAAGTTTTTCTAAATTCTGGTGATTCGAAATAGATAAAATATTTATTTTTAAGGTCTACATACTCTTTTAAAAATTTGTTTACTAATTGTACGTTATTTATTGGCATATGTACTTCCAAGATCTTTTGTTTTTTGTTTGATAAATCTTTAACGCTAATGTCGTCTTTGAACCATTTATATACTAATATTTGTTTTGGTTTTAAATCTATAGCTTCATTTAATATTGGGATACCTTCGTGTTCCCTGTTAGAGATGGAATGAGCTGTAGCTCCGTCGTCTGAATCAGAGATTTCTACCACTTCCATTTCTGGTTCTGATTCTGGTCTACTTAACTCTGCAATTTGATCCGTTAGTGACTGTACGTACTTCTGTAACTTATTTTCTTTTTCATCTACATTAACTACCATTGATTCATTGTCGTCGTTTGTCATATTTAGTCTTATACGAGACATTGCGTCTGCGTTTGTATTCTGGTTCCCTTTTTTATAATATATCTCAAAATCATATTCCTGTAACCTTAAACGCCATCTTGTAAGTTTACTATTGGGTTCCTTAAGGGAGTACAGCCAAGCGAGTGGACGATGGTCTGTATAAATGAAAAATTTATTGCCATACAGGTACGGTCTAAAATGCTTAACTCCTTCTAAAACAGCAAATAGTTCTTTCTCAATTGTACTATATCTTACTTGAGTGTCACTTAAAGTTTTACTAAAATAGGCAACTGGCTTATCTGACCCTATTGGTCCTTGTGATAGAACCGCTCCTATCGCGTAATTTGACGCATCTGTAGTCAAGATAAAAGGTTTTTTAAAATCTGGAAACTGTAATAATGGTGCATTGGTTAAAATTTTCTTGCAAAGTTCGAAACTTTCTTTATACTCATCATCTAAAATTACCTTTCTTCCTTTCTTCAGACATGCTGTCATGGGTCTAGTTATTTTTGCAAAATCTTTTATAAACTTTCTATAGTAACCTATCAAACCTAAGAAGCTTTTAATATCACTCGTGGTTTTAGGTATGGGATAATTAAGAACTGCTTTTATCTTATCGTCATTTGGTTTTAGCCCTTCGCTCGTTATGGTATGTCCAAGGTAGAGGACTTCCTTTCTGAGGAAATGGGACTTATCTAGCTGTACTTTAAGATTAGTTTCCCTGAATCTATCGAATACAGCCTTAAGTTTTTGGACGTGATCTTGTAGACTTTTAGAAAATATTATTACGTCGTCAAGGTATACCAGACAGTGTATTCCTTGTAGACCTCTTAGGACGTTGTCCATTGCTCTCTGAAAGGTTGCAGGTGCTGTCTTAAGTCCAAACGGCATACGATTAAATTCATAGTGCCCGAATCCGGTGCTGAAACCGGTTTTAGGTTTATCAGCATCATCGACTTCTATTTGATGGTATCCACTGGCCAGGTCTAGTGTTGTGAAGTATGTGCTTTTACCCAACATATCGAATAAGTCGTTTATGTTTGGTAGAGGGTATTTATCGTCGACTGTGATGTCGTTAAGACGTCTATAGTCGATCACCATACGCCACTTTTGCTGACCTGACATGTCCATCTTCTTTGGGACTAAATGGACTGGAGCACTCCAAGGAGAATGTGACTCCTGAATGACGTTGTCCTTCAGCATTTTATCTACCTGCTTTTTTATTTCTTGTGCTTGAACAGGAGGCATCCTATGTGCCCTAATAAAAACAGGATCCTCATTTGTAGTACGGATCTTATGTTTAACTTGATTAGTGAATGATAACGGAAGGTGTTCACAATAAAATATATCTTTATATTCCTCACATAACTGACTGATCGCCTTTCTTTCTTCTTCATTCAAGTCATCCAATCTCAATTTGGAGAGATTTTCAGACAACAACCTATCATTTGAAGTTGTGTCCGCGGTGAAATTTACGTTAACAAATGTTTCGCTCGGATATGGTTCTACTTTAAACGGGGCTGTGACTACTAAAGTCATGCCTTTTGATGTGCAATTTTGAATGACGGTGGATGCGTATCCATTCACACATTTTACCAGCGCGGCGGGCATTCTTATCCCTTCCGAGAGCTGTTGAAATTCTAAAATCGCATCTCCATTTAATAACGTTACTGGTAACTTAACTCTACACTCACTGCGAGGAGGCAATTCAAAAGTCTCCTTAATAGGCGGAGTATACAGCATTGGTATCTGCGTTGAATCCGTCTCCAGCATGCGAGTTTTGTAATTAACGCTTGCAGGTAACTGATCCAATAAATCGCTACCTATTAAGCCGTCATACCTATCATCAACGTCGTACACATAAAACTTATGACGTTCTTCACTTTTAAAAATTTTGGGTAATTGAATATAAATGACCGTGTCATGTGTACTGCGGCCGTGGGTACTTACTACTTCAAAAATTTCTTGGTGCTTAAAATTACTAAAATATTTTTCAACTAATTCCGGTTTCATAAATGACCTTTCGCTTCCTGTATCAATCATAAAGAGAGCCTGCAATTCAGGAACTGCAATATGAGGAAGTTTTAATTTTCGGCTATAATTTAATACTATTCTAGTCCTCTGTTCGAGGCCGCAAGGAAAAAATTTCTGACTTCGGTGCTTGGACCCGGGGTTGGTTCGAAACTCGGCTCAAGATATGTTGGTTCGTAACACGGCTCAAGATATATTGGTTCCGCGTCATTATTTTCTATGTAATTAACACGTCTTGAACTGGCTGTTCTCATAGTAACATCAGTATTATTACCCGACGTCATATTACGGGCCGGCACGTTTTGATTTTGCGCCGTGTAAGACTGTGGTGAATAACCTGCGTGTTGCTGACTTTGCGTTTGCGATGTTACTGGTTGCCATTGATTACGCATATTAGATGAATTATTAGTAAAATTATTTTGTGGTCTATTATTATTTCTAATCTGCTGTGAACCGTTAAACGAATTTAAATTACTTTGTGGCCTCTGGCTAAAGTTATGTCTAGGGGGGTTAAAATTATTGTTAAGAGTTCTATCTTGAGGCTCGGTATTATGCGAATAATTATAACCATTATGATTCTGTCTAACATTACCTTGATTTTGTCTATTATTTACTGGACTCCTAAAAGGGTTTTTCATGTTATAAACGGCGTTGAAATTTTCTTCTTCTAGAACGGTTTTCAATGCACCCTCTAGTGTGCTGACATTTCTTAAACGGATCATTTTAACTAAATATTGTGGTAAATTATAAAGAAAAACATCGAAGGAAGTATTAGTATAGATTTCCTGTTTCGCGGTTCGTATTGTGGCATCTTCAATGGTTTCTGCGACCTTAGCTAACAAAATGCTTCTAAACTGTTGAACTCTGTGACAGAAATCTAAGTAACTTTCGCCTTTATTTATTTTCAAGGCTTGCATTTCTAATAGCAGGCATTTCTCTGTCCTGGGATCCCCAAAATGTTCCTTTAGCAATGTTTTAAGTACGTCCCAAGTACGAATGTTGTTCCTTTCTCCGACTAAGACGGCTGCGGGACCCGCGAGTCTACTAGTTAATACATGAAATAAATATTCGTTTTGTTCGGCACTTCCTCTAAATTTATTTATGACATATTCACATTTATTAATATACACCGCCAGTTCCCTAACTTCCCCTCGGAAAATCGGGATCATCTTAATTACATTCTCAGGAACTAAAGTAAGGCCTTCCATTTTAAATGCAAATAAAATTTAAACACGCTAAAATAAACTGATTGCAAAATACCGAAGTAGGTCAATTGAACGTGGACTTTAACACCTTCGCTGACGTTGTAAATAAATGTTGTTACGGTTTTGTTTTATTCTTAATAATACGAATACCTAATATTCTAAAATAATATCGTTATTATAGCGTTTTGTTATCCTTAATAACGCGAAGATATCCTAAATTGGGAATGATATTATGGCGTTTTTTATCCTTAATATACAATACCTAATATTTTAAACTACTAGCGTTATTGTGGCGTTTTATTATCCTTAATAACGCGAATATTATTGTTAACTAGGAATGTTATTTTGGCGTTTAATTATCCTTAATAACACAACAGAATTAACCTAATAATGTTATTACGGCGTTTTCTAATCCTTAATAACACATATATTTAAAACAAGTAAGGATACGTATAAAAGGAACAGAAAGGATGATGAAAAAGATTGACTCACATTCCTCCCGGCAGCTTTCACGACACCTTACAGATGGTCTGGAATACTCAGGATTGCTTCCGGTCGGCTGGAGATGGACAGCTTCCTGGAACAGCTAGGTTGACTGGTTTCTTCTGCGGCAGGTCCTCTTGATATTTCTTAATAAATTTATTTGTTCGGCTACCCGTTGAAACGTAGAAACGTACGTAGTCCGGCACGGTACTTTCGCGATATTTGATCGGCTTCTGAACGTGTCAGGAAAACGACGGGTATCCTGTCCTCAGCGCCAATTAAGATAATGACAAGGACTTTAGTTTAAAAAAATATATTTATTTAAACTGACAGAGTAACCACTTAGCTTACAATCAAGATTATTCTAACTTAAAATTACTTAAGAGCTAGTATTTATAATTAAATAATGCAATTCAGCATTGACGCATGTTCCAGTTACGCAATGCTGAATCTTCTAATTAGCTTTCGCTGACAAAAGATATATTAGGGGTGCTGGCACCCTTAACTCGCGCGACTGTACGAGTATACAATACATCAAGTGCGACTTCAAGTACGGACTCGCGCGCGAACACGCAACTTTTGCTAGACCGTCAGGTGTGCATTTCGTACTGTTGTCAATCTGTAGCGACCGGCTGATGCCGCCAAGTGGTCACTAAATCACCTGTTGCTGCGATCGATTTCACTAGGCCTGAATGCCTGCCGCGAACCACGTTCGACATGTTGCCTCTCTGTCGCACTTGTAAATTCGTGCGTAAGTGTGACAGGGAGGCAACATGTCGAACGTGGTTCGCGGTAGACCCTCTGTATTCGACTTGTATTGTTTTCAGTTAGTTCCAATTAAGTTTCATCCTAAATAATCCGCTCAGCTTATGAAAACGATTACGTGTGCCAATTGTTCGTTGGCCAGATTATCAATCAGTAGGGCTAAGATGGCCGCCTTTTTATCAACTGTCACCATGCCTGTCAAGTGACGCTCACCATACAAATTTCTAGCTGAGAAAGTTTGAATCCAGTTTTAACTGTTCAAAATTTTACGAGGCAAGTGAAATAACTAGGGAGGTACTATCAGCCGTATTCGAACAATGAGATACGTCAAATACTAGATATTGGAACGATATGGAATAGATATGTCAGTGTCAAACAAGTGTCAAAAGTGACGTTTTTGTTTAAAGAAATGACAATTTTGGCACTTGTTTGACACTGACATATCTCATTGTTCGAATACGGCTGTACGTTTTTTTTTTTCCATCGAAACTGATTGAACTTCGAGTAACGTACATTTCGGCACGGCACGAGATTATTTCAGTCCACTTTATTTCAGTTCTTACAAATGGATCCTTCGCAACCTTGAAAGCAGACCCAAATTATATCGCCTCTGTCAGACTCGGGACATTACTTGGCAAAGTTGTGAAAATTTAAGCGCACAGTAAGCTAGGCTCAGGTTATACGGAGCGGTATAATTTCAAACTCGAAATATTTCTAAGTTTAGAGCTGCAAAGTAGGAGACAGAAAATATAATAGACTTATATAAGAAACATTGATATGTAGAAGAGTCACAACCGTTGAATCATCGCTCTTACGACAGATGATTGATTAATGAATAGAATCAGGCGTTACTTTGCGGAAATCCATATTAATTAACAACAAAATATTACTTTGCTAATCCGCGAAAAGATAACGTGCTAGTCAATCAGTGCTGACCCCGTAATAAATCAAAAATCAATCATAATCGTAGTTAATTAGTGTAGTGTATAGTCAGATTATTGATTGAAGGGCTGGCAGTTATGAAGTGCAAACCTTTGAATAACAGGGCTATAACCGCGAAAATCGAAGTTCGCAAATTGCGGGATCTTTCTCTGTCACTCTAATTACGCCTTCATTGGAGTAAAAGAGAAAGATCCCCGCAATTTGCGAATTTCGGTTTTCGCGGTAGCCGCTCAGAGACGTGCTGAACTTAGCGCTAAACGAGATGAGTTAAAGGCTAGACCGGTCCATAGGAGTAGGTAATTGTTTTGAACAAGTGTTGACATGCACACCTAGAGTTACATAGCCTACATAGGGAACTACGCTTTTGCTCGCAAGTTTTTACCTGACTAGGGGAACGGATTTTAGCAGTCTATGTATGAAGGTACCTACTCCGTAGAATCCAACTATTGTCTCGATTTTTGTCGACGCCACTTCGTGTGTTCTGCGCTTTATTTATTCTGAGATTTTAGCGTTCCCTGTTGTAGAGGAATATTCATTAGGGAAACTTTTAAAATATTGGGGTTCAGCAGTATTTTATCGCAATTTGACTTAACTTCATTGTAAGCCATTCTATCGATTGCCTGCAACTCTGTCCGCGTGAAACTCATTACTACAGCTCCAATGTATATTGTTGGGGATTTCAGAGACAAATGTCTTGCCATTTTTATTTGTTTAGGTTAATTAAGAGGCCAATTGGTCTTTTAGTCAAGACAGACCATAAACGGTAATATGTAGATAACCACTATAACCAGGCCGCGTAGCCAACATCCCTTACACTTCGTGCGATCGATACGCAACTGTCACTGTCGCACTAATATGGAGGAGTGATAGAGATAGAAGTGTTTCGTTGTCATAGCGATAGCGATTGCTACCTTGGCTCGGCCGGCAGCGCCGCACGGGCACCGCGTACTCGCGGAGTTCAAAACCCTACCGCGAACATTAAAAGTCGAAATTTCATTATCTTTTTCTCTACCCGTCTTGAATATTCACGTGATAGAGTGAAAGATAACGAATACTGCCAGGCCGTCAGTCTCAAGAATTCACGTTTTTTGGCTGCCGTCCCATTATAAACTCGCTTTCCCAACACTAACTCAGCCAGTATGATAAATGACAAAATAATAACCTACAGAACCCACAACCCCTAAAAGCAATGCCTGCATTATTCCAAGAGCACGCTAGGTATCCTACATCGCAGGTTTAACTTTTCACGCCGGTTATTCTGCTAACTTTAGTCTAAATTTCCGCAATTTCTCCGCCAGGAATGCTAATATAGGCGAAAAGCTGCCGCTTATGAATGTGTGATATTATTCATTTTATTATTTTAGACACCAAGTTCCTTCCAAAATGTGCATAATATTGCAATATCACTAAAATTCGTCTCGAAGCATTATAGGTACATACTACAATTTTATTATGCAAAGTATTCCAAAAATTAAGTTTTCCTTGTAAAAACTAGCCATGTGACGTCTCCAAGGCTCAATTTATCCTATTAAGTACCTAGCTTATAACTTAGTACCGTTTACATCTAAATTGTTTTGTCGGCGAATTAATATTGAAATTGGCTTCCTTTTTCACCTAACTACGGAAGAGGTTGTCGTAATTGTTTTGTTGAACCTTTTTCACCTAACTACGGAAGGGGTTGTCGTAATTGTTTTGTTGAACCTTTTTCACCAAGTACCTAAGGTAAGCTGAGGAAAGACTAACAAACTTTATTTTGATCGGGGCAAGACAAACATTATGAAGATTCCATACAAGTGATAGTCTTATCCCGGCGAAGACCATCTAAACTTTTGACATTATAAATTATAACTTTTACTTCATTTTGACATCATAAATCCTAATTTACGTTTAAATTCTAACTATCACTAATTTTTACCTAATTTTGACATTATAATTTTGACATGTAATCTTTTTACATAAGTAAGATAATTAGATTTAACTATAATAGTTTTAAGAACTTATGCTCTGAATTTGAATGACTAACTGACTGTAGATTGAGGTTCGAAATTGAGGCTTTTGTATTTAATAATTGAAATTGTGATAATATTTTAGTTAACGTGACAATTTGTAACGTATTTTCCTTTGACATGCATGAATTATGTCAATACAAATAATTTTCACATGGCATAAGGCTGAACATATCATAGGTCAATATGTATACTTAATAATATCTACTGTACCATATGTTCTCGTGAATAAACTTTCATTTCATTTCGTATCATTTCATTTCATTTCATTTCAAGACCCCACCTTACCTTATCACGCACAGCAAATGTTAGTAACACCCCGGGATCACGTTGAATTTCAATCAAACTAACTGCAATCCAATACGGAACTGTCTGCGTGTATTGCTATCAAGTTTCCACCTAAATATTCCCCTGTGAACCGTCGATTAGTGAGATTAAATCTTAACAATGTAACAAGGATAATTATGCATCTTTATCCACAAAGGGCGAATTTATTTTAAGGTTCGATCGATCGGCGCGAGCGGGGGTATTTTTTCCAAGCGCTTTTAAACTCCAGGCAGAAAGACTCAACCGCTTTAAGAGCGCTCTTTACTTACGTATATAGTTATTACGGGTCTCTAGGTCATTTTATACTAGTCTTAACAAGAAATAGACTCGCCCGCGTACTCGCAATTAATGGGAATACATTGTCTAATAATAGACTGGTCCCGGTTCTTGTCGATACATGATTTACCACTTAGAGGTGCTGGGATTTTAGCTTTGTAATTAGAGAATTACTGCAATGCTAGAAACGGTTTTCTAAGGAAAATAAAGCTGTTTAGACGGACAGGGCATAGGGCATATCGTATTTACTTGCCTGTGTTACGAGTGCAGTTCAAAAACCACTTCAAATATAATTAAACGACAAAATACTGACACGAAATATTTAAGTAAGCTCAAATCAACCAATCTTAAGGATTTCGCTAGAGCTCGGCCTCGAAAATTCCCTTTTGATGTGGTCGTCTATAAAAACGCCATAATGATATTATGGCGAAATGATATCGGCAATAGATTAGCGCGGAACCATTGAGCCGGAGCCATGATTTCTGGCGGAGTGTTCATAAAGACGCGATCGATCGCTCCAGTTAAGAGTGTTTCAATATCATCCTTGTTTTCATGATTATTTATACTCGTAAGTGGGCATTTCTCAGGAGGGCCGTTTTTACGTGTCCGGGGCAGTAATTGATTGAATTTACTGTTCAATAAATCTGAATTAATTTAGACATGATCTTCAGCTTATATTCTGTCTGGAACACTATCAAATTATTTATTTATTATTTAAATAATACAAGAAAAAAAAATTCAAATGCCAAAAATGATGTTCGGTGGGCGTGTCCCGCACCCAGATTTTATGAAACAAAAAATTATTACTCAAGATGGGGCATTAGATCGGAGTTATTATGGGTATTCACGCATAGGGTATTAGTTAGCTTATCATATTCTTTATACCACAATAATGTGTTTGCTCAACACATTGAATAAAACCAAATTTACGATGTGTCCCGGGCTAGTGACTGATATCGGTGTAATTTGCAAAACATGTCAGTACTCCTTGAAAGTTGTAAACCAGGAACTCAGTGTCTCAAACATAGTATGCTTTAGTTGTGCCTTAACCGTTGAATAAAGTAGAGGTACAGTCACAGTTCAATAAAGTGATTTTTTAAACGTTTCTCCGTCCTTCGCAGGGTTTGGTCCTATGTTTTTTTGAGATCGGTGGTGCAATTTACTCCGAAAGTTTTAGTGCAATTATCGTTATGTAAGTGATTAAGAAGTCATCGAAAGAACGTAAATCCACCATTATTACATCTCCTCTGTATCGTTCATGCTATTTCTGTAATTGCTAAAAAGCGATTAATTTTGATATCGCTGGTATTGATTTCCCTGGTTTCGGTGGATTTTTTGACCACCGATATCAAAAAAGTGATCACTGAATTCAAATCCTGCTTTGTAAACTAGTTTGTTGTACTAATTTATCATGTATAAAAAGTGAAAGATACGTTGTACAAACGTAAAATTATGTTTGTAAGTAAATTATGTCATAGTAGGTACACAAAATCACTAGTTCACTATGAGTAGTTTTTTAAACCAGACGTATAGACTCAATGTTTCTTTCTCTGTCTTGATATTCTTTTCCAACCAATTAAGTAAATTATGTTCGTTGTCCTCTGTATCACCGGAGGCCCTACACCTCGATACCTTTAAACATGTCAGCCATGTTAAATAAATGTAGTCAATTAGATCCCACTTCTTTTAAAATAACTTGTGTATGTAAGTACTATGCAAGGTGAACCCAAGGGACGGGATGTACAGAACAAGGGATTAAAAATAAAATAGCATTCTAATGTCGAGATCGCTTCAAAGGCACTGAGCGTACCTACTGATCGATATTTCTAAAGGATAGCCATAGACACAAATTGAACACAGCAAATGTTTTAACAATCCTCAATGTCTTATGTCTTTGTCAACAACTTTGTTACAATTAAGCTCAAGTGTTTGAGGGTGCTGGAGATCATAATTAATTGGTAATTGGATCTTCAAGCATTACTCGACTACTTCAAATATTAGATTAGAGTTCACGCATTTAAACTCTTTTATTAAAAAAAATACTTGTTTTCCGTATTGCATCACATTGCTTCATAAGTACATTAAATATTTAATGAGCATTGAACACCACTCAAGAGTGTATTGTTTATCGGGTGCAGGTAACATAAGTTTTTTTTAGATGCGTGTGCGGTCGGATTGCGTGAAACAAACATCTTCTCCTTCATGGATATAATAATGCAATGAATAAATGATTATAATGTGCGAATTTGTGGTCGACAATGTCGACACGTCTGAAACTCGTTTCAGGACCACACATCACCCTATTATATGAGGCCAGTCATATAGTGTGGGATATCTGCTAGAGATGTTGATTTACAAGCCGTAATTTGGTTATTTTAAAATCTTGAGTCTATATCTATTAAAGTTATGTAAGCTTTCGAGATCATTAGCCTTGTTACATCGCTTATCAACAAATAGGATTGAAAAATATGATTAAAATAATTATATAATTGAGATTTAAAACCTAAATGTGATTTTGGTGTAAGCATTATTGAATTCGGTGACGTAAATTGATTTCAGTGCCTGCACATGATTTCGGTGTTTTTAAATCTCAAATATCTTGAAAACTATAAGGTTCTAATGGAGGCCTCCACTACCAATATTTTTTATATCAAGGGTAGATTTTAGGAAATAAACTCGCATATTATATAAGTTAAAAAAAAATTTTGGCACCGAAGTCAGGCACCGAATGTCATCTCTGAGAATCGCCCAAGTATAAGTCAGATCCTTGATATAAGTATCGGCTCGATTCTGAAAATGTATTAGATCTCTACTAGACCTCAGCAAGTTACGATATGGATAATTTAAAGATATTTTTAATACAGTTGCTCAAAAAGTGCTACTTTACGTAGCTGTTTAGCGTGCGGAAAGTTGTGTAAGATTCATTAAAATTACTAATTATTAGAAACAGATTTAATGAAATAAAGAGTTGAATAATCATTGGTAATCTATAATTTAATAAATTTAAAAGTAACGTGATTGATAGTTGACCTTTGTAAATAGAAGGTAGTTGGAAGAAAGAATAAAAGACGACTGGCATGGCGGTTAACGGGCATTCGGTTACGGGCAGAGGTGAAGGGAGGACGATTGTGAAGTAAGGTGATTGGAGATTGAACTGTAACGGAATATTGTGATCAAGAAATATATTGTTGTTATGAAAGAAGGAATTTTTATTATACATCAGAAGTGGTAAGTACCTACAAGTCACTATGGTATTCCTGAATGTATTATATTATGTAGGTATTAATATTAGAACTGATCGAGTTAAATCTTAATTACCCAATTAATTTGTTACAATAATAACAGTGGTGTAAAATTATTATAATTATATACCTATACATATATTAGTAACACTTATATTGGTTGTTGTTTTGTTGAAATTAATTATCATTTCATATTTCCTATGTTAGGGAGTTTATGTTTAACGGGCGCTTAGAAACAAAGACACCGTTAATTTTATCAAGAACAAAATAATTGGGTAAACCCATTTCGGCCTATTCGTTCACTCGAGAGCAATTATACTGCAAGTTTTCTCTTCAAGACCAACAGTTAGGTTTTTTTTAGTGTTTGCTGTAATGCCTATCCATAATATAATTAAAGCATTCATTACATCGCGGGTAGCGTGAAACCTTTGGAACACCGTTTTATTTTGAATAGTTCGGATACCTTTATGATTATTTACAGGTGTAGATCGAATTCCTTTAGTCTATGTATGTACCGCTTATTTGGTTACAGCTTTTACCATATTTTCAATATATTACTTATCAATACGTCAGTATTATATAGCGGGGTTAAGTGTTTTCGAAATTATAAACTACTCGGACTGTAAATAAGTAGGAATGATACTTTTACTGGTAGTTACCGACCCGCCGACCTGGCCGGGGTTACAATCGCTGTCGCTTCGACAACGAAAAGCATTATGTTTCTATATCACTCTTCCATATTAGCGCGACAGTGACAGTTGCATTCCGATCGCTACGGAGCGTAAGCGATTGGCATCTTGGCTACGCGGCCCGTTTCGTATTCCGGATCCCGTTTCTGGATTTGGGTCCGTGCCGGATACTGAAACCGTGCCGGGTGCATACCTGATTTGTGCCGGATGAGTTCCGGATCCATGCTGGATTCGTACCGGATCCGTCCCAGACTGGTGCCGGATCCGTGCCGGATTGGTACCGGATCTGTGCCGGATTGGTACCGGATCAGTGCCGGATTAATACCGCATGTATATCATTTGCCGGATTCGTGCCGGATCTGAACCGGATGCGTGCCGGATTGGTATCGGATCAGTGCCGGATCCCGAATTTGTTCTAGATTCCGTTTCTGTACCAGTTCTAGAATTTTCCCGTTTCGAAAAGCCTGTGTTCCGGATCCGTACCGGGATACGGATCTGTTTTGGATTTAAGATCTGTTTTAAACGTCCCGCATTCTACCCCGGAAGCAGTAACGTAAATTAAATAAATAAATAAAACAGTCGAATTTAGCTTAATAAGAACAATTTATATTTGTCTATTATTAACAATCCAAAGATTTAGAACTCTTCCATTGCTGGTGTTGTTTTCGAGTTCCAGACTATGGACCATGAGGAAAAAAACATCCAGGCGGCGCTTGAAAACTCCTGAGCGTGGCCGAAAATCGAAATCTGATGATGGACAAGAACGTCGAAGCCGAAGTCGCAACCGCCGCCAGTCACCGGGGAACAACAGGCGGAGTCGCAACCGTCGAAGCCGCAGCAGCGGCAGACACGGCCGAGGCAATGAGAGATGGCTTCGAAGATCAACACGGAAGGACAACGGCCAGGATCGCTTTCACGTGGAAGCCGCACAGGACAGGAACGGATGGCTTGTATATCTTTGTCGTCTTCAGTTGTAGATTTTAATAGATGTCGTTTATTGCTTAAACTGCGAATATTTTGGTACATTACCTTAAAGTTATTTGTATTGACGAAAGTTGTCTCGAGGTACGGGTTCACAGATTATGGGGGTGGAATCGTTGTCCAGGCAATGCTGTGGTGTCCTGTAGTTCGCTCAAGTTACTTGTATGGGGCTCGTTAGCCTAATTCATAAGTTTTGATCTTGATTGTTTCCTCTTTTGGCAAAATGTGACGTTAACGCTGGTAAAGGAAAGACTAAGTTACGTTTCTTCAGTATTTGTTCATAATTTAGTATGTATATAAAAAAAAAACAACAATAACGATCGATGCGCTATACGCTATACACCGATATTAGTACCTACCTACGTAATAATGGGTTGAGCTAGGGCAATATAGGTTGATTTGCGCTGTGGTATATCCATGACATTTCGAAGATATTTAAATGAGTGTTAGGTTATTTCCTGACACTATTTAGCTGTGGTTTGAATGTACGCTGTAAAGTTGAGTTTCTCATCTTCCTCTGTCGGTTGTCAGTCTGCTCATCCAGAATAACACCTAAGTACTTTATAGACGAAGTTTTTCTATTGTTTTACAATTACATGACGTGTGGTAGGTACCAGTGGTACCTAACCTAATATTAAATATGAATAAACTTTTGACACATTTAAGAGACCACGAGGCGGAAGCAGCTGTTTTATACACGCACACATATCTCGTTTAGTCTGCTTTTAGAGTTACAAATTGTATAGAAGCCAGTTCGTCACCAAAGCTAGACCGCTTTCTGTGAAGGCTTACTGCATCCCAGGAAGCACCGTGAAATAGTATTGCCGTGTCATCAGCGTAGCACAACGTCTGCATTGGTCAGATCCAAGAAAGTCAAGTCGTTAATGTAGATTAGAAACAAAGTTAATCCAAGTATATGTAAAGTTGTTTGTTTAAAATTACCGACTTGTTCTTTAACCCTAACGGCTAATGTGTGCGGCCCGACAGGACAGTTCCGCGTATCCGGGAAATCTACAATTTTCTAATTATTATTAGAATAATAAGAGAAACAAACTGACGGGATTTTTTTTTCAATCTTATAAATCTTATAATGTTGGCGGGATCATTTTGGCTGGTGTTGATTGAATAACCAAGGTTGGGCCTACACTAGTAAAGTATTCGTTATAACACTTATAACCGTGTATTGATTCGCTTTCAGTATCCTTGGTTTTAAGAAGTTCGTTGCATTTTAAATATTTTAGCTTGGTTATTGTAGCAAGCAAAGCTCTGCTGATTGCTGTTGATCAATTCGTCAATTGTGGCTGGTGCAACTGACGCTTAAGTGGCAAGTAATATAACGATATGATGAAAATACTTACATATGATGATAAGTATAATATTATCGAATTATAAAATTTCTGGATTATTTTAATTAATGAGTTATGGATTAATGAGTTACGGATTAATGAGTTACGGATTAATGAGTTACGGATTAATGAGTTACGGATTAATGAGTTACGGATTAATGAGTTACGGATTAATGAGTTACGGACTAATGAGTTACGGACTAATGAGTTACGGACTAATGAGTTACGGACTAATGAGTTACGGACTAATGAGTTACGGGATTAATGAGTTACGGGATTAATGAGTTACGAGATTAATGAGTTATTGGATTAAAGAGTTACAGTAAACGAGTTACGGATTAATGAGTTACGGATAAAGAGTTACGCATTTATGAGCTACGGATTAATGAGTTACGGATTGCTGAGTTACGGATTGCTGAGTTACGGATTGCTGAGTTACGGATTGCTGAGTTACGGATTGCTGAGTTACGGATTGCTGAGTTACGGATTGCTGAGTTACGGATTAATGAGTTACTGGATTAGTGAGTTATGGGATTAATCAGTTACTGGATTAATCAGTTACTGGATTGATCAGTTACTGGATTGATCAGGTACTGGATTACTGGATTAAGCAGTTATTGGATTAATGAGTTATTGGATTATCGAGTTATTGGATTATCGAGTTAATGGATTATAGAGTTAATGGATTATAGAGTTAATGGATTATAGAGTTAATGTATTATAGAGTTAATGTATTATAGAGTTATTGGATTATTGAGTTATTGGGTTATTGAGTTGAGTTATTGGGTTATTGAGTTGAGTTATTGGGTTATTGAGTTGAGTTATTGGATTATTGAGTTGAGTTATTGGATTATTGAGTTGAGTTATTGGATTATTGAGTTGAGTTATTGGATTATTGAGTTGAGTTATTCGATTATTGAGTTGAGTTATTGGATTATTGAGTTGAGTTATTTGATTATTGAGTTGAGTTATTGGAATATTGAGTTATTGGATTATTGAGTTATTGGATTATTGAGTAATTGGATTATTGAGTTGAGTAATTGGATTATTGAGTTGAGTTATTGGATTATTGAGTTGAGTTATTGGATTATTGAGTTGAGTTATTGGATTATTGAGTTGAGTTATTGGATTATTGAGTTGAGTTATTGGATTATTGAGTTGAGTTATTGGATTATTGAGTTGAGTTATTGGATTATTGAGTTGAGTTATTCGATTATTGAGTTGAGTTATTGGATTATTGGGTTGAGTTATTGGATTATTGAGTTGAGTTATTGGATTATTGAGTTGAGTTATTGGATTATTGAGTTGAGTTATTGGATTATTGAGTTATTGGATTATTGAGTTATTGGATTATTGAGTTGAGTTATTGGATTATTGAGTTGAGTTATTGGATTATTGAGTTATTGGATTATTGAGTTATTGGATTATTGAGTTATTGGATTATTGAGTTATTGGATTATTGAGTTATTGGATTATTGAGTTATTGGATTATTGAGTTATTGGATTATTGAGTTATTGGATTATTGAGTTATTGGATTATTGAGTTGTTGGATTATTGAGTTGTTGGATTATTGAGTTGTTGGATTATTGAGTTGTTGGATTATTGAGTTGTTGGATTATTGAGTTGTTGGATTGTTGAGTTGTTGGATTGTTGAGTTGTTGGATTGTTGAGTTGTTGGATTATTGAGTTGTTGGATTATTGAGTTGTTGGATTATTGAGTTGTTGGATTATTGAGTTGTTGGATTATTGAGTTGTTGGATTATTGAGTTGTTGGATTATTGAGTTGTTGGATTATTGAGTCGTTGGATTATTGAGTTGTTGGATTATTGAGTTGTTGGATTATTGAGTTGTTGGATTATTGAGTTGTTGGATTATTGAGCTGTTGGATTATTGAGTGTTGGATTATTGAGTTGTTGGATTGTTGAGTTGTTGGATTGTTGAGTTGTTGGATTATTGAGTTGTTGGATTATTGAGTTGTTGGATTATTGAGTTGTTGGATTATTGAGTTGTTGGATTATTGAGTTGTTGGATAATTGAGTTATTGGATCATTGAATTATTCGATTATTGGATTATTGGATTATTGGATTATTGGATTATTGGATTATTGGATTATTGGATTATTGGATTATTGGATTATTGGATTATTGGATTATTGGATTATTGGATTATTGGATTATTGGATTATTGGATTATTGGATTATTGGATTATTGGATTATTGGATTATTGGATTATTGGATTATTGGATTATTGGATTATTGGATTATTGGATTATTGGATTATTGGATTATTGGGTTATTGGGTTATTGGATTATTGGATTTTCGGATTTTTGGATTATTGGATTATTGGATTATTGAATTATTGAATTGGTAATTTGCTATGGATGGAGGAACGGATATATGGTAACGATGAAAAAAAAAGACGGAAATAGAGGATGTTATGTTGTGAGACACGTTTGTGTCATGAGAGTGATTCAGTAAGTAGCACAAAAAAAATGGAATGAAAAATGGAATGGAAGTGAGAAAATATGGAATCAAAAAACAAGAGGAATAATGTGCTACATATAAAATTTGATTAAAAAAATGGTATGTTGTGAGACACGTTTGTGTCATGAGAGTGATAAAAAAAAACAGAAAAAAAAACAAGAGAAATAATGAAAAAAAAAAGCAACCTAATATGTTAAGTAATGTACTTTATATGTAGTGATGATTTGTTTAAAAAAAAAAGTAAGTACTTTATATTATGTAGTAGTATGTGTAACATTAATAAAAACTTATATATCTAGATGGATATATTTATTGGATTTGAAATAATAATGTGAAGATATACCTAGATGAATTCAATAAATAATAAAAAAAAATTTATATAGACAGACAAAGAAATTGTATTAAATGGGTAATGAAGTATTAATAATTTTTTTACTGAATGCCCGATGATTTGACATGCCGAGTGTAAGATTAGATGACAGACGCGATTAGTATGACTGTGCATGAGGACATGCACAATGTCAGGATGGACGAGTGTAAGATTCATTAAAATTACTAATTATTAGAAACAGATTTAATGAAATAAAGAGTTGAATAATCATTGGTAATCTATAATATTAAAAGTAACGTGATTGATAGTTGACCTTTGTAAATAGAAGGTAGTTGGAAGAAAGAATAAAAGACGACTGGCATGGCGGTTAACGGGCATTCGGTTACGGGCAGAGGTGAAGGGAGGACGATTGTGAAGTAAGGTGATTGGAGATTGAACTGTAACGGAATATTGTGATCAAGAAATATATTGTTGTTATGAAAGAAGGAATTTTTATTATAGTTGGTTATCTCGAACTAGTGCTTTTTACTTTTCCAATTTTTTTAAATTTATACTTGTTCCAATTCACGACTGATTGATGATGAGTGTTAATATTTGTTTCCTTTAAACGTCGTAATCAGCATAAAAACCTACCGTTAATGTAAGAATACGAAAAATATTACATATTTCATATTTAATTACTTACCTCTTCATCATTATAACACGTTTATTTTTTAATATTCAATATTGAAAATTCCGTTCTTAATAAGTTGACTGAATGGAACGGAATAGCTGCCAAACGCCCATAGATATAATATACTTAAAGACGACGTCTAACCGAGCTGTCACTGTTACCACTTTTGTTTAGTGTACGATTAACAATGTTTTTCTTATTTTTTCGCAACTGTATTAAAAAACGTCGTTCGATACACGTGCGGAAATGTCATTCTTCACTCGTCCCGAGTCTTGCCACGAGCCGCAGGCGAGTGGCAAGATATCTCGGTACTCGTGAAGTAATGACATACCTTCCGCACTAGCATCGAAATGTACTATTGTAAGATAGATATGTCAAATTTGACGTTTCCGCGATTCTGCAGGTCCTCTTGAATGATTTCGACAAGATAGATATGTCAAATTTGACGTTTCCGCGATTCTGGAGGTCCTCTTGAACGATTTCGACAAGTTATGACTTAGATATCCAAGTCACATCTAGTCGATATCTAATGTAAATCTAGTTGATCTCTATATCGTTTCTAGATCTTGTGGTTATCTCGTTTCCCGAATACGCGTGTATGTATGTATTAAAACCTTAGAGCCTGTTAATTGTAGAGTCGCAATCTTTTGATTATTCATACATATGCAGCCTACAGGCTGTTTTGATATTTTGTTCTGATTAATTGTACGAGCGGTCGGGCCGAAGGTTTCGGTTTCAGCTTGGAAATAAATGGTTTCGTATGTCCGGATATTTGTTCTGTTAGTGTCAAATGTGACGTTTCTTCACTATACTCCATATCTTTAGGTATTTAAATAAAAGTAAATAAAATCCACCCTCAAATGGCTCGTTAAGCCAGTGGAGGGTAGATTACATGATCAAATAATGTAGGTTAAAGTCAGGTCGTTCAGTAACTGATCCAGGCGGTTTTGTAATTGGTTAACCAATAAATGTTATAACTACTCGAAAATGTATAAATTGTTTGTTTACTTTTATTTAAATACCTAAAGATACAGACATAGAAAAGAAAATTTGGTTCTAAAGTTTAGAATTCCATGAATTCTGTACGGCTACCATCAGTTTGGCATTGACATAAACGCTATCGTGAACGTAATTTGCTTTCTATATATCTCTTTCGCACTAATATGTCAGTACGAGCGAGATGCATAGAAAGTAAATTACGTTCACGATAGCGTTTATGTCAATGCCAAACTGCGCCGTACTGTCAATACGATACTGACAGATTTCCGTGACCGTACTTACAAGTAAATAAAATAGTCATAGTCATAGTATTTTATTCAAAAACAATACAGGATTGTGTTTGAAAATACATTTTACACATAAACTTAAAACTAAACAAAAACAAGTAAATCAACACTTGAGACTAAACAATATCGAACACTTCATCTACAGTATAAAAACACCCCCTAGTAGCATTTTCGTTGGGGCCCACGGTGCCAACGGTAGGGAAAACGTTGGGATGAGGTTCGTTCCGTAGCCAACATTAATTTTGTATTGGCCCACCATCGCATTTACCAACATTCGCTGTGGCACAGATGCCCAACAATGGGCCTTTGTGTATTTTGGTAGCGTTGGCTAAACAACGATAATATTCGTTAGCCCAATGATGACATATATCGCATTTACCAACATTGGCAGTGGCAGTGATGCCCAACAATGGGCCTTTGTGTATTTTGCTACCGTTCGCTAAACAACGATAACATTCGTTGGCCCAATGGTGACGAATACCGCATTTACCAACATTGGCTGTGGCACGGATGCCCAACAATGGGCCTTTGTGTATTTTGGTAACGTTGGCTAGTCAACGATATCATCCGATGGCCCAATGATGACAAATATCGCATTTACCAACATTGGCTGTGGCACTGATGCCCAACAATGGGCCTTTGTTTATTTTGGTAACGTTGGCTAATCGACGATATCATCCGATGGCCCAATGACGACAAATATCGCATTTACCAACATTGGCTGTAGCATTGATGCCCAACAATGGGCCTTTGTGTATTTTGGTAACGTTGGCTAATCAACGATATCATCCGATGGCCCAATGATGACAAAAATCGCATTTACCAACATTGGCTGTGGCACTGATGCCCAACAATGGGCCTTTGTTTATTTTGGTAACGTTGGCTAATCAACGATATCATCCGATGGCCCAATGACGACAGATATCGCATTTACCAACATTGGCTGTAGCATTGATGCCCAACAATGGGCCTTTGTTTATTTTGGTAACGTTGGCTAATCAACGATATCATCCGATGGCCCAATGACGACAAATATTGCATTTACCAACATTGGCTGTAGCATTGATGCCCAACAATGGGCCTTTGTGTATTTTGGTAACGTTGGCTAGTCAACGATATCATCCGATGGCCCAATGATGACAAATATCGCATTTACCAACATTGGCTGTGGCACTGATGCCCAACAATGGGCTTTTGTTTATTTTGGTAACGTTGGCTAATCAACGATATCATACGATGGCCCAATGACGACAAATATCGCATTTACCAACATTGGCTGTAGCATTGATGCCCAACAATGGGCCTTTGTGTATTTTGGTAACGTTGGCTAATCAACGATATCATCCGATGGCCCAATGACGACAAATATCGCATTTACCAACATTGGCTGTGGCACTGATGCCCAACAATGGGCCTTTGTTTATTTTGGTAACGTTGGCTAATCAACGATATCATCCAATGGCCCAATGATGACAAATATCGTATTTACCAACATTGGCTGTGGCACTGACGCCTAACAATGGCCCTTTGTGTATTTTGGTACCGGTGGCTAAACAACGATAACATTCGTTGGCCCAGTGAGCACAAATATCGCATTTACCAACATTGGCTGTGGTACTGATGCCCAACAATACCAGTTGAGTTTGCTTGTGGCGTCACTAGATGGCGTTACTGTCTCCAAACATCGAAGTTATAGTTATTTTCTCGATTATTCCGGATATAATCATAATATTTTTTAAAAGTAACTTATAAATCTAATAGCTATAACTATAAAATTTACACATAAATTTAAAAAAATGTATTTTACCAACATTTTCTCAATTTAAATCTCAAAAAACATAAATCTCGCTTACGAAGTTTCGAAGTGCGGTTAGTATATATACAAATTAGAGTGTACAGTAAGTGTACTTGCTTCGGCAGTACATATACTAAAATTGGAACGATACAGAGAAGATTAACAACAACTGCTGCCTAGGGCCTTCATGTGGATACAACCAATGCCTACCGTAGTGTAATTGTAATATTTATCAGCAAAGGCCCAACGTCGTATTACACAACCACTTAACGTAGGGTAACTGTAGGACTCGTAAACAAAAGCCCATTACATAATAGACTGTAGGCACACTATAAATTACACAACTATTTACCTACGGTAGTATTGTAAGAATCCTACACAAGGCCCAACGTTAAAGTTACAATGTTGGCCCTTTGTGGGACAAGCTGTGTTGTGCCTTCAACCTGGTGCACGACTACCTACCGACCTACCTGACTTGCCGTTGGGTAATTGTTGAATTTGCAAACAGAAGCACAACGAAAAAATTGCCCTTTTTTATTTTTTTGCAGTTGGCCCTACAGCAAGCCATACGGCCAAATGTAACAATTAACCAACCATCAAACAAATGTGTATAGGCCCAACCACGGCCCAACCAAAACCACCACCGTTGAATAATTGTATGATTTATTTAAATAGGCCCAACGAAAAAATTACTCTAATGGCCCTCTGTTGGGAATCTTCGGGAGGGCCTTTGTCGAGGGCCCTCCAGCAAATCGTACGGCCAAATGTAACAATTAACCAACCATCAAACAATGTGTATAGGCCCAACCACGGCCCAACCAAAACCACCACCGTTGAATAATTGTATGATTAATTTAAATAGGCCCAACGAAAAAATTACTCTTATGGCCCTCTGTTCGGAATCTTCGGGAGGGCCTTTGTCGAGGGCCCTCCAGCAAATCGTACGGCCAAATATAACGGTTGCCCAACTAATACGTAAACAAAGGCCCAACAAAATCCCTACAAGAAAATGCTATTAGGGCCCCTCTCAATAAAAACAGTTTTAATTTGTGTTTAAAGATATTACTTTCTGATATTGTTTTAAGTTCTACAGGAAGTTTGTTTAAAATGTGTCGTTTTGTCGAATTAACGATCTTTGACGTCCAAAAAAAGCAATCGGTTATCGAACAACTTTCCACGGCACGACACCGATAAAGTTTTTAATGAAATATTCATATCGGCTCGCTTACAAGTTTTATTCGATCCCTTTAGTTTGGGGAACTGGGGCAATTTGCCGGCCAGTTTGGCACTTCGACTGCGTTATGTTTTTGACGCCGTTCTTGAGCAAAAACTAGTCGTTAAAGTTGTCAAAGTTATGCTTATTTTACAGGCTCGTCTAGCTAGAAAAGCCTATAAAGTATATTATAAATGCAAAAGTAATTCTCTGTCTGTTTTTTTTAACAGTCCATATCAACGTCAATATTATAACAACGGTCCTCGCTAATGGTACAAACAGCAACACTCCTAAGTGTACATCATCGGTGGACTTTATTAAAAAGCATAAGGTCCACCGATGTACCTCTGTAGTTAACAGTGTGAGCGATGGTACGGGCGGCCGTTGGACGACTTGGACGGTTGACGGAAGGATTTCGTTTTTTTTTAGGGTTCCGTATCTTCAAAAGGACAAAACGGATCCCTTATAGGATCACTCGTGCGTCTGTCTGTCTGTCTGTCCGTCTGTCACAGCCGATTTTCTCCGGAACTACTGGACCAATTAAGTTGAAATTTGGTGCACATATGTAAGTTTGTGACCCAAATACGGACATGTAACGTAAACAAATGAATTTTAAACATGGGAGCCACTTTTGGGGGGTAAATGAGAAAATTAAAAAATAAAGTTTTTCAAACTATATCATGTTACATATCAAATGAGCTTATTGTAAGAATCTCAAATATATTTTTTTTATAATTTTCGAATAAACAGTTTAGAAGTAATTCAAGAGAATAGGCAAAAAATTACAATTCGAACCCAGTAGTTTCGGAGATAAAGGGGGGGGGGGGCTTTATCTCCGAAACTACTGGGTCTAAAATTTTGAAAAAAATACATCAAATAGGTCTATACCTACAGATGACAGGAAAATCTATTAGAAATGTACAGTCAAGGGTGAGTCGGACTTAATTACTTAGTTTTTGATCCGACCCCTACGGATTTTTTAAAGAGACTTCACTCACGTTTCACATAAAAAAATACATTTTTAAAAAATGTGTAATGCACGGAACCCTTGGAACGCGAGTCCGACTCGCAATTGGCCGGTTTTTTAATTTTCCATTTGCTGTTTTATGCCTATTGTGACTGTTACTTCGCGTTTAAAGCACTGAACTGAATAGATGAAATTTTGGATGAAGATAGCTTAAAGCTTAAGCAAAGACATATGATATTATTTATCAATCATCATCATCATTTCACGTCACAAAATCACGGGCAAAAGCTAGTATGTAATATAACTAAACGAGCTATTTGTAAGTTTAATATTTTTGATTTTTCGCAATTGATTTTGATGCTACGATTAATTTAATTTATTTGTTTTTCTTATTTTAGCTTAATAGGTTACAGTAAAGTGAGTAAAAATGTCTTGCAAAGATTAATATTTACCTACTTCCCGTTATTACGTAAAACTTGAACGACTGAACGTTGCAAGCTAATAAAAAGCTTGTGATATCCGCTGAGCGTTCTTCAACACAATTAAAAATGCAAAAGGCAAGTGCATAGACTAAGCCAACACTAAAACATTCCAATTGCAACCTTAACACGGTGGCAATAAGTTTAAAATGGGAATTTCATAACATCAGTTGATTTCCATTAATCTTTACTTAACCTGAAGTGTAGTAAGTAACCGCACAGAGGACACTGCAATTTCAACTTTATTACGTTGGTATAGAACGGTAAAAGGCGTGGCCTTTCATGACTTAGCTCGCTTTAGTTTTAAAAGGTACTTGACGTGTCTTTCAGACCGAGCTGTCGCGCGTTAAATGAAGACAGATGATGGTTTCGGGGTTCCGTAGTCAAACACGCAACCCTTTTATCTTAAAGTTTGTCCTATATTTGGGTCATACGGAGATTCAAGGTAGAATTTGCCTTATACGGCTCGATTCGGGAAATGAATAAGAGATGCACTAGATATGAAATAGTAAAGGTATGTGACGTTCCACGGCAAAAGATACCTTATGGCGGCTAGCGCCGCGATTCGGGAAACTAATTAGATATGAATTAGTAAAGTTATGTGACGTTCCACGACAGAAGTTACCTTATGGCGGCTGGCGCTTACGTCGCATAGCGCCGCAATAATATTGGAGCGACGTTAATAATCGTAAGCGCCAACCGCCATAAGGTACCTTTATCCGTGGGACATCACATATCTTTGCTATATCGTATCTAGTTAATCTCTAATTCACTTTCCGAATCGCGCCGATAGTTCCCGAAGTTATCAAATGTGGTGTGACAAAAGTCAACTTTGGTAATGGCTAACCCCCTTATTCGTAATACTTTACGGGCTGATTTAGTTAAATTATGTATGTTTTATCCCTCTCTTACAAATACATAAGTCAAAAGGACAGAGAAAGACAAATGATTATTTGCTAATTAAGTTACAACAGCGGGATTTAAATTACGAAATTGGTGACATTAGTTTTATCAAGAGTTTCCCGTGTAATTTAATATTTTCGCAATGCATGCTTTAGTTTCATGAAAGCAAATCAATTTCGTGCCCTGCGCGATTTTGTGGTGAAATGTCATGCAAATAATGGGGTTGACCGGTCAAAGTATTAAGCAGATGGCGCCATCATAGCTTGCCCCGTTAACCCCTAGAATTGTGTAAAATTTTTGTTTTTTTAATGATTTGGATGCCAGCTCTTTAAGCCAAATCTCATAGAAAAAGGGGCAAGCTGTGATGTCGCCAACTATGCAAACCTTTGACAGTTGCCAACCCCATTGCGTAGTGTCTGCGCTGTGTGGACGTGTAGCTTCGATGCTGATGGGGCCATGGTCACTGCGATACTGTGAATTTCACGACACTAATTATTTCACGAAATGGCTTTCGCATATATCGAAACTACTTTCGTGAAACTGATTTCAACATGCATGACACTAATTTCGTGATGTAAATCACGCAAGGAAAAAAGTTGCAGTATATTGGGAACAGAAGGGACTTTTGTTTACACGTGTCTACATATGCTACGTTTTCGCATGAACCGTAATGTAATATCTCGCTCAATATTAGCTTAGCAATACAGCGGGGAAACGCTGCCAGCGTCCTCGGGACCATGCCAAAGGGGCCCAATTTCTTAGACATATTTTAATTTATATTTATTTTAATTTTATTTAGTATTAGTTTTTAGTTTTTATTTAGTTTTATTTTATAGATAAATTAGTTTATTCTTATGTTTGTATCTACCTTATAAATAAATGTATAAAATATAAATATCTGTGAAACGAAACAAGAATTAAATGAATAAGGTACCTAATGGACTTTTTATTTGCGCTGGGTTTCATAAAAGAACGACTAGAAATATTAGCATGGCAATTACGGTTATATCGTTTTCCTCAAGCCATTATCCCGGGCATGTACAGTCGCCATCAGATATATCGGAGCGGCCAAGGTGTTCCCAATATCTGGACGCGCACTCTAATGGCTTGGCAATAGAGACGTGTTCAGATATTTGTGAACACCTTGGCTGCTCCGATATATCTGATGGCGACTGTACCGGGCGTTCCACGTGCCCAAAAAACATACGCCTGCGATATCTGTTCTGTTTTTTACAGTACATAATATGTTCTGTTTTTTACGGTACATAATATGTACTGTAAAAAACAGAACAGATATCCATACCCATATTGTCCTACTTTCTCGAACTAGTGCGGGAAATAATACTTTCCGAGGGCCCTATATACCTACCTACTGTAAAACGTTGCAGTATTCGCACGTGTATACGTGCGAATAGGTAATTCACAACTCGTGTCGATTTTAAACACGACCGAAGCGAATTTATCGCCACTCGTTTCGAATTTCCTTTTTTCTGCACTTGTATCGTAAATATTTCAAGACAAGATATATTATTTTAGTGGTCACTTGTTGTATTTTCGATCTGATATTTTTAAACCCCGACGCAAAAGAGGGGTATTATACGTTTGACGCCTAGACGTCTGTGTCTGCCTGTGGCGTCGTAGCTCTCAAACGGATGGACCGATTTCAATGCGCGGGTTTTTTTTACGTGAATGCGAGTTTCCTTGCGAGTGTGGTGCTTAGCTATGATTCATAAAAATCGATCCAGCGTTTGAAGAGTATCAACTCTTTTCCAAAATGATGTAAGGCATTTTTTGGCTTAATTGCGTAGGGGTTTTAATATTTTGTAATATTTATTGTCGATCATGTAACCGGTTTGTAGGTTGCCTATTGTGTATGCGACTGAAGGTACTAAATAGATACCCACACGATTAAATAAAAATGCTGCCAGTATCTTGAACCTACTTATTATAGGTAAGTATCTAAAATGTATTCCGTCTCCAAAGCTTTGGAGACGGGACTAAAAATTAACACCCGGAAGACCCAGGAGATGAGGTGCGGAGCGACGAGCTCGTTGCCGTTGCTCATCGGCACAGAGGGTGTGGAGAGGGTTCACAAGTTTACCTACCTCGGAAGCGTAGTGTCGGAAACCGGAGGGACCGAAGAGGATATCGCTTCGAGAATCGCCAAGGGAAAAGCGACCTTCGCACGACTCCGTCCTGTATGGCAATCGCGGAAACTGACTAGGAGAGTTAAGCTCAAGATATTCCAGTCCAACGTGAAAACCGTGTTGCTGTACGGATGTGAGACGTGGAAGGTCACAAACGACATCTCACGTCGGCTCCAAGTCTTCGTCAACCGCTGTCTTCGCCGTATTCTCGGTGTATACTGGCCCAAGAAAATCTCCAACGTAGATCTGTGGGAACGCTGTGGTGAGACTCCGATTGACCAGCAGATCAAACGCCGCAAGTGAAACTGGATCGGCCACACATTGCGAAGGGATTGCGATCACATCCCGAGGCAAGCCCTCGACTGGAATCCCCAAGGAAAGCGGAAACGTGGCCGCCCTAAGCAATCCTGGCGACGGACGATTATCGCAGAGGCGGCGACCATTGGCAGGACGTGGAGCGAAATGAAGCGCGTAGCTCAAGACCGAACGGGATGGCGTAGCACTGTGGATGCCCTCTGCCCCATCTAGGGGACATAGGATATTAAGTATCTAAAATGTATTGACATCATTAAAAATGTCCAACAATACGGACTATTCCACAATGTGCCATTCTGTGGGCTGAAATTTGTAGTATTTATTTTGTTAACTATTATATTCCACACCACTGTTTAACTTGCACGGCTTCCATTACAGCTTACAGCTGTATTTACATTTTATGGCTGGAATTATATTAGGTTTATTTACTTCCAGTAGAAATTCTTTACGCAGTAATTTAAATAAATTAATTAACTTAAGATAAATGAGCGTTTTAGGCACAAAATTATATTGAGCAATTAATTAAAAAAATTCCACGACGTTTTAAATAACAAATTTGGTGTACCTGTGGTTTCTAAAATGTTCTATTTTATTAAAAAAAGCTTCTTTTTATTCCTATTGTTTATTTGCGTGATATAGCTTATAATTTCTGTGTATATCTATGGATGGTCCGTCGGTAAGTATTTGTATATTTTCTAAATTTCATTCTGTTAAGTAGAATTACTTGAGATTTATTTGGCAAGTGGACGTTTGGATACTTGAATATTCAGTGGTTTTAAGATAACTGGATTTAATTGTGTGGTCAGATGCGGTTATAAATGAAAGAAAATTGTACACTCACCATTGCTGTTATGGCGAGGACGCGGGGCACGAGGGCGCTGTTACTGTCAATTTGCTTGGTAAAATGAGTGACGTTCATAGCTGCATTACTGCCGCGATTAGAATGTTCATTCTTGGCCCGATTCCAACTTTATTTTATAGTTTGTATTTTTATTTTATTTCTAGTTTAACTTTAGTTTTAATATTGTATCCAATGTAAGTATTATGTTTTTGGTTATAAATAAAGACAAAACTTTAAGATATGTCAGTTAATAGATCTAGAAAAGATATGGATTAGATATGTCAGTGTCAAACAAGTGTCAAAATTTCTTCAAACAAATACGTCACTTTTGACACTTGTTTGAGACTGACATATCTAATCCATATCGTATTTAGTCATAGTATTTGACGTATCTCATTGTTCGAATACGGCTGTCTGTCACTGATTTCCAGGTAATTGACAATAATAGCGCTCGCTTCAAAGTCGTAGCTGTAATGTCGCAACAGTCATGCAGCTGCAGTTGTAATCCGAACGTCACCTTAATGATAAAGTTGTATTAATAAGCTCATGTTATGCCTTTAATAACTTTCAGTATAAATAAATAAATAAATAAATAAATAAATATTATAGGACATTCTTACACAGATTGACTAAGTCCCACAGTAAGCTCAGGAAGGCTTGTGTTGTGGGTACTCAGACAACGATATATATAATATGTAAATATGTACTTAAATACATAGAAAACAACCATGACTCAGGAACAAATATCTGTGTCATCACACAAATAAATGCCCTAATAAATAAGTATGATGAAACCGTTATAGTGTAACATAGCGAGATAACGAATTTGGATGACTTCCTTAGCTAATTTCAGCCATAACCAATAAAAGTATGAACTATAGGTACCTACACCTAGTCGTCCAAACATGAACTCACCTAAAAGCCATTCAAATCGTCACAAAAGCGGACCTTCTCAAGAACACCTTCGGCCTCTTTAACCCGTTCGCCGCTCGAGGGGTTTGTCGCCAACAAAGACCAGAAGGAGCTCGAGACGTTTTTGAGACCACTAAGTAATGAACACTCGAGCGCATTGTTGGTCTAACTTACGAGAGAATTGGAATGTTTTTAAATGAATGAAAAAAGATGGGTGTTATTCGAGTGTATGACCGCTATTGTGTGTTTGTTTGTGGCACCTAGCTTGTAGCTCCTAAACGAGTAGAGCAATTTGTAGGTATAAAAAAAAATATCGAACCGTAAGAGGTAGACCAAGAAAAGTCTTCAGTGATTTTGATAGCCCGTGCAGTGCAAGTATTATTTTAAGCTTGAAAATTCTATGAAATTATGACGTATAAATATAACACTTGCACTGCGTGGGCTTTCAAAATCATGGCATACTTTTCTTGGTCTAACTTAAGTGATGGGACGGTAAATATTTTTCGAGTTTATATTTGTTTATTTCTGTATTTGGCGTGTAAAAAATGTGCGCCTTTAGGATTCATAATTAGTTAATCAAGTGGTTTGAATTGAACAGCTAAGAACCCGGAGTATTACGTACAATTTTTATGACACAAATATAAAATTAAAAGTTTAGGTTTATCAGACCGGTAGAATAAATACAGCTTTGTTAACCAAAATTTTTGCAAATTTCCTTCAACGGTATCCTTACATTAGGCAAATGAAACACCTAGCAAAAACTGGGGGCCGATTTATGAAATTCTACCATTCAATTTCGTGTATTTCGTTAAATAATATTTCCACTACTAGGCGTTTAAATTCTACTAATAGAATTGAAATCGAGTGGTCAATACCACTAGATTCCTAATTTCAATCGCTCGTATTTCAAAAATTAGCATTTCGCCGTTTTCCATCGATTTTCGAGTGACGAAATCGAGCGATCAAAATTCAAAAATCGGCCCCCAGCTTCAAGATTGCGGTAACTTTGCGCAACATGGTATTAAGAACACATACTCCTATAAGCACCATTTTTGACTTGGCATGAAAGCTAGGTTCGATTCTAACCCTTCAACGCGTACGCGTATACCTACCGCCTATCCATATGTCTACCGTGTATAAAAGTAAACAAACAATTTGTACATTTTCGGGTAGTTTATTGGTAAACCAACCAAATACAAAACCGCCTAGTGTGAACGACTTCACTTTAACCAACATTATTTGACCATGTAATGTTTTCATCTACCCTCAACTGGCTTAACGAGTAATCCTCCACCGTCTAGTACTAGTGCAATCAACCACAATTAATATTCCAAGTACGCACAGGCTCGAGCGACACATCAATTAGGAGGGCTGTCATTGCCATAGACTAGGAATCCTCTAGACCGAGTTTAGAGCAATTATTTCATGCAACCGATGATGCCAAAAATGCGGGGGTGCGCGCGGGACGAGGTGAGCGAAGTCCCGTGCCATGATTGGTCCGTTCAAAGACACGGACGTCACACTAAGACTCTTTCGACTGGAACATGGAGTAAAATTACCGTATGCGTGACAGGGGGGGTAGCGCGACTATGCTAAGTCTGGAGGATGTTTTGTCTGTGGTCATTGCTATCACTTGCCGCACTTGGTTGAGGCTTCTACAGACCTTTAGGCAATTGCTGGCTAAGTAGGAGCAACGAACTAAATTCTTATTTGAATTTTCCCATCTACTCGAAAATTAGCTGGAAGAGATCCCTTATAGGGATAACTTCGCCTATGTACCTTCATGATCTCAATGATCTTCATGAATGACAACACGCTGCCCTTATCCATGTGTAGAAGAAAATTTTGCCTCAAACTGAAATCCTTTCAGTCTATTTTATGCATTAATAATAATTCACGATTAAGGCAGATAAATCTCTTTGGCACAGACCAATGAATAGATGTTTAACTACCTCTAACTAAATTATTGGCCATTTTAACTCTAATCACCTTAAGTTTTACCCACCGCTTTTAGGCATAAAAGGAAAAGGGGAATTCAAGGGTAGAGACTACCTCTTGGGAATTTTAGTCCTAGTATAAATACTAGAATCTAGAGATTCTAAGAGATTACAAGAGACCATAAAACAAGCTCAACAGAAAAAAGAATTAAAGATATTAAGAATCAGCTTGTACACCTCGTCTTAACTCTGACCTTGCTTGCGCCATCTTTGAATTATCGTTGAGTTTTTGCAGGCATTGCGAACTCCATATGCCTTTATCTCCATCATATATTTGAACGTACCAAGATTATATTGAAAACTGATTGGTTGCGTACACTCGCTCACTCTAGTGCACAGCCTCTTGTGTGAAAGCGTGACGTGCTACCATATATTGTATTGATATTATACTGTTCTTAAATTCCTAAATATTGTCTCAAACCATTGCGTGCACAGCCTCAGACTGGCCAAAGGACTAATAAATCGTAGTCCCTCGGCACCCCGGAGTGCCCTGGACAGGAGTTATTGGCCTTTTTTCCTGCCTAATTGATCAATCGGTTAGGGCCACGGGGAACCGGGGGTGATAAGCGAAAGAAATTTGGCATCGGATCTGAGTACTCTGTATATTATGCCGATTTAGGAAGATGAAAATGTAAAGATTTTTTAATCCTCGCGCAAGTTTTTTATCAAAAGCTCATTTCTAATTAACGCTCACTTAAAATGTATCAAACGTGTCTTAGGTATTTAAATAAAAGTAAACAAAACCTACCCTCAATTGGCTCCTTAAGCCAGTTCAGGCACAGAATAAATAATAGTACTAGGTACAGAAGACTCACTCTCTAACAAAACGCGTCTGTCACGATCAGCACAGATATGGCCGCTAGGTGGCGACAGCGCCACGCGCGGCTTATGGCAAACCCCAAAATTGGGGTCGAACGGATGGACTTTTAGCTACCTGTAGCAAAGCGACGAAATCGCGGAGTGAGTCATGCCTGGTTCAGGCTAGATGAAAACATTACATGATCAAATAATATAGGGTAAAGGCAGGTCATAGAGGCACAATAATCGCGAAGCGCTGGTGGCCTAGCGGTAAGAGCGTGCGACTTGCAATCTGGAGGTAGTGGAGGTCGCGGGTTCAAACCCCGGCTCGTACCAATGAGTTTTTCGGAACTTATGTACGAAATATCATTTGATATTTGCCAGTCGCTTTTCGGTGAAGGAAAACATCGTGAGGAAACCGGACTAATCCCAATAAGGCCTAGTTTACCCTCTGGGTTGGAAGGTCAGATGGCAGTCGCTTTCGTAAAACTAGTGCCTACGTCAAATCATGGGATTTAGTTGTCAAGCGGACCCCAGGCTCCCATGAGCCGTGGCAGAATGCCGGGATAACGCGAGGAAGAAGAAGATAGAGGCACAATAATATAGAGATGACACGGGGAGGGGCCAAACGACCGAACGAGATGCACTTATGGAAATTTCAGTAGGAGTAGCAGAGAAAGCAGTATTATTGCTTGTCCTTGTCACAGTCTCACTTTTTGTTTGTTCCCCACCAAAAATTTAGTATGGGTTATGGTGGGCAACAAATAACCCGACCGAATTACGTAGATTGTTTTTGGTATGTTGTCAGGAACGTTAAAACGTGTTCTTAATTTGTCGCTTTGCGTATGTTTTGTCCCTCACGGAGGCACGCGAGCATCTATGTAATACTAGGTCTATGAGGTAGGTTGTTCAGTGACAGATCCAGGCGGTTTTGTGTGTGGTTGGTTAGCGAATAAATGTTATATTACATATACAATATATATACAAATTGTTTGTTTAGTTTTATTTAAATACCTACCCAAAGATACAGACTATAAGTAACTACCGCCTACGGCCGTCTGCCGCCTGTTGCCGGCCTATAATTTCATCAATAGTTTTTCTTTAAGCTGCGTTATTTCTTTTACTGAGGTCTGCCAATAAAGAGTATCCCATCATCTGTCTTACATCTAGTTGCATGAGGATGACAGCTACAACAATAACAAAAAAAACCCTGCAATTCGATTCTTCACATCTAGCGTCTTTCGAGCGTCGGCGTCTCCAACTCTATGGCCGCTGCTCGACGCAACGTCGACGCAACTGCGCAGCGACGTCATTTTCCATAGCGCTGACCAGACGCCGACGCTCGAAAGACGCTACATGTGGAGGGGCCCTAAGGAGTAAAGGTAGAATACACACTTACATTCTTCATGTCTTTGTCCCCAGGAGCTAGCAGCGGCAACGCCGACCCAACGCAACTGGCGCGGGATCCTCATAGCGCTCCTGGTGATCGCGGCTGTGCTGGGCCTGATCGTGTTCAGCATCGCACTGCTAACGCCGGCCGGTGACGGTGGGAGGGTGCGCGGGCGCCGACCTGCGCTGCAAGAGCTGCTGCAGGAGCATTACAAGCCGTTTAATGGGACTTGGTTGTCAGGTAAGTTAATAAAGACTGATTGTTGTTAAACCTTAATCAACAATAATTATTCAATACACAATAATCAATAATAATTATTATTTGTACTCCATTTTGGGTTTCACGGACCTATAGATCCCGGTCTTTTGATAGGCTTGCGTGGAGATATAGATCCAACACGTAGAGGCCCCTTGGAGAGCTTTAATGTCATGTCATTATTATTATTCAATGAAGGCATTTGTTCAGAAATTGGGCTGGCCATTATCATAAATTCCCCCATGTGCCGCGATTCTTTTGATTTGCGTATGGGTGCGGTTGTACATATTACGGTTTCAGCTAGGCTATCATCCCCAAGTGAATTTCTTCTTCTCGCCCTTTTCCCACGTTACGAGTATGTAGGGTCAACAAAACATGTTTTTCTCTTCCATTCTCCTCTATCTTTCATCACCTCAGCACTCACTCCTTTCTTTCTCATATTTCCCGGCAACCTTCAAATCAAGAGTGAACAGGCACCTTCTGGGCGAGCTCGCTCCATCGTAGGCCACGTCTACGCCTCGGCTAGTCTGTGGCCATGAGTAAACCCACGCATAATAAAAAAAAAAAAATTATAATTTGGGTCTACCATCATTCGCTCTCCGTCCATTAACATTCATGCCTAACATTATTTTGCCTATAATGGCATTCATCCCTCTTTATTACATGCCTTGCCATGCCTCGCCAGAGCTCGTCATGACGACGAATGACGAGCTCTGGCTGGACCAACTCAGGCAGAAACGTAATCGCAGAGCTGCTGGACCACCCCAGGAGTCAAGACACGTCTGTGATCGATGCGGCAAGAAGTGCCGATCGGCCATTGGTCTATACAGTCATCGCAGTCGATGTAGGCTGTAGACTACCTCATCAAAATACTTTCTTCAGTCGCTGCAACTATCATCTGCAAAGATGCTGTGGCCAGTGATGATGACGTTGATGATGCCATGCCTCCTTATTAAGTGAATGCGAAATAGGTTTACGTTAAGTTTTTAGTTTTCCATTTTCATAAAATGAAATTTATTATAAGAGTATAGGAATGAGGAGTATAACTGTAATGGGGACGAATCAACTTAATGACGTAGTAACTAGGTAGATAATTAAGACATGCTGATAAAGTACTGAATGTAAACTATAAATCCCCATTCTACCATCGGACTTTTAGACGCACGGCCGGTTTCCATCCTTACATGGTAGATATTCCACCAATTCGCACGAAGCGCTTTGCTTCTACTTTCCTTATGCGCACTGCCAAGGAATGGAATTCCTTGCCGGCGTCTATACAGTGAGTAAATTTTAATACGGGCGAATCTCTTAACGGTGGTTAGTATAGGACAAAGTAAAGGTAATTAGATAACATTTACTTAAAGTTGCAACAGTAATTTTGTCCATACAAAATAATTCAGCCCGCAATGTAATGCAAACACACTCACGTTAAACGCTCGTTGACAGTTACTTTCAAAAACTCCTATTGCATATGTAATGTCATTAACTGTCATGAGTGGGTAAATAATAAATAAGTATGATGTTTTTTATCGGACGAAATTACTACCTAGTTTAAAATCAAATTACATCAAAAAATCTTATTAATGCAATCATTTATTTTAATAACGACCCATTGAAATTACAACTGAAATGTACTGAAGTTGCTGAAATACTTACCTAAAGAAAACCAACTAAAAGAGAAAACTAAAAAACACAATTTACAACAATACAAATTCTGAGAAACCTGAGTTTAGTTTTGCCCCCTCTACCCTTCCAGTTACGGGCAATCCTTCGCGAGCTCGCTGTATCGCGTTTACAATTACTCGAGCGTTTCTTGGTACAACCCGATGAGGGAATCGCTCTCTGTACACAGCTTGCTCGATGACCATTTTGTAGTGTTTCACCGTAAATTAATATCATGTCCATTAATTCAGGAGCAGTAAAAGTTGTTAAACGAGGCATTTTAACATACGATTACTTTTGAATCGAACGACTGACATTGTCAAATCAGAGTTGAAATAAAATAAGAAACTTGCAATTCCACCAAAGAGTTTGCCACGTTTTCACACAATGTACCAACCAAGTTTTGTGGTGTTTAGACGGTTTAGTTAATTCTCGAAATAATTTTGGTAATAACTGTACAACTATTAGGCGGGCCGTATGCTTATTTTCCGCCATCCTGGTATAAAAAATCAGGCAAATTAAATACGAAATGAATACACAATAATCACTTATGAGATACTGATATTACATGAATTTTCAAAAAGGTTGTGCTATTAAAGGTGCTTGTCTATTGCTCAGATTAGAAATAATCACGTCAAGTGCTGTCATCGTGACTGATTAAAATGAAGTCAGTTTCTTGTTGATAAACATGATAAATAAATAAGATTTAATATCTTTTAACACGCCTAGTAGTACTTTTATCTACCAAAATAACTACAAAACATTAAACGCAGTGTAATGCTAACATGAATTGTGAATGTTCCTCCAGATAGGTAAGTTTGTAAATGCTATTGTTGTATTGCTAATGAACATTTGACATTTCGGTACCGCAACCATGTTTACAGTACATTGCTGCTGAGAAAATTTTAAAAAATTAATTATGGGGGCGTAATGAACTGCAACTCAAAAAAACCTTTTACTTCATGATTACACTAATGAATACTATGTCCGATTTAATTTATCGCCCGTATTAGATTTACACTCACTGTATTTCCGTGTTCTTATAACCCGGCAACCTTCAAATCAAGAGTGAACAGGCACCTTCTGGGCGAGCTCGCTCCATCGTAGGCCACGTCTACGCCTCGGCTAGTCTGTGGCCATGAGTAAGCCCATTCATAATAATAATAAAAAAAGAACTAACGAAGCGACCTTGTTATAAATAGTAAAGACAACCATTAAGTATTACTTAGAATCTAAGTCAAAATACAAATATCAATCATCAGAGCGGTCTCTCTAAGAATTAGAGGAACGAGAAGAAAGATAGAAAGATTTGGATCTGAAGACGGCTGTGGAATACCCTTCCTTGAGTACGGTAGAAAGAAGAGAAATCTAATCTTCATTGATTTCTCTTCTTTCTACCGTACAACTGTTTTTAAATACGTTTAAAATTGTATTATTTAATGTAATAAACGTGTTATACCATTAAGTATTATCCTTCTGTCATGAATATTCTAATTACAGCTACCTTTGTTTCCAAATCAGATTATTTACAGATAAGCCTACTCTAGTCGGCACTTAATATAATGCTATTTCAGCGTCTTTAGACGGTAATCCTAGACGGTGAAAGGTCGCCAGTCAATGACCTGTGCAAAAGCCGGTCCTTTGACTTTCAGGCTTTTAGATAAAAGCATAATCACGAGTATCTTTATCGCGTAACTAATACCGTTACCTTTCATATGTATGTGGTGGTAAAAATCGTAGGTTCAAACCTCGGTTGTGCTGTATAGAGCAGAAGATTTGTTTTTTTTTTTTTTTTTATTATGAATGGGCTTACTCATGGCCACAGACTAGCCGAGGCGTAGACGTGGCCTACGATGGAGCGAGCTCGCCCAGAAGGTGCCTGTTCACTCTTGATTTGAAGGTTGCCGGGTTATAAGAACACGGAAATATAGACGCCGGCAAGGAATTCCATTCCTTGGCAGTGCGCATAAGGAAAGTAGAAGCAAAGCGCTTCGTGCGAATTGGTGGAATATCTACCAAGTAAGGATGGAAACCGGCCGTGCGTCTAAAAGTCCGATGGTAGAATGGGGACGGTGGAATAAGCTCGGTTTATTTCTTATGAGCCCATATTGTCCCACTGTTGGGCAAAGACCTCCCTCTTATTCTTCCACGTATCTCTATCCTCAGTAGTCTCCCACCAGTCTCTGTCAAGAGCAGAAGAAATCGTTCTAAAACCAAATGCTAAAAGATGACAAAAAAATATTTCAAGATTCTTATTATACAAAGTCAAGAGGTTAACGGGGATACTTAAGTTATAGGACTTATCACCATCACCACCATATGTATATGGCTGTTCTTCTCTTCTTCTAAGTCGGTCCCTCACTGCTGAGGATCGTGACTCCGCTTGCAAATTTTTCCTATGGCAGCTCTCCACTTCTCCCAATCGGTTGCTTTGTGGAAAGCGTTGCTTAGTGTGATGTCCATTTGGTCATACCATTGTTCTACTTGACTTTAGAGCAGCGGTCGGCAACCTTTTAGCAGCCAATGGCCACATAGTAGTTAACGGAGGTGACGCGGGCCGTACTTTGTTAATATTTATGACTTTATGAGACATCGTCGTTTGTCACTATTACAAACAAAATAGCCAAAGCGTCACTCTGGCCGCAAGTGACAGGTTCACGAGCCGCATGCGGCCGCAGGTTGCCGACCGCTGCTTTAGAGGAAGCATTTGAACCGATTCTCGTGAAATTTCGTGAGCAAGTTTGATTATTACAAAGATCTTTTTAGTTCATTCCGTTTTTGAAAAATTTCAAGATGGCCGCGCCATGGGAATTCAGGAGATCTGCGTTTAACGAAGCCACTGGTATATACAATCTATTAGATTTAAATATTATAAAGTTAAGTTTATGCTTGTAAAGCATATAGGTACATACGTGGTGAGCTAAGAAAGGCATTGTAAACAGAATCCGGATCGCTTTCCAAGCAGCCTGCGTCTGAATAATATCGATTACAAACAAGCTCCAAAGCGTGGGAGGTAAAGTACGCGATGTTTGCGACAAACACTCTACAAAAGAATATACAGGGTGATCAATCCAAATGGGTCAGTATGGAGAAGTCAGAAACTATGAGAGATAGCGAAATCTGTTCTTAGGAACCATGGCTTCGATTTTAGATTTAATAATAATGGCATTATTTTTTTTTTTTAATCTATAATACATAACCGGGATTCGAACCTGGTCAATATTCTTGTTGTTTGTTTGTATGGCAACTTTTAAACGATGCGTGATAGGTGGGGAGCGCTCGACCAAATTAAATGCCATTTTTATTAAATCTAAAATCGAAGCCATGGTTCCTAAGAACAGATTTCGCTATCTCTTATAGTTTCTGACTTCTCCATACTGACCCATTTGGATTGATCACCCTGTATATGTATTAGTACTGAGTAATGGCAAAGAGAATTTGAAATAGAGGCGGCTTGTCAAAGTAAATTATGTAGCCACAGTAAACCTACTGCCATCTTTCGACAGATAATTAAAACTGTTAGAAAGCCATTTGACTTTGATCCTTTATGTGCTCTAAGTATTAATTACCTATGTCTCTGAACCTGATTCAGATAACAACTTGTTATGGTTTTAACTGGTTTTGATACGCCATTCACTACGACGATTTAAGAATCGTTTCTCACGAATTTTCTTTATAAGTAAAGCAAGCGTGCAGTTTTTATCAGGCTCATTAATTGTTAATAATTATTGAATTATCTAATGTAGTGTCAATACATATAGTTTACTTCGAATTGTTACCGCTAAAAGTGCCAGATTTAGAACCACAAGCGAACTTCTGCGAAGTTCTTTCTAATGCTAAAAAAATGGACTATAGTGAGTAGCGTGCATCTCACGCACGCATTTCACCAGCGAACATATCAAAACCGTTAATGTTAAATTGAATCTAGCCCTGTCTCTTTGCCTCATAGCCAATCATTGGTATTATGAGAATCAATAGTAGTACTTTACGATTCAATAAAATAGTTATTTGTTTTACAAGGGGGCAAAGTTGTTGTTTAACCGCTCGTGCTAATATTGCTACCCGAGCAAGTGAAAGATTCCAAAATTGAACCACGAGCGTAGCGAGTGGTTCGAAAAATGGAATGTTGAGCGTTGCGAGGGTTTCAAAGCACGAGGGTTAAACAAAATTTGCCCCCGAGTGAAACACAAAATTTTTCACCACACCAACCCGAAGCAAATATTAAATGTAAAATATCAAACAAAATCAAACCAAATCAAATCCAAATGAATGTTATTAAATATTTATCATCCAAAATCATCATTTAAAAGTCAATTCTACCAGCAAACATAAGAAAACAACTCAAAATTTGCATTTGATTACTTTGCCTCACATGTGGATAAAATGCAACTTTGCTATTCGTTTTTGAAGTGCAAAGTAATTCTTTCCGAGCTGGTGTGGTGAAAATATATATTTTTCTATTTGATTAACTGCCACGCGTCGTAAAAATATTTGTACATTTCGTTGACTATGGATATTCAATATCAATGGCGCCTAAACAAACACACTTGCCTACATCCCTCCTTCTTCACCCACATGACCCCCTTCTTGATGAATTCTTTTAGCAAACTTTTTACAAAGATCGACGTCTCATGTTGGGCTCAATTTATTCATAATCAAACATTGGCGTAGAACTGGCACAAGTTAACAGTCTTCCGCTCACACTCATTTAAAAAAAAATCTCTTATGTGGACAACACAGTAAAAGTAAACGACCTAAGGGGGCCAGGTAGGCGACCCAAGGCTATGTGTTAGAATTAAATAGAATTCCCATTTTAAATTACGAAACAAAATGGAGAGAGATAAAAATGCGGCCAAGTTTCTTTTGTAAACAATATGGCGACAATACAAGATACTGATCGAAATGCATTGTATTGTTACGTTTGGGGCGACGAGTTTGTAATTTTCAGATGTTTACTGTTTAATACACTCTCAGATAAATTTTAGAGGAACGCAAAAAAAAGTTTAGTTACTAATTTTGAAATAAACCTTAGAAAATTTTTTGCATTCTTCTAAATGTGTCCCTGAATAGGTACATATATGTACTCATACAGTTCACATCAGAAGGTGTTACGCTTAGGACACGAGTAAAATGTGACGTCCCACGGGTAAAGGTACCTTATGGCGCTTGGCACTTACGCTATTATTAACGCCGCTCCAATATTATTGCAGCGCTATGCGACGTAAGCGCCGGCCGCCATAAGGTACCTTTTTCTGTGGAACGTCACAAATGATTTGCGCCATATTGTTAAGGTTAGGTATAAACTTATAAAGCGTGTGGTCATAACTCATAAGACATAAAAGTATTCTTGTGAATTTTTCTATCGAGCCAACGTCAACCTTTCAAGGTTTCGATTAGAGTTAATTAGTCCAGTTTCCGAGTGGATTTTTTCATGGTATTTGATGGAAACGTGTATAAATTTCATATAAAAACTGGGCAAGTGCGAGTCAGACTCGCGCATGAAGGGTTCCGTACCATAATACATTATGTATGTTAGTCTGTAAGGTATTTGTAATATGGGCCTTGTTGCCTGAATTAAATTTCTAAATAAATAAAAATAAATAAATAATACAAAAAAAAAACAAAAAAAAGCAAAAAAAAAACGGTCACCCATCCAAGTACTGACCACTCTCGACGTTGCTTAACTTTGGTCAAAAATCACGTTTGTTGTATGGGAGCCCCATTTAAATCTTTATTTTATTCTGTTTTTAGTATTTGTTGTTATAGCTGCAACAGAAATACATCATCTGTGAAAATTTCAACTGTCTAGCTATCACGGTTCGTGAGATACAGCCTGGTGACAGACAGACGGACGGACGGACGGACGGACGGACAGCGAAGTCTTAGTAATAGGGTCCCATTTTACCCTTTGGGTACGGAACCCTAATAAAAACGACAATTTTGCTTTAGCCTTTTAATACATTTAATCTAAGTATACTTTACCTTCAACCATAGACTAGTAATCCTCTAGACCGAGTTTAGAGCAATTATTTCATGCAACCGACGATGCCAAAAATGCGGGGGTGCGCGGGACGAGGTGAGCGAAGTCCCGTGCCGTGATTGGTCCGTTCAAAGACACGGACGTCACTCAAAGACACTTTCGACTCGAACATGGAGTAAAATTACCGTATGCGTGGCAGAGGGGGTAGCGCGACTATGCTCAGTCTAGAGGATGTTTTGTCTGTGCCTTCAACATTGTGCGCCTGGCGCTCGGCGAGCTCAGTCAGGAATGTAATATAATATACAGTGTTTGCGGCTGAAGGTATTGGAATAAGCCGATGGGACGGAATCTCAGAAATATTCTACACCTTAAACCAGTATATGTTTGATCTCGAGGTCCGTAACAAGTATGCGTGTTGGGAGATCACATTACGCTGGTTAAACTAGTCTGTGACGGGAAGCCAGGGAGTTTTGAGGAGAATAATATCAGGTAGGGAATGCGCAGGTTTGGATAGGTAGTGGAAATTCTCGCATTTGTGAGCTAAACAAAAGTCAATTTTAATTACGAGTAATCTAACAGACTCCTTATATACTAGCGACTCTATGAGTTATAAAAATAAGCAAAAGTTTTCAAAAAGGGAATCGACAATTTATTCTATATTACTTATTGAACCAACTCACATTTCACATCAATGTTTTGATCTAGTTTATAGCCTAGTATTTGAGCCTAGATAACTCAGCTGTCCATCTGAACGGACAGAACCCTCTATTTTCAATTTTCCGGCTGGTCGAACCTTTGACCCCCCACCATTATAATCCAATCTTTTTGGTGTTTTTTCAATCTAAGGGAAAGCGAAAAACGCTCGAAGCTTTCGGTTTGAGGTTTAAAGGCACCCAACGAAAAACGAGTTAGGTATTTTTATTTTAGTAAAATTGGAATCGCAGTTAAGTCAGTTTTGTCCGTTCGTTGGGTTTAGGAAAGACTGGAACAACTTATGGAAGTCCATCCATTCATCCATCCATCCATCCATCCATCCCACCCATCTTGAAACAATTGAAGCAAAGGGTACGGAAAAAAAAGTAATGCACGCGAAAGGGCACCGCCGTCCGAAATTATACCGGTCGTATTTATAATTGTTCAGAGATAATTTACGGTTATTGTTCGTAAACATGGCATATCTAACTTTTAAATACTTTTCGCATGATTGTCTTTTGCGAATGATTGGTTCTTACTATCTTATTCAATACATAGATGCTAAATGATAATTCACCCAAATGAAATTATGCGAAATTTGGTAAACGTTGGTGCTATGACGGTTCTATAATTGAGAAATAAAATAAGGCCAATTTTTATAGTACGGCTGACGTCAAAAATATGTTTACACTTTTGCAACTTGCCTAATCTTTTGTGAAAAGGCAAAAAGTGTAAAGCTATAGAAATATACCGGCAATCAGTTGATGTCGGTATATTCCGCATCTATAAACCATCAAACTAACTTGGACTCCTATCGACTGTCGGTCCCTTATCAATTATTATTTTTCTTTTAGCTTTGATACGGGCTCCAATAGCAAAAGAGCTTGGTACTATTTGAATCCGATTTCAGGATACGGGTCCACAGTTAGCCACATCTGTTTCCACTCTAAAACTAACTTGGCTCAAAGTTCTCTTATAATTGTAACGTCTAACAGCCCAATTGGAACGTGCATCTGAGGTCAAGCAGATATTTGAATCATATTAAAATCATATCAGTGTGCAATAAAGCATTTTATTATTATTATTTGTATCTCCTTGGATATCACGGGCCTATAATCCCGGTTTTTTGATAGGCTTGCGTGGGGACACAGATCCAACACGTAGAGGCCCCTTGGAGAGCTTTAATGTCATGTAGAACGCCTGCTGGAACCCGTTCACAGGTGCAACAATAGACACCCATGAACCGGTCTCAGCAGGCATTGGGACTATTGTAGCAAAAGTGAATAGTATACCGGTCTATGGATTGAAGTTTGGGTGGACTATGAGACTGGGCTATTGTAAAGAGTTCGGACACCTGCCATAACAATGCTAACACACGTTATCGAGGCAGGTGGTGACTTGCCGCTGACTAGATGGGCCCCTGAAACTGCCGTCGTGAAGACGACCAGGGGCAACATCGGTGTGAGCGGCTCAGGGGTGTCGAGAGGTGTGCGCCGCTTTCTACCCAGTGGCTGTTACCAGCCACTGTGCCAACTCGCGTCTTATGCATCTTTCACTTCCACCCCTGGAGCATATAGCTCTAGCGACTCCTCTCTGGACGGCCAATTAAGGCAAGCCAGAGCTGAGAGTCCTGCGGGTCCCCTTGGGGTCCACTCCGACCGACGAAGACACGCCGGAGACGGAGACCCTGACCGACTCTCGGGAGCACTCGGGTCCGTGGGGTCGTTACTCCCCAACAGCTCGCCACAAGCTGCCCTGCGGGCTTATTATTATTATTATTATGTTCGTCCTTTACATAATCTCGGGACCATGGGGTCCCGGACATTTGGAAGGCGTACGTGGAGCCAAAGCCAACACGCAGAGGCCCCTTGTAAAAAGACAATTTACTCTAAAAGGTGATGTGACACCACCCGACGATTATTCCTGTATGCACTATAGTAATGCACCCAAGGATAAGCCCCGGTTAGTGTAGGAATATTGCAATGATAAGAAACAATAGAAACTGGGCTATTGTGTTGAGATGTTAGTGTACTGGTAACCGGTCTATGGAAATACTATGGCACCTGCCCCAATCTATGTTTAAAAACACGAAAAAAAGTGACAGGTGGTGACTCGCCAACTCACTATATGGGTCCCCGAAAACGGCCGCTCGCACGGAGCGACAAGGGGACAACATCACGTGAGCGGCTCAGGGCGTGGAGAGGTGTGCACCGCTTTCTACCCAGTGGCTGTAAGCAGCCACTGTGCCAACTCGCGTCTTAGGCATGTTTCACTTCCGCCCTGCGAGCATATAGCTCTGACACCCCACTCTGGACGGCCGGTTAAGGCAAGCCAGAGGTGAGAGTCCTGCGGCCCCTGCTAAGTATTCACTCCAGCCGGCCAATGAAGGCAAGCCGGAGAGAGGGGCCTGACCGACTCTCGGGGGTATGGGACCCAAGGGACGTCACTTCCCATTCAGCTCGCCACAAGCTGCCCTGGGGGCTTATTATTATTATTATTATTTCCCGTACACGTATTATTGCGACCGAGACGCCACGATATCAATCCAATATGATTCAGATATCAGTTTGATGTCAAGTGCACGTTCGAATTGGGCTGTAAGTCCTATTGTGCTTTTCAGCAAGTAACCACTTGACTGAGGTGGTTGGTAAGAAGTATTATACTTAACTAAGGACTGGCTGAAAACTCTGTGACTTGTATTATAAGGTAAACGGCCCCAAGTTCGTGCTAGTACGTTATTTCGTTAGTTTTTTTTCTGGCGCAAATAATAAGGAATTCAAATATCTTTTATTCAAATTATACATATGAAAAAAATCTGTATTATTAAATCTCTTCAATAAAATGATAACCAATATTTTAGTGATTAAACTAAGAGTAATACGACGGTCGAAACTGTCAGACGGCCGCGAATAGCTGTGTTGTATGCGTGCACTTTTTTTAGGCGTAAGGTGCGCGCTCTCACTTGTTAAGCTTATAGGAAGGAAAAGCTAAACCCATTCGAATAAAAGTTTTTGGGAGTGTTTCTGTGGGTTCCTTAGTAATTGATTTGATAAGAAAAAAGATTGAATATATGCATAGAAATAACTTAAAATTGCAATAAATCGACTCACGAAATAGCGGTCATTTTATCTTACGTGTGTCTCCTATTTCGTGCCACTAACGAATCAAGGATTTTCTAGATACATTTTGAGTGCTTGTTTTTAAATATAACAACAAAGATAATTAAAAAAATAAATTAGAAAACAATTAATGTATTTCATGAAGTTTCGTATGAGCGAAATTCGGTATATGTTTTTTTCACTAGAATTCTCATAAAACGAGTTTGAATGTGACCCAAGTTAAACATTTTAAGGTATGTTCCACGTATATTCTCATATTAACTACTAGCACAATTTTATTTATTATTGAAATTTGATTTATTTTTGTGTAGGTATGTTTATTTTTAAAGTATAAGATAGTAAATTATTTTTTGTAAATAATTTTTAATTTTAATTATTTTTTATTTTTTTTAGTTTTTTTTTTATTTTTTTATTTAAATTAAATTGTTTGACTTTTAATCAAGTATTAAAGTACCCATATGGTTTACCTAAGTCTTAATTCAACCATTAAAGTCGACGAGTACAAAAAACTTTAAGCTAGCTCTCAATTTAACATTTTTTTTTATTATTATTTTTAATTTGACCTTACAATTATTCGTAAGTAGGTAAGACCGTTAAATATTTAACAGCAAATTATCAATTTATCACCAATTACTCTAAGAAAACTTTATGCCGAAACAGGGGACAAGAATTCACGAATTTAGGAGCTGACCTAAATTTGTATCACGAAATGGGAGCCAAATAAGAGGTTCACGAAAAAATTCATATAAAAAAAAGTTTCAACTAAAACCCTACAGTTTATACATTAAATTATTAACAAAGAACTAATATAACATATTCAAAAGCTTTCAAGGTATTGATATGCTTAGTAATATTTAAAAAAAATACACAAATCTCAACTCACTCTCAAGAGCCTTAACCTGCCGAAACAGGGGCCCTTTACCTTACCGGGTGTAGCCTGTAATATGAGCAAAAAATTAAACTGTAGGCTCCTCCTCATACCGACCAACATTTGTTCAGCGACTTTTAAAAATAACTTGTGGTTTGATTTTTAATACACTTTAAAGTTTATTCTAAGACGCAATGTATTGCGAATTTTGTTATGTTTAAGGCGTGACAAGCAACGTTAATCACACTGATATGACGTGGCGATGGCGTCCATTGAAGATAATATTTATTTTGTATGAAAGTGAAGAGTCTAAATACTTCATAATTTTTAAAAGTTGTAGAGCAAAAGTGTCACCGTTTGAGGTGTACAATCTATGTTTTAATTATTTGCTCGTGTTATAGGCCACACCCGGTATAAGTATCTTAAGTAAAGAAAAACCAAAACAAAAACTAAACTAGATTCCAAAACTGAGTTCTACTAATTACGAGACCTGACCTATATTATATATTAAACACAAGGTCAACAAGATTGCGTTGTTTGATCACGAAGATCCTTAATCGCGATCTACATTTTGTCTCGATCATCAGACTTTGCATTGTCATCAAACTCAACATAACGCTAGTGATGCGTTCCAAGAAAATTAAACACATGAAATGAATTAGACATTCACTAGATACGAAATAGTAAAGATATGTGACGTTCCATGGCAAAAGTCCCTTATGGCGACCGCAATAATATTGGAGCGGCGTTAATAACAGCGTAACCGCCAACCGCCATAAGGTACCTTTTGTTGCGGAACGTCACATATCTTTACTATTTCATATCTCTAATTCATTTCCCGAATCGCGCCGTTATTCAGTCAGCTAAAAAGCCTGCGGAAATAAAGGCTTATTTGTACTCACTTCTCTTTATGAGTCAATTATAAAGTATTATGATGGGTTCTATAGAAATTTAGGTCACGTAACTCATATCATATCGGATGCAAGCCACAACGCCCTGAACGAACTATAAATTATGTATAGTCACCTGCAATAATATGTTACTCTTCGAAGGCTGCAAAAATATGTGACACGCTACAAGATACAATTATATTTATTGATAAAAGTCAATGTTTTACAAGTCGGTAAAACACGCAGTTCGCTCTTAAGGCTCTACAAATAAGATCGTGTCAGATAATTTTGCGGCCTTCAAAGAGTAACATATTATTGCACGCGACTGCACAGAGCAGAGGATCCCAGTAGGTACGTTTTTATTTGTCCTTTTTTAAAATCTAAAAAGTTTGTAAATAGTTTTAAATATTTTATAAGTGCGATTTGCGTCAGACATTAGAAACTTATATGAATTCCCAAGCAAATTGCAGTTTAAGATTTTGTAATAAGTTTCAAAATAATTAATTTGGCTACGGATGTAAGAAGCAAAAGTTCCCTGGCACCGACGGAGTTGCAATGTCATCAAAAACAATTCACGTTTAGCACGAAAGTAGGTCAAATGTTCAAATTTCCCTAACAAATTGGCAGTCAAAGTTAAATGGGGGGGTTTTGATAAGGAATCGTGGCTACCTGCTGTCAAACGACGTAATTTTATCTGAAAGTGTAACAACTTATTTCTTACGGCCCGATTCGAACTTTAAAATATGTCAATTAATAGATTTAGAAACGATATGCATATCTATGTCAGTGTCAAATGTGACGTGCACCGAATAGGAAAATGCAAAAGAAAATATAAAAGTAATTTATAATTATTTACTTTTAATTTTAATAATAAATATGACATCAACTTAGCAACGTGATGTACATTTGTATATTTACCTGCTTATTATATTAAATATAACACTTCATCACACAATATTACAAATATTTCTTAAGCACTTCATAATCACAATATAACGGCAAGTTCGGGTTACGCCAATCCTTTGGCTCCTTGTCGTACCAGAAGTATTGCCCCTTCACCGACTGCGTGATGTACATTTGTATATTTACCTGCTTATTATATTAAATATAACACTTCATCACACAATATTACAAATAATTCTTAAGCACTTCATAATCACAATATAACGGCGAGTTCGGGTTACGCCAATCCTTTGGCTCCTTGTCGTACCAGAAGTATTGCCCCTTCACCGACTGATCAACATCCAGAGCTAAATACACCGGGGCTTTGCTCGACTCTTCCAGTGTGAACACTCCACTACCAGTGGTCATCGACGTCTGAACGAATCCAGGGTGCAGAGAGTTAATGGAAATATTTCTGTCAACCTCTCTCTGTTGCACCACAGTCAACGCGCATAGCGCTATCTTGGAAATCTTGTATGCTAGTAACTGCGTTTGGAAGAAATCCTCGGGTTTCCACGTTTCATTCTTCACGGAATTCAAGAACCATTCAATAAATGCATCGATGTCTGATTTTTGAACGTCCTTCTTCGTCAGTCTGGCGATCCAGTCCTTATTTTTGAGATTAGAAATGTGCCCGCAGTCGCTAGCGATGTTTATAACTCTCGCATTCTGGTTAAGGATCGGGAAGAAATGCTCCTGGACCGTTAGAATAGCGTGGTAATTTGTATTGATTACTCGTACTGCGTCATCGTATGTGGTGTTTTCCCAGCTTTCTGTTATGACGCCAGCATTATTGATTAAGATGTCCAATCCCCCGTGTTTCATTTTTATGTATTCCGCACATCTTCTTACGCTGTTTGTATTAGTTACTTCTAACGGGTGAAATTGAGGGTTCAGGCCTTTGGCTTTAAGCTTATCTGCGGCGTCTCTACCTCGGTGCTCGTTCCTCGCTGTGACGTAGACATTTTTGACTCCTCTTTTTAATAATTCCTCCACTATGGCGAATCCAATGCCCTGATTTGAGCCAGTGACCAATGCTAATTTATTGATCATGATTTTTTCTTGTTTCTACTCCGCGATCCACATAAATTATTTATATAAAAACGTATGTTAATATCGACGTGTTATTAGCTATGGGTTCTTTACATGAATGTCATTAGCAAGGTGACTCAATCGTAAGAGTGAATGATAACTTATCAACACTCGACCTAAAGTTCACTCGTAATTGTATGTTATCTAGATAACCTATGATATCTATTTCCTGCCCTTCTACAGAACAAGGTATAAAATTATCCTATTATTATTATTATTTTATTGGTATTTATTATTTATTAGAGATCCCTTTTAGGGATAAGTTCGCCTTTGTACATAACATTTTTATTTTTGTTTTGTTTTTGTCCATTTTATGTAAACCTGTTTATGTGCAATAAAGTGACATACATACATACATACATTATCGCAATTACTAATAGGTTAGGTGATTATGTTTCGTTTAGGATGAAAATGATTAAAAAATATTGAAACGATGAAAATTATATTTGCCTCCCAAAAGATATGACAATATTTTCCAACCATAATGACAAAGTATAATCTACGGTTAAATTAAAGTAAAATATTAAGTTAGATTTGTTAGGTACATATTTTATGTTATAATAACATTTTTTTCACAACTTACAAATACTGCTTTGTCACATTAAAATCACAGTAAAGCGGAAGGTTTGGGTTCCGCCAATCTTTTGCTTCTTTATCATACCAGAAGTACTGTCCCTTCACCGACTGATCCACGTCCAAAGCTAAATATGCCGGCGCTTTGCTAGCCTGTTCCATAGTAAACGGGCCACTCCCGTTAGTCATCGACGTCTGCACGAATCCAGGATGAAGAGAGTTCACAGAAATGTTTCTATCAATCTCATTCTGCTGCACGATGGTCAACGCGCACAGCGCCACTTTGGAAATCCGGTATGCGAGCAGTTCAGTTTGAAAGAAGTCCTCGTTCTTCAAAGTTCCATTCTTCACTGAGTCTAAAAACCAGTTAACGAATGCATCGACGTCATCTTTCTTGAGATCTTTCTTCGTTAATCTGGCTATCCAATCTTTATTTTTGAGATTAGAAATGTGCCCACAGTCGCTTGAAATATTGATTACTCTTGCATTTTGATTCAGGATTGGAAAGAAATGCTCCTGGATCGTCAGGATAGCGTAGTAGTTGGTAGTGATAACTCGAACTGCGTCCTCGTATGTGGTTTTCTCCCAATCTTCAACAATGACGCCAGCGTTATTGATAAGTATATCCAAGCCACCATGTTTTGATTTCAAGTAAGCCGCGCATTTTTTAACACTTTCTGCATCAGTGACTTCTAGCTGATGATAAAGAGGATTCAGACCTTTTGCTTTAAGCTTGTTGACGGCATCCTGGCCCCGTTGCTCGTTCCTAGATGTCACGTAGACATATTTTACTCCTCTCTTTAGTAATTCTTCGACGATAGCGAATCCAATGCCTTGGTTGGACCCCGTCACTAAGGCAACTTTATCAATCATGGTGTCTTGAAATATTTATAGCAAAAAATATTTTCTCTTCGGCTAGCAATAGCGTTCTGTGGTATGATTACCGTAGTACGAACATTTATATCGTTAGATTAACTGTTGCTATCTGCTATACGCTTTAGATACGACTGGCAATCCGTCAACGTCAATATAATCTCGTTACGTTCTTAAATGAGTCAGCTATTTATACCATTGCACGAATGCACTAAGAACTCGGTGATTGCAGAAAATTACTGTATTGTTTTAACCAGTAGTGAAGTATGTAATCATTAATTAAATTACGTACTCGGCATTGCTTAGGCATTCTATAAACTCAAGCATTATAATACGCGATTATTTTTGTTAACCTTTTTTTTGACCGATAATTATGGCATCATTATTATTATGGGATAATTATAGTTTTCTAAAGAAATCAGGAAAGTCCATACTAATTAACTTACTTAATTACCTCTGGCATATACCTGGTTAGGATTTATATTTTATTTTAATGTTACATATTTCATGTGTTCATGATACAATAACAAAAATCGTTAGTTCTATTTATAACCACACGCGCCTGCCACACGTTGTTTGAATGTAAGCTCGTCCGTAGCGTCTAATTTGAATCAAATTGCAATGCAAAATGCATTCCGTTGCAATTTGTGCAATCAGACGCCATAGAAAATGCCGATACACAACTGGAGCGTAAATATGATGTGAACTAAAAACGAATGTTGCATGAGAAAATCTGTGTGGCTATTTAATAATTTGTACAGTCACCACACGGGATTGTTAAGCCATTTAGGCTTCTTGCTCAATTGGAAATTCTTTAGCGTAAGTATTGAACAACCAATTTATCTAGAACCTAAATAGCGCAAAAATTGCGGAGCGTGATGGTACTTTGATTAGTTCAAGACGACTTAAGGTTTATGAAAGAAGTCAATTTTGCGCAGAACATTTAATACTGTCTTCTTCCAACTAAGCCTTTTTGCATTTTCTGGGTTCTACTTTCGTTTGTCGTTACTCACCTCACTTGCGATCTGTTGCCGTTTCGGCAATTTATTAATTACCTAGTTTAATTTTTTAGCTGCAGCTGCTATAAATAACCTAGGATAAAGATTTGTTTAAAATAACTCTCCATCTTGTCTAATTCTGAGCGCCTTTAAAGCAAGGTATTCTTATTAAATAAAAACTACAGTAGAATCCGGTTAGTACGACTTCGCTTATAACAACCAACCGCTTATAGCGACGTAAGTATAGGCACTTGTTTGGTTTTAGTACAAACTACTATGAAAGAACAACCGTTTATTACGACTCCGCTTATAACAACCGACCGCTTTTAACGACGGAAATTGACACAAAATCCGTCCGTCAAGTCCGGTTACAGCGACGAGCGACGTGGTTTTTACAAATAAATTGTTGGTAAGATGCTTACTCCGTTCCGCTCACCCAACTCCCCTTTTGCCTATACGGAGCAAGATGAAATAGTCAAGTGACTTTTCGTAAACTTGCTCTTCTTACTTTCGTAAACTAAAAAAAACCCAATTCCCATTATTAATTTGAGCTTTAACTTCACATAAGTACATAATTATGTAAGTTGGTTATCAATGCAATATTTGGTAGGTACCTTCGAGCTGATCTGATGATGGACACAGGAGGTGGCCATAGAAACTGTGTGATAAAACAACGTCATCTTGATTAGATCTCCAAGCATTACGTCTTTTTATTTTACGGGATTCGAGTAATTTGCGGATGACGAGTGAGTACGCGTATATTGAAAAGTGGCTTCTTCTAAACACACAAGTCTCTCAATTTGACAAGGTGTCGTAATACTAACGTAAAAAATATTTTAAAAGAAATGTTTTCTTTTTTCTTTAATTGTCGCATAAGTATTAATAAATACAAAATGATGTAATTATTTTGATTGAAAAAATATATTAAAATTGGCAGTTTGCTTTGTACGACGTCCGGTTAGTACGACGTAATATCAGCGGTCCCTTGGGTGTCGTTATAACCGGACTCTACTGTATTTTAAAATAGATATTGCATAACATTGTGAAATCAATGTAGAATACTTTATCTGCATATTTCTCCAGTATTTTCTGTATCAGCTTAGTTTACACAACTAAGCTGATACATAATAATATAACACCCAAATAATACTTATAGAGATACCATATCAGTATGAATCAATTGAGTACTACTTTAATCAGTACCAGAAGTGGCTCTGGGGAATGACAAGCTCAAAATTATCTATCTAAAATTCTAAACATTCTAAACAAGGCTTATTCTATCAATTTCACAAGATGACTGGACACATAAAACTGCATCATAATAACTAGCCGTCCAGAGACCTACGTAAAGGTCTCCTATTCCATTCTAATTTGAACTTTGTGTTGACTCTATCAAAGTTTCATTTAGTTTGGCAAGGTTTGACGTATGGGCGGCTAGAGGATAACCTACATGACATTGACGTGAATATTAAAGATGATATAGGATCATTGCGCCAGTTTACCGTCTAGTGCCTGACTGACAAAATGACCCTATGATTTAGTTATTAAAAGAAGTAAGATCTAACTAGAAACCAAATTCATCGTACTAGGTGCTACTGGCCGATCGAGAGCGAAGGTCTCCGTTTCAGCTTGGGCAAAAATGCTTTTCTATGTAGGCCCGTCTGTCCGGATATTCTCCTCTACAGGTCGTATTTCTCCACAATCTCTTATTTTATTTTGTAAGCTACTGGACTACCGCGAACACCGAAGTTTGCAAATTGCGGGCATCTTTCTATTTTACTCCAATTACGACGTAATTAGAGTGACAGAGAAAGATGCCCGTAATTTGCGAACTTCGGTGATCGCAGTGGGCCGTCAGGTTCCATAATTTTATAGACTTTTTGCCAATTCAGTTATTAGAAATTTTTCAAAATTTCGTGGCAGGAGGATTCGGGAGCTCTATAGCACACGGAGCCACTAATGTTCTAAACTCTTAATATAATCATGTTTTACTTACCTTACCAAATAGAGGCCTTAAGGTCTCAAGTCTCGAGCGCTATCAATAAGTCAAGTTAATGCAACTAACTCCAGGATTAGTTATTACCCGTCACGCGGCTCGGAATGGGGTTACAGTGAGCTGGGATTGCGTAATTAGTTATGATTAAATGTGATATTTGTTTCTGTTGTGGAACGGAGCATGGCGGTTACGTTCTAGGTAGGTTTAGATTTAACCTATCATGGCTCGTCTACACGATGGGCCAGCGCCGGCCACTCCTAGGGACGCATCCATGCGGTAGAATGAGATAACAATATCACTTGCTCCCTTTAACGCATAAATGCGTCCCTTGGACTGGTCGGCGCTGGCCCATTGTGTAGAGGAGCTATCATATGTGTGTGGTGGTCACTGTAAGTTCAATCATAAAGTTTAAGTTAGTTCCGTTTCACAAATTCTAGTATTCGTAAAAATTTTCAAACTTTGACATGCTCCGATGAACTCCAAAAGTTTGTTTTATGAAGATTTGAGGGAACCAACGTTTTGTTTGTCTAAAGAAAAACTCAGAAAATTATGCTTTTGACGTGAAGAATTAGGATTAAGTAAGTTATTTGTTGGAACTAACTTAATTACAACAATGATGTTGGCATGTGCCTCATATGCCTACAGTCCTACATAGAGTTCGTATATGGACCAACATAAACTCTGGCTAAATACATATATAGAATAAGGGCCCGATTTGGATTATGAAATAGACATCTATTAGACATCTTTTAGACATCACCAAGATACGATAACGATATGTTTAAGATCTAACCTGTCAAATTTGACATTTGCGCGATTCTGGAGATACTCTTGAACGATTTCCACAGGATATGACTTAGAGATCTAATTCACATCTAATAGATATCTTACTCTATCTAACGTAAAAGAGACATTCGTTGCCCGAATTGCGCTGCAAAAGAGAACTAGTTGATATCTAAACTATAACGTATCTAGAATGGATCTAGAAAGTGTCGTCTCTTGTGAATATCTTGAAGTTCGGATACTGCAGTAAGTCTTCTAAGACAGATGTCATATTTACAAAGTATCGTCATCCGTGTCGTATCGGACACAGATGGAATACCTAAAATTCGAACAATCCTGTATGCTTCGGTTATAACGCGCTGGTTTTCACTAGTTTCACACCCTTTTTTAACGGCTATCCCAACTATCTGAACCCGCTAACTCGTGTAATTGGATTTCGGTTACCGCTCCGGAGCTACTGGAACTTTTTAACTGTTTCTCCGAAACGAGCTTTCGACGTTGCCCGATATTAATGACTGATTTAGACGGCGCACAAACTCGCATGCGATTTTAGTTACATTGCGGACTGTTGGTTACGTTCAATTCACCCGACCGAACAAAACCGGCAATGTAATGGAACTCGCATCCGAGTTCTCGCATCGTCTAAATGAGCCCTAAATGTTGTTTGTAAGCTGTGGTGATTTGTTACTTGATGTTAATATACTAAACGGCCAGATCCATCGATCGAGGCGTCATCCATCGGTGTTTGACATCACTACGATAACCGACAATGTCACATCACTAGAGGTGGTCGTCCATCTTAGATTGGTTTTACGCGAGAGCGTCCTCGCATATTATTTTCAGATCTATACTCTCATATATGTGATTCCCTAATAAATATTGTTAAAAGTGGTGCTCTGGTGTTTTTACTCTTACAGCTTCAGAAGTGCGATGTGACCTTTTCGCCTACTACGATATATTTTGTCGGAAATTGTCAATACAAAATTAACCGGGCGTAGTCCTTTCTTGTTTCATTGTTATTGAACGTTATCGTTATATAAAATAATGAAACTGATTGTAATGAGTAAACGCATCAACACCACTCATCAGTTAGGGATTAAAATATACAAGGTCTTACTGTCTAAGACCTACAAGGATAAACTTACAAAACTAACCTACTAAACTACTGCCGCCTATCTTTTCCTTGTGTTGTGTTTGTGTTTACTTTCAGATACCTATTGCAGTTATGTTGCAGTGTATGTGTTTACGTTGCATCATGACTGTCTAAAAAAATACATATGGACAGTGTAATACAGCTGACTCCAAGATGATGATGAATGATGATGATGGAGATTGCAATGTTCACAGCGGGGAAATGTAAGACATAGACTGACAGTATGGTGTAATGTTGGTACTTATGAATTAAATAAATCCTTGGGATTACAAAATAAGAACCAAAGTTAACTCAGGTAAGAAGTCGTTGATCCAACACCTAAGAATGCTCCGGGGTCATAGTGGAAAATATTCACTGCTTCTCTTATATGTTGTGTTATTTTTGTGATTCATGTGCTTTCAGATACATAACATAATGTGATTATATACACATGACATATTAACACAATGCTATGATCATTTTCTAATGGTTGTGTGCGGTGAGAAACCCATTCAAGTAAAAGTCATACAAAACTAGTTTGGTAATATAAATTTAGCCTTGATTGATACTATGTGTATGGTGATATTATGCTTTCACAGTTAACAATGAGTGCTACTTAATACTTTCCCTTTACAGTCAAATTAAAATAGATTCCAAGTTTTCAAAGACACAAACCGGTAAGGAAAGTGAATTGTTGTTTCACATATGTGTGTGTGTGTGTGCTTATTGCAACTGAAATAATGCTTTGTTAGTATGTTTTTGAGTTGTGTAATTTCCAGAAATTTGACAGCAATGATTCTTGAAGTGAATTACCATACCGTTGAAGGCACTAGAGCGGTTATCAGCTCAGACCTCTATAATGAACCCGGACATGGATAATATTTCAAAGTTAGTTGGTTATGGATGCCAGTTATATTATGTTCAAGTAATTCATTATATGCAGAAAATGTTGATAAGTGACTAATCTCTGATGCCATGGAAAATGAGGTATTTATTTGGAAAAAAAATGATTGTTCATGTTTTACATGCATACTAATGGTTAGTATGTGTTACATGGACTGTGGGTTGGTAAAATGCGCTTTGTGAATAAGCAAAAGGAATTATTGGCATCTATTTTATAGCTGGTTAGTATTGTCTGTGACAGGTTTATTCGCTCCATGTTTCCGGAGCCTCCTCGGGCTGAATATTTTAAAAAATGTTCCATATCTCATATAACCTCATACATCCTTGCAATTCCTATTAAGTTGGAGACATACTGATATAGTAAAAGGCAGTATCTCAGTAAAAAGTGTCAAGAAAATTAACAAGGATAATTTCTGTCTGTACATATTATAGATTATGAATTTATGAATAAAATGTCTATCCAACCATTGCATACAATATATAGTGTGTTGACATGTTGTGATTGTTGTTTTGTTCATGGGGATGTTGGTTTAAGTTGAAATTGCAAATATTTTTCACAAAAGTCATGTTTTAAAATTAACCAAAGACATATATTTAAACAGACTTACCAAACTAATGAAAATTTTATTGGCATGATATTGTCAAGTGTTTGAGTTATTGACAATGATAATCATTTGTGTTCTAACAGTATTTTACAGATGCATTTCCTTATAACGAAACTTGATTGCTGGTGAAGTTTTGATCATAACTTTATAATAATTGCACCGGTGAAGTATGATTACAGGAGTTTTCAAGGTTTAAATCTTATGAAAGAGATGGACATATTGAACTAGATATTTATTTACTGAGCTGAATATGATACTAATAAAGCAGGTTGTTGCTAATGGTAAGCGAGGTAAATACTTTCAGGAGTCAATATGGACTTCGACGGTCTACATAATATACATGTCTTTTACATGCAAGTGCTACTGGACTCTAAACCTACCGGTCAGTTAAATGTTAAATGGATGAATATTAAACGAAGGTAAATAGCTTGGTTAAAGCTTTCTAAGTAACTATTTTAACCCGTTCACTGCTGCTGAACATTGACCGAAGGATATCATGTCATCATGAGTTACTGTTTGAAGTTATTAATGGTTTTCGTCTGAACTTGTAGTGTGTTATGGTACTGTTTGCATTATAAAACAGTACACTTTTATTGCTTCTGGGTTTCATAAATCAGAAGTTAAAAAAAAAAATAATAATAATAATGATTCACAAATTTTGTGGGTTCACTAAGTAATTGTGGTTTATTATGTTATCATTTACCTTAAAATGTGTGCTTGCATGGCATTTAACAAAATTATTTAGATTTGTGCAGGTACAAGTTAACCTGGAGAATTATGTGATGAGTTACCTACACATAAAGTGCACATATACAGCTAAAAAAAATTAACCATGTGTGCCTTGGGATTGGAAACTTTATGGTTTAAGCATATGTGCCATTGATTCGGCTGATTGATCATTATCAATATACACTTTCATGATGGTTGAAAAATGCAATTTGTGAAACCTCGGTAAGGCGAACCTGGGTAACAGAGGAACCTCGATAACATGAACTTCTGTTCAGGGTCTACTGTAGTTCAACCGTGGTATAGTAAGAGTGTTGCCTTTATTTAGGGGCACGGAAGAGGCACGCCAAGTTGCACATGATCATTTACATTGGTTGCATAGTAGCAACTGCTTATTATCTTATATTTTCCATATTAACGCCAAATGCTGTTATTTCAGGTACTGTTTTCAGATTAGAAACTGACTATATTCTCAGACTAACAACTGAGTTATAATTTTATTAAGAACTCGGATTGAGATCTGAGTTTTGATTTTATTTATATTACTTACTCTCGGATTCGGAACCGAGTTGTGATTTTGTTTTATTCCAGATTTAGAACTGGGTTACTGTTGTCATACTAATATGTTTTGTTAACGGGTTTGTCGACTAATGAAGGCAAATGCTATTATTTCTGGTACCGTTTACAGATTAAGAACTGACTATATTTTCAGACTAAGACTGAGTTATACTTTTATTAAGAACTCGGATTGAGATCTGAGTTTTGATTTTATTTATATTACTTACTCTCGGATTAGGAACCGAGTTGTGATTTTGTTTTATTCCAGATTTAGAACTGGGTTACTGTTGTCATACTAATGTGTTTTGTTAACGGGTTTGCCGACTAAATCTAGAAAATAAACACATTGTGCTTGATTAAATATTGTAGTAACCATGGTAATGCTTGCGATATGTTATTTATGCCACCCCACTGTTAGCCATTTTACTCTAAAGGCTGGTTCATAATTCTACCGGTTGCTTCAATGTCTGCTATAGAGCTTTAATTATTGTGTGCTCTTTAAGAAGTGCTATTACTTTTGTCTTGGCAAGGGATGCTATCCTTAAGAGGCTAGTTCCTGGCGCCGGTAATCGCAACAAAGGCTTAAAGGAGCGGTCTGTTGCTTGTCACTATCCTTAAGAGGCTAGTTTGTTCCTGGTATCTGCAGTGCAGGCCTTAAGGGGCGCACCGCTGTATGTGATATAATACTATCCTTAAGAGGCTAGTTTGTTCCTGGTAACTGCAGTGCAGGCCTTAAAGGGCGGACCACTGTATGTGATATAATACTATCCTTAAGAGGCTAGTTTGTTCCTGGTATCTGCAGTGCAGGCCTTAAGGGGCGGACCGCTGTATGTGATATAATACTATCCTTAAGAGGCTAGTTTGTTCCTGGTATCTGCAGTGCAGGCCTTAAGGGGCGCACCGCTGTATGTGATATAATACTATCCTTAAGAGGCTAGTTTGTTCCTGGTAACTGCAGTGCAGGCCTTAAAGGGCGGACCACTGTATGTGATATAATACTATCCTTAAGAGGCTAGTTTGTTCCTGGAATCTGCAGTGTAGGCCTTAAGAGGCGGTCCATTGTATGAGTTATGAGATTATCCTTAAGAGGACCATTCTTTCTACTACCGATAACTGTTTTATCTATATCATACTATTTGTTGTTGACCTTGAGAGGTTGGCTTGAGACTTTGTTTACAAAATGATATTTTAATTACCTTAAGACTGATGATCTCAAGGTTACCTTGAAAGGGTTGCTTGCCCAAATACCTTCTAGAGATCGCTAGCGCAGTTCCGGATCTAGTTGAGGTTGAGGTAGTGCCTGTTCAAAATGCCCAGTAGAACGAGTGCGTGCAGTGGGCTCCGTGACAGCCTTATCGTGAAGGGCTGACTTCTACGTTCGTTGCCCCTACAAGGGCACTGTATTCTAGCCTGCATGTGGTATTTTAACACGGTAATGTTTTCTTTTTGTCCAATAATCAAATCTGTGGTTATCTGCCATTAGTCACGATGCTAGAAAGCGGTGACATGAAGTACCTACTTGATAACGTCGCCATTAAGGGTGATTATGTAATTTATTAACAATGTTGCTAAAGAGCGCTCATGAGTTCTGTCCAATAATTAATTTTATGGCTATCAAGCCGGACCTGTGATCAAAGGGTCTAACTGTGCCATTTGCGCATTAATATATCGTCCAAATCTTATCATGATTATTTTGAACTACATTGTGGTATACTAATGTCAAAGCCTGTCGATGGCACTAGTTCTAAGGGTGAATTATAACACCTTATTATACTAAGGAACTGAGGCTTTCACATGTATGTTATAGAGTTTCGTGAATAAGAGTTTGTACTGTTTACATGTGCTGTATCGGAGGGCACCTATGCACAAGCATGAGACGTGTCCCACGTTAGCCTCCCACCAGTTGAGGAGCCAACTCAACGGAGGAGCCAACTACCGCCACCTGGTGCAGGCCCAGCTTGCTGCACTGCGTTGGCTGCGGTAGTCTTCAGTGGCGGCCTTGATAACAGTGACCTGACGGGACGTAGGTCGGGTCAGAAGATGGCCGAGCTAAACGGCCAGATCCATCGATCGAGGCGTCATCCATCGGTGTTTGACATCACTACGATAACCGACAATGTCACATCACTAGAGGTGGTCGTCCATCTTAGATTGGTTTTACGCGAGAGCGTCCTCGCATATTATTTTCAGATCTATACTCTCATATATGTGATTCCCTAATAAATATTGTTAAAAGTGGTGCTCTGGTGTTTTTACTCTTACAATACTTATTGTAGGGGTATTGTACCATCGCCCACACTCTTAACTGTCCATCGGTGGACCTTATTACAAAAGGAAGGTAATAAGGTCAACCGATGGACAGTTAGAAGTGTTGCTGTTTGTAATTTTACGGATAAGTATGTGACACAAGTGTTGTTTAAGTTACTCATTTTATTTTCTTTCCCATTCGTTTATCCGTATTCGATTACCCGGGTAACCGTTTATCTGGGTATCCGCAATGGCGACCTGATTCCAGCGCCACCTGGCGGGCAGCCAGTTAACCGACCTGGAAATAAATTGAGGTACCTAAACTAACACTCGTAAATCTTGAATGCACCGAGTGACGCTGAACCTTTTAATTCATAGATAGATTATTACCGCTATTTTTTTATATAATTTAAAACCTTTATTATATTGTGAGTTTTAATGATTTTGAAAAACTCTTTGGAGTCGCTATGTATTTTATAGAAAACGACGGACCCGGACCACGCTAACGCGAGTCACCATTTAGTCCATTTATTTGAAAAATAAAATAAGGAACAAATATTTGTGTTCATCACACAAATAAATGCCCTTACCGGGATTCGAACCCAGGACCGTTGGCTTCACAGGCAGGGTCCCTACCCACTAGACCAGACCGGTCGTCAATATGTAACTAATCCTTAGATCTGGCTGTTGTGGAATTATGTACACAAGTTTGCTTGTGACGTCATCGATCAACTCATAAACGACCATTACTTACAGGGGCAGCGTAGAAACACCCAATTATTTCTAACAATGTGCTAAATTCAGCCGTAATTGAGTCCTGATGGGCACTTACCCGACTCCGGATAAAAGGGTAATGGGGTTCCTTATGGCACGGAACCCATTAGACGGTTATTGCCGAGCCTTAGTGCAGCCTTAACATAGGGTTACATTGCCTTAATCCACTTTAAAAGTTTTACAAGCATTTTATTAAGGAACCAACATTATAATCGTATTTAGTTTTAGTCTGAACTCGGCAGTGCCCCCGCCAAGTCGTTTTATTAGGGTTCCGTACCCAAAGGGTAAAACGGGACCCTATTACTAAGACGCTTCGCTGTCCGTCCGTCCGTCCGTCTGTCACCAGGCTGTATCTCACGAACCGTGATAGCTAGACAGTTGAAATTTTCACAGATAATGTATTTCTGTTGCCGCTATAACAACAAATACTAAAAACAGAATAAAATAAAGATTTAAATGGGGCTCCCATACAACAAACAAATGATTTTTGACCAAAGTTAAGCAACGTCAGTACTTGGATGGGTGACCGTTTTTTTTTGCTTTTTTTTGTTTTTTTTTTTGCATTATGGTACGGAACCCTTCGTGCGCGAGTCCGACTCGCACTTGCCCGGTTTTGTTTACTATAGTGGCCCTGTGTGGTGCAGAATTCGTGGCTCCATGGCTCCGAAATTTTGAATAAAATCCAAAAAAGGAATCACAAATAAAATCTCTACCTGGTTATTATTAAGGTGACAGTCCATTTCCAACGAGAGCTGCACTACTGTTAATTTTACTATGGAAATTGACAATAACAGCGACGCGTTCAGTACCAATAGTGCAGCTGCGGTCAGAAATGGGATGTTACCAATATCGAACCTGCCGGCCTAGCCAAGGTTATACCTTCAATCGCTATCGCTTCGACAACGAAAACCATTATGTCTCTCTATCACACTTCCATATTAGTGCGACAGTGACAGTTGCGTTTCGATCGCTACGGAGCGTAAGCGATCGGCATCTTGGCTACGCAGCCTGCTCAGAAATTTCACGAAAATCGGTTGAAAAACCGGACAAGTGCGAGTCGGACAAGTCCGATTACGTATTCGAATTATAACAAAAATTGTAATATATGTTCTGTACATAAACATAAAGGAGGTGGCAGTTTACCTATAAATATGATATATATAATATAATATCTTGCCTATTTAATTTGAGTAAACAGTAATAGTTTAATTTAATAAAGCACATCTAAACTGCCAACCCTTAGTGCGGGACACAAATTTGAAATGAATTCGCAGCAAGCAGCTGTATGAAAATGTTATTTATTAGCCGGAGGTTTAACCGGGTTTTACCCGGGAGTTACGGGTACACTTAGAAACAACGTTTTCTAAACAGGCCCGTGGCTCTTTGGGCCCGATTCGGATTTTGAAATAGATATCTTTTAGACATCACCAAGATACGATAACGATATGTTTAAGATCTAACCTGTCAAATTTGACATTTGCGCGATTCTGGAGATGCTCGTGAACGATTTCCACAGGATATGACTTAGAGATCCAATTCACATCTAATCTTCTCTATCTAACGTAAAAGTGACATTGGTTGCCGGAATTGCGCTGCAAAAGAGAACTAGTTGATATCTAAACTATAACGTATCTAGAATGGATCTAGTACGTGTCGTCTCTTGTGAATATCTTGAAGTTCGAATACGGCAGTTTGAGTACATTAAGTTGAAGGATGCCCGGGATTTCGTTTCTTTTTTAGGGTATACGTTTAAAGTTGCTATGAATGTGACCCAGAACCAACATTTATTCTTTCTCTTACTTTTTTTCTATTAAAAAATAATGATATATATTTTATTTTATTGTTATTTTGGTGTCGGGTTTCTATAAGACTTTTGTTAACATTTGGCCTTGGTAGTTAGCCCTTAAGGGGCCCACTGATTAACAGTCTGCCGGACGGTATCGGCCTGTCAGTTGTTCGGAACTGTTAACATTTTGTTCTGACAGAGCGATACCGTCCGGCGGACTGTTAATCAGTGGGCTCTTTTAGACTTTAACAAATTTAGCCTTGTTTGTTAGCCCGTAGATTCTATGGCAAAAATAGACGCCACTCCTCATGAAACTAAAAGCTCTGAATCGCCATTGAACTAAATAGAGCCTAATAAAAATTATTGCTACTAGTGAATTCGCCAGTCGGCAGCCGACTCAGCTCTGTGGGAAAGTTATTTATTAGTTTTCTCGGCTTTGCCCGGGTGTTAACCGGGAGTGGGAAGCTTAGTAGACCTTTGGATAATATAAATTTTATTATAAGACCGCGTGCTAGATGTGTATATATTTAATATAAATTGAGTATTATAACTTTACCATTTTAAATGCATTTTAACAAATAAAATATGTATTTTCTACTAGTTTTCGGAATTCAATTCAATTACACACACACAATAATTAAGGAACATAGTTATAAGAATAATATAATACTAAATAAATTGTAATTTAGATATGTACGAGCGGCGGTGCTTCCTAGCACAGGTTATTTTGTAAATAACTTACAGGGAGACACCAGCCATTGTAAAATATGTAATTGTTTTTAATGAAATACATAAAGAAATTTGAAATTTGATTATATTATTCAAGAATAGTCGTAACTTTTAAAAGGTGGCGTACCTATCAGTGCTAGGTGTGATATCGTCAAGGCTTCTTGTAATCGATCTAGGCAACCTAGGACATCAAGACGAAGGCTAGACCGAGTTCTATCTAGGCGCGCCGGCAATCTAGTGTAATGTAAAACCACACGCACACGGGCGGTTATTTTGTACGACATATTTTTTAAATTATATCAAAATAGTTAATAGCAATAAAAAGCATTATTTATTTATCTAAACTTTATTGCACTTACACAAAAAGATTACAAATGGTGGACTTAACGCCTTAAGGCATTCTCTACCAGTCAACCAATTAAACAGGAACAGCTTGGTGCGGGATTGTAATGAATATTTTGATTCAAAAACACATAAAAAAGGTTAACGTATCTATATAATATAATTCATAAATTAAACCCCTGGTTGTTTAGAAATCCAATAAATATTTTCGAATTTGACCTGGCACGGGCAGGATCCACTTAAAAAAGGGGTGAGCCGTTTTCAAGAGCACTTACCTGTCAAAATCAGAACGTTATTTGCGTACGAAAAAACCGCAAGCAGGCGTGTCGTATGCAAAATTAGGTTAAATTACCTTACGTACAAAATAAAAACTGGACAAGTGCGAGTCGGACTCGCCCACCGAGGGTTTCGTACTTTTTAGGATTTGTGGCTATAGCGGCAACAGAAATACATCATCTGAGAAAATTTCAACTGTCACGGTTCGTGAGATACAGCCTGGTGACAGACGGACGGACGGACGGACAGCGGAGTCTTAGAAATAGGGTCCCATTTCACCCTTTGGATACGGAACCCTAAAAAAGAACAATGGAATAATTATATTCCTATAATTGGCTCTATAATGCTATCTAAGAAGTTTAATGTATCTTGCATGGCTATTGGAATTATTTGTGTAAATAAATAGAAAGAGCCTTGTAAACACAAAAATGTTTACAGTAAAAGTTTATAGAATTTAACTGGCTCGCCTGAAATAAAGAACTTCTCTTAGCTTGATGACCAGGAACGAGTCACAGGCATGCTTATGGACGCTTATTTCCAATGCTTGTTTAACATTATTTATTGCATTAATGCCCAAAATAATGCCATGCCATCTTATTTTCACTCTCATTCTTCTAAAAGGAAAGGAGGAAGGATTCTTCTAGGAGTAGTGTTTACTACTTACTACTATGTGTCAAATTCAAACACAATTGTTGTAATTATATTTTCCCAATATAGTTCGTTTTTATAGCATAAGAAATAAGGCAAACAATCTTGATGTGTCTTTTAATTGAAAAACATATTTAAATAATAAGTTACGCCAAATATGTAACAATTATGAATCATTTATATTCTGCTTTCATAGGTAATAGTAACAGACTTTTATAAAGCGTTTTTCATTTAAAAGACAAGTCAAGATTGTTTACCTTCTTTCAAGTTCATTCTAATCAAAGAATATAATACTCACTAGGAGAAGAACGGTAACTCCATACAAAAAAATGTCCCCAACCGTTTATACGTTTATACTAGTGGCGCCGTCTTTGTGTACCAATGGAACTAAAGTTGACAACCGGTTTAGCCTGGCGGGTATTGGTAGGTAGTAATTCTGTTGATAAACATATTTGTTATCTTCATATCACGAAATATATGCAAGATGCAAATATTACCCCTTGTTTGTGGTATTATCAATTGATTTAAATAAAAGGCATGTTTATGTTTATAACATTATATATATTATTTATTAAAAAATGTTTTACATATAAAAATATACACTGAAAACTGGCAACTTAATAAAAAAATAGACATTAATAAAGCGCATTCACAAAGTTTTCAGTACCTTTTATACAAATAACATTAGGCATACACTACACTTTACACACGGCATTTTACACAGATTTCCAACTTGTATTCATACATTTCTTCACGGTTAATTAATACGCTTTCCAGATGCGTTATGACTCGGTTCCTTCTGAACCCACTAAAGTTGTAAATTTCACTCTGGCTGCTTCAACAGCCGTTGCTCCGCATTTAGCACATTTTCTATGTGCATTGCTGTAATCCATGTAGGTACAGACTTACAGTCTTAAGTGGTACGTAGCGGTACACGTTGTATGTATTATTTAAAGAGTTAATAAATAAAATTTTCGTTATGAACTTTAACCACAGCAGTTGGACAGAGTCATTGACAAATATATTTTTTTATTATGGTGGGTAGACGTACCTACCCTCCATATATTTTATGAACATTGATAAAGACAGTTGGAAGCAAGGCCTGTTCACTTCCTAAGAAAGTTATGTCCCCAAATAATTGCGCATGTGTGTGCCTGAAGCTTCTATGTGTGCGTTGGCCTCCGAGAAAAAGTTGCGAGTAATAAAAATAAAAACATTTTTCTACAGCAACATTGCTCCCAACTCTGATTTAAATTATCACGAATTTTATACATAATTAATCATAAAACGGGACTTAAAACGCTTAAAACTTAATTACACGCGATTAAGTTTTATAATGAATATTTGCTTCCAACTGTCTTTATCAATATTCATAAAATATATGGAGGGTAGGTACGTCTACCCACCATAATAAAAAAATATATTTGTCAATGACTCTGTCCAACTGCTGTGGTTAAAGTTCATAACGAAAATTTTATTTATTAAATCTTTAAATAATAAATACAACGTAGCGGTACAACCACTTAAGACTGTAAGTCTGTACCTACATAGATTACAGCAATGCACATAGAAAATGTGCTAAATGCGGAGCAACGGCTGTTGAAGCAGCCAGAGTGAAATTTATACAGCTTTAGTGGGTTCAGAAGGAACCGATTCATAACGCATCTGGAAAGCGTATTAATTAACCGTGAAGAAATGTATAAATGAATACAAGTTTGAAATTTGTGTAAAATGCCGTGTGTAAAGTGTAATAGGTAGGCATGCCTAATGTTATTTGTATAATAGGGAAAACTTTGTGAATGCGCTTTATTAATGTCTATTTTTATTAAGTTGTCAGGGTTCAATTTTCAGTGTATATTTCTATATGTAAAACATAATACAATGTTATAAACATAAATATGCCTTTTATTTAAATCAATAGATAATACCACAAACAAGGGGTAATATTTGCATCTTTCATATATTTCGTGATATGAAGATAACAAATATGTTTATCGACATAATTACTATATACCTATAATACCAATACCCGCCAGGCTAAACCGGTTGTCAACTTTAGTTCCATTGGTACACATCGAGGGCGCCAGTAGTATAAACGTATAAACGGTTGGGGACATTTTTTTGTATGGAGTTACCGTTCTTCTCCTAGTGAGTATTATATTCTTTGGTTGGAAGCAAATATTCATTATAAAACTTAATCGAATGTAATTAAGTTTTAAGCGTTTTAAGTCCCGTTTTATGATTAATATTGTATAAAATTCGTGATAATTTAAATCAGAGTTGGGAGCAATGTTGCTGTAGAAAAATGTTTTTATTTTTATTACTCGCAACTTTTTCCCGGAGGCCAACGCACACATAGAAGCTTAAGGCGCACACATGCGCAATTATTTGGGGACATAACTTTCTTAGGAAGTGAACAGGCCTTGATTCTAATGCTAAAAAAACTAACGTAGCCGTAAACCGAAAGTATCCTGAATAGTGGCCGTTGGCAAACCGCGCGTTTCGCCCGCCCGTCTGCGCCGCCAGAAGCCCGCAATCCGGTTAAGCTAATGCCTGCGCAGCGAGCGTTCCGGTTCACTATTTATAGTGCACAATCGCCTTTTTATATGTTCTGTGACACAATGTGTGTACTTTTGATGAAACTTGGCTCTCGTTCGTTCGTGTCGTCAAATCCATTGTGCGAATGCGCTACGACGTAGCGTCTCGTAGCTCGTAGCGTCTTAAAATTGGACGTAGTTTAGGGAAAAGGATCCAATCCACAACAATCTCTTAGTAAAATTTGAATTTTATGTCAAATGGAAAAGTCATTCATTTAAATGACAAATTTTAGAGGATGGATCCTTTTCGCTAAACTGCGTCCAATTGTCAGACGTAACAGTTACGTAAGAGTTTAGCATGTTAGCCTACATGTGAGTCATATTAAGTCACATTAAGAAGGTTTCTTATGTCAGTTACAATAAATTTCATTCGCGCTAGCAAGACGCACTGTAACAAAACAATATCCTTAAAATATCAATCTGATGTCAGTGTACGTTCGAATTGGCCAGCTAGTTCGTTCTATTTTTAAACTCGAATCGCAACGAGATCCATGACTATTCATATAACGGCTCCCTTTGAAAGACCAAATTCAAAATTGGAATACTTTTTAACGGGATTGATTGGAACGAAACGCTCTCAAACGGCCACTCTTTCTAATATAAGTTAGTTTGGGAACCGACGGCTAAATTCGAAAGTCATATAATATACCTAAGTCATATATCGACGATTATTTACCAATAGGCTAGAGTTAGACAAAGAAAAGTCTGCAGCAATTTTGATAGCCCACGCAGTGCAAGTGTTATTTTAACCGTCCATCTTCTATTAAATTATGACGTATAAATAACACTTGCACTGCGTGGGCAGACTCTTCTCGCTGCAGACTTTTCTTGGTCTAACCCTATACAAGTTAACGCCAGAGGGTACCTGAGGGTAACCGACTTCAAAAAAAGGAGCAGTTTTTAGTGACATCACTATTTGGCGCAACAGGAACAGGTCCTACAGAATTCTGCGCCACGCATTACAAAAACTTATACCTAACTTAAAAATGAAAAAATATATTTAACTTTTACCAAAAAGCAAACCTTGGCACCGACTTTAAACATATCTGTAGCTGGCGCATATAAAATTAGTGAAATTCGATGATCTATTATTTGATCTAGCATAGTTGAGCCCTTGAAGAGGCCTATAAAATATTAATCACGAAATACGTTAAGGGGCCCACTGATTATCAGTCTGCCGGACGATATCGGCCTGTCAGTTAGAACAAAATTTTGACAGTTTCAAACAACTGACAGGCCGATACCGTCCGGCGGACTGTTAATCAGTGGGCCCCTTTACAGACTCTGGCAGATAAGTCATTCCATTCCTTAGTTAAGTTTTCAATTAACATACGCCACAAACCTAGATTAGTCATTATTGCCATGTAATTAATTTTATAATTATAGGTACCTATGGTTTGTTTTTATAGTAAGCACATAATCATTATTTAGCCATATTTCTAGAATGTAAACATATCAAACTGATACCTACCTAAATGAAAACAAATTTAACTCATAAGTTTGCCGTTATGTTATTTATTTAAGTTTTTTATTTTTTCAACCTGTGATACAGGATTTTCCTAGTTCAGGTAGAAGTCATTAAAAAGCCTTACTTGATAAGATATTATTAACCTAATGTTAAATGTATAACTATGTTTTTCTGAATAAAAAAAATATTTTTAATTATTTTTAATTCGCGCCGTACTACGGTAAAACTGTAATGAAAAATGTTTTCTATTTTGAAATCATACGTTACCCCAACCTTTCATGGTCATGTTTAACGTAACCCCTTTTGATTTAAGCGTCACGCCCGGGTAACCCGGGTAACCCGAGTACCCGGATGGCCCGCCGGTGGCCATCAATTCCACCTTCGTCTGGATAAATCACCCGCCCGGGTACCCGCAGCAAACGCACAAAACGGTTAACCGGAAAACGAGTTTGGTATTTCATCTGTGTTCATAAATAGTTTTTTTTATTGCTATTGTTTGTTTTTTATGCGGAATTGCGGATATTTAGTGTAGGGGTCACTATTGTTTCCCGTAAAGTTTGAAGTCATAATGTATTGTTAGGGTTCCGTACCCAAAGGGTAAAACGGGACCCTATTACTAAGACTTCGCTGTCCGTCCGTCCGTCCGTCCGTCCGTCCGTCTGTCACCAGGCTGTATCTCACGAACCGTGATAGCTAGACAGTTGAAATTTTCACAGATGATGTATTTCTGTTGCCGCTATGACAACAAATACTAAAAACAGAATAAAATAAAGATTTAAATGGGGCTCCCATACAACAAACGTAATTTTTGACCAAAGTTAAGCAACGTCGGGAGTGGTCAGTACTTGGATGGGTGACCGTTTTTTTTTTTCTTTTTTTTTGTTTTTGTTTTTTGCATTATGGTACGGAACCCTTCGTGCGCGAGTCCGACTCGCACTTGCCCGGTTTTTTTGTCCGCATTTGCGTTAGTCGTTTGGTTTTTCTCAGAAACGCGTAGCTTTTAAGGATTGCCATAAAACAAACCTAACCTAACCTATGTACAGCAGAACCTTACGAAAATCCTGAAAAGTTAACGGTTTCAGAATCATGACTAATGATAATCTAACAATAATTACATTATAACTTTCAATAATTATGTCAAACAAAGGAATCCGTTAGTGTAGTCTCCCATAAGGTACAATTTGCCTAGAATCAGAGAAGACAGGATCGGGAGCATAGCCCGATCGAGCGCGATCTAAGCGTCTCCGTATCATCAGCTTGTGCGAAAATGCTTTCATATATCCGGATATTCCGGATCCAATGATTGGCATCTTGGCTACGCACCATGACTATTGACAAATTTTGTGAGCAGGGGCCTATTGCATAATAAATTGTAGCTAATATTATTAAGTCCACTTGCACCATTCCACTAACCCGGGGTTAACCGGTTAAACCTGGAGTTGCCATGGTTACCGGTACAATTTGACACTGGGTTGACGGTTAAACCGCTTAACCTCGGGTTTGTGGGATGGTGCAAGTGGGCCTTAGTGATTTTGTATGTAAAATATATGTATTAACTTGTATTTTACTATGCAATCCGGCCCAGGTTTGATAATTATAAGGATTGTTAGGTAATTTATGTTTTTGGATATTTATGAAAAGGGGCGGAATCCTCGGACTTCGTCTACTACCTAGTCAATTAGAACATTTTGGTACTCGTAATTTGTGAATAAAATCTGACCACAGTGACCACGCTAAATTTGCATCGACATAAATTTCTTGGTAGTGACAATGAATGGGTAACAACGCCATTTAATTTAGGCTCTTTCCACTGAGGCGGAGATGAGCGGAGATGAGAGAAGACGTGCGGGAATCAACCAATAGCATGTTGCCACGGCTCACATAGGAGCCTGGGGTCCGCTTGATAACTAATCACATGATTTGACGTAGGCACTAGTTTTTACGAAAGCGACTGCCATCTGACCTTCCAACCCAGAGGGGAAACTAGGCCTTATTGGGATTAGTCCGGTTTCCTCACGATGTTTTCCTTCACCGAAAAGCTACTAGTAAATATTAAATGATATTTCGTACATAAGTTCCGAAAAACTCATTGGTACGAGCCGAGGTTTGAACCCGCGACCGGATTGCAAGTCGCACGCTCTTACCGCTAGGCCACCAGCGCTTCAAATAAATAAATGACAAAATTCCTTAGTGGAAAGGCAGCCTTAAACTTAGCAGGTCGAAGTCTAGTTGTTATTTTCTTTACCTGTTTATGCGGAAAGGAAACAGACGTCGAGAGCGCAGATGTGATCATAATACGAGTTTTATTGATTTATTCGTTATGTATTCCGACTTCCAACTAGAAGGCTCCAGGCTGGCGAACTCTAACGGGCCAATTCGAGTTTTAGTTATGCGATTTGATTTCGATACGATTCTGATCTGTCAGTGTCAAAAGTGACGTTTTTGGGTGAAGAAATAACACATTGACACTATCAGATCAGTGTCGTTTCGGAATCAGATCTAATAAACTAAAACTCGAATTGGGCCGTAAGATTGATGATTGAATACCAATGTTATATGGCTAGCCTTTTCATTACGAACATGTTTTCGACTGAAACAAGAACAAGTCCAAATGGGCACCAAATAGTTTCGGAAAAGGGTTTTAGGAAAAGTAGGGCACGTAAGAAAGTTTGTATGACAATGAGATTCACGTAGCAACCCTTTTAATTAGGGTGATACCTATATACCTATAGTCCCTATTCTGTGTTTGTTATAGCCAAATAGAAAACCAATTTTATTAAGAATATACAGGGTACATAAATAATCATACAAAAGTAACTTAAATATATCTAAATATTAAAATATTTTAATCTAAAAGGCCTCCGCGGGCTGTACCGGGTGCAAAGGTGCCCATTATACTTGCCGCGTTACCACGTTGGATAGCGATGGCCAACCTTTGCACCAGATAGCCAAATTACAATATTTAAATCGAGGATATAGTGAAATTATATATAATTGGTTATTTCAAGTATTCCACTGTCTTTAAGTGTCAAACTAGTCAATTGTTAAAATTATGCAGCTGAAAAGAAGGTTCCTTTAGAAAATAAGTAAGCGAAAATGAGAAGGAAAATATTCAAGTTTGTATTTCGGCGTCATTTTATGCGGAGTTCATAAATTAACTCCCAGAAAAACTGTGGAAGCAATCTCTCTCAATCCGCAGCAGTGGTGCCAACTCGGATTTTGAAAAAATGCTAGACTAGTGTCTAGATTATGCCAAAATTATGCCAAAGTTTTTTGAAATATGCTAAAAAAATGCTAAAATGTCAACTTGAAATTAGATACTTAAAACACATACATTTATCAAATTTGCCGCCTTTTTCTACTGACAAGATCTGCTTGATCAACTTTATATAGTCCGTCGACGTCCATCCGTCCACAAAAGTCAAAATTCATATGAAAATATGTACCACATAAGGCGATGGCGCATAATGTTGCTGCCAAGTTGGTGCAAACTTGGCTTAGACTAAATTATGCTAAAAAATATACCAGATGCTAAATGGAAAATTTTGGTGCCAAAGCAAGTGAAAATATGCCAGATCTGGCATCAATTATGCCAAGTTGGCAACACTGTTCCGCAGACACCGCAGATTTCTCCCCATCGCTGAGGTAATATGGCGGGGTTTAAAAACCGAAGCTGGCCGGTTATTGCGCCCTCTGCCCGGATCGGAGATAAATATCCGGGTGCCGGGTAACCCGATAATTTACACGGTTGTGTACCTACAGTGAGGGATTGTAAAAGCCACTCGTATTTTTGGTGTGCTGGCCGGACAGTCTGGGTTACACAATTTTACACACAAGTAATTAGCTTCATAAATTCAATTATATGAATACGTAATGAAGCTGATTCAGTTGAAATTCAGAGGTTTTACTTTTTTTTTATTTCGATGAAACCACATAAAAGGTTTAACGGAAGGTAATAAACGGAACACTTCGAATAATACAAAGACATCCGGCTCTATTCGGGAAATGAATTAGAGACTCACTAGATATTAAATAGTGAAGATATGTGACGTTCCACGGAAAAAGGTACCTTATGGCGGCCGGCGATTATGTCTCATAGTGCCGCAATAATATTGGAACGGCGTTAATAATAGCGTAAGCGCCAACCGCCATAACTACCTTTACCCGTGGGACGACACATATCTTAACTATAGGATCGTATCTAGTTAATCTCTAATTCATTTCCCAAATCGCGCCGATCGACTGTAGGTGAAAAATAGGTACCCATTCTCATTCGAACTAAAATATGTTGTCAAAAATGAGCGCCTTTCATCTCATGGTTAGCAATCTATACACATGTTTTACTATAGATTTCAGTGTACTTGTAGTAGGTACCTACAGTTATCTTCGTTTTTTTTCGATTTATAAAGAACCTTCAAACGATAAGTTCTTAGTTAAAGTCCGCTATATATAGCTTTCACTCTAACTAAAGCTCAACTGTGCCCTCATTAATGGAGCTTAAGTTTAACTTAGAGCTTCAAAGTCAGAAGTTTGCTCCTTCGAAGCCATTAACAGTCAAAGCGCCAACATATCAAATGAATTCAATACTTAAGTACCTCTAATAACTAATATCGAAGATAAGAACTGCTTGGAAATGGCAAAGGAAGTAATAATCGTTCTTAAACACATTAAAAATTTAACTTTAAATAATACATTCGTCTTTTATCGCTTTAGTTTTCTTGATAGTACTTCTCGAATAACTAGAATCTAGGTTAAGAACTGCTAGTGAAATGCAAAGGAAGATAGAAGTTTTCTAAAACGCCTTTTAATCTAACTTTAGTATATTCGACTTTTTATCGCTTTCAACAGTAGACCTGTTACAGAGACCTATCGCCAACATTGAAAAATCGATATAGTTCTTGCATACCGTAAAACCTCCCAAGTGTGTATAGTCCAATACTGCAACTATGGTCCACAAGTCCAAATGGAAAAAAAATATTCCTTTTGGTTTACTCCCGAGTTTTTCCTTTCATTTATAAACATACCTTGTATTAGAACTACAAAAAATACAGTAAATGACACACCTGGACGAAAAAATTACAGTTAATTTTGGACCATAGATGGGAGCTTTGGACTATAGTTGGGAGGTTTTACGGTATTCGAAAGCGATAGAGAAGCAGATAAAGAAATTTAGTTATATAGGGCCTCTGATCATGGGTAGGATAAACAACATGTTAAAACCAAATGGAAAAATATTGAAACAAAGATCTGTAAACCTAATCCTAGCTCGATGGTGCTGTCCGCGCCGCTGCAAATTGACTTCCGGTGTGGCCGCGCCACTTCCGCCACCGGAAGCGGCGCCATATTGCTTGTAGCCAACCAAATGGCTTGGTTAGTGAAACTGCAAAATTCAAGGGAACTTCCGATTTTTGGGACATTTTTTATGCGACCATAATTGTAGGGTGTCGATAGATAAGTAATATAAGTATATTTTATTAAATACAATGGACTTAAATAAAATGAATGTAAATCTGCTTATTTGTGATAAGGTTAACCTTACGTTATGTAATTTCGGTTACCTACAATAAAAACTCTGATAATATATCAACATAATCATTGTGTAAAGCTCGTTATAATCATCTACATATATGAATAGTAAAATTACTGTCTAGAGATAGAAATAGAACATTTGGCGATAAAAACATTTATTGGAAGTGAAATTGATAAAACAACATACGAATACAATACATGTACAGTCAAGTAATTTAATTTCCTACCCATTTTGTACTTTGTCACAGTGACAATAGTACGAGGTCTCTAGCTCTAGCGACTTTCATGTTGATTGTCACTGTGACAAGGTGCGAAATGGGTAGGAAATTAATTCATTGACTGAACCTAAATTTGTGACGTCACACTGCCATTAATAAATAGGCATAAATAAGCTTCAAAAACAACCTCTACTTAAAGACTAATTTTAGAGTAGAGTCAAGTGTAAAAATATGGGTGGACATTTCTTACTCAAAAATATGTCCCAACGCTCTAATGTCAGCGAATTAAGAACAACGAGACATATTTTTGGGCAAGTTGTCCACACCCATATTTTTACACTCGACTGTACTACAAACCGCTTTCATTTATTCACGTCTAGGCATAAAAACACACGTATTTACGTTCCGAAATCGCAAACTAAACTGCACCGAATTGTTTAAAACAACACTCGGGCCCGCCAGGCTCCGCAATTTATATGCATCTACAAGTGGTCGACCGTACTATTATTCAAAATGGCTGCCGTGCGCCGTTTCAATTACTTTCATCCAGCTAACAAAAATACAGACAACTATTAACGAAATTCGAATTCAACAATTAATTCAGTCTAAATTAGAATGAGCCAGGTTCCTAAAATTTGCACAAAACCATGGACAGCTCAAGTAAGTTTGAATCGTATGTATAAAGTAATTAAGTCCAAATTTAAACCAGCTAAGTTTCTTGGAATGCTACATGAAATTCTACTCTAAGGTAAAGTAGTAGGGTTTATTTAAATTTTCGGTAACTAAATAGGAAAACTTTTCGCTTCAGAGCTTCCTGGAAAATATTGTTGAAGTATTTTAAACTGTTAATAAAATAGACGGTCGGGATACATTTACATAATATTTATAGTTTAAATAACCTTTAGGTGGTGTATTTGCTGCTGAGTGTGAATTAAGTATTTGAACCGTGGATCCAAAAAATATGAAAAAAATAATGTACAGTTTTTGAGTAGGTGCCTATTTGCAAAATGTTATCCCGGAGTAAAATAACGTAACTAATAGGGTTGGCAACAGTCAAAGGTTTACATAACTTGCCCCTGTCTCAAGTTTAATTCTGTTAATTGTGTGTTGATAAGGCTTAAAAGACTGGCATCCAGGCCAAAACATTTCGAAAAAAAAGTTTGACACAAGTCTGGGGATTGACAGAGCAAACTATACTGGCGCCATCTGCTAAATACCTACTTTGACAGGCCAACCCCATTGCCACGAAGATACCTCCCTTTTGCTTTGTCCAAGGTACCCTGAAAAAAAAGACCTTTTAAGTCAGTCTATTGAGATGAATCTACTACCACTTTCCACGCATTCAAACTTTTATAAATGTAATTACGAATATTGGGGTAACTGCCGGCCTAGCCAAGGTTACAATCGCTATCGCTTCGACAACGAAAAGCTTTATGTCTCTCTATCACTCTTCCATATTAGTGCGACAGTGACAATTGCGTTTCGATCGCTACGGAGCGTAAGCGATTGGCATCTTGGCTACGCGGCCTGGTTCTAAAACTTACACTAACTTGGGCATCTGCCATAATTGTTTTGCACATGTTATATCCTCGTACAGCCCACCATACAAAGTCTCCCTATTTATAATATGAACCTTGTTGTACAGTAGATCAGGGTGACTTTCGTTTGTTTTAGAAAACAATGAAACAAAAGAAATGCAACTTTATGTGGTTATGCGGTTATGATCAAATTAGATTGAAACGGAGTGTACATGGTAATGCACATTGGGCCATACGAGGTTAAAGGAAGCCTATAGGAAGCTGGCCATTATTAACCATGACCGATCTATCACGGGCTCTCCCAAAGTATTAGGAAGGTCACTCCATCATTTTTGCAGATTTTCCTGGAATAAAGCTTCTGTATAATTTTACAAGCAAAATACTTGAGACTTGAGAGTTACAGAACTTTGAATAGTTACTTACAAAAACAAATAAATTTACTATGTTCAAAGTTTATTTGGGATAGATTAACCAGTGAGTAGGCTTAGTAATGGTCACGGCTTGGCCACGACTTTGCGTGACCGGCGACGGCAGCGGCGGCTACCATAGGCTTGAGCGCGACACAGCGATCGGACCTTTCGTTCCCACCTATAGTTGTCGCCGCCGCCTCTTTTCGTTGTTGTTGTTGTAATAACGGATTGTCACCTTGGCCACGCTCCCTGGCTAGAGGATATGTGACGTCCCACGGATAAAGGTACCTTATGGCGGTTGGCGCTTACGCTATTATTAACGCCGCCCCAATATTATTGCGGCGCTATGTGACGTAAGTGGCAGCCGCCATAATGTACCTTTTGCCGTGGAACGACATATTGCTTCGAACGGCACCTTTATACATTATTAGTTATTACTTTATACATTCCCTGTACCAATTAAGTGATAAGGTCTATATTTGCTTATTTAATTACACAAATGGGTCTGCGGCGATAGACTTTCATTGTGTTTACCAACCTCATAAGACCCAAGATAAGTTTTGCGCTTTTGAATTTAGAACTTTCTTTTATTTTCTATAAGAGTTCATAACTCGAATTTACTTTGTACTTGTACAAGTACGCGGGGACTTACGAGGTGAAATTCCGACCAGAGGGGCTACCTTGAAAACCGAAATTCGCAAATTGCGGGGATCTTTCTCCTTCACTCCAATGAAGGCGTAATTAGAGTGACAGAGAAAAATTCCCGCAATTTGCGAACTTCGATTGTGTAATGAAATATGTGTCCTAATGCGAGAGGTTAAAATATATATATATTTGCTTGTTCCAGATGAGGAGCTGGTGTTCCGTGACCGCTGGGGCGGGCTCACGCTGTTCAATGTACGCAACTTCACCACGAGGCTGCTTATGAACAACTCCACTTTTGTAAGTAACTTGTAAGGTAAACGTACTAGTGCTCGACATGTAAATGCCCAATAGATGACACCTTGCTGTCACCTTTATTGTCAATGACTTAAGTTTCAAGATGACATGTACTGGGACCGCGTCGAGCACCAGTACGTTTACCTTATCATATAAACTATCTTTTTATCCTTTTCAGTAACTCAAAACTTAAAGGTAAACCTCTCCAAAACAAATTTCATCTATTATTAAATTGCACAACAGGAATTAATAATGTTTAAAAAACGTGAAAGTTTAAATTTCATATAAATCAGTGTTACGATTTATGCCTTAAAATGTAACTAAGAGACAGACAGATTCACTTTCGCATTAATATTAAGTAGGGAAGTAAGATTATTAGTAAAGACTATGGTCGCAACGCAAACTCTGTGGATTTACACTTTTATATTTCTCAGTTTAAGTTTAAGTTTTACTAAAACTCCACTGTCCGGTTGAAATTTTCACAAATTGTGTACTTCTGTTGCCACTATAGCAACAGATAATAAAAAGTACGGAACAGTCGGTTGGCATCTCGCATTTGTCCGGTTTTTGTTATAATCCAGTACGAAAACAGTGCGCGTTTTTATTCAACTGAGCAAAAATTACGTGATTTGATCCCAAAATCCTTGACAATCACGTCGAAAGCGGGGGAATTAGAAAGTTTGCCAGCACGATCCATCAGGAGGAAATTAGAATATAATGGTGGTCCATTTCGGTACCGGGGGATTCCTTTGCATAATCATTAATTTCTCTTGTAATACAGTAAAAGGTAAGTCGCCTAATCAGATACCCTTTGTGAAAAACAGCAGCAGACTTTTTATGCTAATTTTATTGTAAAAAAAGTTTGAGTTGAGATTTTTATTATTTTTGTAGATTTCATATTCTCAAACATGTTCTTATGAGCTCAATCAAGCTATTTTACAACAAAAAAATAGTGCGCAAAAATCGCACGTCGGTCACCAGACATGTTACACACATATTTAAAATCGCTATTTCTAAGATTTTTTTTTGTTATCACCCGTCCTCATAGTGAAAGCAGTTATGAAGTTGACCCAAAAAAAATTATTAAGCGGTAAGCTTCATCACTTACGATCTTTGAGTAATTCTAAGCATTTCTAGTCTGAGAGGCAAGTAATTTTGCGTAGATATATGTATACAAACTGTAAAAGAGTGGTCCAATAATAGAGTGCTCGTACAAACGCCAGCCATCGGTAAACTGTCGGGGCGAAATTGAAAAGCCTTGTCCATTTCTGAGGCCGGCGGAGGAGAAAGATAGACGGATGAAAGGCCGAAAATAACAACAAACGAGTTAAAGCAGAACATATTCTGAAGGCAGCGCCGGATTTAGACATTTGCCGCCCGTAGGCTATCCCGATTTTGCCGCCCCTATCCGCCTCGCTTATAGGTTTTTAAAGTACTTTCCTATCAGGGCGTTTAATTTTATAGTACAACACACCATAGCCATATTAAAATGCATATAAGGTGACGTCACTAATGTCACATTCTAGATACAGATTTATATGGCCAGTTTTTGTCACTCAATGATGAGACCTAGTAATATTTGCCTGATCTGATCGGTGATCGGTGGGTACCACTGGGTTTTAGCCATTGAGAATCAAGGTGAGGCATTGGCAGTCAGACTGGATATAGCTAAAGAGTTCGGTCGGGTCTGGAATCGAGTCTGCTCGAGGGACTATGCTATACACATGGACCGCTAGCTTTTTATCCGGTAGACACAATGAGCCGTATAGTAGACGGAAGCTGCTCCGATAGTGTGGACATTAACGCTGGCGTTCCACTAGGTTCTGTGCTATCATTGCTGCATATCAATGATAATCATTGCTATGCAGATTGCAGATGACATCAGTAGGGATACGTATTATACAGGCTGTGCCAATTTTCCTTCATTCTGTAGTGCTGGAAAGTCATTAAAATCTTGTATCTGATATCGAGAACACTCTATCCATCCTGAGTTTCGGCATGGGATCGGAACAGTTTAGCGAGATTCAATACCACGAAGACACAATAATCGACGACCATCCCAAACTCATAATGTAGTCAGATGGGTCCCAAAAAATTAAGTTAGTTAAATGGAAACGCGAGCGTAGCGAGCGCGAAAATTTTCGAGAAAATAGTAGGTAGGTACATTTTTAGGGTTCCGTACTTCAAAAGGAAAAAAAAGTGAACCCATAATACAACGAAGACAGAAGGACCGACAACCATCCCAAACTCACAATGTAGTCAGAAGGGTCCCAAAAAATTTAGTCAGTGAAATGAAAACGCGAGCGTAGCGAGCGCGAAAATTTTCGAGAAAATAGCAGGTAGGTACATTTTTAGGGTTCCGTACTTCAAAAGGAAAAGAAACGGAACCCATAATACCACGAAGACAGAAGAATCGACAACCATCCCAAACTCACAATGTAGTCAGACGGTGGTCAGATGGGTCACAAATAATGCAGGTACTTAAATGAAAACGTGAGCGTAGCGAGCGCGAAATTTTTTCGAGAAAATAGTACGTAGGTACATTTTTAGGGTTACGTACTTCAAAAGGAAATAAACGGAACCCATATAGGATCACTTAGTTGTCCGTCCAACCGTCTGTCTGTCTCAATATAAAGGGTCTTTTAAATTTTACAAATAAATTCTGGTCGACCTTATCAGAACAGCACATAAAATATTTTTGACCCAAATTTGCCGCCCCCTAAAATCTGCCGCCCTAGGCTTCAGCCTACTCAGCCTAGTGGTAAATCCGGCACTGTCTGAAGGATATTTAAAATGTTGATGTTAGTGGTATAGTAAGAACGTTTTATGATGTCCGAATTGGGAAGATATTTTAAAAAATTCAACTGTAATCTTACGACAAATCTTTTGCCTGTAGGGGAGACTGGGGTGAGTTGTGACAGAAGAGAGTTGTGACATTGTCGATTTTTTGGAATCTAATAACTGTTAGTGAGCTCGCAACAGTGTGCGTTTGTTAGCTCGCAACTTGAACTAACAAATGCGCGCTATTGCGACCTAGTTTTTAGTTAATAGATTCCAAAAAATCGACAATGTCACAACTCTCCTCTGTCACTACTCACCTCGGTCTCCTCTATTATTAAAGTGACATTCCATTTCCAACTGCAGCTGCAATACTGCTCATTTTAGTATGAAAATTGACAATGACAGCGACGCGTTCAGTACCGGGAGTGCAGCTGCGGTTAGAAATAGAATGTTACCATTATGATGACGATTTGCACGCTTGCATGCAAGCTAGGTACAAGATCTGTAACACCATATATTGTAACATCCCCATACTGTATCAATGCAAATAAATAATTTCTGTTTCTGATTCTGATATTTTCTTTTCTCAAAAATGGACGGCAAAGCCGACTTTGCCGTCTAAAAAATAGGTCGCGAAGCGCGTAGTTTATGGTCAGTCAAAAATTAAAAAGTTAAAAACATTGCAGTCTCGATTTTGGGACTGCAATGTTGCATACAAATTCCATTATTTGTCGAGTTCCAAACTTTTTAAAAGTTGAAATGGCCATATGAAACGAAGGCACAGGCCCATTAAACAGCCAAACAGATGATTAGTACCGCGACTATTTAGCTGTCTCAAATAGGTTGGCGTATTTTCGGCAGAAAAATACACTTCTATTTTTTAGTTAAAAAAATAAAAAGGCGGCAAGGGCTTTTTTCTGTGAAAATATATACGTAAGGAAGTTGCTTTTGTATAATATTTCTGCGATATTTATATTTCTTGCACCATTTTTGAGAAAAGCACTATATATGACTCGGCTGGAAGGCTACTTGCTGGCTTCGGATTCAATTAAACGGACTCCCAAGGTCGTCCGTTTAAAACGAATCCTCAGCCTGCAAGTAGCTACTTCCGAGCCTCGACAATAATGTACTATTATTGTATTAAATTTCTGTGATGTGATCGATTATGAAATCCAGGTGATTATATATTTTATTTTATAATTTTGAAGTCAATTTTTATTTTTAGGGTTCAGTACCCAAAGGGTAAAAACGGGATCCTATTACTAAGACTCCACTGTCCGTCTGTCTGCCAGTCACCAGGCTTGTATCTCATGAATCGTGATAGCTAGACAGTTGACATTTTCACAGATGTTGTATTTCTGTTGCCGCTACAAATACTAAAAAGTACGGAGCCCTCGGTGGGCGAGTCCGACTCGCACTTGTCCGATTTCTTTTTAATCAGTTTATTTTATTGTTTACAAATATTCAGACTCCTACTAATGCTAAAATCAATACATTAAAACGGACTAGAAATATTTTAGGAATTACTAACCACATACACCTTTAAAAAACCGGGCAAGTGCGAGTCGGACTCGCGCACGAAGGGTTCCGTACCATAATGCAAAAAAAAAACAAAAAAAAAAGCAAAAAAAAAAACGGTCACCCATCCAAGTACTGACCACTCCCGACGTTGCTTAACTTTGGTCAAAAATCACGTTTGTTGTATGGGAGCCCCATTTAAATCTTTATTTTATTCTGTTTTTAGTATTTGTTGTTACAGCGGCAACAGAAATACATCATCTGTGAAAATTTCAACTGTAGCTAGCTAGTATCACGGTTCGTGAGATACAGCCTGGTGACAGACGGACGGGCGGACGGACGGACGGACGGACGGACGGACAGCGAAGTCTTAGTAATAGGCTCCCGTTTTACCCTTTGGGTACGGAACCAAAAACCTTGCAGAACACAATCGTCTAGACCTTATTGATATTCACGTGGGCCGATGAGAATCCATTCGATCGGCAGTAAACATCCAATAAGTTCGTTCCTGAACGAATGGTATCGACTTAGCATTGAACGGAACTTTTATCTTACGAATAATGGGAAGGCTGACACTCACACCGGAGACGGAAGAGATCTCAAAAAAATGCGATTAAAAATCTTTACTTATAGGTAGGTACGTAACGTACTTAATACTTTTTTTTAAACGATTTGAATGATTTATTTGTGCATACAAACTTAGTTAATACCTAGAAACAAAATGATACCATACTTAAAACATAATTAAATAACTAACCTACAAAACTTAAAAACTAAATCTAAAAAGAAATAAAACTAATCTAAAAATAAATAATTACAAACTATCCTGCGGAATGGTGCCGTAGATGTTGGCAGCATTTCCCCGCTGTATCGCAATACCTATTCTTTGTGCGAGGAAGCTGCCAGCTCTACGATCACCGATCCCTTAATACTTATGTAAATTGTCTCATTTGTGATTACGAATCAAAGTATATCTATTCTATTCTAAAGACGTAAGCTGTGTTCGGGTAATTTTTAGGATTCCGTACCTAAAAAGGAAAAAACGGAACCCTTATAGGATCACTCGTGCGTCTGTCTGTCTGTCCGTCTGTCACAGCCCATTTTCTCCAAAAGTACTGGACCAATTAAGTTGAAATTTGGTACACATATGTAAATTCGTGACCCAAAAACGGACATTTTACGTAAAGAAATTAATTTTATACATGGAGGCCACTTTTGGGAGCTAAATGAAAAAAATAAAAATTAGTGTTTTTTAAACTATAGCGTGTTACATATCAAATGAAAGAGCTCATTTTGAGACTCTCAAATATATATTTCTTGTAATTTTAAAATAAATAGTTTATAGATGACATAGCCCATAGATGACAAGAAAACCTATAAGAAATATGCAGTCAAGCGTGAGTCGGACTAATTACTTAGTTTTTTATCCGACCCCTACGGGTATTTTAAAGTCAGTTCACTCGCGTTTCACATATAAAAAAACGCATTGTTAAAAATTGGGTAATGTACGGAACCCTTGGAACGCGAGTCCGACTCGGACTTGTCCGGTTTTTTAATTTAAACTACACTTATTAATTACTTAACGGTCTGATGGTCGGCTTCGGGTCGTTTTCCTAAGGCCAACAAACGTATCTGGATTTATGGGCCAAATAACGCAGGAAAATGAATACGTTTGTGAAAACGCCTCAGGGGATCGCCTTATACCTGCCTTTTATCTTGTTATTAGTCAATGTAAGTTACCTAACCGAAAAACAAGATCTGAAAAATATCACAAATGACCACGATGGGGGAGGGCAGGTCCAAGAATCATGTAGATATATCAATTCATATTTTTAGACCACCCTAGTATTCATTTAATTAATTTAAAGATTTCATCATCATCTTCAGGCCTACTCCACTCCAGTCAATCCAAGTAATTTGAAATCCTGTTAATATTTATTTGTTTTACAAGGAGGCAAAGTTGTTGTTTAACCTCTCGTGCTAATATTGATACCCAAGCAAGCGACAGATCTTATAATTGAAATTCGATAAGTACCTATAGAATCAGTATAATGTTGCTCCCGAGTGAAACACCCCGCCACACACAGGCGAAAAATCAATAAAAGTCGGACAAAACCTAAACATTCAGGATTATTATAGAAATCGTATTAATGCACGTTTGCCAACTAATAAAAACAAAATTACAATTATATTATGACATTTATTAAATTTTGATCATAATATCTGGTTCTTCTAAAAGATTTAAAACATTTTGGCATATGGGAAGCGACTTTTTACTACCCAATTTTCTTAGTCCTGTTATATAAGGATCGGAAGACATTAAAAGTCTTTTCCATAGCCATTTGCCTAAAAAAAATGTGACTAAGCGCTCATGCTTGATTACACTAGTCATCGATTAAAATGAAAATTTTGTTAAAACGTCGCGTAAGGTCGCATAAAATAATGGTTGTATGTTAAAACCCAAGTTCTGTAGTTTCTAAAATTGATAATATCAAAACCGGATCTATCAGGAAGTTGTACTTTTCTCCTTGGTGAAGTTGAACAATATGCAAAAAATACAAGACATTACACTTATTTTTTTTTATAATAAACAAGCAAGCATAGCTATCAAAAGTAACTATTAGTAATTAGGTTATTACCTCCTAGAAGGGTATCCATCATTAAATCACAACTTTCTGAAAGCAAACGATAAATAAGTAAGCACATAAGTAACACTCGCAGAGCAGTAAAATATTCGCCTTTGAACAAGTCGAACTTTGGAATGAGAACGTGTCGCGTAGATGACTCTAACATGAAAATGATTATGCGAGTAGCGTGCACTGTTTATTGGACTACCCGCTAAGATTGGTTTTTGCCTGTTGGGGCTACTTAGAAGTTTTTTGGTTTTGTCCGACTTTTATTGATTTTTCGCCTGTGTGCGCCAACACGAGGAAAATAGCACAAATCAAATCCTTATTAAATTAACATTATTAAATATCTATCATTAAAATTAACACTTAAAAGCCAATTCAATCAGCCAACATAAAGAAACAACTCAAAATTTGCATCTTATTACTTTGCTACTGTTGTGGATAAAACGTAACTTCCTCGTCAGTTTTTGAAGTATAAAGAGAGCCCTTACTTATAGGTTGGTATGGTGAAATTTTAATTGTTGACTTAATTGGGTTTATATTTAAAAGGAAAAACTGTGTATTACCCATACAGTTCGAAGCACAGAACCAGTCATTTCGTTAGTACAAAATTAATTTATAAAGTTTTTGTTTGGCGTTCGTTTACAAAGCGCTAACAACAACAACGGATACAAAAACATTTATCAGAACAATTCAGCTATAATGCATTCGCCTAGTTCTTATTATTATGGCTTTAAGGCTGATTTAAGCGAATCCCAGGGCTTTTGTGAGCTTAAATAGCAAATTGTTTAGTTCAGCGTCACACCGGGTGCTCGTCTGCACGTAGCCCACGCACGTGACTCTAAGTTCAAGCCGGTACAGTCAGCTCATGGGAGGATAATATATGTAGTTACACCAAGAAAAGTCTGCAGCGATTTTGATAGCCCACCCAGCGCAAGTGTTATTTACACGTCATTATTTCATAGAAGTTTATCAATGTTTGGGTAACATTTTGAGAAATCAACATTAATTTCGCTGCGGCCCACTTGAATAATCTAAGTAGAAGATTTGAATTAGGTACTGCAATGTTCTGCCGCCAGAGTGCAGCACTAAGCTAGCTAGTAAACCATAGAGTAACTTATACATACCGTGCCGTAAACAGTTTTTTGACAAGTTTTCACAGACAATAAAATATGACATTGATTCATCGAGGCGGTTTGTTAACAAGGGTCTACGGGAAACGCGAAAATCGAACTTTAGTTATCTGCCTCTTTTTCGCTCGAATATGCAAGAGGGAGAGGTTACATTAATGAAATTTCGATTTTCTTGTTTCGCGGGTAAACCCCCATATGGTGATGGATAGTGGTAGTAGCGCCCCCTACGCAGAGATTTGCGTAGAGTATATTCCCGTTGCGAGGGTTTCAAAGCACGAGGGTTAAACAAAATTTGCCCCCGAGTGAAACACAAAATTTCACCACGCCAACCCAACCCGAAGCAAATATAAAATGTAAAATATACGTAACGGTATCGTAAAATGGGGTGAGTTAGGTGAAATTTGACTTTCAAACCTCGATAAAAAAATTTTTTTACGTGTGAAAACTGAATGGTGTATATAAAAGTGATTCGGACGTTTGTATTTTAGTTTGCATTTTATTTGGGGTAGTTCCATTTCATAACTTTGACGATAAAGAGGAAAACCCACCTCACCCGTAGTGCCTCATATTTGGGGTGAGAGGGTTTTTCATACAGGTGATGTGATTTTGGAAGAATGTTGGATCGATTTTTTTTTATGCGTATTACTATAGCCCCATTTTAAATTGGAATACATTATATTTGTAGCAGTAGCCTTAAAATCCCTTCTCACCCCCCCTCTCAAACCTTCTCTCCCCATTCATAACCCAACTCTCCCCGCGAAACCTACTCACCCCGTTTTACGGTATTAACCACTCAGATTTTCATGTTTTTTGTAAACCTTTTATTGGTCTAAGGGTCCAACTTGCCTTTTAATATAGCAACTTAGCCGAATGTTTCAGGAAGGCTTCAGGAAAAACGGTAAAAAACAAGACAAATCGCCGGCAGCCGGTGCCAAGCTGAACTTTTCAAGGGAAATTGGATCCTATTACCGGAACATTGGGGGGAAATTGGCGTGTTTGGGAGAGGTGTTTTTATGGCACGCTGACACGCTGTCAGAAATGTATAAAACGGAGGAGTTATTGTTTGTTGGTGAATTATTGGGCGTTTCTCGACGGCTCGACGTGGAGGGCGCTCGTATTTTGGCTGTATTTTCTGTGTTACATGTTATTGACACTTGAAATATGGACTAAATGTTCTTATTTCGCCATTTTTAGGGTTCCGTACCCAAACGTAAAAACGGGACCCTATTACTAAGACTCCGCTGTCCGTCCGTCCGTCCGTCCGTCCGTCTGTCACCAGGCTGTATCTCACGAACCGTGATAGCTAGACAGAACAGGCCGCGTAGCCAAGATGCCAATCGCTTACGCTCCGTAGCGATCGAAATGCAACTGTCACTGTCGCGCTAATATAGAAGAGTGATAGAGAGACATAATGCTTTTCGTTATCGAAGCGATATCGATTGTAACCTTGGCTAGGCCGGCAGTTGAAATTTTCACAGATGATGTATTTCTGTTGCCGCTATAACAATAAAAACAGAATAAAATAAATATTTAAGTGGGGTCCCATACAACAAGCGAGATTTTTGACCGAAGTTAAGCAACGTCGGGCGGGGTCAGTACTTGGATGGGTGACCGTTTTTATTGCCGTTTTTTGCATTATGGTACGGAACCCTTCGTGCGCGAGTTCGACTCGCACTTGCCAGGTTTTTTTAGTGTTACCCAATACTGTACATATTGTATTGGAGACGGTCTTGGTAGCTCAGATGGCAGGCACTGTACTAGTGATCCAGTGGTCGTGGGTTCAAGTCTCACCCAAGACAGTGAATTTCCTCTACATCTAATTTCTCAATTCGCAGACGTTTCTGCTTGATACAAAAATAGTTATTTGTTTTACAAGGGGGCAAAGTTGTTGTTTAACCGCTCGTGCTAATATTGATACCTGAGCAAGTGAAAGATTGTAAAATTGAACCACGAGCGTAGCGAGTGGTTCGAAAAATGGAATCTTGAGCGTTGCGAGGGTTTCAAAGCACGAGGATTAAACAAAATTTGCCCCCGAGTGAAACACAAAATTTTTCACCACACCAACCCGAAGCAAATATAAAATGTAAAATATCAAACAAAGTCAAACCAAATCAAATCCAAATGAATGTTATTAAATATTTATCATCCAAAATCATCATTTAAGAGTCAAAACTACCAGCAAACATAAGAAAACAACTCAAAATTTGCATTTGCTTACTTTGCCTCACATGTGGATAAAATGCAACTTTGCTATCAGTTTTTGAAGTGCAAAGTAAGCCTTCCCGAGCTGGTGTGGTGAAAACTAATTTACACATTCCAATTAATATTATAATTATAAATAACTCTATCTGTCAGCCGGTTTGTCTGTTACCTAATCTATTACCTTTAGGGTCACTTGCACCATTCACTAACCCAGGGTTAACCGGTTGAACCTGGAGTTACCAAGATTACCAATACAATTTGGCACTAGATTAACTGTTTAACCGGTTAACCCCGGCTTAGTGGCATGTTGCAAGTGAGCCTTACACGATTAAACTGCTGAACCGATTTCAAGGGACTGTACCCAATGGAATAGACAAGACTACAAACACAAAATTTTGTAACTTGACCAGCTATGACTGTCTTTGATACCAATAATAACTACCACGGGAGAAAAAATGAGCGCGCCGCGCTACAATTACACTTATAATAATAAGTATACTTTTAAAAAGAAATAAATGTCTACTTAAATAAGCAGTGGTAGCCGAGTGGATATGACGTCTGACTTTCAATCCGGAGGTCGCGGGTTCAAATCCTGGCTCGTACCTACCAATGAGTTTTTCGGAACTTATGTACGAAATATCATTTGATATTTACCACTAGCTTTTCGGTGAAGGAAAACATCGTGAGGAAACCTGCATACATCTGCGAAGAAATTCAAAGGTGTATGTGAAGTCCCCAATCCGCGTTGGGCTAGCGTGGGGACTATAGCCTAAAACCTCTCGCGCATGAGAGGAGGCCTGTGCTCAGCAGTGGGACGTATATAGGCTGAAATGATGAATTCCCTGCCGGCGTCTATATTTCCGTGTTCTTATAACCCGGCAACCTTCAAATCAAGAGTGAACAGGCACCTTCTGGGCGAGCTCGCTCCATCGTAGGCCACGTCTACGCCTCGGCTAGTTTGTGGCCATGAGTAAACCCATTCATAATAAAAAAAAAAAGTCTACCTCATATACAGAAATTTAGATTGCTTTCCACAATGTTGTTAAAATTGAATCTTGAATGAAAACTGAACGAATTGTGCAAATAAAACACTCCATCCAGCCTCGACCGAGTTCAGACACAATAGCATTTTCTTGCATTCATTTACTTCGTTTGATCCATTCCATTGCCAATATTGTAACACAACTTTGTTTAAAAGCGAGCACAATATATATTCACATGAAATGACGTACAAGAACTTGTAAAAGTCAAAAGATACGACGGAATTTAAAGATATGTGCTGTCATTTTATATACAAAGTTGCATTCAGCTGTCGTAAATGCTACCACGCGTCATTTTGCATGACCTATCTCAGATTCATATTGTATTACTTTGTATTATACCTTGTCAACCTTGTAGCTTTTGCTTAACGTCGTATCTAAAGTTCGAAGTAACACTAGGGGCTGATTTAGACGGCGCGCGAACTCGCATGCGATTTTAGTTACATTGTGGACAATGGGTTACGTCCAATTCAACCGACCGATCAAAACCCGCAATATAATGAAACGCGAGTTCGCACGCCGTCTAAATCAGCCCTTTTATTTACTTTATACCAATAAAAAAAGAAAACATTCTCGTGAAAATCTGCAAAGTCCGCCCCAACCGAAAAAAGTTACGTATTTTGTAAACAAACGCGTTTGTTAGATAAGTATGGAAATTTAACATGATTTTAGGGCGATAACCAGGTCGTTTTGTCCTCAGTTTGTGGCAATTCGATACTTACGATCCATGGAATAAGGTCGTGAATTAAATACACTTAAGATGCAAAGTTTATCTCGCTATCTGTGTAAGTATATTGTTATGATAATTTTAAACCAAATTGTGTGATGCGCGCGCAAGGTAGCTTCTTCTTCCTCGCGTTATCCCGGCATTTTTGCCACGGCTCATGAGAGCCTGGGGTCCGCTTGACTACCAATCCCAAGAATTGGCGTAGGCACTAGTTTTTACGAAAGCGACTGCCATCTGACCTTCCAACCCAGAGGGTAAACTAGGCCTTATTTATTTGTCCGGTTTCCTCATGATGTGTTCCTTCACCGAAAAGCGAATGGTAAATATCAAATGATATTTCGTACATAAGTTCCGAAAAACTCATTGGTACGAGGCGAGGTATGAACCCGCGACGTTCGGATTGAAAGTCGCACGCTCTTACCGCTCGGCCAACAGCGCTCTCAAGGTAACACGGACGGACACGAAATTTTGCGATTTTGTAAGAGCCTCCACTAAATCTTAAGAGAGGGGACGTGAAGTCAAGAAATTTAAAGAAACTTGGAATTGCTTCTGACGGGGCTATTAAATTTCGCTTTCCACTGGAGCATGTTTTACGGATTGAATTATATATGAAAGTAAATTTGGGCAAATCACGAGCCTTTCGGATATATTACCTAACAAAGTGACAACTAGGTAGTTATATATCTCTAGCCATTCTTATCCTTGCCATTTTTATCGTTCAATTATTAAACATATCTCTTAGACATCCGTCCAATCCCCATTTGAATGAAGCCATTATATAATCTGTCTACCTTTGAACTCACCCTTTTCAAAGTGCCTCGAATATTCAATAGGCGAAATTCTTTTATTGCACAGGAGTCTATTCTCGGCGTTTTCTTTTATCCCCCGAGAACTATTTGGAGGATTGTTCGTTCGGTTTGTTTCCCTGACTTGATTGACCGACGATCAAAGGGTTTTTAGGATTGCGAGCGCTTAGTAGAGAAAGTTTTTTAGGATAATGTGGTCTTTACACACAGTCCGATTGAAAATTCTCAAGACATAGTTGTCGATAACAAAGTTGCTTTAAATGTGATGGTTATTTACTTATATATTCGTTCTCCCACAATTTAACTCAACAAGGGACCATTTTTTTTAACAAACCGCTGACGAGTCTATACTGGCAAGGGTTCTCCTTCTTCTTCCTCGCGTTATCCCGGCATTTCGCCACGGCTCATGAGAGCTTGGCGCCCGCTTGACAACTAATCCCATGATTTGACGTAGGCACTAGTTTTTACGAAAGCGACTGCCATCTGAACTTCCAACCCAGAGGGTAAACTAGTATTTATTGGGATTAGTCCGGTTTCCTCATGATGTTTTCCTTCACCGAAAAGCGACTGGTAATTATCAAATGATATTTCGTACATAAGTTCCGAAAAACTCATTGGTACGAGCCGGGGTTGGAAGTGTTGGAACCCGCGACCTCCAGATTGCAAGTCGCACGCTCTCACCGCTAGGCCACCAGCGCTTCCAAGCTACACTGTTTTCTATACTGGCAAGGATTATCCGCAAATAATTAAGTAGCGATTACTGACGAATTGGTACTTATTACTAGCTTTTATTTAACTTGCGGTGTATGTATGTGTGTTCGTGGCAAATCCTGCAAGCTAAATTAGACTCACTTACATATGTAGATACTGTAGAGATACCTAGGTAAATTAGGTGACAATGTAATGTTATGGTACCATTGAGCTCATCTAATGACGGACACATGAGGTGCGAATTCACTCTAAGATAAAACAACAGTCTCAGTGAGTAATTAATAGTTGCCAGCTGAAAGAAAAATATAGTCAGGGATAAAATCTTGTGAATAAAAACTTTTTTTAACAAACCGTTAATGGGGCGGCTATACCTACTGGCAAGGTTCACGACGTTGACGATCACCTTTTGTTGCAGAGAGAGCTAAACGCCGTAGACTTCAAAGTATCAGCGGACCTCAAGTTTGTGCTGCTGGTGTCGGACGTGAGGCCGGGCTGGCGGCACGCCAGGCTGGCCAGATACCACGTCTATGACGTCATCAACAGGTAACATAACAATGCGTTGTTGCAGAGAGAGCTAAACGCAGTAGACTTCAAAGTGTCGGCGGACCTCAAATTTGTGCTGCTGGTGTCGGACGTGAGACCGGGCTGGCGGCACGCCGGGCTGGCCAGATACCACGTCTATGACGTCATCAACAGGTAACATAACAAGGCGTTGTTGCAGAGAGAGCTAAACGCAGTAGACTTCAAAGTATCAGCGGACCTCAAGTTTGTGCTGCTGGTGTCGGACGTGAGGCCGGGCTGGCGGCACGCCAGGCTGGCCAGATACCACGTCTATGACGTCATCAACAGGTAACATAACAATGCGTTGTTGCAGAGAGAGCTAAACGCAGTAGACTTCAAAGTGTCGGCGGACCTCAAGTTTGTGCTGCTGGTGTCGGACGTGAGACCGGGCTGGCGGCACGCCAGGCTCGCCAGATACCACGTCTATGACGTCATCAACAGGTAACATAACAAGGCGTTGTTGCAGAGAGAGCTAAACGCAGTAGACTTCAAAGTGTCGGCGGACCTCAAGTTTGTGCTGCTGGTGTCGGACGTGAGACTGGGCTGGCGGCACGCAAGGCTCGCCAGATACCACGTCTATGACGTCATCAACAAGTTAGTTATACCTACTATACTCCATTCACGTTAACGAGCTAGTATAGCGTTCTCTCTTTTGCACTTTTGTATGCAGATGAAAGGGACAAAAAAGGGCAGTGGGCGTAAACAATGGCACCTCGCTGTTCGGCACGGCACGGCTTACATGCCGTCGCTTCGATTATTTATTTTTATACATTTCTTATGGTTATAATATTTATTTTATACTCTATTTAGTTAAGTTTTAATAACCAACTGCATGTTTATGATCAATATTGAAATGACATATTGGTTGACTAATTACTTCAAACAACTATTTATTGATTATAAACATGCAGTTCAAAATAGTTAAGGGATAGTCAAAATATTGATTTAGGTCACTAAATAGGTGTTTGCCTATACACAACAATTCAAAAAAAGAAAGTCTTTGTTAATATAAAAATATTTAGAGTAATTAGACGCGTCCGCACCGTACAATAGACCGAGTTGACTATCATGTAAACTCACCCGTTGCACATGCATCGCCCTTATCGCTGACCAATCACGTGCAGTCTGAGTTTTCTGGTACTAGCTCGTTAACGTGGATAGAGTATAGGTGTTTCCCGCAAATTGACAACCATTGTGCCTATAACGAGGTAGCGCTACTCTAGCCACAGCTCCTCCACGAAATCTAGCAAGGTTGCTAATACTTGCTTTAGTGTGTGCGGAAACCTAGTCCTGTTCCTGGTACGGTACCTGTCCCTGTATTAAGTACTTCTACCTTGATTGCAGTCCAGAGGAATGAATGACTTTTTTTTGACTGAATGAATGATCGTTTATTTGCATTAAGGAAGCTTGTATTTGTTCTAAACTAAACAGTTCTTTTATATCAAATATTGTTCTGCAAAAACAATTATCAACAACTTATCACACAAAATCTTAAAATCTAAATAACCGTATTAGCCAAAATATCAATGCTGAACAAAAGTCCAAGAATCTGCCTTTGGGTTGATGGCCGCCATTTGAGATATCTTCTGTTCCAGCGATTATGGCTTCTAGAATCCTAGAGCTGTAACTTGTATCTCTCTTCTACAATATTTTTTTTCGTATAAATCTTCTTATCATCATTCCATCGTCTAATGTGCTCAAGTGAACAGGTACTTGAATTGTAAAATTTGTTTTATCGACAGGAACAAGATCCCTATATCTCCCGTCGAGGATGACCGAACAGCGCCGCTCCTGCAGTACGCGGAATGGTCCCCTACTGGATCTAGCCTGGTGTTCGTACACGACAACGACATCTACTACAAGCCCAGAGTGCTCAAAACACTGGTGTGCCGGATCACCAATAATGGTCAGTAAAGCTCAACAATAAGATCCACATACTGGTCTGGCTTAGCTAGTAAGGAATTTCCCAATAACTTACACTTACCAGTTTTACTATGCATGAAACTTGTAACACAAGCAAGTGTGTTTATAATAAAATGATTTAAGGAGAGGCTTAATTATGTTTTTCAAGCTACATACTCTCGTAAAATAGGCCCAGAACATCCATGTACCGGCTGTAACCAAAGTAAGTGCCGCAGTATTCAGTGTAGGGTCGAGTTCACGAATAACTTTACAAGCCAACTCCCGTTCCTAATGTACCTCTAAGCGCAGTACTCAGGGCACCTACACTAATGCACTTAGCGCATCTCCTAGCACTGAGCGGTGCTCTGACTGACGCGTTATTTGTCATGTCAACAGTAAGCTTTTAGCGGGACACTTAGTAGCTGACCTTAAAGCGGTTTAAATTTTCAAGTGCTTTTGCAATTTGTATTTTTACAAGACTCCGCTCCGCTTAAGTGGTGCTTCAAAATTTAGTGGATTAAAAGCAAGTCGATTTTCTTTAAGATTGTGGATCATCATCCATCACGGTCTGAAAGGTGCAAGAGGTCGTTTACTTTATCCATAGTGATAAACGAGATGTGTATATGTTTAAATAGGTATGTATAAATACAACCATTTAGCTAAGAACATTGAATCCGGTCTTCGAATGAAGGCCGGGTCGATGCAGCCAATATTAAATTTGTATTTCAATGCAGCCAACATTAGAATAATTAAGGGCTAGTGAGGCGGTACGACGCCACAAAGTAAAAATGGTGCATTCTAACTTTGTGAGTACTTTGAGTACTTTTTGGGAGGTTTTGTTTAGGTGTTTTTCTGTATTTCTTTTGGCATTTGCGCTATTTACCAAATGCGTTACAGTACCTACTGTTTCACAGCTTAAGTAAAGCTTACTAGGCAACCATTCCTGGGAAAAATCTCAGAGTATACAACAATACATCAATATCAACGGAGTGCTTGACATCAAAGAACACGATAAACCAACACATATCTGTGATAGGCGCGATATCCATCTCGGCAACGGGCTTTCCATATAATAGATGGGATGAAGATGAAGCTGTATTTAGAGTATACGTACCTACTGTGGATTTACATAATATTATTCAGAATTTCACTCGCAGTGTTATATTTGTAAAAGTATATTGAGAGGCAGAGTGAACGAGTTCATTGAACCGTGCAATCAATATTTTGCTTTCACTGATATAGATTTTCACGTACGTGCCTAAAATGTTGCATTGCATCGCGAAAATATCACATTTTAAGTTACTCTTAGGTTACTCCAGCGTAACCTTACTTTATGCAGGGTTTTGGTTTTTAAATGAACGAATGGAATTGGAAAACTGCCTTTTCCGGAATTAGTCGCAGCTATTCGAACTTCAAGATATTCACAAGAGACGACACGTAGATCCATTCTAGATACGTTATAGTTTATCAACTACTCGTAGTTCTCTTTTGCAGCACAATTCGGGCACCCAATGTCACATTACGTTAGATAGAGTAAGATATCTATTAGATGTGAATTGGATCTCTAAGTCATATCCTGTGGAAAACGTTAAAGAGTATCTCCAGAATCGCGCAAATGTTAAATTTGACAGGTTAGATCTTAAACATATAGTTATGGTATCTTGGTGATGACTAAAAGATATCTAATAGATGTCTATTTTAGAATGCGAATCGGACCACGAGCGCATTCGTGCGTAGCCAAGCCTTAAACAGAAACTATCAGCGAAGACATGATTACGCGGTGACCCACTTCTGAATATCTAGAAAGCCTGTGGCCCGCCAATTGTATTATGTAAGGCGAGAAGACTTCGTGTGGAGTCTGCGGCGTCTGCGATACGAACTGTAAAGGTGCCAAATAGGCGATAATCGGAAACTTTGCGGATTGGAACGGAGTGTGTTCTATTAGAATTTTAATAAGTACCTATATAGTAGAGGTAAAAGATTTGCGGTTTAAAGATACACTAGAGCCAACTCCAAAATCAACATTACGTTTGGAATTAAATTAGAAAATTTTTAACTGTTTTTAGGTGGTAAACGCCACCTCACTTAGTGGATTCTGAATTCTGATGCGCCAGCTGCCGTGTGCAGCTGTTGTGTGTATTTTTTTTTGTGTTTAAGATAATCTTTAAAACAATAACAATTACACACAACAGCTGCATCACACGGCAGCTAATTGTACAAAATATTGTACAGTTAATTGTACATTATCTAAGGTAACTAAGACAACTTTAAATAACTACAGAATACCAGACCGGTTAGCACGAGTTGCGTTCTCGCGCGCGAGTCTATTCTTTATACCAAAAGTCGAGGTTAAAAGTAACGGTCAGCGAGCATAACATTCCGAGTATGAAACCAATTTGAAAATTAACCTCCTGATTCCAGGTGTTCCTGGCGTGATCTTCAATGGCGTCCCAGATTTCCTGTACGAGACGCAAGTCCTGCGGCTGGAGCGCGCGCTCTGGTTCAGTCCTGATGCGCAGACGTTGCTCTATGTCAGCTACAACTGCTCGCTCGTCCACCAGCACCAGTATCCTTGGTACGGGCTGGAGGAACAGGAGCCTCCGGCCTACCCGGCTATTAGGACGCTGAGGTACCCCAAGGTATAACCATGTTTGAAAACCCTATTTTTCGTCAGTCATAACATCACTGACCTATGAGCACTGTTATCCTTAATACGGGCTGTAACAGAAGCCTTCAGCCTGTCCAGCCTGTAAGGCCAAGTTTCCAAGACCTCTAATCTACCAAAGCCCTACTCTATCGCAGAGATGTTCGTGATTGCGGGCTGATAATTGACAACAAAGGATTCTACTCTTTCTCTCAAAAGATTAATTTAAAATCCCCACGCCAGCAATTAAATAATTATTGGCTCTGTGAGCTGGAGACCTTAATTTTCTAAGCTTCATAAGCTTAGAAAATTTAAAATTAAAATACTTAATTCCGTTGAGTCATTATCACAGCGAACTCACAATGGTCACTTTTAAGTCCTTTATGTTAATGTCCGCCATTTTGATCATTTTCCAAAAAACAAAACGACAAAAATTCTATCTGCCGAATCTGCTCACCGTTGTCTCAATTATTATAATATAAATGTATCCCACATTGATCTATTTTCGTATAAAACCTGTGAAAGTATTAAAAAACAAATTATTACTCACTTTAAATTGAAATTATAAACAATAACAAACTGTATATTTAAATAGGTAACGATAATTAACGATAAAATAGGTATAATTGAAAATAACTTATGTATATTAGTTAGTATAATTTATGCACTCATTGATAACTTTGTTATTTAATGATAACTTTGTTTTCCGCTTACTGCTCCTACACTTAGATTAAAAATTGTTTTATTAAGATAGGGCACTCAAGGTGTATTAACACATATAATATTATTATATAAGTTTTTGTACAAGACTGTTTGTTGCCTAAATAAATAAAAAAAAAATAAAAAAATAAAAATAACTTCATCTGTTGAGAAATGCTACCTGCAGAGAACATCCGGACATACGGAAGCATTTTTGCCCAGTTAAAATATTAAGGGCCAGTTGCACCAACCACAATTAACAGACTGATCAACGTCAAGCAGCAGAAAACTGTGAAACTTTCCATACAATAAAATTTAGCGAACGCTAAAACTGTGAAAGACCGCTTGGTGCAACCGACCCTAAGTATTTCAAATTGCACCTTATATTATGTATCTGTTTAACTGAAGGTTCAATCACAGGTGAACACGAACAATCCAGTGGCGACGGTGTACGTGGTCAGTTTGAAGACGCCCAAATTCCTCTTCCCGCACGCGATACAGTTCACTCCGCAAATTGACAAAGGTAAGATCACCATACTCCGACTTAAAGACCTGTCAATTGACGCAGACCAGGGCTCGGAAACCGTTTTATTTTCCAAACCGGTTTCGTTCATTCACCCGGGAACGAAAAGGATTTCGTTTCCGTTCGCGGTTACCGGTTAAAGAACTGTTCTATTAAGATACTGATTTATGCTTGATTCGTTCGCTTTCCGTTTATGTGGAACGAAATTAACCAGTTAAATTGAAAATATCGAAGCGAGATGGAACGAGTAAGTATTGCTATCTCTTTCACGTATGACAACGAGTTTAACCGAGAGTCTGCGAAAGCGATGACTAACCGGTATTATATCGTTCCCTGCGAACCATAAAATTCCGGTCCCTCTTCTTACCGGTTAGGTGAGAGAACGTAATTTTTTAGTTCGCGTTCCATCAATTAACCGGTTTTTTAATGAACGAAATAATGTAACGGTTTTGGAACAATATTAACAGGTATTTCAATACCGGTTCCGAGCCCTGACGCAGACAGCCATCCTGTCAACCTTCTACGTAATGTAAGCACGTACTTAGCGCATCTTCTGGCACGCGTTATTTGTCATGTCAACAGGAAGCTTTTACCGGGACTAGAGTTGTGCCGGCTTGGAGAACGTTCTCCGTTTACTCTGACGAATATTCTCGAGTGAGAACTTTTCCCATACAAAACAGGGGACGTTGTCGAGAACGGCACAACTATAACCGGGACACATAGTACCTGACCTTAAAGCAGTTTAAATTTTCAAGTGCTTTTACAATTTGTATTTTTACAAGTTTTCGCTTAAGTAATGCTTTAAAATTTTGTAAAGTACATTTATACAGATATCAGAGCATAATGGATTTCGCATATTAGTACTGAATTACGGCTGAATTCTATCATTTCGGTGAAGGAAAAACATCGTGAGGAAACCTGCATACATCTGCGAAGAAATTCAAAGGTGTATGTGAAGTCATCGCATTGGGCTAGCGTGGGGACTATACATATAGCCCAAGCCCTCTCGCGCATGAGAGGAGGCCCCTACCCAGCAGTGGGACGCATATAGGCTAAATTATTCATCATCCTTCTTGGGCTAGGGTTTTTATAATACATACATCACTGGCCCAGTGACCCAAAAAGGATCTTGGCCTCTGACACAAGAGAGCGCCACTCTGCCCTATTCTGCGCCACTTAACCGTCGCCAATATAATTGGCGACGGTTTTTATAATATGAATATAAAAGTAAAATATAAAAACAATCACAAAACAATTAAAAATACATATAAATATAAACACATTATAAAAAAACCTAACCTAGGGTGCCGCCAGCAGCGAGGCAAGACCCATTAAGCTACCGGTGGTCAGGGCCGAGCGAGAGGAACCGGCGGACTATCCATCCGCGCCTTGTCTAATATCACCGCCTTCTGCATCTGATCCTTGATCCAACCACCTAGCGAGAAGTCAAGAAGTTGGTTGGTCGAGACTCTTTGCTATTAGACCGTTCACTGGATTATTATTATTATTAGTACTGAATTGTGTGGTTATTTGGCAGACTGGTACGTCCGCTGGACGGCGTGGTCGTCGGAACGGCAGCTGGCGGTGCTGCTGCTGAACCGCGCGCAGAACGTCTCCGTCATCAGCGTCTGCAGCGCCACCAACTACAACTGTCAGGACGTAAGTCTCCCTAACGAAGCAATAATCTAGAGCTCATTTATATATACCTTACAAACTAAAGGCACACACTTTTCCCAGGTACGCAACGTATGCAATGCATTATGCCAATCTGAACTCTGAAAGTTGTACGCTTATAGTTCGTTTTTTTTAGCATTAAAAAGAACTTGCAAGAAGGTAAGCGATCTTGACATGTCTTTTAATTGAAAAACGCTTTTTAAAAATCTATAACTATTACTTATGAAAGCAGAAGAATATAAATGATCGTATTAGATTGATAATTGTTACATATTTGCCGTGACTTATTTTTAAAATGTGTTTTTCAATTAAAAGACACATCAAGATTGTTTACCTTTTTTCTAATGCTCAAAAAAACGAGGTATAGGGCGGCAAGATATTAGGGACGGCAAATTGTGACAAAAAGTTCGCTGATGATAACAAGAAATAACTCAAAATGTAGTCGATATGATGGTTGCTGAGAAAGGGGCGGCTGGCTACAGGGCCTGGGGCCTAGGGCGGCAAAGACTGCAAATCCGCCACTGCTCGGGTGAACACCGCACGAAATGTACACATGATTATCTTCAAAACGGAATTAACTAGAATACCGGTGTCTTTGGATACCCTTGAAAAAAACGAATTTCAAAAAAACACGGTGTTGGTACTTAGGAAGCTATTATGTACCTGACGCCCGCCCGTCGTGACCACTACTCACTCATGCATTGCTAGTGCTTGAAAATGGAGACCTACGGCTCGATTCGGGAAATGAATTAGACATTCACTAGATAGCGTTTAAGCGCCGACCGTCATAGGGTACCTTTTTCTTGGAACGTCACTCCAAGAAAAAAGGTACCCTATGACGGTCGGCGCTTAAACGCTATTATTAAAGCCGCTCCAATATTATTGCGGCCATAAGGTACCTTTTGCCGTGGAACGTCACATATCGTTACTATTTCATATCTGGGTCGTTCTCTCATTTCGTGCAAATCGGTGATGTTCTCTCGATTTGAAATTTTTCTTTTAAATTGTAAACTTTTGGGTTTCGTTAATATATGGATTAATTTATCAACACTTTTCTGCTAAAGGCACCTTTGTAACCTTAATACTTTTCATTTAATGAGGCTACTGGTAATGAACTACGCGCTGGTAATGAAATCGGCTGAGATGGTAATTTTATCAGTGGACGGTAATGAAACAAACTTATGAAATCAGACATAAAAAACGTTATTATGCTAGACCGCATTCTTCTCTGAGAAGAACTTGCAAAATGCTAAACAGCAATTACTTACACTTGAGCCAAAGCATGGCGCTTCTTATAAAATCTCCGCAACATCATGCCACAAAAACGTGGCATCCTGTGACAAAACTGTCCTCATTAATCTTCCTAGCTGGTTGATGTGGAAATTATAATTCAGTCGTCAGCCGCGAGCGTAATCAGCAAGAAACGCTGGCTCATCATTATTCGTCATTGTCTGAGGGTTTTTCGTTACAGCCCTTGTAAATAATATATCTTTCTTAAGATAAATATTTATTAAATATTAATCACAGAAGTACTCAACACATGACACAAGTACAGGTTACAGAGCGGCAAGTTTATATCAATATATTGTGCTTAAGTAAATCCAAAACTCCCCGGTTGGGCTCCCCTATTATCACATACAGTTTTAAATATTTATAACAACGTAATATTTATAATAACTAAGCCTCTTTCTATTAAATGCACTGCCTTTAATATATTATTATCATTACCTTCTTAAGTCGTTCATTACCTTCCCCAGTAAAATTGGAAGGAAAAGAAGTGAATGAAACCGATATGAATGAAATTTTGGTAGTTTTTGTCGCCTACATCAGTTGGCATCAGACCTTAATTTTGCAGAATAAACCATCTGAAAGGCAACCCTAAAACACATCATTAAGTATAATTATAATAATGTACACTTGGTACTTACTGTATAAATCACGCGATGGTGATGAAGACTGACGAGAACCACACCCCTTCCCGGCACGAGAGATCGTAAATATTTTCGCTAACAGCGGCATACGGGCGTCCGCTACGAGAGCACGTGGCCAACTGATTGATGAGCAATGTATTGCATCGGCGGTAGGTGCTATTTACCCTTGCTATATAGCAAAATACAGCTAATCCATTTCTCGCGTCGGTAATGAAGAAATTACTTGAACAATACACTTATAAGGCTGTATAGTTATTATTATTAATTTCTACCTTCTAATATTATACGATTTAAAACACAACTAAATTAGTCATTTATTGAACCACCAAAGAGTTTTCTATTTTTATTATCTTAAGGTTAAAATGTAGGTCAAAGTTATATCTTCACGCATTACATGTAGAGATGAATGAAAAAATTGGGTGTTTATTGTACATATAAAGAAAATACCTACCTTTTTAGAATTGTTCATTGGAGAGACATATACTTTAGGCCCTATGTTACAACCTTGCATTAACAGATATTCGAAAACGCCACCACATTTTTGGTAAATTTCCGAAAACACCGATTTGCACGAAATGCGAGAACGACCCATCTAGTGATGCCTAATTTATTTCCCGAATCGCGCCGCTAGGCTCTCCGAAACATGTCGCGCGAATGACTAAAAATACGTGAGTGTAACCGTAAAATTACCTTAAACTTAGCGATAGCTTAATGCGAGTTATTATGGTTGCTTAGTTACACCAGTAGGGTGCATTGGGGTAGCAAAGGCGGGGTAATTTCGAAACTGGCAAATATCTACTAAACTAGAAACACTTTCTACTGTAGCAACAGTACGCAAGACGCCATGTAAGCGTTGCAGCGGCGTAAGTGTTGCTAAAGTATGAAGTGTTTCTAGTTTAGTAGATATTTGCCAGTTTCGGAATTATCCCGCCTTCGCATTTACCCCAATGCACCATAATAAAATCTCAGAAGACTGTTTTTTAATGACGATAAACTACATTTTACATGCCCGCTTTAATACTCGTACATCCTTGTTAAAAAAGTAAATGTGCACAAACAAGCCACATTTATTGAATACTATTGTTACACGCGACCGTTGAATTATTTTGCAATTACGAGTACGAAAACAGAGGGCCTACCGCGAACCACGTTCGACGTGTTGCCTTCCTGTCACACTTAAGTACGAATGTACAAGTGTGACAGAGAGGCAACACGTCGAACGTGGTTCGCGGTAGCCCCTCAGCGCGTGGTTGCCGGACGGCGCGTGCCGGCAAATTACATTTAAAGTGGCCTTTCAAGTACATGTACAAATTGGGTCCGAGTAACCCGGCCAACTATAATCACATCCTGACGTTATTATGGGTAAATAACATTAACTATATCAACATGGGTCTGATTAGCCGATATAGGGCCCGATTCGGATTTTGAAATAGGTATCTATTAGATATCTTTTAGACATCACCAATATACGATAACGATACGTTTAAGATCTAACCTGTCAAATTTGACATTTGCGCGATTCTGGAGATACTCTTGAACGATTTCCACAGGATATGACTTAGAGATTCAATTCACATCTAATAGATATCTTACTCTATCTTACGTAAAAGTGACATTGGTTGCCCGAATTGCGCTGCAAAAGAGAACTAGTTGATATCTAAGCTATAACGTATCTATAGAATGGATCTAGGACGTGTCGTCTCTTGTGAATATCTTGAAGTTCGAATACGGCAGATACTCGTTTTAAATCTGAAATGAATCGTCAGATCTCCGAATTTTATACGGCCCACCTGTAACACGAGCAAATAATTAAAACATACGGGTAGGTATATTATACACCTCAAACGATAAAACTATTGGTTTAAAAATTTTAAAAATTATGAAGTCATTAGGTACACGTACTATTTTTAATACAAATTAATTATTATCCTCAATATACGCTAGAGTCTGTGCGGAAAGAGAAGAGTCGTGGGATTTGAGGGCGCGCCAGTGCTATTTTCTGGTTTTTGCTATGCTGACAACACTGGTCACGTGATTATAGTACGACACTAAAGGTCATGATACTTGAATCCCTTTTGTTCCGGTTTTTTACCACGGCTTACTAAACGGAGCCTGGTGGTGGTGTCGGCTCGTCAAATCAATGCTCTGATTTAGCGCAGGCACCAGTTTTCTTTTTAAAACACACTTGTTTTTATATCTCAGATACCGAAAAGTGACTGCGATCGACAAAACTGCTAAAACTAGTTAAGAATCTGCCTAATACAACTGTAATTTTAGTACTAAACAAGATACGAGTCTCATTTATGTACTGCCTAATCTGTGCAGTCCAACAGTTATTAAAACCGGGTAGATCGGGTAGAAATTGGGCAATAGAACTGTAATTTTATCAGGGATATATTTCACCCATTGTAAACTTGACTTGTAATGTATGTGTACATTTGTATTATGTAGTTACGAAATTATATTTCATATTTAGCAGTGACTTTTCGGCGAAGAAAAGTCACTGCTAAATATGAAATATAATTTCGTAACTAACAGAACCTACAAATAAAGAAATATTTTATTAGAAAAAGTTTTATTCAGAACCTAGTAAACGAACTTACAAATAAAGAAATATTTTATTAGAAAAAGTTTTATTCTTTGTAATCGAAGTCTGAATTAAAATATTCAATGTCACTTATGTTTGAGCTAGCTTCAAAACGGGTTTACCTTTATTTTGCCGTAAATTTTTCTGCAGAATTTCTGCAGAAGTTACAAAATATGTTTCTTTGAAATGAATATTCGAAGAAACAGAATTAATTGTAACAAAAATGTGTGATTCGATTATTCTATTAATAATTTTCTGTATAACAAAATTCTGCAAAAAATTTGGCGGTAAAATAAGGGCACACCTTCAAAACAACCAGGGATACTCATAGAACTATCTTCATCTGAACTGGATGTGCTTGAATCCGGCACGTAGATTACGAATTCTTGCATATCACCTACTTAGCGGTCTTTTATTCTAGATACCGTAGATACTTTTACACAATCCTGAAAAAGAAATTACATATAAATATGCATAAAATGGCAAGTATCAAGACTATTTGTCAGTTATTTTAAAGATCATGAATGATGCATATTTATGAAAATTAATATATTTTGAATGAATATACTTACCGATTATGAACCAGAGACAAGTTATTTAGGGGGCTTATTAAATAGGTAATTATTTAATATTAAATACAACATCAATACCCGCGAATAGCGGAAACACGTTCCGCGACTTTTTGTAAGTCGATAGTCGGCTTTTAGCCGTTTTCTTCCCGCTGACAAAACCGAACAATGTTAAATATAATTTTCCTTGTGGTTTTATGTACGGTTTTATCGTGTTTTGAAAATATTTTATACATAAAACTTGCGGTTTTTGTTAATAAAAATATACATTGACAGAAGTTTGTTTACTTTTTACAAGACAGGTGTCAAAGGATTGATTGCCATATAAAATTTAAAATGTTAGTTCCCGTTTCTGCCACGACTCTTCTCTTTCCGCACAGACTCTATCATCATTGTAATTGACGTGTCACGCTTTAAAATTAACAAAATTTGCAATGCATTATTGTGTCTTAGAATAAACCTTAAATTGTAAGCCTACCAAAAATCAAAACACACGTTATTTTTAAAATTCACTGAACAAATGTTGGTCAGTTTGAGGAGTAAGTACATTCTACAGTCATGTTTATTGCTCCTGTTATAGGGCTCACCCGGTATACTCGTATTGCAAATTAGATGCCGAGAACTATTTATCTGTCTTGTTTATCACGAACGATCGGCCTTAATGGGTCACAACGTTTTTCAATAGCCGCACAATAACTGACGCTCGTATCTCCACCCTCAATTACATTTCAAGAATCACTAGCCATTTTTTACAAGGGCTGTAACGAAAAACCCTCAGACAATGACGAATAATGATGAGCCAGCGTTTCTTGCTGATTACGCTCGCGGCTGACGACTGAATTATAATTTCCACATCAACCAGCTAGGAAGATTAATGAGGACAGTTTTGTCACAGGATGCCACGTTTTTGTGGCATGATGTTGCGGAGATTTTATAAGAAGCGCCATGCTTTGGCTCAAGTGTAAGTAATTGCTGTTTAGCATTTTGCAAGTTCTTCTCAGAGAAGAATGCTGTCTAGCATAAGTTAAGTTCTCGCGCGCGACTTAATATATATATTTGTTAAATTTTATTTATTAATACCTAAATGTCCTATGTAGGTATATTGTATGTCCTAAGATACTGGAGCAAGCTGTGGTTACCTATAATTGGACAAACGTCTACCTTTAATGTTATGTAAGCTACTGATTCTTTTCTCTTGATGTATTGTCTGTTGGTGATCCTAAATAAATAAAATAAAATACTTAAAGTCGCGCTAGATGTATAGAGTCGCGCGCGAGAACGCAACACATGCTAGCAAGGTCTGAAAGATATCATACAAACTGTCATAATAATGTAGGTAAATATTTTAGTTATTGCTTTAAAGTGGCCAAGTTTTTAAGACGTATTCCTGACATTATATTTTAGATACTTAATTAATTGACTCACATTCACACTCTCGTTGACACTGGACATAAAATTCTTAATCTTTTGTAGCAAATTAATACGAAAATATTGATATTTGTACGACTGTTACGTGTGTCGCAAAAACGTTGAACTTTAAGTAAGTAACACTTTATTGTACGGAAGAGAGGAATACATGTACATCAGATAGAACATAAATATAGTACAAGGGCGAACTTATGCCTAAGAGGGATCTCTTCCAGTTAACCTAAAGGTACCTAAGAATAATTAAAAGCAACTTTACGTAAATGGCCGTAAGTCTACAATGATCAAAGATCTATAATTTAGCTAAACCATGATGGTCGTTTTTGTCTATGTGACAGCGTGATAAAACGATATCTGTCACTTCCCATCGCGCTCTGTTAAAAAGTGACGGATATTTTGTCACGTGAATAAAGCCATCCATAATAGGCCTGCTGGTAAACTTTTTACAAACTTTTATTTAGTTTCACCTGACCGTAGTCTGTGTGTCTATCAAATCTTGCAAGTTAAATTTGATCCACTTCCCGGTTTCCGATTGAGCTGAAATTTTGCATACATATGTAAGTCGGGTAACAATGCAATATTATGGTGTCATCGAGCTGATCTGATAATGGAGACCGGAGGTGGCCATAGGAACTCTGTGATAAAACAACGAAACCTAATTGTGTTTGGGGTTCTTAGAATTGTCTCGATGAGTATTAGTTGCCTGTGGAAAAAAAGTACAGTCGGCGATAAAAGCTTGTACCAAAAATGAAATTTTTGCCAAAAACTTATTGCCCAAGCCGGAGCGCCCATCTAGCGCTAGCTCTACCAAAGCCGTCATTGCAGTACTTGATTGTCCGATAATAATATTACTGCAGTGACGATAACTTGGTAATCAAACGTTACAAGTGATGATGCTTTACAGATAATCCGCGACGAGGCCGACGGCACCCGCTGGTCTGGCCTCGGCGCTGAGCCGGAGCCCGACTGCGGCTGGTGCGGCGGCTCGGCGCTGCTCGGCGGGCGCACGGCGCTCTTCACCAGCGCGCCCGTCGCCGACCGCGGCGGGGCGTGGCGGCACGCCGTGAGGCTCGGCCCGGACGGGAAGACTAGCGTCACACAAGGACCGTTCGAAGTGACGCAGTTAATGGGATGGGACGAGGGAAGGAAGCTACTGTAAGTATGTTAGACATTCCTTTGCTTTACATTATACAGCAACAGGCCCATGCCATATACCTTAGGCACGCAGCTGTACACTGGCGTTCAAAAGTGCATTGAAATTATTCAACCGTAATATTAAGGCATTTCGGTCGACATCTATCCATGCACTTTTAAACGCCACTGTACGAGTAGAGGAAAGACGAAAGGAAACTACTGGAATTAAGAAAGCTACTGTACACATATATTGTTGGTTGGCACCATCAGCTAATGTGGGTATGCGTCTAATCGGAGCAAACCGACTTGAGTATTCCGTGTAGGCTAACCTGTACGAAAACTGGGCGCTACTGCGTTTCCTCTTGCTCTCCTACATTTTATTTACAAACCTATTGATATTTAGTGTTACGCTGTTTTAACAGCTTACTTGTTGCAGTTACGTAATGGGCACTGCACCAGAGAAGGCAGGCGAGCGGCACTTGTACCGCGTGCGAATAGCGGATGACGGCACTTGGCCGGCGCCGCACTGCCTAACGTGTCCGGACTCAGCGCCTCTACCGCCTGACGAGCCGCCGCCACCCACCAGTGAGGAACCGCCGGTCAGTAGGCACAATGTACAGCTGGGGGCAAATAGCATATAACTGCCTGTAACGTCTGCCAGAATTCAGGACAGTAAGCATAGTGACCGACAGCACAGCCGACAGTATCCGATACACGCCGCACTGCCTCACGTGTCCAAACTCAGCGCCTCTACCGCCTGACGAGCCGCCGCCACCCACCAGTGAGGAACCGCCGGTCAGTAGGCACAGTCTTCAGGTGGGGGCAAATAGCGTATCACTGCCTGTAGCGTCTGCCAGAATTCAGGACAATAAGCATGTAGATGTAGTGTAGGGACGCCCGGCCGGAAGCAGGCGGGCTGTCAATCACGTGTCGCGTTTATTCAGCCCTGTTCCCTGAGTCGGAGCTGCAGGTTACTGTCCCGGCGGCATTCCCACACCATTCTTCTCGAATCTTCTTGTTTTCCTGCAAACAGAAGGACATCTTAGGACAGTAAGCACGGTGACCGACTGTAGCCGATACACGCCGCACTGCCTCACGTGTCCGGACTCCCAGCCAGCCAGCACATCAGAGTATAACTACTATAGTTGTAAAAGCACCAAGGGCCACTTGCACCATTCCATTAACCCAGGGTTAAGTGGTTAAACCGTTAACCCAGTGTCAAATTGTACTGGTAACCATGATAACTACTGGTTTAACCTGGTAACCCCGGGTTAGTGGAATGGTGCAAGTGGCCCTAATAAAGCATTTTTTTCTGGATTTTTATGGAAAAGTAGACTTTATGACACTTAAGGGTGGTTCCACCTGTCCAATGTGGACGTGGACCTCTCACTCTCTCATTAAGCAAAATGTGAGACGCAATACACATTGGACAAAGATATGGACAGATGGTATACCGGATGGTAAAGCTTAAGCAACTTTATATTCCTAATGCGTTGATTCATTTGTTGCTTGATATTCCTCCTCCTCCTCCTTGCATCGGTTTCCTCATCACTGAGGGTCATGGCCACTTCTAGGGAACAGCTTCTCTTTGAGAATTTGCTGCCACATCTTTCTGTCTGTCGCCGAATGTAGGGCACCGTGGAGCGTTGCACCAAGGGCTGAGCGAATTTGGTCTGTCCACCGCATTGGGCTCCTGCATCTCCGGTTATCGCCTTCGATTTTACCAGTGATTTATTATTACCAGCTTTTCCAGGTTATCACTGTCTTTCCTGGCAATGTGGCCAAAATACACAAGCACTTTGCGTAAGCAGATAGTAGACATCCCGGTTGTGATGTTCAGTTCATCAAGGATCGATGCATTAGTGCATTGATATTAATGAAGTCAATGTTGGATTCAGTTGCAGGACCCGGAGAACTCGACGTCGCCGCTGCCGGCATGGCCGACGTCGACGGTGCTGCCACACGTGGCCGAGGAGAACGACTCATTGCCCGTCGAGTGTCTTTACAACCGAGTCATCTTCAGCAGAAACTTCTCTTACTATGTCCAGGTAAGCATGCCGCAAACTTTTTCTGATCTGACACAACACAGAACAGATCTGAGTCTAAATTTGTGCTAAAATCTTCTTGGTCTTGACCTCATGTCTGAGGGACGTGACTCCTATGGGATATTCGTCCTATCACTGCTCTCAAGGCCTCTCGATCTTCGGCCATCTGCATCGTTGCCTGGAGCGAAGTTTGGGTAATATTTTGGACCACATCTGACCATCTACTGGGTGCACGCCCTCTAGTCCTTCGTCCGTCAACACTTTCGGTAATAATGCGCCTTTCTAGCATGTCCGTGCCGCGTCTGATTGTGTGGCAGTACAATACTATTCGTACAGTGACAGAAAACCATCCTATTAAGCTATGTATTTAATATTAATTAATCTATTTCAGGAGTGCTTGGGTCCTGGACCACCTACCATTTTCCTATGCGCATCGAACGGGGAGCGTCGCGCGGTTTTGTGGGACGGGGCCCCGCTGCGGCAGAAATTTGCCGCACTGGCCGTGCCACAGGCCAAGGTCTTCAGGGTTGAGGTTGGTGCTATTCTAATGTGATGTTACTGGTCTCACTTTCATCTCTGGGCTAACACAGGCTACACTCTTGTACCTACAGTCGAATTCACAAACATGTTTACATGCCAACTTTCCAAAAATATATTCATACGCGTCTAGGACACTGAATGACAATAAGGTCATGTAAATATATTTTAGGAATGGTGCCTTGTAAACACAAAAGAAAGATCTCATTATCTTAGGCATTGAATTTTATGACAGCGACTGCCACCCTTCGAACTCAGAGGAAAAACGAAACCTTACATAGATTTGTCCAGATAGTGTAATGTTTTCCTTTTTGTTTTCATGTTTTCCAGAAATAACTGGCTTGCTGTAGCTTGATCTGTGTTCTGTATGAGCCTCTAAATTTTTTTTATTTATTTATATCTTAACCATAATGCTTGGATGACTTCAGGTGCAAGCGAACAGGGAGGCGCGTGTGAGACTCTACCTGCCGCCAGGGTTCCGCGAGACCGACGATCTGCCGCTGCCACTCGTGCTGCACGTGTAAGGGTCTCCCCAAATATATCGACGCGCATTCGGCAAAAGCCGATAGGAAAAAGCTTTATGTCCACGCAATAAGAGCGAAGAAGCCGACGACGCGTCGGCCGGCGCCGGCCGATGCGAGCCGAGCCGAACGACGACTTTTTCGCTCTTATTGCGCGGACATAAAGCTTTTTCCTATCGGCTTTTGCCGAATGCGCGTCGATATATTTGGGGAGACCCTAAGTTGTCATCCTAACTTCACTGTACCATCGCCCACACTGTTACCTGTCCATGTGCCTTTTGTAATAAGGTCCACCGATGTACAATAGCATACAGGCGTGGCTCACTCCGCGATTTCGTCGCTTTGCTACTACAGGTAGCTTAAAGTACATCCGTTCCAGACCAATTTATCTAGCGACCATATCTGTCTTGATCGTAACAGACGCGTTTTGTATCATATGGAAGCGTCTGACTTTCAGTTATCATCACCAATCAAAAGGTATCCATTGATTCATATAATAATTCGGGTGTTTAAAGCCCAAAGTCAAGATTTTCCAGCGAGTATAGCGTACTCTGTATAGTACTATTGGAGCATTCCACGAGCTGACCCGTACAAACTCATTTTATTTCCTGTGTTGCGACTTTTATTTTGGCTTAAAGCAGGCGATTATTTATCTGTGCATATTTTTCACCATTTGTCATAGAAAAGGAAACTCTTATACCTGCAATTCTTCAGAAAATTTGCGTTTGTACGGGACAAACGGTAGACCATTTCAATTTCATGGATTGCTCCTATTACTGTTTGCATGAGGGATCTAATCACGATCACAGAACTGTCCTCCAGGGCTCAAATCGTAGATACTGGGCATGTTCACCCCATGTGCCAGGAGAGGTTAGTCTAAATGCTTATTGAGTGGGTTTGAATCACAAGGTTCTCAAGTTTCAGAGATTTATTTGTGGCCTGCAGGTCAGCGGAACCAGGAGGGCAGCTGGTCACGGAGCAATGGAATCCCGGGTGGGGTTGGTACCTTGCAGCCGCGCGTAATTTCATCGTGGCTGAAATTGATGCAAGAGGCTCTGGCGGGCAGGTCAGTACCACCACCTTTATCCGTGGTTTCTTCCATTTCACAGTCTTGAAAAAATTACACTGATGACTGAGTGACTGACTCTATTTATATTTATAGGTACACAAATATCTTATTTTATTTCAATTTTGATGCGTTTCTTGCCGCCAGTACACTGGATATTCTTATTTTCAGGGAGAGGAGCTTAGGACTGAAATATATCACAAGCTGTTGTCTGTAGACGTGGAAGATCAAATCGCCGTTTTATCGTAAGCATTATTAACTTTTGGCTTTATTACATAATTCCTACATGGTTTAGATTGGTCATGCCATTATAAAGAGGACTAACGTGATTGAATAGAGGTTAACGTTTCTTTTGCTTTGACGACTGCGAGTGGTGCAGATTGCTCTCTCGCTTAAAAGTTGTCCCTCTGTATTTTAATAGTCTTTCGATCTGTAACTGACCCCGAGCCGCTAATTCTTTGTCTATTGGTAAGTAAAACCGCACGTGCCTCTACCTGTAAAAAGAAGGGTCGTGTAATTCTCTACGGTTACTGAGTGCTGGCGAGTCGAACTAGTTTTTAATGTGCCATTCAGATGTGTAACAAAGGCGCGTTCTCGGAGAGCGCACCTACACTGTTTTTATGAGCGTTGGACTAGCCTGCACTCAGGTACCAATTAGAATAATTAAGACCGTTTTTTGCAGGTAAGTAGTACGTGCGGATTTACTTAACAATAATAGACAAAGGATTAGCAGTCCGCGGCCAGTTACAAATCTACAGACTATACCAGTTCTAACATTTCTTAGCAACATCATCAACATCATAACTTAAGAGCTTTGCTCTTGTCGGTGGAGTAATCAATCGCCAATCATTTCTTTGTTTTGCCAATATTTTAATTTCCTCATACTTCGTATTATTTGTTTTTCTACTCGTCGGCTTTAATTCTTGAATTAAGATTTCGTATACCAAACGTCTTTGGGTACTTTCAATGTATGGGCTCTCAACTCAACTATAATATTCATTTCGATACAGTTTAGTCAACTATAATGAAATTGATCAATCACAGCTCGCCGCGGTCAAAAGGAGGAAACAAAACCATAGCGCAAATTAATTATTTATTTTAGGTTGTATTGTAGGAACAATTGCTTCATAAGTCAGAAACGCACATGTGACACCCTTAATATAGGAACATCCATAGACTACGAAAACCGCTTAGCGTCACTTGTTAGTCTCCATAGGCTACGGTGGCTAATATCGAGAAAAAACTGTTTAAAAATTGAATTTTGCAAGGAGCAAGTACCAGGGCCTCATGAGTTACGAGAAGGTGTCGTCGTCTTTTGTCTTTTCAATCCATTTCTTAGCACTCGGCTGTATTCCACCATTGTCCAGGTACCTCCGCGACAACCTGAAGATGGTGGACGGCAGCCGCGTGGGCGTGTGGGGGCGCGGGTACGGCGCGGGCGCGGCGGCCGCGCTGGTGGCGGACGACGCGCGCAACGTCACGCGCTGCCTCGCCGCCATCGCCCCCGTCACCGACCTGCGCCACTATAGTAAGTACTTCATTGGTCTAATAGTCTATACAGTCATCGCAGTCGATGTAGGCTGTAGACTACAATACATATACTCTTTGTTGCACACCTCATTACAGAAAACAATACAAATAATACATGAAGAAGAGGTTAAACAACACGCGGTCTTATCGCTAAAAAGCGATCTCTTCCAGACAACCTTTAGCAGAAACAACAGACGCGCAAACGGTTAAGGGACCGGCGCCGACAGACGCCGACGCTCGAAAGACGCCAGATGTGGGGGGGGCCTAAATAGTTAACTCGGACGATACTGGACACAACCGTTGAAACAAAACACTATCATTTTTAATTTTTTTTAAACAGATTTAAAACACTACCCCTTTATGTTCCAGATTCATTCTGGACGGAGCGATACGCGGGCTACGGCGCGCACTGGGCGGGCGCGCTGGGAGCCAGCGCCGTGTGGCGTAAAGCGGGCAACCTTCCACCCCGCCGACTGCTGCTGGCTCACGCTACAGCTGACCTCGCCGCGCCGCAAGACCACGCACTGGCGCTCGCTCGGGCGCTGATACGAGCAGGAGCGGTTTATACGCACCAGGTGAGTCCCAGCAGGCAACCTTCCACCCCGTCGGCTGTTACTGGCTCATGCTATAGTCAACCTTACTGTGCTGCCGGTCCACCCACTAGCCTTCGGGCACTAGTACGAGCATGTGACGTAGCAGGTGACCTTCCTCTCCGCCGAATGTTACTGGCCTCACCTGACCTCGCTGCCCCACAGGACCATGCACTGGCCCTCACTGGGGCTATGATTCGAGCAGGAGCAGTCTATACACCAGATGAGATGAGATACAACAGGCGTACAATTTCCCACCCCGCTAGCTGGTCAATAACAACCAATGCTCACGCCGCCACTTTTTTAGTTAAGATATTTTTTAAACAATGTTCATGGTCTAACTGAATATTTTGATTTACTTGCCCCTTCAATAACATATATCTTACCAGCCAGCAATAAGTGCATGTTTTGTTGACACAGATCTACCCAGACGAAGGCCACAACTTCGAGCGCTCCACCATCCACCTGCACAAGGCCATGGAACAGTTCTTCGACGAGTGCTTCGGGCCCGTGGAGGTCGCCGACTGGGACGTCGGCGGGGTGGGGGGGCTCTTCCCCTTCCGCGACTAGTGCGAGGAGGGGGGGTTCTTATCCTGCTAGAGCTGAGCTTGCTCTCATAGGATTGTGATGCTGAGCTCTTGTAACTAGTGCTGTCTTTAGAGGATTACCCTCTCATGCCACTAGTCTGGTGCTGAAGGACCCTCCCTCTTTCGAATATATTGGGCATCAATGACTCTAACACTACTTATTATGCTTCTATAAAGAGAAATTTGTTTCTTGCGACTAGTGTGGTATCAAGTTCCTCCTAAAACAACTAGTGATACTGGAACAGAATTAATCCTGCTTCGTAAACGTGCAAAATCTTTGACTAAACAACTCAAAAATTTTAATGGTGCAAAACCCCACTACAATGAAATCTCCGTAATATCCAAATATAATCCGGAGAAGCACTTAGAGATATAATCAAACAGAGAAACACTGGAGTTTCTAGGAATATAAGAAATGAATGATAATGACATGAATCTCAATTTAATTCTATACATGTATGTTTACCTAATGTAAAATATTATTGGTAGCGAATAAAAGATCAAACAAGTTTGTCAGACAAAAGGTGAAAGAAAATTCAAATTTTCTATACGACGATAACACTTTGCGCCTACATTATTCAAATTTCTCGCTCTTTTCTACTATTGGAAATGGCTTGACAGAGTATACATACATTGTATGCGAATTGAATAATTTTGTAGAATGAAAAAAACGGAAACATAAATTAAACGCTTCCAAAATAAAAGATAGTTGGATATTAAGAGAAAAACTATGCAGGCATTATCTTCAAGATCTGTACGTGAATTTTTGGGAAATTAAAGAACCGTGAACCATTTTTCTATTAATAAAGTGGTTTCAATAATGTTCCCTGATGTTTAAATCTAGCCTATCGAGAGTTTAATCTTGTGAACGATACGACTATTCAGATGTCGTCATTTGCTAAAATAAATGGTAACGATAATTCCTCTTATCTTCTATTTATCTAAGTGTCACTAAAATAAGTGAATTGATACGTGTTCATTGTTATTAACTTGAGAAAACTGGAAACCTAAAAACGTTCAAGACTTAGAGAAATTATCATTCAACGTAAAAAGAAACTTGTGGAGAAGATGTAGAAAGAAACATTGTAGAATGAATCCAGAGTTAAATTTTCAGGGCTTTTAACTAGGTTGGCCCCAAAATTTGGCCTGGATTACTAAAACCAAGGCACAGTGATGTTTGTATCTAGATTAAACAAATATGTACGTGGCATAATTTTGACCAAAACTTTAAGATAGTTAAGATATGAGGTAGAAAATCTGTTAATAGTATTGATGCCATTCGTGTTCTCATAACGAAGTATCTGGTCTTAAGGTTTTGATCAAATTATATCTTGCGCCATTTCTAAGAATGGCCTTAAAAATCTATAAAAACTATCTACAGTTCCCAGTTAAACTACAAATCAGTTTTACTTATAGAAATATTTTACTTTTAAAATACTTAATTCAAAAATATTAAGAGTTGTGGCTAACCACAACTCTTATTATTCTCTCAACTAATTGAGGACCAAAATCCAATGAACTTGTATTTGAATGACATATTTAAACAAAATGAAGCCAAACTTGCACTTCCAAGATAAATGGATTGATAAAATAAATCTTTGTGTGATAAATATTTAAGGTATAATATCAATGGCTGTTTCAAGTACTTATAAGTATAATTTTTAGTTTCTCCTTGTTTACCAGATTGCCCCAAAATGGTGGGTAATTAATGTATTTTTCTCAAACATGCAATGAAATATTGATGTTATGTTCCTTATAATAGGCTGCGAAGTATGACGTTTCAGGTGCGGCTAGGACAAAAGGTCGTTAATGGAATTTCATACACATCTTGCAGGCCTAGGCCGGCAAAGTCCTCTTTTTTAATTTTCATTTCACAGATATTTGTGACACAGCATCGTGGCATTCATCCATTAAAAAAAACTAGAGGCAGTATTTGCTTTATGGTTCGTAATGACACTCTACCACTACGCCTATAAAAAAAAACAAAAAACAATGTTTGCTATAATTTGCAGTTTTATTTGTATAAAATCAACATAAACTTAATAAATAATACATTCTATAATTTTATAATTTTAAGTTATAAATTTAACTACACAAATAAAAACATTTAAAATATTTCATCTAAACGTTAGCGGTAAAACGGTCTACTCAAACACGCGTAGTTATATTTTTTAAATTGTTATGGAGGTAAAGTTGAAAAATATTCATTCTGTTTTATTGGATTTATGGTGCGTTGTTGATTTTTTGACTTTAATATGAGTTCCGACGAAATAATGAAATTAATATTAATTGTAATCGTAGGTGTTGGAATTGGCAGCGTAAGCAGAATTGATTTTAAATAACTTGCTGCCTCTGCCGCCAAGTCAAAGACGAAGTATGTATATGGTTGCTTATGGCAATTTTATTATTTGAGAAACTAAGAAAAATGGCTTACAGTTTATTAGAAACAGTTTTGTGGCATATTTTAAATGAATGTAACTACAAATTCGTCAACACTGTGGAAATTATACTTATTTACTCCATGCATAAAGCAACGATGTATGTGAAACATGATATCAATATGAAAGACTATGTAAACTTATGTGACGAAAACGACAGTCAGACGGATACAAGGCGAAAAAATCAAAGATACATGAAAATATACGGGTAGTAAAAATACACGACTCGTGTAAAACATACGCGTGATAATGATATAGGTACGTGTTGGTTATATTTTGGGTGTAGTTTATTTTTAGTTTTTTCTATAAATAAAACTTGGGTTTCGTGGATTTTTTATTTTATTTATTTCATTGCATGTTTGAGAAAAGCACTATACATACCTCGGCGGGAAATGGGGTTGCCCGCGCTCAGACCTATCCGGCTCGCTTCGCTCGGCCGTCTATATGTCTTCGGCCGGCAACCCCTTTCGTCCCGGCCTCTGTAGTAATGTACTATATGTTGATTTTTTTTTCATCTTTGATATTGCGTGTAGCCTAAATGGCATTATGGATGTTGACATGATTAATAATGAGATGTCTAAAGATTAATTTTATCGCTAATTATTGACGGTTTGTCGAAAAAAAAACCAAATACCAGTATTATTTATTATTTTCTCATAACTTTACATAAAGTTTTATGTAACAATAACTACAAATAATATGATTTTCTAGTTGTACAGTCAAAGAATTTAATTTACTACCCCTTTTGTACTTTGTCACAGTGACAACCGTATGAGGTCTCTAGCGGCTTTCATATTGATTGTCACTGTGACAAAGTTCGAAATGGGTCGGAAATTAAATTCTTTGACTGTATCATACCATTCATACCCTTATTTGAAAGAATGTTAAAAATTGTGGATAAATCCAAACCTTTGAAGCCTAAATGTTAGACTTTATTGTGAAACAATAAAATAAAGTACGTCGGTTAAAATAGTTATTTAAAGAGATAAATGTAGTATTTTATTAGATGTTTAAATTGAACTCAAGTTCGTGAACATATTGACTAATAATCCTTACTTACTGCGAAATCAATTGTTCACCGGCTTGACGATGGGATAACAACTCCCGAAAATTTTCTTATGATTATTATAAGGAAGGAAATTCTATTTTATCGTGTAACGTATCAAGATCTTTATCTATACTATTTCTATGTCGCTTTCAATGTCATCGTAAAATAGCTTTAAATATAGTTCCCTTAAATCCTTACCTTGATAAGAAAGTCTTTATTATACAGACGACTTTTTAGTACAGTCGCCATCAGATATATCGGAGCGGCGAAGGCGCTCACAAATATCTGAACACGCCTCTATTGTCAGGACGTTAAAGTGCGTGTTCAGATATTGTGAACACCTTGGCCGCTCCAATATATCTGATGGCGGCTGTACACGGTCCTACTGTCGTTCATCAAGTACTCAGTACAATTTCAACACATATTTAAAACGCTTGAAATTATAATGTATTTTATTACTATTGGACAACTATAAGTCTATCGAAGTGTTATTTCTGGGTACTGTACCTTTAAAGTCATTTGTAAAATAAAGAGTAAATAATAGATTGTACGAGTAACTTACACCCACATTGACTTTAAACCGCCTAAAATATCAATATCTACATTATATTTTTGCCACAAACATACGAGTCGAGGGGGGATACAATATCAAGAAGAATAAAACTCTATCTAATAATTATAATAACCTACTCATTTCGAGGTATTTCGCAGGCGAACCGCTTTCGACACCGATTAGAACGATGATTGATATCAAACGGAATCATTTTGTTTACTAAATCTCATTTCATTCATATTATAAGTATTTTTGGAATATTCAAATGAAATATTTGTAATACTTTACTGCATAAAGTAACGTCTGCGTATGCCTCAAACGCACCTTGAAAGTTGCCGAGATTTGATCTTTGTGTAAAATAGAACTCCGACAAAAATCGTAGGTAACTGCTTTAGTTTAGAGGAAACGTATGAAAAAGTAAATCAAGCGCTGTAACTAATATATTTAAAGGCAATTTAACTGTGTGAATGTTTACAGTAAAGATTTACAGTCAGCTTTAGATATAGCTGACCTCCCCTTTCTATGCAGAGGGGGGGGGGGTGAACTATATCTGCAGATTGCACATCGACTCATGCCAAATCAGAATATAGAAAACATCAAAAAGATATAGTTACAGATAGAAATATTTGTAGACATATGGTAAGTCTCGGCGACAGTAGTCTACTAATTCTACCCTTACATTGAGTTAGCTAAGCTAGTCTTATCTCTAGTCATTTCATTTCCCTAAGAATTGTAACTAGGTGTCGAGGTTTTTAGATCTCAATGATATGGATATGATTTTCGTTGAAAAGTTTTTTATGTCTTTTTTTTTTACTCATATTATCCGGAGAATTTAGAATAGAACCAGTGAAAATCTTGAGATCCAAAAAAAAAATGTTTTCAAACTTGAATTTGTTATTACTTTTGGTTCAGTTTAAGAAAATCCTATTCTATATAATATTGTATAGATACGTAAAGTGATATATGTTCATATATACTACATTTTACATGTCTTAACAACGCTCAGTGGATATATTGTTTGAATTTATGTTGAATTGTTGTTTCATATAAAACAATAAAAGTTGTTCCCAATATTTGTTTTATTATCTTTATACAATTTGTAAGACACCCCGCAATAAACCTGAAAACAGTATCGTCAGGATTAGCGGTAGCATTGATCAAATTTTTATTATAGTTGGTCAAGCAGATCTTGTCAGTAGAAAAGGCGGCAATTTTGAAAAAGATAAAGAACTTTGATTAAGAGGGATATCGTCTCATAGAAAATTTGAATATCGCGCCTTTTTCTTCTGACAAGATGCTTGACCATCTATAAATGTATTTTTAAACTGGCCAAATGAGTTTAAATGTTAATAACATGAGATCAACTGACTAAAAACGAACGTCGGGATACAGAGTTTAAATATCGAATTACAGAAAAAAAGTATTATATTTTTCACCACACCAGCTCAAAAAGACTTACTTTGCACTTCAAAAACTGATAGCAAACTTGCATTTTATTCACATGTGAGACAAAGTAATTAAATGCAAATTTTGAATTGTTTTCTTATGTTTGCTGGTAGAATTGACTTTTAATTGATGATTTTGGAAATACAAATACAAATTCTTTATTTGCCAGAATACAGTGAATATGTAGATGGTGACTTAAAATTAGTAGTACAGTGTACTCTACTCACAATTGAGCATGCAAAACTTATAATAGGTACATAATGTCATGCGATCAAATTAAATAATTGAAATAGCAGAAACCACAATAAAATAAATTACAAATCATTAAGTCAATCAAGCTGGATAAATTATTCTGAGACATTTAAAATTACATACAATTAGTCAACATCATACTCGTATTCGTCATTATTCATATTCAAGAATTCACTTATGGAGTAAAAGCATTTATTTAATAGCCATTTAGATAGTAATTTTTTAAACTGGTTAGGCGTGCAATTTCTTAAATCGCTCGGTAACTTATTATAGACTTGAATACCCATACAGTACGCATTATGCCTATATATTTGGGTCTTAGCAAGAGGTAAGTGCAGCCGTGTTCTATGTCGTGTTGACCTTGGGAAGACCTGGGCATGGGTAGGGAAGATATTAGGATGCTTATGAACAAACAGTGCCATCTCTTTGATGTACATGCATGGTAAAGGCAGGATTCTAGTTGATTGAAATAAGGGTCTGCATGGCTCCAAGTAGTGGGTGTTGCATACTGCTCTTAGACACTTCTTTTGAATTATAAAAGCCTTTTGCATATCTACGGAGTTGCCCCAGATTATTAATCCGTAACTCAACATGGAAGATACATAGCCGTGATAAGCTGTCAACGCGATTTGCTTTGAGCACGTAGTACTGAGTCTTCGCAGAGCATATACATATTTTTGAAGTTTCGCACAAATGTCCGAAATGTGAACTTTCCAATTACAAAATTGGTCAATAGTGACACCAAGGAACTTAGTGCTAAATACTTCTTCCACATGTTCGTTGCCATGTTGAATATTTAAACATATACTACTGCTTTTTGGGGTCTTAAATTGCATTACATGGGTCTTATTAACATTAATTTTCAATTTATTATTATTTAACCAACTAACTACATTTGCAAGAGCATCATTTATGTCATCATTAAAATTTAAAATGTCATTAGCCTTAATTATTAAAGTAGTGTCATCCGCAAACATAATGCAACTATGGCCAACATGGTCAGGTAAATCGTTTATATACAATAAAAAGAGTAATGGGCCAAGTATGCTTCCTTGTGGTACACCATTTCGGTTATACATAAACTCTGAGCGTGTCACTATTTGCTCCATGTTTTTGAGATCAATGTGGGTTAATTCAGTGCACTGCTGTCTATCCGATAAATAGCTTCTTAACCAGCTATGTGCATTTCCTCTGACACCGTAACTCTGTAGCTTATGCAGTAAAATGGAGTGGTTTACAAAATCAAATGCCTTACTTAAGTCTAAAAATATGGCTGCCACTGGAACCTTTTCGTTTAACGATTCAGTTATAAGTTTTATAAGGTTGAAGCATGCCAAGGTGGTCGAGCTGCCCTTTCGGAATCCATATTGGTTATTGTTTAAAATGTTATTCGAGTTTAGAAAAGACATTAACCGAATATGCATAGCTTTTTCAAGAACCTTCGAAATTATGGGTATGAGTGCGATAGGTCTATAGTTATTTAAACACTCTTTATCGCCTTTTTTAAAAAAAGGTTTAACAATAGACATTTTTAATCTTTCGGGAAAACAACCTTCTACGAACGACAAATTTATAATGTGTGTTAATGGTCTTACAATGTGCTTAGCACACAACTTTATCACTCTAGTGCTAACGTTGTCTATGCCAGTCGCATTGCTTGCATTTAATGATAAAATAATTTTATGTGTATCATCAAAGCTAAGCGGACTAAGATATATTGTCTTTTGAGAATTTATATTTAAGCGGGGATAGTTAATGTCAATATTATTTACTGGATTATTATTATTATTAATGAAAAATTTATTGAAGTGATTTGCTATGTCAAGTTGATTAAAATATTTTATTTGGTCTTTTTCTATGCACTCTATACTTTTTACTTGAGAAGATGAAGTTTCGTTAATAATTTGCCAAATTGCTTTCGATTTACATTTTGCTGTCATGAGACATTTCTTATTATACAACTGCTGCGATTTATTGATGCACCTTCTCAGTATTTTAGTATATTGATTATACTCCGATTTATTTGTAGACTTGTGTGATTTTTCTTGTATGTACCTTAGATATAGCCTCTTTTTATTGGCACATGCACGTCGCAAGCCTTTCGTCAGCCATCTGTTGTTTGACCGTTTATTTTTTACTTTAACTCTTACGTAAGGGAAACATAATTCATTGAACATACAGAGCATATCGTAAAATTCATCGAAGGCTTCGTTGGTGTCATATTTATAGAGAACTTCGGAGAAGGAGAGTGATGCCATGCAGTCTGCAAATTTTTGCAGATTATCCGGACTGTAATCTCTTTTCGTAATGTAACGTAATGTTTTCGCATGTACGTTTTTTACACTAAATGAAATAAACTGAGCTGTCTCATGATCTGAAAGTGCTAGTGGAAGAATATAGGAATTAACTTTTTTTATGTTACTAGCAATTTGATCTAGGCAAGATTCGCCTCGCGTAGGTACATTTATGTGAGTTTCAAAATTGTAGTTTTTAAGAAGGTTCTGAAAATCCCGGATATTTTTGTCCTCTTTTAAAATATTGAGATTCCAATCTCCGCTTAAGATAACTTTATGGTTCCTGTATTTTTTATTTAAATGATATACAAGTGCCTCCAGCTGTAGTAAGAACTGCTTTACGTATACGTATTTGGGCACACGGTAAATATTTACAACTATGAGTTTGTGATCAACTAACTCAATACCGGTGCATTCAAAGATGCTGGGTACACTCAGATCTTTGCATACTTGGAGCGCTTTAACACATATATCTTTAGCTACTAATATAGATGACCCACCCCTTTTCTGTTTTTGACGGCAAAAAGAAGAGGCTAACTTGTAATTTTTAAGTTTCAGATTTTCTTCAGTCCCTTTTTGCATAAATGTTTCGCTCAAGCATATTACATCTATACGTCTATTACTCCGCATTAGGTTGTCTAGGGTGATCTCTATAAAATCTAGCTTATTTAAAACGCCCTGAATATTTTGATGCATTATGGTAAAGTTTTCCAAGTTCTCGAAAAAACTTATCGTGAGATGGTAGATCCTGATAAGAACTGTGCGTATTATCCGGATCAACTGTATAATTTTCAATTGTCTTCATGAGGTTGCATACATCCCGAAATATTGTAGTGAGTCCACGTGCATTGACGTTACCAGATTCTTTTGAAAACATAGTATGGTCCAAATTCCTGTTCGAGTCTAGAATATATGCATACTCATGTGATAAATTATCCATATATAACAGTTTATTAAAATGTTGTACTCTTGAATTGAAAAGCGTTGCGTTTTGACTTGACTTAAAAGTAGGTAGGCATATGATGACATTTGTGGTCTGCACAGACTGTACTTTCTCTCTTATAAAGCTAATTAAATTACAAAAATCAGGTGTCACATTAAAATCAGCATTACCGATGTAAATTATACAGTAGTCCTTATAAGTAAAACCTGCAAGTTTCCCATTTAGTCCAGCAAATAGTTGACGAATCCCACCGCCTGGTACAAGGTAGTGGCAAAGGTTGTCTGTGTGGAGGGTGCGGTGAGTGATTTTCAACATCCCCCTAGTGTTGCTGCTGATTAGGCAAGTTTTTGGTTCAGTTGAACAGTTATCCGATGTCACCGGGGTTGGCACCGTCGTTGTAGAGATACTGGCAGAAGTAGAGACACTGGCAGAAGTAGTACTCACAGGTTTCCTACGGGGGTCGCGATCAGTAGCCTGGGGTGATTCTGATTGCTGTGTGGAACCATCGGCACTGAGTAAAAAGTCTAGATTCCGTTTTTTAATTTTTTTGGATGTAGTGGTCTTTTTGGTGCTCCCAAACTTGGAAGTGGGAGTAGAGTCAGTGGATGTGCAAATAGCAGTTAACTGTTTTATTTTCTTTTCGTATTTGTGCAATTTATTTTTTAAGGTTGTGTTTTCAGACAGTAGGACTTCAATTTCGTTTTCGGCTGATTCATATTTTACCTGTAGAGCGGACAGTTTATTCTGGAGATACTCAATATCAAAGACACTTTTGGTCATTAAGTCTGGGCAGCTTCTGTTGAGTATATCATTAGGCGTGTCTGAATATGAATATGTGTAATCGTGGCATACGTCATCTGAAGACTCCTCTTCTGGAGACTCCTCCATTTCCGTCAATAAGGAATTAAATGAATTATTAGTCGGCACATTGATTTGTATTTTCCTCCGATGAGTAATGTTTTCATTACTTGGTGTTTTTGGGAATAAAACAGAACCATCAGTGTCAGTCTGATCTTGACTTGGTCCAGGATTGTGGAACTCTGTCTCTGCTAATTTTGTTCCAGCAGGGGAACAGACAGTCGAGGTCGTTTTTGATGTATCTTGTGGAGAATACTGGGTACACTCTTTATTCTGATCGTCTACTGGTGATTGGAGGGATAGAACGGAAGTATCAATGTTACTCTGGTCTTGATTTGGTTTGGTGTGGATTGGTTCTGACTCTGATAACATACTAGTTTCCGAGAGACAACTAACTGTTAAAGCTGATGTTTCTGGTGGGGAATAATGTGTAGGAGTACTATTTGAGTCCAGAGCAATTTGTTGATCCCTCGTGATTTTATTTTGCTTAGAAATGCATCGCTTGCAGACCCAGTTTTTTTTATTCTCCTTGTCCATTATTCGAAACCGAGCAAAAGTTACATTTATGCACTCAATGTGATATGTACATTTACAAATTTTGCAGGTGAGGAATTGCCTTGTGTTTATTGGTAAATTGCATTTCGCACTCGCGCATTTTGTGAATTTATCCGCCATCGTTACTAGTAGCGCCCTCTATGGTGCTAGTGAGGTGTTAATAATAAAACTCAAGCGCAATTTCTGAACGCAATCATTGGGTTTGCCAGATGTCAGTGACAGTGACAACGTCAATCAGTTCAATCTCTCAGCTGTTTAATTACCTTTTATTTTTAATATTTTTTCAAGAATATTGACTGTTTATTTAAATTTTGTCCATGTGTGCGTGTGTTTACAGAAGTACAGTTACTTTATTGATTTAGTTTTTGTGCAAAAACAAGGAAAGTCAGCTCACCAAAGTGCCTTTGTTATATGCTTCTTACGAGGAATGGTGGTGTCTTTGTTTCTGTGTTACTTCTTCCTTTCTTCGAACAATTTATCCAGCTTAGAACGAATAAAATTCAGGTAACAATTCGACGCAATGTTGCTCTTTCAAACGTCACACACACACTCTCATGATATGGATGATAAATATTTAATAACATTCATTTGGATTTGATTTTGTTTGATGTTTTACATTTAATATTTGCTTCCAGTTGGTGTGGTGAAAAATTTTGTGTTTCACTCGGGGGCAAATTTTGTTTAACCCTCGTGCTTTAAAACCCTCGCAACGCTCAAGATTCCATTTTCGAACCACTCGCTACGCTCGTGGTTCAATTTTTGAATCTTTCGCTTGATCGGGTATCAATATTAGCACGAGCGGTTAAACAACAAGTTTGCCCCCTTGTAAAACAAATAACTATTAAAATAACACTTGTAGATCTACGTAATATCTACGTAATTCGTTTTCTTGACTTTACCATTATTTTTTAATGGAAGGTCATTAATATGTTCTATTAAGTCTTTAATTCCTTTTGTGAGTTTTATATTTAATTTGTCTGTATTTTTTATACTAATACGTTGAGTAGTTCCACTATTAGACAATATAATAATCGATTTATTATGACCCGTTTTATCAGTTTTCTTAATAGAAATAGGTTTAACATCTATTTCATATTGAACATCAAACGCTTGAAGCGACCTTGTGGTTTCCTTTGATGTATCATTGGTACCTAAATCCCAGTCCAGCATTTGCGTCACTTGTACCTCACGAGAGTCACGAGCGACGTCAGAACGTTGTGCCGATGACTCTTTTTCATTATAATGTTCAGGTCGAGCTGCAGTCGTAGCAGTGGTATCTGGTTCAAAATCCAGAATATCAATCTTTTCATACTCTTCTGAATTGATGATTCCTGGGTCATCAGTTTCGACAATTTTACCGTTTACAAAAAGTGTCTCAATAAAGTTGGTAAAAGCGGCACTTTCGTCATGTGCATCTTCTACTTTTCCCTTTTCCTCTAACAGTGTCGGTCGCTCTGGTCGTACAGTTAAGTGTTCTTGAAAATCATCAGAAAACCTGATCTGATCTTCTTCCGAGTGCTTCACATCAGTAATTTTAGTACGAGTCGCATCATGCTTTGGAATTTCTAAATGTTCATTTTCTTTAATGGAGGGCTTAATTGCCCCATTTGTTTGTTTATCTATAGGCCCATTAAGTATGTCTTTCGAACTGAATCCTCTTTGTAATACCTCTTGAGAATTTTCTAGTTCTAATGTCATCTTATCAAGTTCTGCACTTGGAACGCCGACGTCGATAGAACTAGGAGTTTGAAATGTATGTGGATTAGCTAGTTTACCGTCAGCAATCTAAAAACCAAATATGGTAATTAATATTTCGTAGATTACATTTATCTATTTAACAATAAATTTACATATGTCAGAAACTCTAGGTAAAACTACTGAATTTTGTATCATAATTAACGTGGAATTATATATTTAAGTGCGTACGCAGATTCAGATGTACATCTGTACATCAGAATTACCTCATTGTGGTGATAGTGTAACCAACCCTATGAGAACTGATTCTTAATGACAACGATGGTGATAGCAATTATGATGACAATATTTTTTTACTTATTCTTCTATTGTCAAGCACTTTGTTAAAAATATACCTATTTTTTGTTCGTACTGAATCCTAGCAATAACCTTTAGCCTGTCGAAATGCATACTTAGACTAGCTGGGTTAATCATCATCATACAGGCTTCAATCTACTAAAGATAATGATAAAACATAAAGTTTAATTTTCAAGTTTAAGTTCAATTCATATAACAATGCGCTTATTAAGGTCAAATAAAGCTACGCTGGGTCTAACCCTACACCTTTCCCCGAGATTATTCAGGGTGATCAATCCAAATGGGTCAGTATGGGGAAGTCAGAAACTATGAGAGATAGCGAAATCTGTTCTTAGGAACCATGGCTTCGATTTTAGATTTAATAATAATGGCATTCAATTTTTTTTTAATCTATCATACATAACCGGGATTCGAACATTGGTCAATATTCTTGTTGTTTGTTTGTATGGCAACTTTTAAAAGACGCGTGATAGGTGGGGGGTGCTCGACCAAATATCATAGAGAGCCCCGAGACAAAACAAACTACATTAAAAAAAATCAAAATGGCCGATTTTTTTTTTAATTTTTTAGTTAGTCCGAGCGCACTGAGATTTGGCATGCGGCGAGCCTAAAGGCCCAAGATTACCATGTCAAAAAAAATTTTTGAAAAAATCTAAAATGGCGGCGGACACGAATTTCCAAGTAGGTTAAGCGAACCCGAAGGGCGAGTTTCAGGCCGGGAGACCGAAGGCCGACCCCAGCGGAATGCCGAAGGCCCGGAGCTTCCACCCCGACTCTCAATACGCGAGGCTGAAGGCCGAGCTGCGTGAATGGGGTGCTTCCAAGCGTTCTACCATACCAAGTCAACTGTCTTGATGAGCGAAGCGTCCAGGCTTGCGAAGGCCGAAGGCCGAGTTCCGCGTAGGGGCGAAGGCCCGAAGCGTCACACGAGAGGGGGAAGTTGGAGCTTAAACACGACCCAACACTTTTCCTATTGGGAGTCGCGTTTTGGGAGTCGGGGTGGAAACTCCGGGCCTTCGGCTCTCCGCCAGGGTCAGCCTTTGGCCTCCCGGCCTGAAGCTCGCTCTTCGGGCTCGCTTAACCTACTTGTAAATTTGACTTTGCCCGTGTCCGCCGCTATTTTGGATTTTTCCAAAAAAATTTTTGGCATGGTAATTTTGGGCCCCCAGGCTCGCCGCATGCCAAATCTCAGCGCGCTCGGACCAACTTGAAAAAATTAAAAAAAAGTCGGCCATTTTGAATTTTTTTAATGTAGTTTGTTTTGTCTCGGGGCCCTCTATGATATTTGGTCGAGCACCCCCCGCCTATCAATCATCGTTTAAAAGTTGCCATACAAACAAACAACAAGAATATTGACCAGGTTCGAATCCCGGTTATGTATGACAGATTAAAAAAAAAATTGAATGCCATTATTATTAAATCTAAAATCGAAGCCATGGTTCCTAAGAACAGATTTCGCTATCTCTTATAGTTTCTGACTTCTCCATACTGACCCATTTGGATTGATCACCCTGTTTAAATCAATAACAGAACACAACACAAGAAGAACAGAAGAACAACAAGAAACAAACACAACAAGAACAACACAACAACAACAAGAACAAGAATAATAAGAAGAAGAGCAGAAGAGAACAGGCTAGAATTTACTTGATAGTAAAACAGTTGTGTTGTTGTAGTTGATACTATAACAACATTGGACATACCGCAACGCTATCCAAGACTCTGTCGATCCAGTCTGCGTAAAGGCCGATGCGTGTGAAAACTGTGGGAGAGTCGACGCGGCCGCATTTCGGAGAGCCGAAGCTGATAACACCCGTTAGCAGGCTGCCCGCCAGCGCAGGCCCGCCGCCGTCATGCTGTTTGTTCGAAAACGACATTCATTTAAACCCGACCCGACTCATTTACGCGTGAATGAGGGCGCCGTACGCCTGCCGCGCACCTTCCCCGCCGCCCTTAGTCGTCTTACCCCGTTGCCCCCGTACCGCGCAGGCGATGACTCATTTAAGCGATCGGTCTATACACCAAATAGAATATAACGCCTTTAACCTCACCTGGCAAAAAGCGGCACAGATACATAGCTCGGCTGTAGGCACTAACAATACGATCGAGCAGCTGAAGATTAAAGATTGTCATTTACCTAGCCCACTAGTTATTACATGCGATGGAGCCTTAGTAACTGATTATTAAAAACGCATTAAAGTTTAATGAAAATTCGAGAAAAGCGTATTCTAAAATACTTTGTGTACTACTGGCTGAAGCTAACAATACAAATCTCAGCAAAAGTATGTGACATACGCAAGGAAAGGCAGAATCGATTTCGTTTTATTTGCGACTATTCCTCTGACCCTTGCTCCACTTAATGAATGTATTTTTAAAAGTGTATGAAGTACTCACATTACAGGCTCCTTCACCACGATCAACAAATCCGGCGCAGAAATTCTTGTCTGAGACATATTCCCTAAAAATAGGTCAAGATTACTTATCAGTAAGAAAACTATATTTTTATAACAATAGTAAGCAAAACGTAATTATGGAAGGAAATACAAAGGAATGAATTTGCTCTTCAATTACGTTAGCAATTTTTCCCAAGCACATCAGCAAAAGTTTTGTTGAATAAATGTCAGTCAGATTTATGGGATTGAAATAAAAGTCCACCTAAAATGTATCCTGTAACTACAAAAACACATAAATTATTGATCATTTGTTACTTGGTATAAATATATTTGCATTCTTCTAAATCATAGATATTTAGGCGGGCTCGAGATAAGGGTCGTTCCTCTACTTCGGTTTTTTCTGACGGCTAGAAACAAAAACATAAAATGTTTGAAAAGTTTGAACGGCTCTCTTATGCCTTAAGAGTTTCTTTTAAGATAATAGTTATAACTTACACCCCTTCGTCCCCACCCCAAAATCGTGATATCCTTAACTTTCTTCATCAAATTGAGTTGATCAAATCGATCATACTTGACAGCCACCACTTTTTTCTTTTGGAATCGCAACGCTTTCCGAGTTTTCAGAATAACCAAGTTGTTAGCTAGGGTAGAGCTGTCAAACTCTGGGTGGAAGAAAATTCTGTCTATGTTCACTAGGTAGCCCAATTTAGTGACGAAATCACTACCGAAGCGAATCTGTACCACGAGGTTGGCATCGTCCCGAGTTCTGTAAAAGCCAAGTTAGGTTAGTAACGCACTGAGGTATATTACGTGACCGCTTTAAGAAGATTGTACCACTATCTCATCTTCAAGATGGCATGGATGAATTGAAAGCAGCTAGCTAGCTAGGGTGTGTTAACAGAACTATAGAGAAACTACCGTACTGCTACCCGACACTAGATGTCACGTGTGTCGCGAGTGTATTCACAACTAAATAATATTACTTGGAGAAGGTGTTGAAAATAGTTTTCCGGTTATAAGCTACGGAAATAGGTTTGCAATTTATAGAGCAACGAAATCCCTGTAGTTAGTGTGTCATACTATAATTTTTAGTTAATCCGGGCGCTTTAGCGTTAAAATTGTTGAGCATTAGACTTTCCGTTCGTCGCGATAATAGTCTTTTTAGTAACAAAACTGATATATGGAGGGACCACTCTATGCTTACTTAATTTCTCTATAACAGAACTCACGGCATAAGGCAGGAGGCAGCGCTGAGTGCCAGGCTCTCATGCAGCAGCGAGCCGGCGCAGACGAAGCGCCCCCCAACGTGCACGCTCACCATGAAAGGGTACCGTGCTATGCCCGTGCTACTGCCTTTGAAAATCCGTCGACTGTCCACTTCCTGACTAGAATTGGAATCTGCATAACATATACAGATTAAAATATAATACATTATAATTACGCTTTACGATGCAAATGATTCTTACATGGCACTTGGAAAACTTGTTTAAAGTGGGAGTGATTACTAGTATGTTATTTAGCATTACCATAAAAAAAATCTACTATTATTTAATTTTCTACTATTTAATATTCTTATACTTACTCCATAACGTATAATCTTTCGGAGTGAGTTTTTTCATTGTAACATTATACTCTTTTGTCGGATTTGTTAAATCTGCGAAATACTCGAGCTGAAGAGAGGGTTTATTCTCTAGGTGACTGCTGTCGTTCTGTGTAACAGCATGTTCTCTTATCGTTTCTTCAATGACTTCGTTAACGCCAGTAATTTGATCAGCCATTTCATCGCTTATATTCGTTTTAATATTATTGTGCATTTCTTTATGTTTTTCATAGTTTTTTCGAAGCACACCTTGCACAAAATTCTGCATTATCATGTATTCTTCAATATTTTTGGGTTGAATAAGCGTTTGGTTGATTTTCAGAGAAATAAATAAATCATCTACTAAAGTAAATATTCTGTCACTAACTTCATGATTTACGTCATATGTGTCCATGATTTTAACAGTAATGCTTAAAGTGCCTAGCGAAGAAATTATAATTAAAATAATAGCTGCAAATTTTGTCATAGTTTATTATTAAAATGGATTTCAAATTTTTAGTGTATTTAGAGAACTAGTTTCTATGAATTACAAATAAATAATTTTACACAAATAGTTTGTTTATATAACCTAATCATATCCTCAATCGCTTTCTTATTTCGAAATTTCAATTTAATGTAAATAACTTTATAGGTGGTTAAGATAAGCTACATTACTTATTTCATCACTTTGTCATTATACTGTAGGTAGATAAGGTACCTACATAACTTATGTACCTACTCACTTATTTGATTTCGAAACGTTAATACAACAATAAAATATGTACTTTACTTCCTGATAAAAGTTATTGACTTAGATGTATTAATATTACGAAAACACATATTGCAACATACCGTTGGAAACCTATATTTACGACTTGCAATAAAACAATGCATACAAAGAAAATACTTTAATGTGGTAACATTTTACAATTTACTTAAAGCTTGCAAACATTTGTTATAATTTTTCAATAATCGATATCTTGATGGTGATCATCCAATTTTGGGCTATCGTCTGTTTTTTCAACGCAACTTATGGTCTGAAACGGTGGCTGCCATACCCCATAATATCATCACCCTTCGTTTATGATGTTGACCAAAAACTTTCGAGTCAGGAATTAAAAACAGACAATAATAAAGAATCAGCTGAAGTATTGACAAAAGATAAAGAAAACTACTTCACTAGGCTGACTCCTGTAGAAAATGCAGGTGGTAAAGAAGTAACCAAACCAACAATAACCGATATCACATATAACTATAGTAATTTAGTTTTAACGACAGCGATAAACGAATTTCGTAAAGAAATGTTTACTTCAAATTTAAATATAATACAAGATAATACCATTGACTTTATTAAGAAAACTATACGTGCGACTAAATTTCCTAAGAAGCCACACCGAGTTACTGAGCGTTATCAGAAATCAGAAGATTTTTTCCAGGATAGGGATTTCACAAGAAGCGAATCACATTCACGAGAAACAACCGAGGAAAATCATTACAGGGGTGAGATTACAGTCCTATTCAAAATTCAAATTTTTGCTTAATTTACCGTTTGTGTCTTAATACCTCTATGAATACTTAATACCTCTTCTATACTTTGTGACCATTGTCATCATATTCGCACGTTCGATCTGCTGACTTAAGTAGTCATGTGTCTACCCGGCGTGAAAGTGAGCCTATCCACATCTGCTGTGGGATCAGTAGATAGCAGATAGCATTGAACAAATGATCAGACTAACGTATTTCATTAATTTCATTATCTTTGTAATCTACATCACTTATCGTCTTCAAATTCACATATTAATTCCTTAGATTATTTATCCCCAGTGCTCACTCCCGCTCGACGCATCTTCCGCGGACACAAAACGAAGATCCAGCACTTTCCTTTTTTGGTGACCGTTCACGTGCTCGGCCGGTTCGTGTGTGGCGGCACTATCATCAAATCCGACCTGGTCATAACCGCCGCTCATTGTTTGAAAAGGTAAATAAGTAGTGGATTTTCTTTGCCTTGCTAATAAAACAATTAAGAGTAGGCATGTAAAGATTGGAGGGGCCTTGTGGCCCTAGCCGTTCTCTAGCCTTATGCTGAACCACTTATCTAACTTTTAATGCAGGTGGCAAGAATGGATTTTTCGCACCACCATTACACCAGAAGCAACAACCAATGGGACCACCACTAATGAGACCACGACCGATACAATCACGACCGACATAATCACGACCGACACAATCAAGACCGATACCGATGCAATCACAGCTGATACATACGCTGATGAAACTGGACCTATCCTGAAAGATGTTGAGACCACTACAACGACACTAGACGACAATAAAATAATAATTCACTCGGACGAATCAGGCAAAAGCTCGAGCTACGAAACTTATCCACCGAAGACAGTCGTCACGGAAGAAACCTCTACACCTCAGACTCTTGGTCTCCTCTCAGTTCGCATTGGCACGAACTATTACAGACTAGAGGGGAAGGTGGTCCAGGTCATAAATGTTTACTTTCACCCTTCATACAATGAGAAAAATTTGCAAGACAACCTGGTCATCATGAGACTGGAGAGAGACCTCAAGTTCAAAAGTAAGAGAGTACGCAAGATAGAGATCAGTACCGACGCGTATGCTGTGTCAGAGGGTACTGAAGTGACCATTGCCGGTTGGGGTGCTAAGACTGTAAGTAACTAAGTATAGGTACTTTAAATAAATAAATATTATATTTAAATATTATAGGACATTCTTACACAGATTGACTAAGTCCCACAGTAAGCTCAAGAAGGCTTGTGTTGTGGGTACTCAGACAACGATATATATAATATACAAATACTTAAATACATAGAAAACACCCATGACTCAGGAACAAATATCTGTATCATCATACAAATAAATGCCCTTACTGGGATTCGAACCCAGGACCATCGGCTTCGCAGGCAGGGTCACTTCAACCTATAATCTCTGAAAATACATAATTATGCTGGTGTAATGATTGCATGAATGAATGAAATCGTTTATTCACAATGAACATTGGTAACATAACATCTTAGTTTAAATACATTGTTTCCCATTTTTTTGCAGTACCACAACAAAATCTTTAATGCTTTATGGAATTTGATCCACAAGGCTGTCTTGACTGTCAGTCCCCAATATGAGTGCGCGGATACATATACTGAGTAAGTATACACTTTACCCTAACTTCACATTTTACCTATTCAAGCTGAGACCAGAACAATACAAAATTAACTATTAACATACCGTTAGGTGACAACCAATACTTAATTACACCACAAGTTCATAGCCACAGTGAACCGTATAGTAACCAAAATAAACTTAATTTTTAGGGTTCTGTACCCAAAAGGTAAAACGGGACCCTATTACTAAGACTTCGCTGTCCGTCCGTCCGTCCGTCCGTCCGTCCGTCTGTCACCAGGCTGTATCTCATATAGCTAGACAGTTGAATTTTTCACAGATGATGTATTTCTGTTGCCGCTATAACAACAAATACTAAAAACAGAATAAAATAAAGATTTAAATGGGGCTCCCATACAACAAACGTGATTTTTGACCAAAGTTAAGCAACGTCGGGCGTGGTCAGTACTTGGATGGGTGACCGTTTTTTTTTTTGCATTTCCTTGCAACCGGTTTTTGTAATATTATTTTTTAGGAATTACATAGTCAGTCTTGGTTGTCACCTGACCAAATACCATTGTTTCCACCAAATGTATGGCGGTCGGCAAAAACGGCGAGTGCGTTTCGTTACGTTAGTTTGGTGCGTGACCAAACTCACTACCAGCTAAGTATCAATGTTGTTACAAATAATTACATACCTACTTACTTACGGGTTATTCGCGGGCGGTCTAGAACGCAAAATGTCTAGTGTATCCTTGGGCCAAATTCGACATGTACAACTGTCAGATTTCGCATCCACGTCAAATCAACAGTTGATTTTATCGCATACTGAGTTATGATTCCATCAACGGTGGATAATATCATTTGGTACAACTAAAACTCCACTCTAAACTAAGGATGGTTCGGTTTAGTTTGCTTGTCACCCTAACTGTGGATTGTTAATGTCAAATTTTGACATTGTACGTATTCGAGAACTTATGATTTTTCCCACATCAACGGGATATCAACACGATACGTCAAACGTCGCTTGTCGAATAGGGGTCCTTTTGCCTATATCGCTCTGTTTACATCGCGAACGGTCCAGAACGCAAAATGCCTGACATCATTTTCCGTCGTTTTATCCTTACGTTAGCAATGTCGACGGGCTTGTTGGATTTGTCATTATTAAATCTAATTATTGTAACATTTTAAGGTACATTTCACTCAAATATTTAAAATACGATAATAATGTCGGTAGGCGAAGAAAACTGGTCGAACAGGTAATTTACCTGAACCAGGTATAAAACGTGGCCGCTCGCCAACGAGCGGGCAGTTGTAGTGCTACCAGCGCCACGGACAGAGTTAAGTACCTTAATCTGATTATTTATATTTCATTATTTGTACAATTTAAATAAAATAAAATAAATTCATTATTTAAATTAATAAAATTTATTATGTAAATGTAATTTTGAGTCAACAAGTAGTATTATCATTTTATGATTATTGTTGTGTTTTGAATACTTTTTTATTGATATTAAAATGCGATTTTAAATCTATACGAGACCTTATTTATTGAATGATTCATATTTTGTTGCCAATAAATAATGAGTATTTGTCATATAAACTTAGTAGTTTTTATTCTTTTAAAAATAACACTTACATTTCTAGAAGTAAACAAAGAGATAAGTACCATTCTATTGATCACAATTACTATTTTTGAACAATAAGACAGTTTCATTAACCCTTTTTATCTTACTCAGTTCTGTTTATCATTTAGTCACTATGAGACCCTTTATATACTTTATTAATGATAGTAACATAACAATTTATACAAAAATCTTAATTGCTCCTATATATTCTGTGCGATTTGAAGATAACTAACGAACCTAACCTACCTGTGTGATATAAAAAAAACCGGGCAAGTGCGAGTCGGACTCGCGCACGAAGGGTTCCGTACCATAATATAAAAAAACGGAAAAAAATGCAAAAAAAAACGGTCACCCATCCAAGTACTGACCACGCCCGACGTTGCTTAACTTTGGTCAAAAATCACGTTTGTTGTATGGGAGCCCCACTTAAATCTTTATTTTATTCTGTTTTTAGTATTTTTTGTTATAGCGGCAACAGAAATACATCATCTGTGAAAATTTCAACTGTCTAGCTATCACGGTTCGTGAGATACAGCCTGGTGACAGACAGACGGACGGACGGACGGACAGCGAAGTCTTAATAATAGGGTCCCGTTTTACCCTTTGGGTACGGAACCGTAAAAATGGTCATTTTGCGTTCTAGACCGTTCGCGATGTAGACTAAAAGCGATATAGGCAAAATATTACACTAGTCATTTTGCGTTCTAGACCTACTTACTTGTTTGTTTTAACAACTCTACAGGAACTACATCAGAACAACGAACTTTTGTGCGCTCAATGAAAACCACGAGGGAGCATGCAATGTAAGATGACTATTTTTCTCCTTCAAATGTCTTTATCAATCTATCGCAGACAGCCATACTCAACCTGATGGCTCCTCTACACGATGGGTCAACGCCGGCCACTCCAAGGGGCGCAACCATTCGGTAGAATGAGATAGCAATAGCACTTGCTCCCTCTAACGCATAAATGCGTCCCTTGGAGTGGCCGGCGCTGGCCCATCGTGTAGAGGAGCCATGAGTGCCGCTTTTTAGGTGGTCCGACAAGTAACGTCAGTTTTAATCAAATTCATCTTGCGTCCCTGGGCTACAAGACAAAGCCGTCTTTGTGATCCTCATAGTTAATAAAACAAAAGGCTGAGTATGGTTTTTATATCCCCTTCGTTAATTTCTACTGCTTTTTATTATGGAATATGTGTCCTAAAAATATACCTCCTATTTGCTTAAGGGACGATCACAGCAGAGGGCCTACAGTGAACCATGATCGACGTGTTACCTCTCTGTGGCACTTGTACGTAAGTGAGATAGGCGGCTCGATTCTGAAAATGTATTAGATCTCTACTAGACCTCAACAAGTTACGATATGGATAATTTAAAGATATTTGTAAGATAGATATGTCAAATTTGACGTTTCCGCGATTCTGGGGGCCTCTTGAACGATTTCGACAAGTTATGACTTAGATATCCAAGTCACATCTAGTCGATATCTAATGTAAATCTAGTTGATCTCTATATCGTTTCTAGATCTTGTGATTATCTCGTTTCCCGAATACGCGTGAAGGTGGCAACACGTCGAACGTGATTCGCTGTAGGCCCTCGGGTAAACATTAACTTGCAGGTTATACCAGCAATGGCAGCAATACATATACCTCTATTAACTCTCAATCACAGGGCGATGCTGGTAACCCTGCGGTGGTGGATGGGGTGCTAGTGGGTGTTGTCAGTTTTGGCCCCCCTAACTGCGGGCAATGGGACGCTCCTACAGTCTTCACCAACGTTGGCTACTACGCAGACTGGATTCAAGGGATCATGGACATATCCCTGGTATTAAATATTAATAAACATCTGTCAACAATATTACGACTGGGCAATGTTTAGGAAGCGAAGCTGCTGATAGATTGACCATTTAGTACGATTCACACAGAACGGGCGGAGTCGCAGCACATTTCATGGCTCCTCTACACGATGGGCCAACGCCGGCCACTCCAAGGGACGCATTTATGCGTTCCCTCTAACGCAAGTGATATTGGTATGTCATTCTACCGCATGGCTGCGTCCCTTGGAGTGGCCGGCGTTGGCCCATCGTGTAGAGGAGCCATCACATTTGAACAACCGCAAGCCGGTCGACTCCTCGCGGACGGGAACGGCTCCGAACGAACTCCGTCGCCACAGAATAAGCAATAGTATTATCATACAGAACGGCCACGCACCACCCCGCCCGACTCGCATTACCTCGCCCCGCGACTGGCCGCGACATGAATCTGGCGGACTTCTGGCGTCCGCGTCCTCTCAGTAAAGCGACCCACACATACACAATGATGCGTGTACAGACGTGCCACGCACGCATATAAACGCAAATGCGTTTGCCATACATAATGGTATAAGCACATTAAAAATGCGCTCCGGCGCGGCCCTACTCCAGCCGGTGTGGGAATCGTACATTATACCTAGATAAATAATAATACTACAAAACCAATTCCGTTGCGCTTTAGACCGGCAATCTAAATATGTGGGTTCGAATCACATTAGCCTGAATTCATTTTTTTATTGTGATAGATCTGGTACTGTACAATTTATAGATTTAATGTGGTACGTTTCACAGTAAAAAAAGAAAAATCTATTAAAATGTGTTGTAGGTAAATATATAGTAGCTAGGTTTACACAACGAAAGCCGCAAAAATATGTGACACGATCTTATTTGTGCAGCTATAAGAGCGTGTCACATATTTTTGTGGCCTTCGAAGAGTAACATATTATTTCTGGTGACTGTTCCAAAACACCGTCAAATGTCTACCTTATCCCATTGGGTTCTAACCCAAATGGCATACAGTTAATTGTTTTTTGAAGTGTAAACTTCTTTAGCGGCGCTGTGCACTTTTTGTGATGGGGAAAAAATGCTAAACTCGCGACAGGTCGCGTGACCGTAAGATTCGTAAGACTTAAGACGGACACGTGACCTGATCGAAAAACTGTTACAATGTCATTGAGTTTTCACTTCTGCCAGCTCTCCCGGAGTGCAACCCGTTGTTTTTTTTTTAGGAATCATCATCATCGTCACCATCATTATCGTCAGATGAAACTACAAGCCCCGAAGAAGCAACAACAGAAACAACAACAGAACCGACCACCGAGTGTGCTGGATGGAGTGGTTGGACAAGGAAAAAAACTACCACAACCACGATACCTACAGACCCTACAGACGCTACAGACCCTACAGTACTTACACCTGTATACTATGTTGATGATATTAACGAAGACGAACAAGATCTTTCGAAATTACTTATTTTTCGTAGGAGAAAGTTTGAAAATTTAAAATTAAGAAGGAAATTTAGAGTAGAACAGATTGATGATAGTGAGCAACATAGTACAACGATGGTTCCATTGGACAATACTCTCCCGAAAATATCTGCCTTAAGTGAATCAGGTACAACCATTGAAAGAATGTTCTTACTAACGCCCAATAGAATTTAGATCACACATTTCCATCCATTTCCAAACGATTTTCATAATTGATAAGACCTTACTTTTGTAACGGTTTCTAAAATTATATCGTATTACAATTTATGAATTGGAAGATAGTTTGAAATAATGACAACAAAGCAGAAATTGAATTAAATTTGTTACGTATTAAATATAAAACAAATAAAAATGATAATTGATTGTCGTTGTTTTATTTATAGGTATGCGATATAATACCAATATAATATTATAAAATTTATAAAAATGTATAAGCGATTCACTAACAATATCTGCGAACAACACAGTTAATACTACCAGCCCTTATTAGGAACCTAATACTAAAGGTGCCATTGTTAACATTTCCTACAAAACGGCCTCAAAGTTCGGGGTGATGATTAAGGGTCGGTGACGTCTGAGGTTAATATTTTTTTAAGTATCAGATTCTATATTAAGTTTAGTATCATTTCCAACTAAATCAAAGATGTAGACATGGATTTCATCCAAATCGATTCAGCCGTTATTGATTTCCCATACACTCTTACACCTTCCTTTTCACTTTTGAGAGATTTTTTTTAAATAAAAAGTATCCTATGTTCTTCCCCGGGACTCAAAATATCTCTATACCAAATTTTATCTAAATCGGTTCAGCGGTTATTGGATCCCCATACAAATTTCCACCTCCCTTTTCACACCCTTAAGGGATGATTTTTGAGATTAAAAGTATGCTATGTTATTCCCTGGGACTGAAACTATCTCTGTACCAAATTTTGACTTTAGCGGGAAGGCGTGAAGAGGAATTTAAAAAAAGTATCTTTTTAATATTTTAGGTGATTTTACTTCGGAATGGTATCATTATGATATCATAAATGAATTCGGCATCCCCGTTTTATACGAAAACGATACTAAACTTGGCCTAGTAGCTTAAAATGACATAGATATCAAGATCAAGTTGAGAGCCCCCCCCCCTAAAAATCCAATCCTGCCAAAGGAAATCTCTTGTTCAGGCAACGCCGTGTCCCACCTCCAGCACCTTCTGCTATTTCTATATTAATATTATAGATGATTTGGGAGCCCATACCTACATGAAAAGTACCCAATTACAGTTCGGTATACAAAATCTTAATTCAACCATTACAGTCGACAATTAGAAAAATATATCAACTAAATTCAAACCAAGGACTTCCAATAAAGGGTGAGTACTATTAAATTGTCGCTAACATATTCCGTTTTTTTTTCTAGACTCTCAACCTTTTTGGTAAAACTTATTATATATATCAAAATTAGAATGTATTGGCATCTTTTATTCTTAAAAAAAAACATTCACTTGTATTTGTCTTTCAAGATGTCGTCAAAAGAAAAAAGCGTGCGCGATTTAATTTTGCAAAAATTTACTATGAATCCCTATATATCTACTTTGGAACTTGCAAAATCGTGCAATACAACTCGGAGAACAGTGCAAAGGACCATAAAAAAGCTAAAACGAGGTAAAACTACTGAAAGAAAGCAGCGAGAGGGTCATCCGACAAGAAAACGGAACAAAAAGTTGGAATCAAAGGTGTGTAAGCTGTTTGATCAAAATCCGGCTATTTCGTCCCGAGATGTGTCCAAAAAAGTTGGAACAAGCCAAAGCAATGTACAAAAAATAAAAAAAAACTGCGGTATTGTTACATACAAAAAACAAAAAGCTCCGAAAAGAACGGTTGATCAGTATAATCGAGCAGTTCGACGTTCTAGATTATTGTACGCCTTGTTTGTTCAAAATACAGCAGGTTGCTTAATCATTGATGACGAAACGTATGTAAAGGCTGATTTCAATTCAATACCAGGCAATCAATAAGTACTTTTCTTCCCGCAACGTCTCGGGTCTGCCTGAATCAGAAAAAGTGATTCCAGTCGAGAAATTTGCCAAAAAGTTCCTCGTGTGGCAAGCGATATGCCAGTGCGGTATGAGAAGTTCGCCTTTTGTAACCACTGGCACAATTAACACAGATATTTATATATCCGAATGCCTAAAGAAAAGGTTGTTGCCACTTATTAAAAAGCACAATTGTTCGACATTATTTTGGCCGGATTTGGCAAGTTGCCATTATTCATCTAGAGCTATGGATTGGTATAATTTGAATTCTGTCGATGTTGTACCAAAGGGATTAAATCCGCCAAATTGCCCAGAATTACGGCCGATAGAAAAATACTGGGCAAATATAAAAACAAAATTGCGGAAAACATGCCAACCGGCCACATCATTGCCCGATTTCAAAAGGAAGTGGATTAAATGTACTAAACTTATCACAAATGATTCCGTGCAAAATTCTATGAGTCGGGTCAAGAGTAAAGTCCGAGAATTCTCACGTCGTGCTTTAGACAAACAATAAAACGGTTTTAGCTCGCCTATTTTATCATAAACTTACCAATAATAAACATTTTTGAATTTTATTGTATAAAATTTTATTCAAATTGCGACAATTTAATAGTACTCACCCTTTAATAAAGTTTGCCGCCTCTAAATTTTAGAGCTAATGGAGTGTTAGCGTTAAGAGATAGACCACGGGTCTAATTGTAACACCATTCCATCACTTTAATGTGTACCACAACTGACGGTCGATGCTTCAAACCTCATAAATTTTGTCAGAAAAATGACAGAAACACAACTTAAAATTAAAATCTTATAACTGCAACGTTACGTGCTGCTAGCTTTTCGGTGAAGGAAAACATCGTGAGGAAACCTGCATACATCTGCGAAGAAATTCATAGGTGTATGTGAAGTCCCCAATCCGCATTGGGCTAGCGTGGGGACTATAGCCCAAAGCCCTCTCGCACATGAGATGAGGCCTGTGCTCAGCAGTGGGACGTAAATAGGCTGAAATGATGATGATGATGAACTGCAACGTAGAATAAAAAAATAAAAAAGCCTTTTATTTCATGCAAGTATCAAAAGTTAAGTAGGTACACAGTTTTGATAAACAAAAGATAAAAATAAAGTATTTTTTATGTATGTATTAATTATGTAGTTTTATTGTTATGCACGAACCCCTCCTCATCTCATATGAAGGTGAAGGCCTTCAATGCAGAATGTGTTTTTATTATGTTCCATTGAAATAATAGTCAAGTGACCAATTACGAAATATTTTATTATTTAGCTACCTACCTACTATTTCTTGTTATAACACTAGCAGTTACAACATGTCGAAATAAATAACAAATCACACTTTAAAATAATATCATAAATATTTTACTGATAACGCTTACACAGTTCCCTCGAAAACGTTTAGTTTCCGGTATTCACATGGTTACCTTTATTTTCTGGACAGTTTTATGTTGTTTACACTCGATCCAAGGCCTTATTGAGCTACGCCAGGACATTATAGCAGCAGGATTGTTAAAAGGCGTATCAAGTCAAATATTCGCTTCGAACGACTCAAAACTACAGGAGTTTGCTGTCATATTTAATGAATACATGAATCTGACTGTGAGAGAGAAGGGGAGCAGAGCAGTATTGAGTAAACTAGCGTCTGAGTGGACTAACTCTACTAGAAATGACGATAGCGATGACTTGTATGGCTCGCTAGCATGGGAAACTGGTAAGAGGCGTTCGTACGTAGTCCGAGTATATTTTTGATGCATATATGTCAATCTTATATATTTTTAGGGTTCCATAGTCAACTGGGAACCGTTATATGTTCGATCGGTTGATCCGTCTAATTCTACTGTAACTTAGTGTCATGTATTTACTTATGTCGTCGTGTTGTATCTCTTTTTTGTATTATTAATTTATTTTTCTGTTTATTTTGTTTCTTTTTTTTTTTGCCTGTTGCCTTCCGTGATTACTTCTCACTTAATGGTCTCATCGGAAAATCAGCGCTGGAAGTCGCCAGCAACATGCTGAGTTGGGGCCATTTCGTGACACTTTATTTTGCACTATGTTTTTTTCTATGTATGTTAGGTGTAGGTAGGTACCTTAATATGAATACGTAGTCAAAGATTTTTACAATCTTCCACCACCACTTTGAATTTCTTTTTTTTGTATAATCGTATTCATACTCGTATTAAGGTACCTTTCGGATCTTCAGATGTCAATTTTTATCATGATTAGAGCAAATTTTCCGTCGGACGTACCGTTTTTGAACTAGGTACAAACAAAATCAGATTCAGAGCAAACTCGGATTACACTAATTTAGAACCAAAGGAAGAATTATAAAATGATTTCCAGCTTTCTGAGAAGTAATTCCTCAACACGCTTTTTTGGAACTAGGTAATTTGATTGGCCTAGAAAGGTCAGAGCGCGTTACAATATTCGTCTGTCATCTCCAGTTCTTGAGCGTGGCTACAGAAGAAATAATAGTACTACCGTACAGAAAGGACACTTCCTACAAACCCGAAGTTTGACAGCGGTTCAGGGTCGTCAGGTTCATACTATCCCTTTCTAATATATGGCACTATCCCTTTCGGCTATTTAGGGTTGTCAACATTCAAGTGATTATCTTATCGCAAAAGGAAGTGAAGTGGTGCCAACCCTAATAATTGCTCGGAGCAATGCCGAACCCAACGGAGCCGAGTTCGACCGAAGTCACGAGTGTCTCCCCACTGGCGTGGCTATAGTGTCTAATACGCAATTTTTTCCTCAGCCTTACATGATGCATTGGCCGAAGAAAACATAACAGTAGTCAACAACAAACTACTCAACGATAAAGTCGTGGAATATCTAGAAACTTATGCAAGTAACCCCGAGAACGTTAAAACCTTAGCCCATTTCTACCTCCAAAGACTCGCTTTGGACAGGACGCCGAACGTAACAAGATTTGATGACAATGATTTGAATACTAACGATACTGACGCTGCTGGTGGAACAGCCATTGAAGAGAATCCATTTTGGAGTAAGAGCTTATTTTCTAGATGATTCTGAATTTTAGCTTTGGCTTTAAATCGCTTTGGTACACGTAAAATTATCTTTGTACTCTGGAAAGTCAGCTTTGTCAGTCCGCTTTTTCGCGCCTAGATTTTTTACAAGCTTTTATTTAGTTTCACCTGACCGTTGTCTGTCTGTGTGTAATCAAATCTTGCAAGTTAAATTTGATCCACTTCCCGGTTTCCGATTGAGCTGAAATCCATGCATGTATAAATCTGATGACAATGCAATATTATGGTACCATCGAGCTGATCTGATGATGGAGACAGGAGGTGGCCATAGGGACTCTGTGATGAAACAAAGCAACCTAATTGTGATAGGGTTTTTTAGAATGGTCTCGATGAGTATTAGTTGTCTGTCGTAAGAAAAGTACAGTCAGCGATAAAAGCTTGTACCAAAAATGAATTTTTTGCCAAAAACTTATTAAATTGGATACCTCTTAATATTTCTACTTACAAAGCTGGTTGGTTTGGTTTGGTTGCTAGTTTGGTTTGTTTTGCGGAGAAATATCAGGAATTTAACGGAATAATCCCCTTGATTTAAACCTTCACCTGTAAATAACTACCGTAAAACCTGCCAACTATAATTTAAAGGGGCCCACTGATTAACAGCCCGCTGGACGGTATCGGCCTGTCAGTTGTTCGGAACTGTCCAAATTTTGTTCTAACTGACAGGCCGATACCGTCCGGCGGACTGTTAATCAGTGGGCCCCTTAATACCTACTGCAACTATGGTCCACAAGTTCAATAAGTAATTAAGTATCAATACTAATGTTCTTTTTGGTTAGGTATAAGTTTTTATTTTCATTTGTAAAACTATTTTACCTTATAACTTATAAAAGTCACACCTGCAAGCCTATTATGGATCGCTTTATCCACATTTATCCCCGTGATAAAACAACTGTCACTTTTTAACTCTCCGGGATAGAAAGGGACGGACACCGTTTTATCACGCTGTCACGTAGACAAATACGACCATCATATCCGTACTGAACGAAGGCATTACAGTTAAATTTGGACCATAGTTGGGAGTTGGGAGCTTTTGGACTACAGTTGGGAGGTTTTACGGTACTAATATAATCCGACAGATCCAGATGATACTCCGACCCGGCGGATCTTCAGGGGAAAGCCAGTCAAGATCAAAAACTACCCGTTCGTAGTGAGCGTTCACATTTTGAACGTGTTTTACTGTGCCGGTTCCATCATTAAAGACGACCTCGTCATCACCGCTGCCTCATGTTTGCAGCTGTGAGTATCAGTTTTGAATGATTCACGGCTAGTTTCACCAGACTTATATTGACCGGGATATGAACCGTGATAGACCGAGCGCGGTCTACATAACTTTGACACCCACCCGCTATGATCAGTTACCAGTGAACAAGATACATGTAACTGCGTCGAAATATCGGGAGCTCGAAGACAATACAAAAGATAATCACGGTTCATATTCCGGTCAATATAAGCTGTGAGTATGTTTATTTCTAAAGTAGGAGTCCGAGCTTTGCTCGGAAAACATATAATAACTCAAAAATTGCGCTTTACCAGAGTTAAGACCTAGATCAATTTTGCGCCCCTGAAAACCCCCATATAACAAATTTCATCGAAATCGTTAGAGCCGTTTCCGAGATCCCCGTAGGCCGCGGACTGGATGCACGCGGCGCGCGGCGCGGCGAGCGGCCAAACAGTCAATAGTGTGTAGGTACGTACGAGGGCAGGTCCAAAAGTTCGCGGAATGTTGGGGCTGTCCCCAAAATGGAGATGAGCATAGGACTATTTGGGAACTCATTAAATGTATTTACAAATTATCAGCCTAATGACCTTGCCATATTTTAGCGACCGACCCGTCTGTTTCAGCGCCCACAACAATCGGTTCTACCGCGAGAACCCCAGCTTCATCGCCATCCGCGCCGGATCTAACTACTTCTTCTTAGGCGGCGAGATTATCCCTGTCATACGTAAGCCGCTTACAATATTTTTACACAATTTTCTATCCTGGCTGAATGCCCAAGATCTGTCTGATCTGCCTAACCCCGCGGCTACACACGTAACGATAAATCGTAGCGATAAAACTGTGCAGTCCGAACAGCGCAGTTTTATCTGCCGTGTGTATGACAAATCGTTGTCGATTATCGTAACGATTTGTCATCTAGTGAGTATTATATTCTTTGTTTGTCATACACACGGCAGAAAAAACTGCGCAGTTCGGACTGCACAGTTTTATCGCAACGATTTATCGTGTAGCCGGCATTAAGCTGTCGAGAAATGACAATATGGTGGACGAATGTTTGAAATGTCACGGTATTTTAATAATTATTACGCTTAAAATTTAGTTTTTGCTTCACAAGTATGATGAAAAACATTTCATTCCGGCCTGCGGCTGTCGTGAATTATTAGGTCTCGTTTACAAAATCTCGCTTACACGCCGCGATTCGCGCATGAGTGTGGAGCGGGCTTACTACTTATTGACACAATATGTATTTTTAACCGACTTCCAAATCTCAAAGAAGGAGGTTATCAATTCGGTTGTATGTTTTTTTTTTTTTTTTTATGTTTGTTACTCCATATCTCCGTCATTACTAGATCGATTTTGAAAATTCTTTTTTTGATTGAATGTATATGCATACAGATTGGTCCCGTTTTTGTCAAAACCCAGTTCTGATGATGGGATCCATGAGGAATCGAGGGAACTCCTCAAATCTTAAAGGCATACATATAGTGATTTTTGGGTTTTTATCAACAAATCAATCATATACACCCAAAAAAGTGACATTTGATGAAGTGGAACTGCTGATGATGATCAGAACGGAACTCTTTAACGACGCATAGTTCACGGTTGGCGATTTGTCCTCTTCGTTATGTTTGTTAAGCAAGTTAAGTTTTTAAGCCACATTTTTGTCAAGCTCGAGTTCTGATGATGGGATCCATGAGGAATCAAGGGAACTCCTCAAATCTTAAAGGCATGCGTATAGAGATTTTTGTATTTACATCAGAAAATCAAGCATTTTCATTAAAAACTGTTACATTTGATGAAGTGGAACTGCTGATGATGATCAGAACAGAACTCTTCAACGACGCATAGTTCACGGTTGGCGATTTGTCCTCGTCGTTATGTTTGTTAAACAAGTTAAGTTTTTAAGCCACATTTTTGTCAAGCTCGAGTTCTGATGATGGGATCCATAAGGAATCGAGGGAACTCCTCAAATATTAAAGGCATGCGTATAGAGATTTTTGTATTTTCATCATAAAATCAAGCATTTACATTAAAAACTGTCGCATTTGATGAAGTGGAACTGCTGATGATGACCAGAACAGAACTCTTCAATGACGCATGGTACACGTTTGGTGATTACGAATTTCGATTTTGACTTGGACTGGGACCCGGACTCGGACTCATACCCGGATCCGGTTCGGACCCGGATCCGGTTCGGACCCGGACTCGGATCCGGATTCGGACCCGGACTCGGAACGCATTTATGCGTTAGAGGGAGCAAGTGATATTGCTATCTCATTCTACCGCATGGCTGCGTCCCTTGGAGTGGCCGGCGTTGGCCCATCCTGTAGAGGAGCCATTATACAGAAGCGAAATGCTAGTAGAAAAGTGGGTGGTTTTACCTCCTTTTCTACATAGTGTACCATCTACAATAATCTTTCATCGGCCCCCATGGAAGTCGGTTTTTTTTTCTTAAAAATTATTTACGAAGTATAACTGTGTAAATTACAAACATGTAGGTATTATGACTTTATATAAAGTTAGATGGAGTAAGAGAAACATTGGGACAAGAGTCCTACATTTGTATTAGCCATAAATTGTATGTGTACATGTTGATGTTAGGCAATACAATACAATACAATACAAAACAGTGAGAATCAATACAATTTTACCCAGTGGTGTAGCTACATAATAATTATTTACTTAGGTACATCCTACTAATAAGTATTACTAACCGTTTGTTCATATTCACTTAAGCTGGGCATAACTCAATGACAATTTTTGAAGTGAAAACTTCTTTAGCGGCGCTGAGCACTTTTTGAGGTGGGAAAAAAATGATAAACTCGAGACAGCGTAACGCGTAACGGGCTGACGTCATGTGCGACGGACAACGTTATTTACCAAAGAACTTTAGTCATAACGTATCATAATCAGGTCAATTATTTAAAACTGGACTTTTATATTAAACAATGTGCTAATCTTGTACGGGCTGAAATACGAGGATCTCACAGTTACATTTTAAGCAATGTCACAAATTTCAATATGTACCCTCTGTATAGGAGTGTACTTCCACCCGTCATACGATCCCAAAACCCTGCACAGCAACCTGGCTGTGATGCAGCTCCAAAGGGTCCTCAGATTCAGGCATAGAAACGTGAAGAAGATCGAGATTGACCGAGCTGCGTCCGCTTTGCCCGAAAATACACCGCCTATTACCATTCTTGGATGGGGCGCTACAAGGGTAAGTCTTATGGCATTAGAAAAACCGGCCAAGTGCGAGTCGGACTCGCGCTTCTAGGGTTCCTTACATGAGTCCGACTCACGCTTGACTGCACATTTCTAATAGGTTTTCCTGTCATCTATAGATAAAGAACTATTTTGTGTATTTTTTTCAAAATTTTAGACCCAGTAGTTTCGGAGATAAGGGGGGGAGGGGGGAGTGGTAATTTTTAGCTATTTTCTTAAATAACTTCGAACCTATGTATTTTAAAAATATAAAAAAAAACATGTACATCTTTGGGTCACTAATTTACCAAATTTCAACTTAATTGGTCTAGTAGTTTCCGAGAAAATAGGCTGTGACAGACGGACAGACAGACAGACGCACGAGTGATCCTATAAGGGTTCCGTTTTTTCCTTTTGAGGTACGGAACGCTAAAAAGCTGGCTGAGACCATGTCCTGCTCAGTGTTCAGTAGGAATCCGACCTTCACAATCGGGGGATATTAATAATAGTAAGCACAGGGCCGTCTTAAGCCATGCCTTTACAATTGCTTTTTTTTAGCATTAGAAATTAGGTAAACAATCTTGAAGTGTCTTTTAATTGAAAAACACATTTTAAAAATAAGTTACGGCAAATATGTAACAGTTATGAATCTAATACGATCATTTATATTCTTCTGCTTTCATAAGTAATAGTTATTGATTTTTAAAAAGCGTTTTTCAATTAAAAGACATGCCAAGATCGCTTACCTTCTTGCAAGTTCTTTCTAATGCTAAAAAAAACGAACTATAGGCACATAAGAATTTGGGGCCCTTTTGGAAAGTAAAAAACCTTGGATCACCCGAAGATCTAACATATTTAATTCGATAGCACAAAGAAACTGCCGGCCTAGCCAAGGTTACAAACGCTATCGATTCGACAGCGAGAAGCACTATGTCTCTCTATTACTCGTCCATATTAGTGCGACAGTGACAGTTGCGTTTCGATCGCTACGGAGCGTAAGCGATTGGCATGTTGACTACGCGGCCTGCATGACTACTTATAAAGGCTCCTCTTCACGTTAGGCCAAAGCCAACGCCAACGAGGGACGCACCCATGCGGTAGAATGAGATAGCAATATCACTTTCTCCCTCTAACGCATAAATGCGTCCCTCGTTGGCGTTGGGGTTGGCCCAACGTGAAGAGGATCCTTAACAGTTTTGAATGATTCACGATTAGTTTCATCATATAGACTTATGGTACGTCGACCGGGATATAGACCAAAATTACCTTGTTTTTTTCGATACATGTACCTAACTGCGTCGAAATATCGGGAGCTCCATTGTCCCTAACCCCGGCTACTCACGTAACGATAAATCGTTGCGATAAAACTGTGCAGTCCGACTGTGCAGATAAATCGAACCGTGTGTATGACAAATCGTTACGATAATCGACATACACACGGTTCGATTTATCTGCACGGTTGGACTGCACAGTTTTATCGCAACGATTTATCGTTACGTGAGTAGCCGGGGTAAAGCTAATGCCCATATAACCATTCCAGTCGCAGAATCATCAAAGTGGTAACTAAATGTCAGAAGTGTCGTAACAGAGTCCACACAATGTGTCTAGAATTGTTTCGAAACAAAGTGTCGTCGCCGTGTGTACACTTTTCCGTAACAAGGTGTCGACACATTTGTGTGCACTTTGCGTGCGGTTTGCGACTAAATCTGACAGCAAATTTGTGACAGCAAATGTCAATATAAAATACCTCTTGAAAACCAAGGTTTGTCAAACTACTATTAGTGTCTCGTGTGCTCGTAATTCTAGTAAGTCATCATTGGGCGATGCAAATGATAATAATCGACCAAAACCATATAAACACCCAACACCCGTCAACCTTTTACAGAAAAGTTTTTAAAGAAATGCAATAAGTAGTGAGGTAAGCAGTGTCACCCAATGTATGGGACGTGCAAATTTTGGTATCGGATGAATTCACTTGGCACAGATGTAGTATACGTAAAGCTAAGCCAATCCAGCCCGGTAGCCAAACGCCACCCCCTTGTGGGTAAGCAGGGGAGCATCCAAAGTTACACGCTGCATATCGGCTTCTATGTACCTACCACCTCGAGTTTGGTATCATTTCCAGATAAATCGGGCATAAGGAATTCATTTTTGAGACATTTAATGTACAGTTTAATAGAAAAAAACAAAAATATTGACGAACAAATCAAAATCGGTTTGCAATTTTTTATTCAATTATTAATATTATCAGCAGAAACTACAATTGCTAGAAAGTTGAAATTTGCACACCAGGTTACATTTATAATGTGTACAAGAGATAAGAAGCGATTTTAAAAAATTCAACCCCTAAGGGGGTTAAAAAGGGGACGAAAGTTTATATGGAGTTCATGTTTTATTTTAAGCTAGGAATTTCAAACTTCGTTAAAAGATATATTATTAAAATACAAAAAAAACTAATTTCAGCGTTTTTGAAACTTTATCCTCTAAGGTGGTGAAATAGGGGTTGAAAATTTGTATGGAGATCAACATTTTTTTCAAGTGTGGGGCTTGAAACTTTTTATATGCGCATATTATTAGAATACAGGAAAAGTAATTTCAGCGTTTTTAAAAATTCATCCTCTAAGGGGGTTAAAAAGGAGTTCAAAGCTTGAATCCATTACAAATTACTTTGACTGCCCCCCCTGCCTACCTGCCAGGGGGTGGCGGATGTCTACCGGGCTCAATTAGCTTAGCTTTACGTATATTACATCTGTGCTAAGGGAATTCATCCGATACCAAAATTTGCACCTTATGACACTACTTCCCGGGCTAAAGCTACTTAGGTCAGCCAACGAATGCTCCAAAAAGTTGTAGAGGGAAATGCTCGGAACACAATTTTTGACTCCGTAACTTGGTTTGGACAAGTTAGGAGGTGAACATATCAAAAGTCCCCGGCCGTAGCCCTTGAGCGGGGGGAAGAGAGGGGGCTTTGAAGGTCCCATTTTCCGGTTTTTTGATTATATCTCGGAAACTATGCATCTTAGCGACATGGCCACTTATACAAAATGAAAGTTAATTTCATTTGTTACAAGTTTATCAGTCAATTTTTTCGATATGTTGAATAGTTTTTGAGTATCCGCTCTTGAAAGTTTATTTAGGGCTCTCAATTTTTCAATTTTATCTTGATATATCTACATCAGTGAAGGTGCTAGGCCGTGTATGGTATCGTTTTCGTATAAATCTGGGTTGCTGAATCCATTTAAGGTATCACATTGACACCATTCCACAAAATTAAAAAAAAACTTTTTAGGGTTCCGTACCTCAAAAGCAAAAAACGGAATCCTTATAGGATCACTCGTGCGTCTGTATGTCTGTCCGTCTGAATACACAAAATAGTTCTTTACCTATAGATGACAGGAAAACCTATTAGAAATGTGCAGTCAAGCGCGAGTCGGACTTAATGTACGGAACCCTTAATACGCGAGTCCGACTCGCACTTGGCCGGTTTTTTTAAACTCCTCTTGACGCTTAACCGCTGAACCGATTTCGTTGAAATTTGGTATAGAAATAGTTTGCGTCCCGGAACAGGAGCAGAACATAGGATAGACCTTATAAGCAAAATCATCTTTTGAAGGTGTGAAAAGTGGCGTGGAAATTTGTACGGGAAATCAATAACCGCTGAACCGATTTATATGAAATTTGGGATGGTCTACATCTTTGATTTAGTTAAAAATGATAAAAAACATGACTTCAAACCTAAACTTAAACAGTATTTACTTCTAGAAGTCAATTCTAAATTCCCCCCTACACCTCATTTCACACCTTTAAAGGATGATTTTTGAGATAACTTATTATGTCCTGTCTCGGGACTCAAAATATATGTGTACTAAATTTAAATTTAAACTGTTCAGCAGTTTAAGCGTGAAGATGAGTTTAAAAGAAAGTATTTTAATAAGTTTATATGTTTTTACTTTGGAATGGTGTCAATGTGATACCTTAACTAAATTTGGTACTGCGAATTTATACGTAAAAGATACCAAACATGGCCTCGTAGCTTTACTGTTGTAGAAGTCAAAATAAAATTGAGAGCCCTAAATTCTTATTAAGTACTTGGCCAAACTTGTGTAGAAGGAAAAGGAAAAATAAAAGTCTTCGGCAGGAATATAAGACACAAATATATATATATATATTTTTTTTTTTTGCGTTACTATTTCAATCATCAAATATAAACATACCTTGATTATATTATTCTAGTGAGATCCTCATAGATAAACAAAAACATTTACTTAAAAAATTACAAGGTCGAAATGTCACGGAACTTGTGAGAGTAATATGTAAAAAATAAAAACTTTTTTGACAAAAAATCTGGCCACAATTTAAGAAGCATCCAATTGCGTCGAGGAATCATCTGTATTTTTGCTTGTTTCATTACCTCCTCGCTTCTTTTTTTGTCCTTTGTATTCTGTAGCAATTTGTTAGATCTGAAAATAAAGATAACTTGCGTCGTCACGGATGTCGATTTATAGGTTTTAGGGAGTGCAGAATTCGAAAACGATGATCATTTTATAATCCAAGATGGCGGCTACGTATTTTGTCATAAAAGTCGTCATGGATATCGTTTTATAGGTTTTAGGGAGTGCAGAATTCGAAAATGATGACCATTTTCGATTCCAAGATGTCTGCCGTGCACTTTGTCATATAAGCCGTCATAGATGTTGATTTATAGGTGTTAGGAAGAGCAGATTTCGAAAATGATGACCATGACCAATAAAACGACATCCATGTCGACTTTTAACATAGTGCATGGCCGCCATCTTGGATTCCAAAGTGGTCATCATTTTCTAAATCGGGGCCCCCTAAAACCTATAAAACGACAGCCATGACGACTTTTATGACATACTGCATGGCCGCCATTTTGGATTCCAAAATGGTCATCATTTTCGAAATCAGGAAAACGACACCCATGACGACTTTTATGACATAGTGCATGGCCGCCATTTTGGATTTCAAAATGGTCATCATTTTCGAAATCGGGGCCCCCTAAAACCTATAAAACGACAGCCATGACGACTTTTATGACATACTGCATGGCCGCCATTTTGGATTCCAAAATGGTCATCGTTTTCGAAATCAGGAAAACGACACCCATGACGACTTTTATGACATAGTGCATGGCCGCCATCTTAGAATCCAAAATGGTCATCGTTTTCTAAATCTGCGCCCCCTAAAACCTATAAAACGACACCCATGACGACTTTTATGACATAGTGCATGGCCACCATTTTGGAATCCAAAATGGTCATCATTTTCTAAATCTGCGCCCCCCAAAACCTATAAAACGACACCCATGACGACTTTTATGACATAGTGCATGGCCGCCATTTTGGATTTCAGAATGGTCATCATTTTCTAAATCGGGGCCCCCTAAAACCTATAAAACGACATCCATGACGACTTTTATGACATAGTGCATGGCCGCCATCTTGGAATCCAAAATGGTCATCGTTTTCGAAATCTGCGCCCCCTAAAACCTATAAAACGACACCCATGACGACTTTTATGACATAGTGCATGGCCACCATTTTGGAATCCACTATGGTCATCATTTTCTAAATCTGCGCCCCCCAAAACCTATAAAACGACACCCATGACGACTTTTATGACATAGTGCATGGCCGCCATTTTGGAGTTCAGAATGGTCATCATTTTCTAAATCGGGGCCCCCTAAAACCTATAAAACGACATCCATGACGACTTTTATCACATAGTGCATGGCCGCCATCTTGGAATCCAAATCGGTCATCATTTTTGAAATCTGCGCCTCCTAAAACGTATAAAACGACACTCATGACGACTTTTATGGCATAGTGCATGGCCGCCATTTTGGATTCCAAAATGGTCATCATTTTCAAAATTGGGGCCCCCTAAAACATATAAAACGACATCCATGACGACTTTTATGACACAGTGCATGGCCGCCATTTTGGGTTCCAAAATGGTCATCATTTTCGAAATCGGCACTCCCTAAAACGAATAAATCGACACCCATCTCGACTTTTATGACAAAGTGTTTGGCTACCATCTGCATGCAAGACATTTCTATTATTTTTACGTACAAAAACAGGGGGCCATGTCATCTTCCAACCGAGATTTAATCGATAATTTATTCGATTAATATTCAGATTAATTCAATTTCAATCTATGTTAGGTCGACTAAACTACCTAATCGCGATTAAAATTTGAGGATTTAAACAGTTAATCTATTAATGCCCATCTCTGACCACGGCATTTTTACACTTTGAGAATATCTGAAAACAAATGAACATAAGGAGCCATTTTGGAAATCCATTAACTTTGTTATTACTTTTGACAGCTCGTGTCATGTGTCTACACAGAGTCGACACAAAGTCGAAACATTTGCGACTACTTTGTGACTGCAATATTTCTCAGCCTTAAACCATATTTATACATCATAATTAACAAGTTTCGTAGTATGTAAAGCGTTATTTCTGTTATTTAAGTATAGTATACGCATCGAAGTACTAAAAATGCATCAAATAATATAGTTATGAACACAGGCACTGAGAAATAAACAATTTCATTTCCGGCTAAACTAAAACAATGTGGTGGCGCGTTGATTATATTACACTTAGTTTATCAAATCACTCGAGCAGTTTAATTCCCCATAATAATTTAAGTCCTATTGTAATATAAATGCAAACAATATATAATTACGTCTTGTAATCTGTTTTAGAGATGGCGTATTAATGTCACTTATTTTTATTTAACTATTTTTCCATCTGACAGTTTCCATTTGACAGGAACAAAATGAACGAATGAACGAATGATTTTGGCATAAAGTAGTCGCAAACTCGTAACAATGTGTGCACACGGCGACCACACTTTATGTCACTTTGTGTCATGTGTCGACCCTTCCCCATTTCTGGTAACTGTGTCGACACGGCGACGACTCTGCGACTGGAATTGTGACCGAAACAGACGGTGTCGACACAAGATGTGTCTACACCGCGACGTAACGGCGACTGGAAATGGTTGTATGGGTGTAACCCGCGTTGATATGAAACTGATCTCATGGCTCCTCTACACGTTGGCCAGCGCCGGCCACTCCAAGGGACGCATTTATGCGTGAGAGGGAGCAAGTGATATTGCTATCTCATTCTACCGCATGGCTGCGTCCCTTGTAGTGGCCGGCGCTGGCCCATCGTGTAGAGGAGCCAACAAGCGACCACATCGCCATTTGACTCGCCAACGCACAATTTACTGATTATTTCTTTCTACAGGAGAGCAATGTACAATATCATCGAAAAAAGTTACATGCGGCTAGTCTGGACTTCTACGATAGAGAGTCGTGCAGGGAAGTATACGGAAAGTACGTAAACATTATTCAAAACGTGCATTACATAATCATTCGGTATACCAGTATTACCATTAGGGTTGCCAGATAGATGGTCGTTTGGTCTAATTGTATGCTACCTATAGGTATGTATTTTTCATTTAATTTCATATGTACTTTCATTATGTGTTTTTGTACATTAAAGAGTTTACGATTACTACCACGTTCCATTTTGATACCAGATTTGGGTTCCGATTCCATTGCATTCAGTCATGGTCAGCAAACATAAGTAGACGTAACTATACCCGCTTCACACTCGTGTGCGAATCGCGGCGCGAACCCGCGAACGCGAGTGTGGAGTCGATTTCGCAGATCTGAGAACTCAACTCCACACTCGCGTGCGCGGCTTCGCGCCGCGATACGCGCACGAATGTAGAGGGGGCTTATGTAGTGAAAGTAGAGCGATTATTTGTAAGTTCGTATGCTCTGGGCCCGATTCGAATTATGAAATAGACATCTATTAGACATCACCAAGATACGATAACGATATGTTTAAGATCTAACCTGTCAAATTTGATATTTGCGCGATTCTGGAGATACACGTGAACGATTTCCACAGGATATGACTTAGAGATCGAATTCACATCTAATAACTTATTCTATCTAACGTAAAAGTGACATTGGTTGCCCGAATTGCGCTGCAAAACAGAACTAGTTGATATCTAAACTATAACGTATCTACAATGGATCTAGTACGTGTCGTCTCTTGTGAATATCTTGAAGTTCGAATACGGCAGTCTGACTTAAAGGAAGGTGCCCAAATTATAATAAACTTTCAATTGTTTCAGGAAGTACGTGACTAGAACAAATTTCTGCGCCGGTTTCATATCAAGAGGCGAAGGGGCATGCAATGTAAGTCCAACACTAGTCTGTTCCGACATGGTCTGAGGACCTACCGCGAACCACGTTCGACGTATTGCCTTACTGTCACACTTACGTACGAATTTACAAGTGCGATAGAGAGGCAACACGTCGAACGTGGTTCGCGGTAGGCCCCTGGACGCTGACGCAACGGAAATCCACGCGCAACATAGATGGTAGGATCACAGAATAAATAGTACTACCGTACAGAAAGGAAACTTCCCACAGAACCGAAGTTTGACAGCGGTTCAGGATCCAATCGTGCTGTCCCTTTCTAATATATGGCACTATTTCGGCTATTTACTATATAGGGGGCTGTGGAAAAATCGATAGAACAGTGACATCTATTGTGAAATTGGGCAACTATAAAAACTAAACATTAGAAAGAACTTGAAAGAAGGTAAGCGATCTTGACATATCCTTTAATTGAAAAACGCTTTTTAAAAATCAGTAACTATTACTTATGAAAGCAGAAGAATATATATGATCATATTAGATTCATAATTTTTACATATTCGTCGTAACTTATTTTTAAAATGTGTTTTTCAATTAAAAGACACATCAAGATTGTTTACCTTATTTCTAATGCTAAAAAAAACGAACAGTAGTCATTGTACCGCCACCGCCGAGCCACTGCACGTTGTATACCGTCTGAGTTATTGACCAATTAAACTAAACCTTCATGGGTCAAACAGAAAACTGTGTTACGTCTTTCCTGTAGACATACACAAGAGTTAAGGGCTATAAAGGTAAATTTTCTTATTTAACCCTTATCCACGTGAAAAGGTCCTCCTTTTATTTACAGAACTATGATAAAATCATTACTTATATGCCCACAAGCTGTTAACTATTGCCCACAGGAAAGAAAACTAGTGTGTTAGCGCGAACTGTACATTTTTAGGGTTCCGTACCCAAAGGGTAAAACGGGACCCTATTATTAGGGTTCCGTACCCAAAGGGTAAAACGGGACCCTATTACTAAGACTCCGCTCTCCGTCCGTCCGTCCGTCCGTCCGTCTGTCTGTCACCAGGCTGTATCTCACAAACCGTGATGATAGGTAGCTAGACAGTTGAAATTTTCACAGATGATGTATTTCTGTTGCCGCTATAACAACAAATACTAAAAAGTACGGAACCCTCGGTGGGCGAGTCCGACTTGCACTTCTCTCCTCTGTGTTTTCTCTTTGACCCTCATACTCTTTCTAGCAAGACGTAGGCGACCCGGCAGTCTCGGGTATGTACCTGGTGGGGGTCACCAGCTTTGGCTCTCCGATTTGCGGACGACCTGACACGCCCACGGTCTTCACCAAGGTCGGGTTCTATGCCGACTGGATTCAAGACCTCATGGATCAGGTAACTGCCCTCCTGATGCTTGAGTTTGCATATAGAGAACTGGGTGTCCCCAGTTTTTTTTCCTTTTTTTTATTTATAAAATCGCCAAACTGTAACCAGTTTGTTGGCGAATGAAGCGCTCACTTAACTAATCGAATCATGCACCTAAACAAAACAATTACAATAGTTACTATTAAACAATAGGTAATCCTTATTACAACATAAAAAACTAACATGCACACATGTCTAACAAGTCCCAAAATCCCCAAAGTTTAATTTTCTAAAAGGTATGTTTCAGAAGGTACTTACTAAACCAGTACAGTCAACAGCAAAAGTTGCTAAGCGAGCGAGGTGTTCAAAATGATCTGGACGCGCCTTTATTGTTAAGAGAATAAGAGCGTGTCAAGGTAATTTTGAACATGTCGCCCGCTTACCAACTTCTGCTGCTGACTGTAGAGGGATCTCTCCCTATAAAACTGAAACCGCAGTGTCGCCGAAATATTTCTTTAGCTTGTAAGATTTTACTGTTGTATGTATATGTTAGTTTGTAAGGTATGTATCTATGGGCCTTAGTTGCCTGATAATAAATGATATTTGATTTTTGATTTATACGCCCGCTTGCTTAGGCGGTTAAAGGCTTGGCCACATACAGAGCGCGACGCAGCGCCGCGTCCGCGCCGCGTCCACGCCGCGCGACCGCGGCACATGCTAACAGGTTACCGACGTCAAACAGACTGCGTCCCGCCGGTATCACGCCCCGCTTCTGTCGCGCCCTGCGCCGCGCGGCCCCTTGCGTCCGCGCGGCGCGTGCGCAGCGCTGCGCCGAGCGAACGCGGCGGCCCGCCGCGTCCCGCAAGGTCACATCAGTAGGATCGGACGTTAGGCAGCGAGCGGTGCGCCGCGTTCCCGCGCGGCCGCGCCGCGTTCACGCGCGCCTTGAGGGCGTGTTGAGAGCGTGAGGCCGGCGCGATCGGCGCGCGCCCTGTTTGACCAGGCTTCGCGTCGGCATCACGCGGCGCGGACGCGGCGCTGCGTCGCGCTCTGTGTGTGGCCAAGCCTTAAGCGTACGACCAGTGAGCAGGGCTATAATCGAAGTTCGCAAATTGCAGGGATTTATCTCTGTCACTCTAATTACGCCTTCATTGGAGTAAAAGAGAAAGATCCCCGCAATTTGCGAATTTCGGTCTTCGTGGTAGCCGCTCAGGACAGGGGGCCGATTTTTTAATTTCGATCGCTCGATTTCGTCACTCGAAAATCGGTGGAAAACGGAGAAATGCTAATTTTTGAAATACGAGCGATCGAAATTTGGAATCTATTGGTATTGACCACTCGATTTCAATTCTATTACTAGAATTTAAATGCCTAGTAGTGGAGATATTATCTAACGAAATACACGAAATCGAGTGGGCGAAATTCAAAAATCGGCCCCCAGTGTTTTAAATCAGCTCGCACGGATTTATCAATCAACATACAAAACGCGGACTACACGATTTTTTTTTGTTTTTTTTTATGTTTTCCCATGATCAACCTCTCTGGTTACATTTCAGGAAATAGTTCGACTCAGTCACAGTACTACAACAGAACGACCCTTTAGAATATTGGATAAAAAAATCATTCTGTACGGGATCGCCGATGAATCAAAACCAATCCCTATAGAACGTGAAGGGACAAATACAGAGCCAGCCCAAGACATTGCACATATAGATGAACACCTTGAAATAGTACTGAATGAACTTAAAAAGCTTGGAATGCAAAGCAAAGAGAGTGCGGATCTAATTCGAAACATACAACATGGAACTCCACAACAAGAAGATATAAGTTTACCAGTGGAAGAACAAGACCCCGAAATAAAATTCATTAAACCTGGTACCGAAAATAATCCAGTAGGAGTACGTCAAATTATTGATTCTTATCAGACTCGAGAAGAAGAAACCGGTAAGGCATTAAGAGAAGAAGATCAACACAATAAAGATCCTGAAACCAAAGAGGAAGAAGAAGCCAAACATACATCTCTAGAAGAAACGAATATGTACATAAGTGACGTTGATTCTGATGGTATAACTATGACTCCAGTAGATCGCGCAACCAAAGTAATTGATTTTGAACCGAAACCAACAGAGTCAAGAGAAATTCAGATAGAGAACGTTAGAGTGACAGAACCACCGGATAATCATTTTAATATGGATTCAGAATCTGATTTCCCTGAGAATACTGATTCGTCAAAAAAATCAATGACTGTTAATATTGATCTCGTGGAATCCATATCAAGAGAAACAGGTGTTACTTTAACTGAAAAACAACTTCGTCTTAAAAAAGACGATTCTGTTTTAAGAAAAAACCCTCGTAATCCTACTGGGGTCAATTTTCAGCTCGGAAATATACAATTTCCAAAACAAACAAATAAGCACACTGTGCATAAGGGTTACCTCCCTGCAAATCCTCCAAATATTCTTGGGAATCCAAATCCTATTGACTTGAAATATGATGGTAAAAATATTTTACCCAAATATCAGGAAGCTACTCAAAATAAAAATAAAAAACAAGTGCAAAATCCAGAAGTTGATAACAATTTTGGCATTGATAAAATAACTTGGAAAGAAAATCGTGAATCTACTACCGATAAAGAAGTAATAGGTCATGTTGAACCAGCAAATGATATTTCAGACGATATTGTAAAACATGAAATCCAAAAATTAATAGAACAGCTGGAAATAAGCAGTGAGTTAAACTCACAAACCGAGGACTACAAGTCTACTGATCATAGTCCATTAAACAAAAATAAGAAAAATATAGATTTTCGTAAAATTAAAGATTCGGACACCGTACTAACTTTCCTTTATTTGACAGATGTTGAGGAGAAAGTCCATCGACGAGCGAAATCAGAAACAAGTGACGAAGGATTGAGTATAGATCCAAAACCGTTTAATAAACAAATTAACGACAGTAATCAATTAATAGGGAAAAGTGAGATATATACAATTTTTGCGAACGTCATGAACACTGTAGTTAATAAAACTTTGGAGTAAACGTTATTGCATTTTTTATCTCCCTTGACGGAAAAGAGTTTATCCTTTCGCCTGTCACTTTCTGCTAGCTTGCTGCTAAGAGGGACACGGAAACAACGTGTCAAAGCCCATTCGTGAACCTTTTCGCGCTCTACATTCGCGATTGCGCAAATGGTTCTTTTGCTTGCCATTATTTGTTTTCTCGGTGTGTTCGCACATTTTTCGTTTCTCAACTTCACACTGTCAAATGCTGAGAAAAATCGCTATACCTACATCAATACATTTTTCAAATTTTCCGCCTTTTTCGACTGACAATATCTGCTTGACCGTCTATATGTCGGCGGCCGATCGTAAGATCAGGCATATCGTGAAATTCCTAGGCATATCGTGAACGTAAAAATCTTTGACTCGTTCCCTGAGCCGACGGAGTATGCGAAGCTCCTATTTCTGGGCAGTTTGCCCTTCGGGCATCTGAAGCAACCTAACGAACCTATCCTACCTATAGGTAGGATAGGTAATGTATATATTGGTTTAATGTGACTATCGTCAAGAAACATTACACAGGAACATTACGATCTGCCTGATCTTACGATCGGCCGCCGAATATAATATTTATGTAGATATATTCTTGAAATATTATACTGTTTCATGTTATTTCATCTATATATATAAATGCAAGTGTCCTGACTGACTGACTGACTGACTGATTCATCTATATATATAAATGCAAGTGTCCTGACTGACTGACTGATTCATCATCGCAGAGCCGAAACTACAAAAGCCAGAAAGTTGAAATTTGCACACCAGATTGCATATATAAAGTGTACAAGAGATAAGAAGCGATTTTGAGAAATTCAACCCCTAAGGGGGTTAAAAGGGGGATGAAAGTTTGTATGGGGTTAAAGTTTTCTTTTAAGCTAGGAATTTGAAACTTCGTAAAAAGATATATTATTAAAATACAAGAAAACTGATTTCAGCGTTTTTGAAAATTCATCCCCTAAGGTGGTGAAAAAGGGGTTGAAAGTTTGTATGGATATCAAAAAAAATTTCAAGTGGTGGACTTGAATCTTTGTATTTAGGGATATTATTAGAAGACAGGAAAAGTAATTTCAGCGTTTTGTAAAATTCATCCCCTAACAGGGTTAAAAAGGGGTTGTAAGTTTGTATGGAGATCAGATATTTTGTGAGTGCGGAACTTGAATCTTTGTATAAAGGCATAGGTACCTATTATGAGAATACAAGAAAAGTAATTTCAACGACCAACATCAAAATCCATTAAACTTAAAACTTCATACAACTTGCTAAAAAAGAAAAGTAAGTACTTAATTTCAACATTGCTTGGATATGAAAATTATAGGTACTAAAGATGTAAAATGTTGAAGATGAGATTCCACGCGGACGAAGTCGCGGGCAACAGCTAGTACTTAAATAAATGAAACATAAAATGCTGCCCTTCTTCTTTGTCAAAGTCAAACCAACTAAACAAAAGTGCGTAAAACGAATCGCTACTACTTCGCTAAATATCCGTCAGATGTCACTGGAGTTTTTCAGTCATATTGGGTGGTGATAAAATATTTCACGTGAAAAGAAATTAAATTTTCCAGGTAATATTTCCAAGTTATTTCATCTATTTTCTATTGTTATGTGATGTGTGTTTATTTATGATAGTTTGAAAGTAATATATCGTTTCAAACAGGTAAGTACATGACTAAAATTGACATTCGACAAGTGCCGATTGGAATTTGGAATTTTATTTAAATCTTGCATTTAGTGATGTTCTCTTGTCTTAAAGCTTAATAAAACAAGTATTTTAGTAATTGCGTAAGTTTTGGTGTAAATTTAAGTAATCCTGAATGGATTTTTCTCAACATTTCCCGTTATGTAACCCATGCTATCGATTGTCATAACGTAACCTTATCATTTATCATCTGGTAAATAATTATCTATAACCTATTAAATTCGTGTGCTAATCCATCCGTATTGGAAATAAAAATATATTTTAAACTTTAATATATTATAACTTAACTTCATACCTATTGCAAAGTTTCTGCCGTCATATTTTTTTTTAGTATTTTCCTTATTTGTAGTATAGTAGTTACAAAGTATTACATCTTAGGTGGTAATTAATTATTAAGTAACTTTATAAAAAAATAAGGATAATTTCCTCTTAAATAATATAATATATTAACATGCATTGTTTGTGCAAATAGCTCAATAATAAAATTACAACTAGACTATGTCCAGTTTCAAGCATAAAGCTGCAGAGAAACATTTTTAGTTTAAGTGGTTCCTGTTTCTTTACCTAAGATGTTGTCTTCTATAACTATATATTTAAAAAACCTGTAAATATTCAGTCGTAATATTTATAAAGTAAGCTGGCAAAATGTCCTTGAGCTCACATTGTGTTATGTTATGATTTCTTATGGACGTAGTTATGCAAACATTCCAACCCACTATGGGCGCCGTTGCGGGTTGGAATGTTTTTGCATTACTACATCCTTATGATGGTTTATTTTTGTACATATTTTGTATAATTATAGCATTGGTAACTAAGTAAATTACTCCAAATTATTAGGAACTTGCTTAATAAACCCATTAAATAATGCCAAATGTTGGGTATCAAAATTAGAAAATTATCTAGTATTCAATCATTTGAGATCTTGTAAAACCTGACTTTTCATACAAATAGTAATGCTGTGTGGCACCACTAGTCAATAACGGATGAAAATCAAAACTTCTAAAATTTATTTTAGCCCACGTAGATAAAATACAGTTGGCAATAAGTCACTGAGCTAAGAAATATACAATTCAGGCTCAGCCTATCTTGTAGCTACAAATAATAATTGGTACAAAAAGCCCATGGTATAATAATATACTCTGCCTGCACGCAAAATAGGCGCAGGACGTCGAGTTGCGGAAAACTGCCCGTACTACAATACAATACAATACTCCGCCTGGTACTCTCTTCCCGTCTTTTCTAGGTCACCTAACTGACACAAGCCTACATCATCATGCGACAGCGCTATATGATAATATGCGATAGCGCTATATATAGCGGCCATGTTATTGTGACATAGGCTTGTGTCACTCTGGGAAGAGAAGACCATGTTTTATTAGACTATGAAAAAGCCTATAAGATAAACTACTAAACATTTTAAATGTAAGTAACCTTGTTAACTTCAGATGTTGTGAATAGTTAACAAACACTTGTATGTAACTGCTATGTATTGCTATAATTCGTTTTTTTTGCATTGGAAATAAGGTAAACAATCTTGATGTCTCTTTTAATTGAAAAACACATTTTAAAAATAAGTTACGGTAAATATGTAACAATTATGAATCTAATACGATTATTTATATTCTTCTGCTTTCATAAATGATAGTTACTGATTTTTTAATAAGCGTTTTTCAATTAAGAGACATGCCAAAATCGCTTACCATCTTCCAAGTTCTTTCTAATGCTAAAAAAACGAACTATAGCATTAAACATTTGCTATATTTCCAGTATGGCTAACTACCTGATGCGCCGAGCGCTGCTAGATGCAGTCCGCGTTCCCGCTGGCACCCGCGCCATGAGTGAGCTGTCCAAGGTAATATCTTATTGGAAATTAGTACCAGGCTGTCTAGTCAAATAGTGGCTTTGCAAGCAATTTAACACTTGATGTTTTTATTTCTTCTCATTCAAATCTTCTTCGTATTATCCTGGCATTTTGCCACGGCTCATGGAAGCCTGGGGCCCACTTGCCAACCTATCCCAAGAATTGATGTAGAGGTAGACACTAGTTTTTACGAAAACGTCTGCCATCTGACCTTCCAACCCAGAGGGGTCAGGGGAAACTAGGTCTTATTGGGATTTGCTCACGATGTTTTCCTTCACCGAAAAGCAACTGGTAAATATAGAATGATATTTCGTACATAAGTTCCGAAAACCTCATCGGTAAAAGCCGGGGTTTGAACCGGCGGCCTCCGGATTGAACATCGCACGCTCTGACCGCTAGACTTCTAGCACTTGCTAGGCCACCAGCGCTTTCTTCTCATTCAAATTACATGTAAAGTAATTCATTAAAAAAAATATATGCTAATTTAATTTTTTTCAATTATTATTTATTTAGAGACAAACTGAGATAATTTTTGTTACTTACTATGACTTATAAACTATTGTTAGTGTTATGCTCTATATATAGTTGCAACATCGTCCTGGCATCGCCACTATCAGACGAGGCCAGGTTGATGTGCAAACTATATTTAAATGTGATGTAGTGGTGTAGGTAATACTTCACTACTACATCATTATTATTATTAGATCTCATTACGGGGGTGACATTGTCACTGCGTGACAAAACCCCTTAAAAAAAAAAAAGATTAAAAAAAAAAAAAAAATGCTCTATATGCTATACAATGTCATTTTGTTACACACTGTTCATGATATTCCAACTTGATGTGTTCTTAGATCGGCAGCCGCGAGTGGGTCGGCTACGGCTTCAACGGACAACCCAACTACGTGGACAGGCCGGACTTCCCCCTGCCCGCCGTCCGCTTCCGCCCCGACACCCCAGACATCAAGGTATGTTGGTATCGTCTTGGCGAAACATGACGCAAAACGAATGGGACGAATTCGTTTTTCGTCAAGTTCTTAAATTAGTCCGTAATTCTGCTTTCGTCACCCATTCTACATTCGTCACAACCGTCGGTGGCTTTCTATGTAGATGAGTGACGAAAGCAGAATAGGACTAATTTAAGAACTTACCCAAGAAGATACCGGTATGTTGTTGCTCCCTCGGAAAGGAAGAGGGAAATCTTAGCCTATAGCCCGAAAAAGGAAGCAGTAGACCTGTTGGTCTAGCATGAGTTGTGTTCTCGCGCGCGAATCCATGCTTGAAGTCGCGCTTGAAGTATTATAGAGTCGCGCGCGAGAACGCAACTCATGCTAGACCGCCTGAAGGCCTGGTCGTAGAGCCCTGTTAGAAAGAGATGCAGTATTAGGCATAACATCCACACAAGTCATTCCATTCAAAGTACTCTAAGATTCAAAGGAAAATTTTGTAACATATGCAGGATATCACAAATCAATGGTTCCATGCAATCTTGACTAAACCATCAATTGCCTTCTCTTAATGCGTCTTCAGATTCGGCCTCTTAGTTGAGCGGGCATTCTATCAGGGTTGCGAAACTCCTGACTTCGGTCAAACTCGGCTACGCTCGGCTCAGCATTGCTCCGAGCAATTATTAGGGTTGGCACCACTTGACTTCCTTTTGCGTGCACGACCACAGATAAGATATATCACTTGATTTTTGACAACCCTAAATAGTCGAAAGGGATTGCGTCATATATTAGAAAGGGCCAGCATGATTCGACCCTGAACCGCTGTCAAACTTCGTTTTTGTAGGAAGTTTCCTTTCTGTACGGTAGTATTATTAATTATTCTGTCATTCTATGATCAATACCACACCCAATGACAACCTTCTGTTAGCTATATCAATGACTTTGATTATTGATTATCCAGTGGACTTTTCCCAACGCAATCTAACAAAATATTCAAAACAGGTCCTCCGCGAAAAGGAGAAGGGTGACTGGAAGAAGCTGACGCTAGAAGAGAAGAAAGCGCTGTACCGCGCGTCCTTCTGCCAGACCTTTGCCGAGTTCAAGGCTCCGACGGGGGAGTGGAAGGGAATTGTCGGATGGGGACTCATCCTGGCTTCTCTGTCTGTCTGGATCTACATGGGCATGAAACTGTTCGGTGAGTAGACTAGCAGACCATGAGTTCAAGGCTCCGACGGGGGAGTGGAAGGGAATTGTCGGATGGGGACTCATCCTGGCTTCTCTGTCTGTCTGAATCTACATGGGCATGAAACTGTTCGGTGAGTAGACTAGCAGACCATGAGTTCAAGGCTCCGACGGGGGAGTGGAAGGGAGTTGTCGGATGGGGACTCATCCTGGCCTTTCTGTCTGTCTGGATCTACATGGGCATGAAACTGTTCGGTGAGTAGACTAGCAGACCTTGAGTTCAAGGCTCCGACGGGGGAGTGGAAGGGAGTTGTCGGCTGGGGACTCATCCTGGCCTCTCTGTCTGTCTGGATCTACATGGGCATGAAACTGTTCGGTGAGTAGACTAGCAGACCTTGAGTTCATGGCTCCGACGGGGGAGTGGAAGGGAGTTGTCGGATGGGGACTCATCCTGGCTTCTCTGTCTGTCTGGATCTACATGGGCATGAAACTGGTCGGTGAGTAGACTAGGACCTTGGGTTCAAGATTCCATCGAGGAGTGGAAGGGAGTTTTTGGGAGGGGTTTGTCTGGCCTTGCTGTCTTTCTGGATCTATATGGCTATCAAGCTGTTTGGTGAATAGAATTTAGCACACTTTTAGTGACAGTTAAACAAAAATATGTTTGTTGAGTGTAGACCATCACATTTCTGCTGATTTAGAGTCCAAGACGAGTTGATGGGCGTCAGAACCACAACCCATTTACCTTTTCGTAACTCAAAATTTGTGATTATTATTAAAAAAATGCTGACATTATTGTATAGTGATTGTAATGAATTGAAATCTATCTAAGGACCATTAAAACTAATTAAGACCAAGAAACTAATTCGCATGACTTCAGATAGAATGGCATATAGACATAAGGTCGCCAAACTCCGGGATGGAGAAGGCACTTAAAGAAGAAGAAGAACCATGTTGACTGATAAACCTTTTGACTAAAATCAACCACCCTTAAACCAATTCATCAGTTTGAGTGTCATGTCAAACATGTCAAACTTATAACATCACAATTCTTTCCTGAATCATGCAATCCGATGAATTGAGAACCTTGTTTTTTTTGGAGTCGGTCATAAATAAACTTTCCATATCCTTGTTACAGTGTACAGCCCTCTGCCCGACTCCTTCAGCGAAGAGAAGCAGAAGGCGCAGCTGAAGCGCATGCTCGACCTCAAGATGAACCCCGTGGACGGGCTCGCCTCCAAGTGGGACTACGAGAACAACCGCTGGAAGTAAACTGACACTCGAGGTAACTCATTATTCACTGACCAGCCAGCTCCACCAGGCGTGGCTCACTCCGCGATTTCGTCGCGTTGCTACAGGTAGCTAAAAGTACATCCTTTCGACCCCAATTTTGGGGTTTGCCATAAGCCGCGCGTGGCGCTGTCGCCACCTAGCGGCCATATCTGTGCTGATCGTGACAGACGCGTTTTGTTAGAGATGAGACTTCTGTACCTAGTACTATTATTTATTCTGTGGCTCCACTCAATATTAATAGCAAAGAGAATAGATAAAATAATATAAATTTACTGCCATCTATCGACAAAAAATGAAAATTCATTAAAACTCAAAATGAAAATGTATAAAACTATCAAAATAGTTATTTACGATACAAGTGCGGAAAAGTGGAAATTCGAAACGAGTGGCGATAAATTACAACACGACCGAAGGGAGTGTTTTAAATCGACACGAGTTGCAAATTACCTATTCGCACGTGTATCGTACAACGTTTTACAGTACATATGGTCGTTTAAACTTTTGACATACACACCAAAAGTGCTATTTTACGCACTAGTGCGGGAAAATAGGACCATATGTACTGTAAAAACAATTAAAGTGTAGCAGATGCTTGTGAACGCGAACTGTGGAGATACATAACGTAATTGACCGAGCGAAGTTAAAGTCTCCGTTTCAGCTTGGACAATATTTTATGATTTAAAATTTATTTATGATTTATGATTGCTTTCGTATATCCGGCAGTTCTCCAGGTCTCTGTATCGACAGGTCGTAATTCTCAACTGATTCTAATGAAATTGTGTGATAGGATTCGATAAATATATGATTTCTTTTTTAGTTTTTCCTTAGCTTATAGTGCTTATGGTAATTTTCCTATTTCTGTTTCAGTTGGCGTGGTGCTATGGACCGGCTTGGGTAGAGTAGACAAATGTATAATAAGAACTATCTCTGTAAGATAATAAATTGTGATTCCAATCATACAACTCTTTCATTCATCATTACTTATATATGTGACGTTCCATGGCAATAGGTACCTTATGGCGGCTGGCGCTTACGTCGCATAGCGCTGCAATAATATTGGAGCGGAGTAATATTAGCGTAACTGCCAACTGCCATAAGGTAGCTTTCCCCGTGGGACGTCACATATAGCCTTGTTAAATCAAATGGTACTTATAATTTTGTACAAAATGGCCCCTATCTCCTTGTTTGAATTAATTTGTTACTGCTTTTAATTTGAGAGCCTGTATAGTAGGGTCAGTAAGGTCATTTAGCATGCACTTTAGTCTCAGGCGATGCCGCTTGGCACGATTGTTCCTTAGGTTAAACAAAGTTGATCTGACCCGGTAGACAGGAGATCGTACCATGCAGACCCCCCAAAAAGGGGGGGTGAAAGGGTCGGCTCCCCAGGTCCAATCTATGCTATATTCCTTCCTAGTCTTAGCAACTAGGTCAAGTTATATACCATTTTCGTATAAATTAGGGACGAGGAATTCATTTTTGAAAGAATTATTATGCCTTTCCATACAAAAAAAATGATTTTCGAATAAAACATGAAAATGTTATGTAATTTTTTGTGACAATTTTGGATGGTACAATCACAGTGTGACGATTTGCACTAAATAAAAAATTGGACGACGTAGCCCATGTATTCTTTATTCTGGAAAATATCACTTTAAAGTAGGCATTCATACATTTTTTTGTAGTAATAAAATAATTTATAGCGCGTGGCGGTAACGATTTTCATACAAATGGAACTATGCCCAAAGTCAAAGTATAAAAATGTTTACTAAAACACTGAATTTGACATTTTAAAAGTTTATATATAATGTTTGAATAATTTTTCCATGCGTTTTTGCCTTTTTTTGGTACAAATTTGTTGTTTTTATTTTTCTTCCATACAAACTTTCTCCCCCCGATTTCCCCCCTTAAGGGTAGATATTTTTAAATTTGTTTTTATAACTAACTTATACCTTTTGTAATTAATCGATGTTCAAACTTTCAGGTTGAAATGTTCAGTAGTTTGGGATCTACATGTGTTTGAGCTAAAGAAATTTTATTTCATAATATCCCATACATTATAATATCTAACAAAACTCTGCTTACTTCCAGACATCATACAATCTAAACCCCTGAAGAGATAAAGCTGAAATTTTCAACATCCATTAAATGCAACAGGTTTAAGTTTAAGATAAAATATTTTTTTATAAAATCAACGCTTAAGGGGGGCAAGTAGGGGGGAGAAAGTTTGTATGGATGAAAAATATAAACAACAAATTTGTACCAAAAAAGGGCAAAAGCGCATGGAAAAATTATTAAAACATTATATATAAACTTTTAAAATGTCAAATTCAGTGTTTTAGTAAACATTTTTAATCTTTGATTTTGGGCATAGTTCCATTTGTATGGAAATCGTTACCGCCACGCGCTATAATTAATTTTTTTATTACATAAAAATTTATAAATGCCTACTTTAAAGTGATATTTTCCAAAATAAAGAATACATGGGCTACATCGTCCAATTTTTTATCTAGTGCAAATCGCCACACTGTGATTGTAACATCCAAAATTCTCACAAATAATTACATAACATTTTCATGTTTTGTACAAAAATCATTTTTTTTTGTATGGAAAGGCATAATAATTCCTTCAAAAATGAATTCCTCGTCCCTAATTTATACGAAAATGATATATAACTTGACCTAGTTGCTAAGACTAGGAAGGAATATAGCATAGTTTGGACCTGGGAGCCGACCCTTTCACCCCCCCCCCCCTTTTTGGGGGGGTCTGCATGGTACGATCTCCTGGCTACCGGGCCAGATCAACTTTGTTTGACCTAAGGAACAATCGTGCCAAGCGGCATCGCCTGAGACTAAAGTGCATGCACTTCCATACATTTGTGTTCCTTACTAACCCTACTATGTAAACCTAAGTCTTGGCATATCTTAAGGATACGTAGAGTTAGACCAAGGCAAGTATGCAACGATTTTGACAGCACCCGCAGTGCAAGTGTTATTTTAAACGTCAAACTTCTATGAAATATGATATAACACTTGCACTGCGTATGCGATCGAAATCGTTGCAGACTTTTCTTGGTCCGACTCTATGTGGATTGGGACATATGTTTTCAATCGATTGCATTTAACGATTCTTTATATAGATTTCGCTCCGTTTCCAATCGATATTTCGAAATACCTATATGCCTGGTTGTTTTTGATACATTGTTTGCATAAACTGAAAACACTTATATAAATGCCTGCAATTTAAAATGTGGAAATTATATGCTCAAATCAAACAAGATAATACCAACGTTGTATAGATGCTTATATTTATATAACTCAACGCCATTTGTCTGAACCAAAAACGTCACACATACGCCAACGTGATAGGTACAGTCAACAACAGGCAAAGTGTCAAAAATATATATACAGTACTTTATTGCCTGTACATTAAGGTCGTGTATACATATTTTTGGCACTTTGCCTGTATTCATAGCTCTGTTGTTGACTGTACAAGCTAGCAATCAATTTTATTTCTTCTTACGACATGTCACGACACCTAAAGTTTTTGGTCTAGCCATGAATCTAGTATTAAACTGGATTGGGCATGAGTGGTGGGGATAACTGACAGAACGGGATAGTCTTATGTATCTTTCAGTAGGAGTAGCAGAGAAAGCGGTATTATTGCTTGTCCTTGTCACAGTCTCACTTTTTGTTTGTTCCCCACCTTTTTATTAGTATGGAGAATGGTGGGCAACAAATGAATTCGACCAATCACAGTGTCGCATTTGCGTATGTTTTGTCCCTCACGGAGGCACGCGTATACCACTTCTATAGGATGCTACTTCTATGGGTCTAGCAAGCTATTTCTTTACTATAGATTGCCATAACAATTTTAAAAGTGATTGCAATTAAAAATCTAAAGGTGCTTACTATTTTTTACTTTTAGGTCACAGGCAGAAACAAAGGCCCTTTACGACATATGTAGGTACAGTCGACCAATTTTTTTCATAGGCCACTATAGAACCGCGTCATAATGAATTAATTATTTGTTTATCTTCTGCGACGATGTACTTACCTATCTAGTAGTTAAAGCGACAAGGTTCTATAGTGGTCTAGGAATCAAATTGGATGATTGTACTTGCAGCAGGTCTTTCTCAAGAGCTCTCTTTCTTTCGACAAGAGTCCGAGTACAGTCACCTGCAATAATATCTACGAGTATTACATGGAAGGATGAAAAATATCTGACGAAATCTGATTATAAGTGACTTTAGATATATCTGGAAGCTTTGCTCAGAAAACATAAAAAACTCAAAAATGCGCGTTTTCCAGAGATAAGACCTAGCCAGGGGCTAAATCGGTTTATCGCCCCCGTATACCTACCAAATTTCATCGAAATCGTTAGAGCCGTTTCCAAGATCCCCGAAATATATACCTATATAAATAAAGAAGAACTGCTCGTTTAAAAGTATTAGATTACTTAATTTAATTACAAGGGACTGTATAAAGGTAAAACAATCATATGCTGATTTCAAACAATCGGCCAGGAACCTTTTGATTTGATTGTTTTATACCTAGAGTTAGACCAAGAAAAGTCTGCAGCGATTTTGATAGCCCACGCAGGGCGAGTGTTATTTATGCGTCATAATTTCATAGAACTTTTCTAGATCTAACTCTACCTAAACAAATAGAAAACAAAATCGATAAGTGGGTAATTGCTGTTGCATTATTATATTATATTTCATGTTGAAATAGATGTAAAATTTATGACAAGGTAGTAAAATAACAATAATTTGTAGGAGTTGTTTATTTCATTGGGACTCTTAGACAATACTTGCAGAAATAATTTCAGTTTGTAATTATCATTTTCAAAACATGACTAAATATAAAGTGGTAATTTTGTTCGCCGTTTTCTTGAAAACAATGGTCATAACCGCATTTTCGGAGTCCACAGAAACGGCTATGTTTCATCAAACTAATGACAAAATACTAGACATACTTGACGACTTGTTCATTGCCTTGAAAATCAATAGAAACTTCTCAAAACTCAAAAACAGTCTTATACAAGACGCGCTTTATAAAAACCATAAAAAATATAAAGAAATACGCGATATAAGTAAAACGGATATTAGCCATAAAAATGCTTATTACATTTCAAACATTAACGAAGTTGTTGACGAGATGATAAGGTATGAAATTGTAATAAAAGACGAAAATGACCAGAATGATAACAACACGTTGAGTGGAAGACAGGACTTTGTTAACTTAGCAAGAAGATTTAATCTAAATGTCAAAACAATTGCTGCAATTGTTCTTAGGTTACCTAGTAAGTACCTACACTTTACATAATAAGTAGGTAGGTACTTATCATTGAAGAACTCAGAGAGAGAGAGAAAATATGACGGGCATTTAAACATGCTCTTGCTCCCACAAAAATAAAGGGCTATTAGTGGTCTGGTCTGGAGCTCATAATACCGCCCTATCTATGGCCCTTCTTGTACAATCAAGTGAAAAAAATATGGGTGCCCTAATCTTACGTACTCAAAAATATGTCCTCCCTTATATGTCGGTGAATTGAGAACATATTTTTGAGTAAATTGTATGCACCTATATTTTAGTAGTTTTGTTTTTCTTTAGGCACAAAGAAAGTTAGCAAAGATGAAGCGCGGCGTATCTTCGAGGGCAATAGCACGGGTATCAAGCGGTACCCGTTCATAGTGAGCGTGCGCGTGGCGGGGCGCTTCGTGTGCGCCGGCTCGCTGGTTCACGAGAGCTTGGCGCTCAGCGCGGCCTCCTGTCTCATGCGGTAAGCCACTGTGGTCTTTAGGCACAGAGTCGTCGTAGCCAAGATGAAACGAAGCTTCGAGCGTACGCGTGGCGCTTCGTGTGCGCCGGCTCGCTGGTTCACGAGAGCTTGGCGCTCAGCGCAGCCTCCTGTCTCATGCGGTAAGCCACTGTGGTCGCTTTAGGCACAGAGTCGTAGCCATGCTGCAAGATGAAGCGAAGATTCGAGCGTACGTGTGGCGCTTCGTGTGCGCCGGCTCGCTGGTTCACGAGAGCTTGGCGCTCAGCGCAGCCTCCTGTCTCATGCGGTAAGCCACTGTGGTCGCTTTAGGCACAGAGTCGTAGCCAAGATGAAGCGAAGATTCGAGCGTACGCGTGGCGCTTCGTGTGCGCCGGCTCGCTGGTTCACGAGAGCTTGGCGCTCAGCGCAGCCTCCTGTCTCATGCGGTAAGCCACTGTGGTCTTCAGGCACAGAATCTTAGCCAAAATGAAGCGAATCTTCGAGCGTGCGCGTGGCGGGGCGCTTCGTGTGCGCCGGCTCGCTGGTTCACGAGAGCTTAGCGCTCAGCGCGGCCTCCTGTCTCACGCGGTAAGCCATTGTGGTCGCTTTAGGCACATCAGGGCTATAACCGCGAAAATCGAAGTTCGCAAATTGCGGGGATTTTTCTCTGTCACTCTAATTACGCCTTCATTGGAGTAAAAGAGAAAGATCCCCGCAATTTGCTAATTTCGGTTTTCGCGGTAGCCGCTCAGAGTCGTAGCCAAGATGAAGCGAAGCTTCGAGCGTTCGCGTGGCGAGGCGCTTCGTGTGCGCCGGTTCGCTGGTTCACGAGAGCTTGGCGCTCAGCGCGGCTTTCTGTCTCATGCGGTAAGCTATTGTGGTCGCTTTAGGCACAGAGTCGTAGCCAAGATGAAGTGAATCTTCGAACGTTCGCGTGGCGGGGCGCTTCGTGTGCGCCGGTTCGCTGGTTCACGAGAGCTTGGCGCTCAGCGCGGCCTCCTGTCTCATGCGGTAAGCCAATGTGGTCGCTTTAGGCACAGAGTCGTAGCCAAGATGAAGCGAATCTTCGAGCGTTCGCGTGGCGGGGCGCTTCGTGTGCGCCGGCTCGCTGGTTCACGAGAGTTTGGCGCTCAGCGCGGCCTCCTGTCTCATGCGGTAAGCCATTGTGGTCGCTTTAGGCACCGAGTCGTAGCCAAGATGAAGCGAAGCTTCGAGCGTACGCGTGGCGGGGCGCTTCGTGTGCGCTGGCTCGCTGATTCACGAGAGCTTGGCGCTCAGCGCGGCCTCCTGTCTAAAGCCCGCTCCACTGTAGAGGGGGCTTAATGCGGTGAGCTATAGGCACTTCAGGCAAGAGTTGTGACAAAAATAATGATTATCTTAGCATGGCATAGTTTGTCCATGCCTTATGTATTTTAATATAGCTTTTTCTATCCCTCAGTCCTTCAGATTTAAATGCACACGTCCAAATCCGAGTGGCCAGCGACTTCGTCAGCAAAATGGGCTACCTCATAAACATAGACGAGCTCATATTCCATCCTCAGTTCGACCGGAAAACTCTGGCTAACAACTTAGTGCTTCTACGGACGAAGAAAGTGAGTCTGTCTTGTTTTACAACAATTTAACCGGTTTGATACAAAACTGAGAATTTACAGTTGTGGAAAATGAAAAGTTTGTAAAAAGTTGGTAAAGTTCAAATCTGGGAAACTAGTTCAAAATATCCCGGAAACTTTTCGCAACTTTCTACAAAAAATGGTGTGTTTAAGTTATACAGCCCTTGGCCTTGGCATGGCATGTGATTTTAAATAATATGTACTTACTAAATTGCCGGCTAAGTAAAAGCATGCGCACCAATGATTGCTATAGTTTGCGAGCTTTACACATCATCATCATCATCTCAGCCATAAGACGTCCATCACTGCTGAACATCTTTACACTGGAGCTTTACACGAGTTGCACTAATAGACGCGCAATCTAAAGCAACCTAACTAATTGATATGGCTCAGCGATCCAAGAGGATCTTCGCCTCTTAAAACGAGAGCACGCCACTTTTCCTGATCCTGCGTCGTTTTCTGCCAATTATCGGCTTGAATCGAAAGCAACCTTGTAATTGTAATTTTGATTGAAATATAGATAAGAAATTGTGATGGGGTTAGGTGAGGTAGGTATAGAACGATTAAAACACTCAATTTGCAGCCCCTTCTCCCAATAATATGTACCGTTGACTGTGAAAGGCCCTGCGGTTCCGACAACAGCCCGTGGCAGCCATCCAGTACGACATGGCGGCAGAAAGCGCTCTGAAACCCAGCGTCAAAAACGTCGTCATACTGGGCTGGGGTCGAAGAAAGGTGAGCTCTCCACTCGCATTTAGAACCATAGACAAATATATAATAGACGTACAGTTACCGAATAAATTCCAGTTTTGTTAGCAATAGTAGCAGTTAACCCCCTACAATGGCTACAGTTCACGCACGCTTCTTCGCGCACTGGAATGATTAGATTAGAATCATGTTGTGGCGTTCGTTTAAATTGGTAACTAAAGCTGTTTCTGCACTTTGCTGCTCTTTACAGTTAACGCACTCCCTATAGTTGAGGAGTGTCTTTTCAAAACTGCTTATTTTTGTTTGTTCAGAAAGAAATGAGCCCTTTTGAAAAACACTCCTCTGTTATTTTGTTACATGACTAAAAGCAATGAAAACATAAAAACACTGTTCGTTTTTGAAGCCAAATACCTATAATTGATATAGACAGATGAAGCAGACCTGCGTGAAGAAGACAGACCGCTTTCGGAAGCCAAAGTCGAACTTTACGACTTTAACGCCTGCCAGTATATCTACACAAAGTAAGTCATTGCAAAACTCTTAGAGCTCTTTTCCTTTTACGTCCAGTTTTTTGCGGTATCTACATTAAAAGCCACCGACGATTGTAACGAATGTAGAATAAGTGACGAAAGCAGAATAGGACTATAATTTAAGAACTTGACGAAAAGCGAATGGGACGACCCAAGGCGATACCTTTTTTGCGGATAAGGTTATCTGCAGGATCCAGTTTTGTGTAGTATGCGTGCAGTATCCCGCAAACAGAATGCACGTGTGAACGTTACACTAGGTATATTAACAGTAGCACGTACCTATATATATTTACTACATCGCACGAATTTCTAGGTTTTTTGTGGAACGATTTGCTGACCTTGCTTCAACAAATGATAAGATTAGGTACAGATTTGCAAATGACAAATAAGTAACATAGTGATTGATGTTTCAGAGATTTCGTTACTGATAAGGCCTTCTGCGCTGGGTCCGTCGACCGAGGCGCGGGAGCATGCAACGTAAGTACCTGTCACATTACAGTCACTTATCTTCTTACTTCGTCACTCCTGGAGACTCGAACCAGCTGCCACCCCTGAACTTGATACTTCCCTGCAAGACTTGTCCAAAGGCCTTTCGACGTAGTCAAGCGCACGTCAATCGCGTCAATGTTATCAGATTACAGGGATGGGATCCTGAATGTACGCACTTACTCATACATAATAAGACCTGTTAATTCTCATCGAGTAAAACACGTAACTGACTCCATTCTACATGACTCTTCGGTCTGCCGTCCATCGATAGCTTTTGGCTTACCTATAAAGTCAGCGACTAAAACCTTAGTAGAAGCAGATGCCACAAGGCTATTCCAAGATCATGCAGGGGTAATTGTCAGTTGACTTTCAAGAGGAATATGTGTTCAGATGTTTCTACTTGTGTTATTGGCAGCACGATGCCGGCGGACCGGCATTAGTGGACAACGTATTGGTCGGAGTCATCAGCTTCGGCTCCCCACACTGCGGCGCCGCAGAAGCACCCACAGTCTTCACTCGCCTCAGTCCTTACGACGAGTGGATCGAAAGCGTGTTCCAGAAGCTTGCCCAGGTAACACAACACAGGATGTCAAGGTATTGGTTGGAGATACAGCTTGCCATACTCCGAACTGAGCGCGGTCTTTTTGTCGGTTATAAAAGACATTAAAATTTTATGAAGTTGGTATTGGTTAAGTAGTTTACACTTACGCGATATATACCTACATGTAGATACTCCGTAACGCGTTTCCTACTCGTTGGTACAAATGATTGCTTCATTGATTAATGTTTATTATACGGTGTCACTTTCTAAAGATTCCATTATTTACAGAATTTAGAAATCACATCCCAGGCAAATGAACTGAAGGACTATACTGAAAACCATGAAATTCCAGACATAGACGAAGCTATGAAGGATGTATACCGAGAGCACTACAACGTCAATGACGTACTTTACGGGCCGATAGAAACGTTAGACGAAAACGAAAACCCTATAGTAATTAAGCAATCATTCTTGCGATATTTCCCCAGCGATAGAAGCTTGTTCCCTAATCCAGAATTTGTGGCAAACTTACCTCAATCTGAAACTCCGAAACCTATTACCCCCAAAATACCAGACGAGTACTGGAGAGATGTGCCGTCAAACGAACAGACGGATCCGACACCCGAGAATTATGCACCAGAAGATCAGTTTGATACAACAACAATGGCTACAATGACAACAAATATAGCATATGGCTCACAAGGCATTTACGAAGACATCGACGGGTCTACAAATGAGCATACCGCAACAGAAACAAGTCTAAGTGAAAATCACTTTGACAATACACTTAATGACATCAAAACAAACCCTGAAGAAATCTGTGCTATTTAATACATTTCATGCAAAAAAGGTCATAAGAAAAGATCGAAAGCTTCTAATATGCTACGCGAAAATCCAAAAGATTTCGAAGGTTTTAGAGACGAAATTGAACTAGAGCAACCAACAAAATCCAAAATTGATAATGTCGAAGAAGATAATATGGCAGTAATTATAATGTTGGATTCTGGTACTACTGAGAGAATTGAACTGCATAAGGACGATCCCATTTACGAAAGAGGATTTAAAGTATTAGCAGCTAAAACTCGTCTAGCTCAGGAGCTTGTTTAGACTTTGACCAAGGATGATCTTAAAAATGGTATATAATTTAATTTCTTTTCCAGAATTAAATGCAGCTAAATTTCAATACTTTTGATGTAGTTACTTATTGTATGGTAGTACCTATATTTTGCAGTGCGCACTATTTACTTTACTTGTTATATAAATAAAAACTCTTACATCGGTCCGAAACGTATATTCAACATGGTAATCTAATAAAATCAGGGCATACTGAACTCCAATTACTCTTATTTCTGAAACAATAGAAATAATTCATATTAAATCTACAGGTACCTAGAAATTGCACTTGTATTCCTAAACAGTGATGTTCGCTACAATTACTATAGTTCTTTTTTTTAGCATTAGAAAGAACTCCACAGAAGCAAGCGTGCAGTTTTTATCAGGCTCTTCAATTGTTAAATAATTATTGAATTATCTAATGTAGCATGGTCAAAACATATAATTTACTTCAAATTATTACCGCTAAAAGTGCCGGATTTGGAACCACAAGCTTACTTCTGCGAAGTTCTTTCTAATGTTAAAAAAAGGAACTATAGTGTATACAACATTATTTGCGGTATTTGACGTCTGTCACTCACAACAGCAATACTACGTAAAATGTATTCCACATCGAAATCACAAAGGAAAACAACTGCACTGCAAACGTTTACGTTCTACGTCTTTTTTTTTTAATTTTAGGGTTGGCCGGTCACCATCGTTATGAATCGGTAGTCGTCTAAGTAAATCGATATGAATTTTTCATTTTTCTTTTAATATAAGTAAGGAAAAGGTGGATAATTAACTGCAAATATGGATATATTTATCGTCACCTAACAGACAACAAATTTGACACAGAAATAACATAAATAAACTTTAAAATAGATCCCCAGTTAGTTTAGATTTTGACGATGGGTGCGACCTACTCGGTCGGTGTATTAAATGCATTTACCTTGCGGGAAAACCATATAATTGTAGCTTTATTTAAATCTCAAATAAAAATTCATTATACGTCACAATTCGATACCTCAGTCTACGTGCCATCCAATCGTAATCGCTTGCTGTGACAATCGATTTGGGTTAGTTACATCTCTATATACGTCAGTCACAATGTGTCAAATAACGCAAATAATATTGCATACAGTATATAAGTATTTCCTCAATTAAAGATGAGGCACAGAATATATATAATAGTACTAGGTACCATACAGAAAGGACACTTCATACAAAGCCGAAGTTTGACAGCGATTCACGAACGAATCATGCTATCCCTTTCTAATGTATGGCACTATCCCTTTCGGCTATTTAGGGTTGTCAAAATTCAAATGATTATCTTATCTGTGGTCGTGCACGCAAAAGTACTGCAAGTGGTGCCAACTCTAATAATCGGAGCAATGCTGAGCCGAACGGAACCGAGTTTGCCCGAAAGGCGTTTCTCCACTGGTTGAGGTCAGGTAAGGATCTCGGCAGAGAGATCTTAATAAGATCATCTTATTGGTTGGTCTCGCTCTAAGATTTTTTTCTTCTTCCCAACAACTCAACCCAACTTCTTCTTCAACAACTCAACCAACTTCAACTTTTCTTCTTCAACTTTTTCTTTCTTCTTTCAACTTAATACGACCGTAATTAGCTTCAAGGCGGCACGCTTACCTTCGGTCGTTGTTATAATACTTATAATCTCACAAAGAAAACATGCAGTCCATTGATCGACTGCATGGAATCTTGCGCATGCGATTAAAGCTGTTTGCTGAAGAATAGTGTCTCTCGATCTGAAGATTGGTTTTTAGGGTTCCGTACCCAAAGAGTAAAAACGGGACCCTATTACGAAGACTTCGCTGTCCATCTGTCCTTCCGTCTGTCTGTTACCAGGCTGTATCTCATGAACCGTGATAGCTAGACAGTTGAAATTTTCACAGATGCTGTATTTTTGCTGCCGCTATAACATTTTTTTGCCGTTTTTGCGTAAAGGTACGGAACTCGCACTTGGCCGGATTTACGATACACATCAATCTGCACTGGCGGGCTAGCCAAGATGACGATCGCTCTTCCATATTAGTGTGAAGTGACAGTTGCGTTTCGTTCGCGTTAGCGATTGGCATGTTGTCTACGGGGCTTTACCTTCCAGCGGTCGTTGTCGTAATCCCACAGAGAGGATAAGCCGTCGATCGGCTGCGCGCGTATCTCCAGCATGCGACGAAGCTGCGCCATTCGCGACTCCAGGGAATAGGAGTCCGGCCAATTGGGCTCGGCGACTGCAATACAAAGTTTTCATTCAAAATTATTGAAGTCTAATGGCAGTTCAAGCGTATAACTTTGCGATAACGATGCCGATTCGAATTATTTATTTATTTATTTATTTAAACTTTATTGCACAAAAGAAAAACTTATCGTACAAAAGGCGGACTTAATGCCAAAAGCATTCTCTACCAGTCAACCTTAAGGCAAAGCAGAGAGATTGTGGGCGGTGCAACTGCTACTACTACTAACAAAATTTGATATAAGAACGCAACGCTAATTTAAAAGAATTTTAACATACATACGCAAGTACATCAAAATATACACGATACATATAATATAAATATATATATATATATGTTAAGGATTGTAGTCTTAAAATAATTTCGCCTGGCAACATTATCGTTCAAACTTAAAAAAAAAAAACTATATCCCTTCCCCTTCTCGTATCGCGAATGTAACATGTCGGGCGCATCTCGCTGCGCTAATTATTATTTTCGAATATTATCGTCTCGGTTCATCTAAAAGATTCAATTTTGTCTGTAAACTGTGTGTACTCATCGTGGAAGGCTAATCAGTTGAAGAAGCACTGCTCCTGCTCCGTTTCGGTGTCCACGCTGGTCCAGGTAACTCGGATTCGAGGTAAGTCTAGACGAGCCGAAGGTCTGAGAAGCCTGCGCCAGCCTCCACCGAGAGCTGCACCGTCATCTACAGCTCAGCAAGGTGAGTGCTTTTACCAATTGACCTAGCCTGTCCTAAGTTCCACGGTATATCGTTTCGTATCTCGTCTCGTAATTCGCTTGAATACAGTCCACATAATTTTTAAATATCGAAGTAAAATAATCCCATTAACATTTTTTGGTCCCACGATCCGGATAACTTGTAAGGTGACCGTGGTTATTTTCGCTTTAAATATCAATTATTGTCAATAAATTGTTCATTGTAAAATCATAAAAACATTGGAGGGTAAGATTGAAACACTTGGCTTGGGCGTTTTTCCGTTAGTTAAACTATCGAGCGTTTAGTTCATAGACTAAAATTGTGTGTCGAATTTATTACGTTTCTGAACGCAACTTTTAGCTGTCATTTTTGACAAGTGTCAATTGAAAATCATAACATAACCTATCATATCAGTGTTATCGAATCAAATAGTTTTGTTGTTGTTTTAGTGATTCAATATACATATTTTTACAAAATAAACATGACACTTGGTGGGGATTCGTCCGAAAGTTTCGACAAGAGCCGTGTAGGTCGGGATTATGCGTTCGTGCGGATGGAGTATATAAAGAGTTCCGATCTGCAAGGTTATTGTTCACAAGATGTAATTAAACTTGAAAGTGAATTTCATGCCTTTCAAATTGAATTGCTTTCGGCGATTCCAGCTGGTGATAGGTCAAGTGAATTAGAAATATCATCACAGTTCGAACAAATGGTAAAATCCATAAAAATACGTTTAGCAGAAATAAAACCTGAAGTGTTAAATAAAAGTGACAGTTGCGGTTCAAGTTCGAGTGTTAAATTACCTAAAATTAATATAGTTCCTTTCGATTCGAAAATTGAGAATTGGGTGTCGTTCATCCAGATCTTTGACTCGCTGATTCACAGTAAAAATATCCCGGCAGTAGAAAAACTGCACTATTTGTTGTCGAGTGTTACCGGCCATGCTTTCGACTTAATTAAAAATTACCCATTATGTGATGAAAATTATTTAATGGCCTATAACACACTAAAATTACATTTTGAGAAAAAAAGGGTGATTGCCAGTATATTTTATGAAAAAATATTAAATTGTGAGGCGGCGAAGTCCAAGACTGCATCGGAATTAGTTAGAGTTTGTCGAACCTTTAAGGAAAACTTAGAAATTTTATCAAAGTATCAATTGCCTGACAGGAACTTTATGTTATTCCATGCACTTTGGTCAAAATTAGATGTTAGTAGTAAGGAAGCTTTTGAGTTGCAACTTGAATCAAACACAGAAATTCCCAGTTATGAGGAATTAATTTCGTTTATTGAAAAGCGGAGCCAGGCATTAGAGAACAGCGTTGGTAAGTCGTTAACATTATCTAGTAAACCAATGTATAGTAAGCCAGTGTCGAATAAGGCTAAGCCTGCTTTCCTTGTGCCGCCAGTGAGCAACTGTGCTATGTGTTCCGCACCGGGACACAAATTGGATAACTGTACTAAATTTTTGGAACTGCAGCCATTGGAAAGGTTTGCTCAGGTTAAGGAGAGGAGACTTTGCATACTTTGTTGTAGGCCATCACACTCGGTTAAAAATTGTAAATCATCGGTGACTTGTGGCATCTGCAAGCGCAGACACCACACATTATTGCATTTCGAAAAGGATAAGGAGTTGGAACCAACAGCTCCACCGACCCAAGTGGCATTGGCTGTGCATAATGCAAATGCACCAAGTTTGTTCTCGACAGCTATCGTGCTGATAAAAAATAAATTTAATAATTTTGTACCAATTCGAATATTGATGGATAATGCTTCGGCTTGTAACTTTGTAACATTGAAGTGCGCTCAAAAACTTGGAATACCAATTAGAAATAATTCACCAACGGTGAACGGTGTTGGTCTGTCATCGACTGACACTTTTGGAATTGTCGATTGTGAGATAGTTCCTTCGAATGGGGACTCCTCATGCAAATTTTCGTTTGAAGCGTTCGTGCTTCCCAAGATCTGCCATGATATGCCACCAGAACCACTGAATGTGTCTTCTTGGAGGCATCTGAAGGATTTAGATCTTGCTGATCCGTCTTTCCACAAATCTGGACCAATAGACATGTTGGTTAACGTCAACCTTTTCGCAGCTGCACTACAATCTGGCGTTGTCAAGGGCAACGCAGATGAGCCCATAGCTGTCCGCACTGTTTTCGGCTGGTTGGTAATGGGTGAGTGCCCTATAAACGTTAACACTTCTCGTTCTCGTTGTCATAAAGGTTCAGAAGGTGATACTCAGAGGTGCTATCTCGTGTCGAGTCTATCATTAGACAATAATATCAAGCGCTTCTGGGAACTGGAAAGTGTAGATCCTCCCAAAAATATCGTTTTGTCGAAATCAGAAATGTCGTGTGAAAACCAAATGGAAACTTCATATTGTCGCACTCCCGAGGGTAGGATGGTCGTACCATTAACTTATGTCGACCCTCAGGATAAACCCAGGTTTTCAAATTCTCGTGAGATAGCTCTCAAGCGTCTCTTAAATTTAGAGAGGAAATTCAAATTGAATCCTCAGTTTCGGACAGCTTATGTCAATTTCATGGATGACTACCTTAGTTGTGGTCACATGGTGGAAGTTGATCCTCCCTTGTCGTCTGAAGGTCAGTTTTATTACATCCCCCACCACGGAATTTTGCGCCCTGACTCCTCCACTACTCCTCTTCGCTGTGTTTTTGACGCTAGCGCCCAGGATTCTTCAGGGAAGTCCTTGAACGATACACTGCTTGCCGGCCCTAAATTGCAAAATAACATATTTGACTTGCTGGCTCGTTTTCGATGGCATGCAGTAGTGTTCACCGGTGACATCAAACAAATGTACCGGCAGTTCCTTGTCGATTTACAGGACTGCGACTATCAGCGCATTTTGTGGCGCCCGTCACCTGATGATCCCGTGAAAGATTATCGTTTGCTCACAGTGACCTATGGTGTGTCCTGTGCTCCATATCAGGCGCTCTGGTGCATATCGAAGTTAGCAAAGGAGTTTTCGTCTTGTGCTCCTCAAGGTGCTGCAGTGTTGGCTAGGGATGCGTATGTCGACGACGTTGTGTCAGGTGCAGACTCTGTCGAGGATGCGTTAGTGTTACGACAACAGTTGGTGGAAATATTATCGTCTGCTCAGCTTCATCTGCGCAAATGGACCTCTAACAGCCCTGAGTTTCTAGGAAGTTTGCCTGGTTCAGAGCTGTACTCAGATCAACTTCACAATTTCGAAAACGTCCATGATTTATCGTTAAAAATTCTCGGTTTGTCGTGGCTTCCCAAGGAAGATACTTTCACATTCAAGACCTCCTTGAATGATTGTCGTTGTACGAAGCGATCGATCCTCTCGGACATCGCTCGTATTTTTGATCCTCTGGGTCTATTGTCGCCTGTCGTATTTTTCGCAAAATATTTAATACAACTTCGATGGGTTTCTGGTGTCGATTGGGACAGCGAGGTTCCTATCGCTATCGCTCAAGAATGGCGTAAATTCAAATCGCAATTGGCGGAAATGAGCTCGTTGTCCATTCCCCGTAGAATGGTTGTATCTTTCGTATCGTTACAGCTCCACGGGTACTGTGACGCCTCGGAGAAGGGTTACTGTGCTGTCATTTATTGTCGTGTCGTTCAAAATGACGGATCCGTTGTCGTGCGTCTTTGTTGCGCTAAAACGAAAGTGGCCCCACTTCGTAAATGTTCTATCCCGAGATGTGAGCTGTTATCTGCTGTCTTGTTGTCAGATTTGATTGTCTCGTTTGCAGAAGCTCTAAAAGATTTTCACACTTTTGATGATATCCACGCTTGGTCAGATTCTACTGTCGCGCTGACTTGGATTCGTTCGTGTCCATCAAAGTGGAAAACTTTTGTGGCTAATAGGGTTGCGCACATACAAGAGAACGTCCCCCCTGAAAATTGGCACCACGTGTCTGGTTCGGATAATCCAGCGGATTGCGGCTCCCGCGGTTTGTTACCTGCTGATTTAATCCAGAATACGCTATGGTGGGCGGGGCCTACTTGGCTGTCTAATCCTCAAGAATCTTGGCCACAATCTGAGATCCTTTCAGATCAAGCTGCTTCGAACGAGCAAAAAATCTACAGTTTGGTCACAGACTCTAATATATCGTTGATTGACAACATCTTGAGTAGATTCTCGTCTTTACAACGCATATTGCGTATATTCGCTTATTGTTTTCGGTTCATGCATAACTTGCAAAAATCATCGTCGAAAATCACAGATCCGAACCTGTCGTCTGAAGAAATTACGAAAGTTCTTCACTTTCTCGTGAAACATGTCCAGGAGCGAGCTTTCGCTTCAGAATTGCGGTGCTTGTTGACAGATAAGTCACCCCACTCTCTATCGAAGCCCATGCGGAAATTGGCGCCGTTTGTGGATGAGCGTGGAATGCTAAGGGTGGGCGGTCGCCTTTCTAAAGGAGACCTGTCGTTCGATGTGAAACATCCACTATTATTGCCTCGTGATCACAGGTTGACTACGTTGATCATTGAGGATTACCATCACCGGTTTATGCACCCTGGATTGCAAACATTGCAAAATTTATTAGCCCAAGAATTCTGGGTTCTGGGCAAGAAGGGCTATAAACTCGGTTATTTCATCTTGTATGAAGTGCTTTCGCGCTCGGCCTAAAGTGGCATCTCCTCCAATAATGGGCAACTTACCATCGTTTCGAATTAATCAAATTAAACCATTTTCGTCAGCGGCAGTAGATTACGCTGGTCCCTTTGATACTTGTTTGGCCCGGGGCCGTGGTCTACGCACATTTAAATCGTATATTTGCGTTTTCGTATGCACTGCCACCAAAGCAGTACATCTTGAGCTGGCCTCAGAGCTCACCACAGAGGCATATCTCGCAGCTCTGCGCCGTTTCATTTCGCGCCGCGGTCGGTGCTCTAGGCTGATCTCGGATCAGGGTAGAAACTTTATTGGCGCATCCAATATGCTCCAAGAATTCATGGCCAAGGCTTCACGTGCAGAACAAATAAATTTCGTTTTTAACCCGCCCGGCAGCCCACATTTCTCGGGGTTAGCCGAGGCTGGTGTAAAGTCAGTAAAGACACATCTCGCTCGCGTCGTGGGCTCTCAGCGCCTTACATTTGAGGAATTCTATACCATTTTGACCCAAATTGAGGCGATGCTGAACTCACGGCCTTTGTCCCCTGTCAGCTCGGACCCAAACGACCTGTCAGTTTTGACCCCCGGACATTTCCTTACTTTGGAGCCGCTCACCATATTGCCTGAAAGCAACATGGTAGATGCGAAATTAGGTCCACTTCAGAGATGGAAATTATTACAAAAGATCCATCAAGATTTCTGGCGCAAGTGGCACCTCGAATATTTGCACACATTGCAGCAACGCCACAAATGGTTCGATGGTCAGAAAAACATTGTCGTCGGGACGCTCGTGCTCATTGTCAATGAGCAATGTAGCCCCATGAAGTGGAAAATTGGCCGGGTGGTACAACTCCATCCAGGAAGTGACGGGATTTGTCGTGTTGTCACAGTTCGGACAGAATCAGGCGAACTTAAACGTCCGATAGTTAAACTGTGTCCCTTACCTTTGCAAAACTAGTGTTAATTCACTATCTTATAGTCATAAGTATTAATTTTATCGTAGATTTAAATTAAAGTAAAAAAAAATAGTAATAGGAAAGTAAACCCTGAGCCATATCGATTCTATTTTATCCTCAGTTGACAATAACAGTACAAACTTGTGGAAAATACGTTGTATTTTGGTGGGCGGAAAATGTTAAGGATTGTAGTCTTAAAATAATTTCGCCTGGCAACATTATCGTTCAAACTTAAAAAAAAAAAACTATATCCCTTCCCCTTCTCGTATCGCGAATGTAACATGTCGGGCGCATCTCGCTGCGCTAATTATTATTTTCGAATATTATCGTCTCGGTTCATCTAAAAGATTCAATTTTGTCTGTAAACTGTGTGTACTCATCGTGGAAGGCTAATCAGTTGAAGAAGCACTGCTCCTGCTCCGTTTCGGTGTCCACGCTGGTCCAGGTAACTCGGATTCGAGGTAAGTCTAGACGAGCCGAAGGTCTGAGAAGCCTGCGCCAGCCTCCACCGAGAGCTGCACCGTCATCTACAGCTCAGCAAGGTGAGTGCTTTTACCAATTGACCTAGCCTGTCCTAAGTTCCACGGTATATCGTTTCGTATCTCGTCTCGTAATTCGCTTGAATACAGTCCACATAATTTTTAAATATCGAAGTAAAATAATCCCATTAACAATATATATACCTAACATTAAATATATACAATAAAATATATAACTAAATATATAATTATGGTGAACTTAAGTACGAAATATCTTTTAATATCAATAGCTAGCGAAGGAAAGCATCTTGAGGAAACCTGCATACATGCGCTGCTAAATTTACAGGAAATTAAGACAATTAAGGAAATTGAATACCTAAAAATCGTAACGCCCCCAATCCACTTTAGGGTGTTTCTACACCCTAATAAGTAAGTAAGTTGAAGTGCCGTTTCATTCAAAACAGGGATGTTGCGAATATTCGCATCCGCATCCGCGGAACATCCGCATTATTATCAACATCCGCATGTATCCCGCATAAAATCGATGCGGAGCATCCGCATGATGCGGATGTCGACCAAGTCGGTAACAGGAACGTATTAGCGGCGGCGCCGGCGGCGTAAGTGCTAGGTAATTTCGTCATTAGGTATATATATATCTAGACACGCGGCAGCGTGTCAAGCCAAGTTCAAGCAAAGGAACTGGCTAGCCAGCGCCGAGTGTAATATTACACGAACCACTTGGTGCCACTTTTGACCCTTCTATAACTCAAAACATCTTTGACGTAAACACATAAAACTACGTGTGTTTAATTATATCCATAAGGATATCTAGAAGCCCAAATTTCATGAAGCTAGCTCTAACGGTTATAAAGGTATGAAGGTCAAAAAGTCGTAAATTTTAAGACTGACTTATGACTTATAGTACCTAAACCTAACCTACTTCCAGATGACCTAGAAGGATGAAATTTGGAATCCAGCTTGGTTATTGTGTGTAACCGTAGGAAAAAATCTAAAAATAAAATAAAGTTAAAACATAGGGGGGGTCCCCATAAAAAAAAAAACACTTTTTATTGGGACTGACATATAAGTACCTAAACCTAACCTACTTCCAGATGACCTAGAAGGATGAAATTTGGAATCTAGCTCGGTTATTGTGTGTAACCGTTGGAAAAAATCTAAAAATAAAATAAAGTTTAAAAATAGGGGGGGTCCCCATACAAAAAAACCATTTTTTATTGGGACTGACATATAAGTACCTAAACCTAACCTACTTCCAGACGACCTAGAAGGATGAAATTTGGAATCCAGCTCGGTTATTGTGTGTAAGCGTAGGAAAAAATCTAAAAATAAAAAAAGTTAAAAAATAGGGGGGGTCCCCATACAAAAAAAAATTTTTTTATTGTAGCGTTGGAACCGTTACAAGCAGATATTTGAAACTACCCCAATATATGTATTATTATATTTGCTATATTAAAATAAAGTTTAGTCAAAAAATAAGTGGTGTCCCCATACAAAAAACTTGTAATACGCTCTAAACAACCGGCCAACGGTGTGTCGTCGGCGGCGCGCGGCACCACATAATTATACAAAGAACAGAAGTAAAAACCATACAGCGGAAACACAAGAAAAAAGTAGTAGTTTTCTGTACAAAAAGTATTGATATCCCACCAAAAACATAAATGTAAAAAAGGAGAGCCAAGTTCAATACAAAAATTATGCTTGGCTGTGGGGCTCGCCGCAAAAAGAATGGAGATCTAAATGAGTGCCACTGCCAAGTTCTATGCAAAATCCAAATATGTATTTATAGGAACAAAATAACATTATAAACAAGTATTAAACTCTATTTCTTTGCTTTATTGGATACCTATAACAATTGCTGTTATTTAAAAAAATGTGAGATCTTAAAGTAGGTTAGATTTGGCTTGGCCAGGTTTTATCAGAATTACAATATAAATAAAATGATTGATATAATGAAAACTGGCCAAGTCAAATCTAACCTACTTTAAGATCTCACATTTTTTTAAATAACAGCAATTGTTATAGGTATCCAATAAAGCAAAGAAATAGAGTTTAATACTTGTTTATAATGTTATTTTGTTCCTATAAATACATATTTGGATTTTGCATAGAACTTGGCAGTGGCACTCATTTAGATCTCCATTCTTTTTGCGGCGAGCCCCACAGCCAAGCATAATTTTTGTATTGAACTTGGCTCTCCTTTTTTACATTTATGTTTTTGGTGGGATATATATATAACGAAATCGTCTAGATCCCGAAAAGTTGGCCAAGTTACTGTTTATTAAATAAAACGCCCCTATGTTCTTGCTCAAATACTAAACACGCTAAAAATATATTATTTGACGTTTTTTAAGTACCAAATCCTGACATCCGCATCCGCGGATATCAAAAAATATGCATCCGCAACATCCCTGATTCAAAATACACCTAACCTCTACGTCCGCCCCATTCAACTCTATTAGGTATAGGCAGGGCCGGATTAACCCTAAGTCAAAGTAGGCAACTGCCTAGGGGCCCCGCCTCGGCTAGGGGGCCCCGCCGTGGCTAGGGGGCCCCGCCGCGGCTAAAGGGCCCCGGCGGCTCAGCGCGAACCAAATAAAATTTTGTTCCATAGGGTCAAAATTCATGGGTAATTTTTTTATTCTTATAATAATTAGTGTGCTTTGTTATTGTTTTTTTTTTCGATCCATTCTTTAAATTAATGAAATACTGTAATAAAATTGAAGCAATACGTTACACGCAGCGGTCGGCAACCAGCGGCCCGCGAACCTCATACTCGTGGCCCGCGAGCCTCGCTGGTTATTTTGTATGTAATATTGACAAACGACAATGTCTGATAAAGTCATAAATACTAACAAAGTGCGGCCCGCGTCCACTTCGTTAGCTGCTATGTGGCCCTTGGCTGCTAAAAGGTTGCCGACCGCTGCGTTACAGTATACGGGGCGTATTCTGCGTACCCGTTCTAAAATTGTAGGTAATATAATAATGGGGTTTTCAGGAAAAATGGTTTACGTTTAAAATAACACTTGCACTGCGAGTGCTATCGAAATTGTTGCAGGCTTATCTTGGTCTAACTCTAGTAATTTAAGTAATTGTTACATATGGAAATTCTTTATTATTAGGTTGATACTAATCATGTGGCTCAGCGTTTAGTCTTATGGTCGGAAAATCGCTATTCAGCCTCGCAAAATATTAACTATTGAGTAATAGTACATTTCGATGCTAGTGCGGAAGGTATGTCATTACTTCACGAGTACCGAGATATATGGCAAGACTCGGGACGAGTGAAGAATGACATTTCCGCACGTGTATCGAACGACGTTTTTTAATACAGTTGCGAAAAAATAAGAAAAACATTGTTAATCGTACACTAAACAAAAGTGGTAACAGTGACAGCTCGGTTAGACGTCGTCTTTAAGTATATTATATCTATGGGCGTTTGGCAGCTATTCCGTTCCATTCAGTCAACTTATTAAGAACGGAATTTTCAATATTGAATATTAAAAAATAAACGTGTTATAATGATGAAGAGGTAAGTAATTAAATATGAAATATGTAATATTTTTCGTTTTCTTACATTAACGGTAGGTTTTTATGCTGATTACGACGTTTAAAGGAATAGTACATTTCGATGCTAGTGCGGAAGGTATGTCATTACCTCACGAGTACCGAGATATCTTGCCACGAGCCGCAGGCGAGTGGCAAGACTCGGGACGAGTGAAGAATGACATTTCCGCACGTGTATCGAACGACGTTTTTTAATACAGTTGCGAAAAAATAAGAAAAACATTGTTAATCGTACACTAAACAAAAGTGGTAACAGTGGCAGCTCGGTTAGACGTCGTCTTTAAGTATATTATATCTATGGGCGTTTGACAGCTATTCCGTTCCATTCAGTCAACTTATTAAGAACGGAATTTTCAATATTGAATATTAAAAAATAAACGTGTTATAATCATGAAGAGGTAAGTAATTAAATATGAAATATGTAATATTTTTCGTATTCTTACATTAACGGTAGGTTTTTATGCTGATTACGACGTTTAAAGGAAACTAATATTAACACTCATCAATAAGTAGTCGTGAATTGGAACAAGTATAAATTTAAAAAAATTGGAAAAGTAAAAAGCACTAGTTCGAGATAACCAACTTTCCGCACGCTAAACAGCTACGTAAAGTAGCACTTTTTGAGCAACTGTATTAAAAACTAATATTAACACTCATCAATAAGTAGTCGTGAATTGGAACAAGTATAAATTTAAAAAAATTGGAAAAGTAAAAAGCACTAGTTCGAGATAACCAACTTTCCGCACGCTAAACAGCTACGTAAAGTAGCACTTTTTGAGCAACTGTATTAAAAATTAACTTTGCGGAACTCGTTGAGCTTAGCCTTTAGCCTCGCTTAAAATTTGCCATTAGTGATTAGAGGTAGAAGGAAAGTGACGCTGAAGCTCACATCTTTGGTATTCCACTGGGAATTGGCCTAAAGGGCCCTCTTCACACTTGACGCGACGCGGAATCGGCAAAAACCGATAGAATAAAGCTTTATGTCTACTCAATAAGAGCGACAAAGCCATCGTTCGATTTGGATCGGCTCGGCCGACGCCTGAAGATTGAAATTAAAAACGCAAGTTTATTTCTCTGTACTAAATATGCTGTGCGCAGAATTGGCTGTAGGGGGGCCTGAGCCTCGCACTGCCTAGGGGCCCCGACATGCTTAATCCGGCCCTGGGTATAGGTAGCTACCAGCTTTTGTCGTACTCGTATCTATTCCCCATGAATCTAATATATATAAACTGGTTCTGGCATAAAAGGTGGGGGAAGTGACCGAACAGAATATAGTCTTATATATATCTTTCAGTAGGAGTAGCAGCGAAAACTCGGTATTATTGTTTATCGTTGTCACAGTCTCACATTATGTTTGTTCCCCACTGTTAGTATGGATTATAGTGGGCAACAAATAAATTGGACCAATCATAGTGTCGCATTGCGTATGTTTTGTCCCTTATGGAGGCACTTCTATAGGATCATATATACCTTCTATGCTATTCCATAACCTAAAAAGAAAGAGAGAAATTAGGTATCGTCTTGGGTCGTCCCATTAGTTTTTCGTCAAGTTCGTAAATTAGTCCTATTCTGCTTTCGTCACTCAGTCTACATTCGTCACAATCGTCGGTGGCTTTCAATGTAGAATGAGTGACGAAAGCAGAATAGGACTAATTTAAGAACTTGACGAAAAACGAATGAGACGACCCAAGACGATACCAGAAGTTATAGGTATAATATTAGGTGACTTACTGAAGTGGCGATATATTATCTGATGCCAACACATCCAAGACAGGAAGAACATGCCCGCGCCGATGACGATCTTCCAGTGGTGCGTGGGGTGCTGGAACTCGGAGAAGGTCTGGCAGAATGATGCGCGGTACAACGCCTTCTTTTCTTCGCAGCACAGCATCCTCCAGTCGCCGCACTCTTTTTGGCGGAGGGCCTGAAATTTGTGTTACATTTATTTTTATTTATTTATTTAACCCGACCCGGACCCGGGACCCGGGTCCGGGTATGTCCTTAAACTGCGACCAGGACCCGGGTATGTCCTTAAACCACGTCCAAGACCACCGGTGGACGGGCAGCAGCGTCCCTCAAATTCGGAGTACTCGACTGCGATCGCCAACCCGCCTGCCAAGCGTGGCGATTATGGCATTCACCCCCCAAAAAAGGGGGAGGCCTATGTTCAGCAGTGGACGTCTTATGGCTGAGATGATGATGATGATTTATTTAACATTTTAAATCAGGCAACATTGCCCATATTACAAATACTTTACAGACTAACATATAAACTAGAGTCGGTCCAAGAAAAGACTGCAGCGGATTTGATAGCTCACGCAGTGCAAGTGTCATTTATACATCATGATTTCATAGAAGTTTGACGTTTAAAATAACACGTGCACTGCGTGGGCTATCAAATCCGCTGCAGACTTTTCATGGACTGACTCTAAACACTATTTAGGCGACAATACGGCGTGGCTCAGTTGAATCGTCTGGTCTTGTGACGGATTCGGCAGTTTGCACCCGGACCCCAGTAAAGGCCCCAGTACACAATGGGCCATCGCCGGCCACTCCAAGGGACGCAGCCATGCGGTAGAATGAGATAGCAATATCACTTGCTCCCTCTAACGCATAAATGCGTCCCTTGGAATGGCCGGCGATGGCCCATTGTGTACAGCCCGCCTAGCCAAGGTTACAATCGCTATCGCTTCGACAACGAAAAGCATTATGTCTCTCTATCACTCTTCCATATTAGTGTCACAGTGACAGTTGCGTTTCGATCGCTACGGAGCGTAAGCGATTGGCATCTTGGCTACGCGGCCTGGGGCCTTAACACGACGCCCTTCGGCCTTCTGCCAGAAGTCGGCGCACTACATGACTACATGTTTATTGTGTAATATACAAGGTTGGGGTAATTGGTAACGTTTTCCAGGTTTGCATAACTTAAACTAAGTTTATTTTGGTGAATGAACCGATTTTTCTTTTGTTGTGCGTAGTTTTTATGTCAGATTTTTTATAAAATTTGATAAGTTTTAAGAGCTCATTCTGGATGGAATATACTTAAATATTTAAGCCATAAAAATGTATGTTGTATTTCCGCTGAATTACGAAAATACCTAATATTCAGTACCTAACTGAGAAGTTTTTTAAGACCTATTACGATGATATTGTGCTCATATTGTAAGTGGGTCAAACAGAAAACTGTGTTCACGTCTTTTCTGTAGACATACACAAAAGTTAAGGGCTATAAAGGTTAATTTTCTTATTTAACCCTTATACAAGTGAAAAGGTACTCCTTTCTTTTAGAGAACTATGATAAAATCATTACCTACATGCCCACAAGCTGTTAACTATTGCCCACAGGAGAGAAAACTAGTGTGTTTGCGCGAACTGTAAATTTTTCTCTCCTGTGTATGTCTACAGAAAAGACACGAACACAGTTTTCTGTTTGACCCAAGTACCTACAGAATAGGGCACTATCTGTCCACCAAATTAATTTATAATTTATATCAAAATCTGACGACAAAAAAGGTCACCATAATAAGGTGTCAATCGATTCATACTTATATCTTTTAACCTAGGTCAACCATTAAAAGTGTAGCCGAGGAGGTTTTATTAGGATCAGTCCCACCTCCACTTGATATTACCTATTAATAACTAAAGCATTTATTACGAGAATCATAAGTAATACATAGGCAAAGGGTTAGGTTAAGACATATTTAGGTAGGGTAGAAAAGGGAGTTTCAGTCGATGTGTGGAAGGGCGGCACCGTCGTCGAACCCAAGCCACCTGGCGGTGGACTTAAACCGGTGGCGTGTGCCTCGGATGCACATGCTGGTGGCGCGTATAACGGCGATACTGATCCTGCATCTCAGCCAGCCCAGTATGGTGCTTAGAGAACGGTTCCAACGTTGAGATATGGTTTCTGCCATATGTTTTATAAAGGAGGACATTTGGGGTGCATAGACGCTGTTAACAGATGTTACAAGTGGTGTGAAAGTTGCATGTCGCATTTCACAGGCCGTGGAATATTTTCTCTGCTTTTCGTCTTCAGCTGATTTTAGTACAGATGTGACGGGTCGTGAGAGGTAAGAAGGAGCGTCAGTGTCGACGACACGGATATCAAACAACGCCTCCCTCTACGCAACCCAAACGCCGCGACAAGAGAGATCTGCACGTAGGCCGCAGTCATTTTCCGAGATTATTGGTTCTTGATATTTGATTAAGGTACTTAAGTGCGGAAAAAGATGAGTCGTGGAATGTATGAGGCCCAATACATACGACTACTCTTCTCTTTCCGCACAGACTCTACCAGCAGTAAGCAGTAAATAAGTACTTACTTAGTTACTGCTGTGACACGACGCCCCGAAGTGGATCTTGGCCCCCGAAACCAAAAACCAGGCTACTCTGTCCAAAACCGTTTCTGTCCAATCGGCCATGTGGTATAGTTCGTAGGTTCGTAACTGAGCCCGAGCTAATCCTATTGTCTATTGTTAAGTAAAACCGCTCGTGCCACGTGCCACCACCACCTGCATAAAAACCTGCGTACTTCGGTTACTGAGTGCCGGCGAGTCGAACGCTACAGAACCAGTCTAAAATGTGTCATCGAGATGCGTAACAAAGGCGCGTTATCGGAGAGCGCAACTACACTGGTTTTTTGAGCGATGGACTAGCCTGCGCTCAGGTGCCAAATAGAATAAGGATGACCCTTTTTTGCAGGTAAGTAGCACGTGCGGTTTTACTTAACAATAGACAATAGGATTAGCCGCCGGGCTCAGTTACGAATCTACGAACTATACACCAGGGTACTCCAGACTGCACGATCGTCACCCATCCTACGGAGCCGCGTGCTCAAGCCATCGTCGTCTGGCGGCTTTCGTTTCTCCAATTAGTCCAATCAGTTCGGCAGATCTAAATCCCTCTAAATAAACAACGAAAAGAGTTTTACCACAATGTCCCTAGTGTTCTCCTTAAACCGAATCGCCGGGAACGGGAGGTGCGGGTCATCTTTATAGTTATACCCCCCATTATGGCCATACCCCACTACATCCCTCGTCCCGATCCTGCACCGATTGGTTACAGTCCTGGCGTATCGGATGGCCGGGGAAAAACGGGATTTTAACATAGCCATTGTTGTCAATTTGACAACTGACAAAATATTATAACAAGTCAGAAAGCGATTTGAATTGACGTTTTCGCTTTATTAGTTATCGCGGCCGGTGACGTAG